>NC_053392.1:374258488-374902655 GCF_905171765.1 Bufo bufo | reverse complement strand
GGCCACTGTCACACATTTAGGCCCAGGCAGAGGAGAGAGGTCCCGTAACAGAGAATCTGGCCTTATGTCAGCGCAGAATCAGTCTTCATGTCATAGCAGAGAATCAGGCATCACGTCACCCACCACTGGAACAGGCCACTGTCACACATTTAGGCCCAGGCACCCAGGCAGAGGAGAGAGGTCCCGTAACAGAGAATCTGGCCTTATGTCAGCGCAGAATCAGTCTTCATGTCATAGCAGAGAATCAGGCATCACGTCACCTACCACTGGAACAGGCCACTGTCACACATTTAGGCCCAGGCACCCAGGCAGAGGAGAGAGGTCCCGTAACAGAGAATCTGGCCTTATGTCAGCGCAGAATCAGTCTTCATGTCATAGCAGAGAATCAGGCATCACGTCACCTACCACTGGAACAGGCCACTGTCACACATTTAGGCCCAGGCAGAGGAGAGAGGTCCCGTAACAGAGAATCTGGCCTTATGTCAGCGCAGAATCAGT
Source organism: Bufo bufo (assembly GCF_905171765.1). Taxonomy (NCBI): domain Eukaryota; kingdom Metazoa; phylum Chordata; class Amphibia; order Anura; family Bufonidae; genus Bufo; species Bufo bufo. The sequence continues at coordinate 374,902,157 of NC_053392.1, read as the reverse complement.
CTTCATGTCATAGCAGAGAATCAGGCATCACGTCACCCACCACTGGAACAGGCCACTGTCACACATTTAGGCCCCGGCAGCCAGACAGAGGAGAGGTTCATTCAACTTTGGGTTGCCCCGCAATATAATAGTAAAATGAAAATAAAAATAGTATTGAATGAGGAAGTGCCCTGGAGTAGAATAATATATTGTTAAGGGGAGGTAGTTAATATCTAATCTGCACAAGGGATGGACAGGTCCTGTGGGATCCATGCCTGGTTCATTTTTATGAACGTCAGCTTGTCCACATTGGCTGTAGACAGGCGGCTGCGTTTGTCTGTTATGACGCCCCCTGCCGTGCTGAATACACGTTCAGACAAAACGCTGGCCGCCGGGCAGGCCAGCACCTCCAAGGCATAAAAGGCTAGCTCTGGCCACGTGGACAATTTGGAGACCCAGAAGTTGAATGGGGCCGAACCATCAGTCAGTACGTGGAGAGGTGTGCACAGGTACTGTTCCACCATGTTAGTGAAATGTTGCCTCCTGCTAACACGTTCCGTATCAGGTGGTGGTGCAGTTAGCTGTGGCGTGGTGACAAAACTTTTCCACATCTCTGCCATGCTAACCCTGCCCTCAGAGGAGCTGGCCGTGACACAGCTGCGTTGGCGACCTCTTGCTCCTCCTTCGCCTTGGGCTTCCACTGGTTCCCTTGTGACATTTGGGAATGCTCTCAGTAGCGCGTCTACCAACGTGCGCTTGTACTCGCGCATCTTCCTATCACGCTAAGTTTTTCTGAATGACACTATAAGCACCTTGAATGTAAGATATCCTTTTTGGGATAGATTTCAAGTAGGCCTCATATAGCATAAACTACTTATTTTGAGAATGTCAAATTAGGGAATAGTTTTTCACCCCAGAACAAAAACTGTGCTTTTACGGTCACTACAAATAACTTGACCAGCTAAAACAGTACAGATTTGGTTGAATAGAAATGTCAGGTCTATTTTTTAGGCACTGGGTGACAGGCTCAACTTGCCCCTGATATAGTATATGGCCAAAAAATAACCACACTATTGATGGTTAAATGCACTTGGGTGACACAGGCTCAGCCTGCACCTGATGTAGTATATGGCCAAAAATTAACCACACTGTTGATGGTTAAATGCACTTGGGTGACACAGGCTCAGCCTGCACCTGATGTAGTATATGGCCAAAAATTAACCACACTGTTGATGGTTAAATGCACTTGGGTGACACAGGCTCAGCCTGCACCTGATGTAGTATATGGCCAAAAAATAACCACACTGTTGATGGTTAAATGCACTTGGGTGACACAGGCTCAGCCTGCACCTGATGTAGTATATGGCCAAAAAATAACCAGACTGTTGATGGTTAAATGCACTTCGGTGACACAGGCTCAGCCTGCAGCTGATGTAGGATATAGCAAAAAATAACCACACTATTGATGGTTAAAAGCACTTGGTGGTAGCTTGTGCTGGCGCACCACAAGCCGATCACCCCAGAAAAAAGTGATCTAAAAACGCTCTGGGCAGCCTAAAAGTGAGCATGTCGATATTAGCACTTCAATGATCCACAGCTGGAGATCGATCACAGAATGAAGTCTTTTGGAGGAGTTAATCTGCCTAATCTCGCCCTAACGTCGCAGCAGCAACCTCTCCCTATGCTTGAATCAGCAGAGTGACGTGCAGCGCTACGTGACCCAAGCTTATATAGAGGCTGGGTCACATGCTGCACTGGCCAATCACAGCCATGCCAATAGTAGGCAAGGCTGTGATGGCCTCTTGGGGCAAGTAGTATGACGCTTGTTGATTGGCTGCTTTGCAGCCTTTCAAAAAGTGCCAAGAAAGCGCCGAACACCGAACCCGGACTTTTACGAAAATGTTCGGGTCCGTGTCACGGACACCCCAAAATTCGGTACGAACCCGAACTATACAGGTCGGGTTCGCTCATCCCTAATGGTGAGATCTCATAGACAATTTTCAAAATTCACAAATAAACACTGCCTGGTTCATAAAGTGCCTTGTGCTTTAGTTACAGTGATCACCTGAAAGTGCTAATTAGGCGGTCAGTAGCCGCATGGTTTAAAAACTTACTAACTTGCAGAGTGGAGTATCGTGATGGCAGCCGTCTCGGCGTCCCTGGGGTCTCACCGCGCATGCTCGGTATCCTGGATACCGGTGTACACTAACAGAGACCGCGCCCAAAAGTGACGCTGGTCCTGATGCGCACACCAGCCACCTGGCACCTCCCCCGAAGCATGACGATACGGAGGGCGGCGTCTCCCTGTTCGGCCTCCCGGTCACATGACCAAGTCACGTGAACCGTTGCCTGGCAACCAGGAAGCGCTTACCCTCAACGTCTCGCCATCTCCAGGATCAGTCAGAGCACGGCACTGAGACCTATATTGGGAAAGAAACAGACAGAGAATGATCGGGCTGTAGGCGCTATTCGCATGATTATTGCAGACAATTATAATAGATACATAAATCAGGATGTCAAATCGTGAATATCGGAGGATTGTAGTCCTAAAAAGGGACATAACATATATTAAATGGAGAAAGGGGGTGCAGTCTATAAGGATGCATCACTCAAGTGATCACCCCCATACACCTAAAGGATCATAGGGTACAGAGTGTTGTCCACACACCGCATCCCCATGTTCCACTTCCACCCCCTATACATCTCCTGTAGCCAAAATTTCCTCCATTCACGACTTATCCATTTTACTCAAGTGTGGAGCCATGATTCAAACCCCATTCTCTTGTTCTGGACCTAAACCGCCACGGCGACTGCCACCATTCTCCTCCACCATGATAACAACTTGAAGACTAGATGAATCCTTTTCGGATCCCAAAGGTTCTAAAAATAAAAAAGAAAGGATAGTTAGAATAGACACCAAAGGTGATCACATAACCAAATTGGTATACGAGGAAAATAAGCCCCCATGGAGGCGAGAGAAAACCCAAACATTCTATATAATGTTCCACTTAAAGTCCACATTCAGACCCTTAGGTTTGAGTGACTGTAGGCGATGTATCCACCGCAGTTCCCGTTGTTTAAGGGTCACTGTACGGTCGCCACCTCGTCTACCCCTTTGGACCTGATCTATAATCATACATTTAAGGTCTTTCTCAGTATGACCAAACTCCACAAAATGTTTAGGGACCGGTAGGTCTAATCTTTTACGTCTTATCGAGAACCGGTGATTGTTCAAACGCGTTTTCATGTCACATGTGGTCTCCCCCACATAGAGGAGACCACGTGGACGTTTCAACACGTAAATAACAAACGTGCTGTCACACGTCAGGTAATGCCGAATGTCATATTGTACTCCAGTTTTCGGATGTATAAACATATTACCCCTAATCATATAAGTACAATTCACACATGTAAGGCATGGAAAACATCCCGTCCTCCTTGCACCAAGGAATGTCTGCACCTTCTTTTTGATAGGGACATCAGCCCTCACCAGCCTGTCTCTCAGGTTGGTGGGCCGTCTATATGACAGGAGAGGAGGTCTAATCAGTGTTTCAATCTTAGGAAAATTACTCTGTAGGATAGGCCAGTGTTTTTTCAATATACTAGCTATATCCTTACTTTGTTCTGAGTATGTTGTTACAAAAGGGATCTGTTTAGGTTTTGATTTCTTTTCCTCCTCCTCCTGCGAATGCTGTATTCTCCTCAGATGTATCGCAAAAATTTTTTGCGGATACCCTCTCTGTCTAAACTTATTGACCATTTGTCCATATCTGACAGGTAGGTTTTTTGGATCCTGTACGATTCTCCTCACACGCAGTAATTGACTGCGCGGTAGGGAATCAATACAGGGTCTAGGATGACAGCTTTCATATCGCAATAACGTATTGCAATCGGTTGATTTGGTGAAGATGTCCGTAGACAATCTATCACCAACAATAGACACTATTGTGTCAAGGAATTGGACCTGTTTGTTGGAGTGTGTTAATGTGAATACAATCTCACTGTCCATACTATTCAGTTAACAGTGGAATTGTTCCAAGGATTCAATGTCCCCTCGCCAAATGAGGAAGATGTCGTCTATGTTTCACACTTGTTTGTTATGTATATAATTCCACATGTGTTAATTCATAGTTTTGATGCCTTCAGTGTGAATCTACAATTTTCATAGTCATGAAAATAAAGAAAACTCTTTGAATGAGAAGGTGTGTCCAAACTTTTGGTCTGTACTGTATGTGTGTGTGTGTATATATATATATATGTGTGTGTATATATGTGTGTGTGTGTATATATATATATATATATATATATATATATGTGTGTGTATATATGTGTGTGTGTGTGTATATATATATATATATATGTGTGTATACATATGTGTGTGTGTGTGTGTGTATATATATATATATATATATATTATATGTGTGTGTGTGTGTATATATATATATATATATACAGTACAGACCAAAAGTTTGGACACACCTTCTCATTCAAAGAGTTTTCTTTATTTTCATGACTATGAAAATTGTAGATTCACACTGAAGGCATCAAAACTATGAATTAACACATGTGGAATTATATACATAACAAACAAGTATGAAACGACTGAAAATATGTCATATTCTAGGTTCTTCAAAGTAGCCACCTTTTGCTTTGATTACTGCTTTGCACACTCTTGGCATTCTCTTGATGAGCTTCAAGAGGTAATCCCCTGAAATGGTTTTCACTTCACAGGTGTGCCCTGTCAGGTTTAATAAGTGGGATTTCTTGCCTTATAATTGGGGTTGGGACCATCGGTGGCGTTGAGGAGAAGTCAGGTGGATACACAGCTGATAGTCCTACTGAATAGACTGTTAGAATTTGTATTATGGCAAGAATAAAGCAGCTAAGTAAAGAAAAACGAGTGGCCATCATTACTTTAACCACCTCAGCCCCCAGTGCTTAAACACCCTGAAAGACCAGGCCACTTTTTACACTTCAGCACTACACTACTTTCACCGTTTATTGCTCGGTCATGCAACTTACCACCCAAATGAATTTTACCTCCTTTTCTTCTCACTAATAGAGCTTTCATTTGGTGGTATTTCATTGCTGCTGACATTTTTACTTTTTTTGTTATTAATCGAAATTTAACGATTTTTTTGCAAAAAAATGACATTTTTCACTTTCAGTTGTAAAATTTTGCAAAAAAAACGAGATCCATATATAAATTTTGCTCTAAATTTATTGTTCTACATGTCTTTGATAAAAAAAAAATGTTTGGGTAAAAAAAAAAAGGTTTGGGTAAAAGTTATAGCGTTTACAAACTATGGTACAAAAATGTGAATTTCCGCTTTTTGAAGCAGCTCTGACTTTCTGAGCACCTGTCATGTTTCCTGAGGTTCTACAATGCCCAGACAGTACAAACACCCCACAAATGACCCCATTTCGGAAAGTACACACCCTAAGGTATTCGCTGATGGGCATAGTGAGTTCATAGAACTTTTTATTTTTTGTCACAAGTTAGCGGAAAATGATGATTTTTTATTTATTTTTTTTCTTACAAAGTCTCATATTCCACTAACTTGTGACAAAAAATAAAAACTTCTATGAACTCACTATGCCCATCACGAAATACCTTGGGGTCTCTTCTTTCCAAAATGGGGTCACTTATGGGGTAGTTATACTGCCCTGGCATTCTAGGGGCCCAAATGTGTGGTAAGGAGTTTGAAATCAAATTCTGTAAAAAATGACCAGTGAAATCCGAAAGGTGCTCTTTGGAATATGGGCCCCTTTGCCCACCTAGGCTGCAAAAAAGTGTCACACATCTGGTATCTCTGTATTCAGGAGAAGTTGAGGAATGTGTTTTGGGGTGTCTTTTTACATATACCATGCTGGGTGAGATAAATATCTTGGTCAAATGCCAACTTTGTATAAAAAAAATGAGAAAAGTTGTCTTTTGCCAAGATATTTCTCTCACCCAGCATGGGTATATGTAAAATGACACCCCAAAACACATTCCCCAACTTCTCCTGAGTACGGAGATACCAGATGTGTGACACTTTTTTGCAGCCTAGGTGGGCAAAGGGGCCCATATTCCAAAGAGCACCTTTCGGATTTCACTGGTCATTTTTTACAGAATTTGATTTCAAACTCCTTACCACACATTTGGGCCCCTAGAATGCCAGGGCAGTATAACTACCCCACAAGTGACCCCATTTTGGAAAGAAGACACCCCAAGGTATTCCGTGAGGGGCATGGCAAGTTCCTAGAATTTTTTATTTTTTGTCACAAGTTAGTGGAATATGAGACTTTGTATGAAAAAAAATAAATAAATAATCATTTTCCACTAACTTGTGACAAAAAATAAAAAATTCTAGGAACTTGCCATGCCCCTCACGGAATACCTTGGGGTGTCTTCTTTCCAAAATGGGGTCACTTGTGGGGTAGTTATACTGCCCTGGCATTTTCCAGCGGCCCTAATGTGTGGTAAGTAGGTAAATGACCTGTAAAAATCCTAAAGGTGCTCTTTGGAATATGGGCCCCTTTGCCCACCTAGGCTGCAAAAAAGTGTCACACATGTGGTATCGCCGTATTCATGGGTACATGGGTATATGTAAAATGACACCCCAAAACACATTCCCCAACTTCTCCTGAGTACGGCGATACCAGATGTGTGACACTTTTTTGCAGCCTAGATGCGCAAAGGGGCCCAAATTCCTTTTAGGAGGGCATTTTATTTTTTTCTCACAAAGTCTCCCGTTCCGCCACCTTGGGACAAAAATTTCAATCTTTCATGGACTCAATATGCCCCTCACGGAATACCTGGGGGTGTCTTTTTTCCGAAATGGGGTCACATGTGGGGTATTTATACTGCCCTGGCATTCTAGGGGCCCTAAAGCGTGAGAAGAAGTCTGGAATATAAATGTCAAAAAAATTTTACGCATTTGGATTCCGTGAGGGGTATGGTGAGTTCATGTGAGATTTTATTTTTTGACACAAGTTAGTGGAATATGAGACTTTGTGAGAAAAAAAAATAATAATTCCGCTAACTTGGGCCAAAAAAATGTCTGAATGGAGCCTTACAGAGGGTGATCAATGACAGGGGGGGTGATCAATGACAGGGGGGTGATCAATGACAGGGGGGGTGATCAATGACAGGGGGGGGTGATCAATGACAGGGGGGGTGATCAATGACAGGGGGGGTGATCAATGACAGGGGGGGGTGATCAATGACAGGGGGGGTGATCAATGACAGGGGGGTGATCAGAGAGTCTATATGGGGTGATCACCACAGTCATTGATCACGCCCCTGTAAGGCTCCATTCAGATGTCCGTATGTGTTTTGCGGATCCGATCCATGTATCCGTGGATCCGTAAAAATCATACGGACATCTGAATGCAGCATGACATGGGGGGGTGATCAATGACAGGGGGGGGGTGATCAATGACAGGGGGGTGATCAGGGAGTCTATATGGGGTGATCACCCCCCCTGGAAGGCTCCAGGGAGACGCCTGTATGCGTTTTGCGGATCCGATCCATCTATCAGTGGATCCGTAAAAATCATGCGGACATCTGAATGGAGCTTTACAGGGGGTTGATCAATGACAGGGGGGTAATCAATGACAGGGGGGTGATCAGGGAGTCTATATGGGGTGATAAGCACAGTCATTGATCACGCCCCTGTAAGGCTTCATTCAGACGTCCGTATGCGTTTTGCGGATCCGATCCATCTATCAGTGGATCCGTAAAAATCATGCGGACATCTGAATGGAGCTTTACAGGGGGTTGATCAATGACAGGGGTGTAATCAATGACAGGGGGGTGATCAGGGAGTCTATATGGGGTGATAACCACAGTCATTGATCACGCCCCTGTAAGGCTTCATTCAGACGTCCGTATGCGTTTTGCAGATCCGATCCATCTATCAGTGGATCCGTAAAAATCATGCGGACATCTGAATGGAGCTTTACAGGGGGTTGATCAATGACAGGGGTGTAATCAATGACAGGGGGGTGATCAGGGAGTCTATATGGGGTGATAACCACAGTCATTGATCACGCCCCTGTAAGGCTTCATTCAGACGTCCGTATGCGTTTTGCGGATCCGATCCATCTATCAGTGAATCCGTAAAAATCATGCGGACATCTGAATGGAGCTTTACAGGGGGTTGATCAATGACAGGGGTGTAATCAATGACAAGGGGGTGATCAGGGAGTCTATATGGGGTGATCAGGGGCTAATAAGGGGTTAATAAGTGACGGGGGGGGTGTAGTGTAGTGTAGTGGTGCTTGGTGGGACTTTACTGAGCTACCTGTGTCCTCTGGTGGTCGATCCAAACAAAGGGGACCACCAGAGGACCAGGTAGCAGGTATATTAGACGCTGTTATCAAAACAGCGTCTAATATACCTGTTAGGGGTTAAAAAAAACACATCTCTGGCCTGCCAGCGAACGATCGCCGCTGGCAGGCTGGAGATCAACTCTCTTACCTTCGATTCCTGTGAGCGCGCGCGCCTGTGTGCGCGCGTTCACAGGAAATCCCGGCTCACGCGAGATGACGCGTATATGCGTCGCTGAGCGCAGGGCTGCCACCTCCAGAACGCGAATCTGCGTACAGCGGTCCGGAGGTGGTTAAGAAATGAAGGTCAGTCAGTCAGCCGAAAAATTGGGAAAACTTTGAAAGTAAGGGCTATTTGACCATGAAGGAGAGTGATGGGGTGCTGCGCCAGATGACCTGGCCTCAACAGTCCCCGGACCTGAACCCAATCGAGATGGTTTGGGGTGAGCTGGACCGCAGAGTGAAGGCAAAAGGGCCAACAAGTGCTAAGCATCTCTGGGAACTCCTTCAAGACTGTTCGAAGACCATTTCAGGGGACTGCCTTCAGGGGAAGCTCATCAAGAGAATGCCAAGAGTGTGCAAAGCAGTAATCAAAGCAAAAGGTGGCTACTTTGAAGAACCTAGAATATGACATATTTTGAGTTGTTTCACACTTGTTTATGTATATAATTCCACATGTGTTAATTTATAGTTTTGATGCCTTCATAGTCATGAAAATAAAGAAAACTCTTTGAATGAGAAGGTGTGTCCAAACTTTTGGTCTGTACTGTATATGTGTGTATATATATGTATGTGTGTGTCCCCCCTACACACTGAGATGAAGACTGATATAACTAGTGTGCACGATGTGTTCGTCTGGATGCCCCCGCCTTACGCGGCACTGGGATATTTACCCTGTGTTACCATGGCCACTGACACGCCCCCTTGATGCGGTGCTAGTGCGACCGTGTCACATGTCCTTGCCCTCCGCTGCTGCGCCTGCGGTGCACTCCACTGGGTGACGGTGCGTTCCAGGGAGTGTGCGTGGTGACGTGGCTGCGTGGGGAGGTGGGTGAGAGACGTCTGGCCCGGCGCATGCGCATTGCAGATGGGGGGACGCCAGCGCTGGCTGACTCGGCGGGTCCATGGGCGGTAAGCTCCACTAAATTTTAACTTTTGATATGATGCAGCTGCATCACGAATAAGGAATTTTAACCCTTAATGCACAGAGCACGTCTGCACTTCACTTATGACATTGGATGTTGTACCTAAGGGACACTTTTTTTGTATAGTAAACTGTAATGTATACATGAACTGAATACAGACTGTACAATGATCACTGTTGATTTGTTTTATAGATCGTGTATATGGTTAATATTGTTTTGACACTAGCATGTATTAGACACTGAATGTCATGTGATGATGCTGTTATGGATGATCATGTGACCCTATTGTTAACAGGTGTTTTCACTGATTGCACCGAGGGTGTAATGATTTGTGGGTATATATACCCAATAGCAAGCACTGTTGTATAGCTTGACAAAGGCCTCATTGAGTAGGCCGAAACGTTGCTGGGTCGTCACCCTGTCACCAAAAGCTGGAAGTGCTGCCTCGTCATTTGTTATATACATATTGTGGAGGAGAAGCCTGCCTCTGTGAGGAATTGCACCCAGTGCACGTGGTCTGACTGTGCTGCTGCGGTATTTGTGATTTTATATAAGGACTTAGCAGCTTAGCACTGAATATATTGAAGATGCCTGATCCATCTGAGCGAGACCCCCCCGATGTATTCTCCTACACCAGGCAGGATGAGGAGAGGATTCTCCATGATTTGGTGAGCGACTGCACATTTTTATCCACTCCATCTGTTACAGAGCTTAAGAAAGGCTATGAGGCTGATGGGAAACGGCTGGCTTCAATGGAATTGCATCTAGCGACCTTAGCTGAGTACTATAAGTCGCACAGAATTCCAAGAGGGGTGCGTTCCCAACTGAAGCCTAGTTTGTTCCCAGCTGACAGCAAATTTGCTCACAAATTCACGCAGATCTCCAATAAATATGCCTTGGATGTGATATTGCTCAATTTGGAGTTTCTACAACATGAATTGGGAGCGACACGTGAGCAGCTTGTAAAGGCTGATAACAGGTTGAAGGATGTCCTCCCTGTACAGGACTATGACGCATATTTAACCAGTTGTTCTGCTTATCTGGATAAATTCAGAAAAGAGCAGGAGATGATTAAACGGCGCAAATGGCTACGAGATGAGGAAGATTACAGACGAGGTAACGTGTACACATGGCAGGAACAAAGAAGCCAAAGACGTCAACCTTTCTATGGTAATACTAACAACACCAAGAAAAACAGCAACAATTTCACGAATAGAATGGCACCAGCTGCGGAAGTGGGATCCACGCAAGTCGAGCAACAGCGAGATGATCGTTTTTTAGGCCCAACCCTGGATCCAAAAGGACCAGACGTGGGGGACAAAGACAGTACAGATGGAGAAAAAGATTAACGTACAGCAAGGAGGAAAAGAAATCAGTGGTGGTAAATACAGGGAGTGCAGAATTATTAGGCAAGTTGTATTTTTGAGAATTAATTTTATTATTGAACAACAGCCATGTTCTCAATGAACCCAAAAAACTCATTAATATCAAAGCTGAATATTTTTGGAAGTAGTTTTTAGTTTGTTTTTAGTTTTAGCTATTTTAGGGGGATATCTGTGTGTGCAGGTGACTATTACTGTGCATAATTATTAGGCAACTTAACAAAAAACAAATATATACCCATTTCAATTATTTATTTTTACCAGTGAAACCAATATAACATCTCAACATTCACAAATATACATTTCTGACATTCAAAAACAAAACAAAAACAAATCAGTGACCAATATAGCCACCTTTCTTTGCAAGGACACTCAAAAGCCTGCCATCCATGGATTCTGTCAGTGTTTTGATCTGTTCACCATCAACATTGCGTGCAGCAGCAACCACAGCCTCCCAGACACTGTTCAGAGAGGTGTACTGTTTTCCCTCCTTGTAAATCTCACATTTGATGATGGACCACAGGTTCTCAATGGGGTTCAGATCAGGTGAACAAGGAGGCCATGTCATTAGATTTTCTTCTTTTATACCCTTTCTTGCCAGCCACGCTGTGGAGTACTTGGACGCGTGTGATGGAGCATTGTCCTGCATGAAAATCATGTTTTTCTTGAAGGATGCAGACTTCTTCCTGTACCACTGCTTGAAGAAGGTGTCTTCCAGAAACTGGCAGTAGGACTGGGAGTTGAGCTTGACTCCATCCTCAACCCAAAAAGGCCCCACAAGCTCATTTTTGATGATACCAGCCCAAACCAGTACTCCACCTCCACCTTGCTGGCGTCTGAGTCGGACTGGAGCTCTCTGCCCTTTAGCAATCCAGCCACGGGCCCATCCATCTGGCCCATCAAGACTCACTCTCATTACATCAGTCCATAAAACTTTAGAAAAATCAGTCTTGAGATATTTCTTGGCCCAGTCTTGACGTTTCAGCTTGTGTGTCTTGTTCAGTGGTGGTCGTCTTTCAGCCTTTCTTACCTTGGCCATGTCTCTGCGTAATGCACACCTTGTGCTTTTGGGCACTCCAGTGATGTTGCAGCTCTGAAATATGGCCAAACTGGTGGCAAGTGGCATCTTGGCAGCTGCACGCTTGACTTTTCTCAGTTCATGGGCAGTTATTTTGCGCCTTGGTTTTTCCACACGCTTCTTGCGACCCTGTTGACTATTTTGAATGAAACGCTTGATTGTTCGATGATCACGCTTCAGAAGCTTTGCAATTTTAAGAGTGCTGCATCCCTCTGCAAGATATCTCACTATTTTTGACTTTTCTGAGCCTGTCAAGTCCTTCTTTTGACCCATTTTGCCAAAGGAAAGGAAGTTGCCTAATAATTATGCACACCTAATATAGGGTGTTGATGTCATTAGACCACACCCCTTCTCATTACAGAGATGCACATCACCTAATATGCTTAATTGGTAGTAGGCTTTCGAGCCTATACAGCTTGGAGTAAGACAACATGCATAAAGAGGATGATGTGGTCAAAATACTCATTTGCCTAATAATTCTGCACGCAGTGTATATCTTCCCATGTACTGACAGTTGCACAGACTGATCTCCTATCCAAAGGTCTATCTTGCAGGGTGCGTTCCAGGGAGTGTGCGTGGTGACGTGGCTGCGTGGGGAGGTGGGTGAGAGACCTCTGGCCCGGCGCATGCGCATTGCAGATGGGGGGACGCCAGCGCTGGCTGACTCGGCGGGTCCATGGGCGGTAAGCTCCACTAAAGTTTAACTTTTGATATGATGCAGCTGCATCACGAATAAGGAATTTTAACCCTTAATGCACAGAGCACGTCTGCACTTCACTTATGACATTGGATGTTGTACCTAAGGGACACTTTTTTTTGTATAGTAAACTGTAATGTATACATGAACTGAATACAGACTGTACAATGATCACTGTTGATTTGTTTTATAGATCGTGTATATGGTTAATATTGTTTTGACACTAGCATGTATTAGACACTGAATGTCATGTGATGATGCTGTTATGGATGATCATGTGACCCTATTGTTAACAGGTGTTTTCACTGATTGCACCGAGTGTGTAATGATTTGTGGGTATATATACCCAATAGCAAGCACTGTTGTATAGCTTGACAAAGGCCTCATTGAGTAGGCCGAAACGTTGCTGGGAATAAAGTTTTGGGTTCGTCACCCTGTCACCAAAAGCTGGAAGTGCTGCCTCGTCATTTGTTATATATATATGTATATATGTGTGTGTGTGTGTATATATATATATATATATATGTGTGTGTATATATGTATATGTGTGTGTTTATTTATATATATATATATATATATATGTGTATATACACATATATATGTATATATATGTGTGTGTGTGTGTGTAAAGAAAAAAGGGGTGGTGGCAGCACCATCAATTGGAAAAGCAGATGGGTGCAAAAGCCCAAATAGGCAGCACTCCAGGAAATAAAATGAAAAAGGAAAAGTTTATTCACCCATTGGGCAGTGCGACGTTTCGGCTCAGTGCTAGAGCCTTCCTCAAGCTATGTGTGTGTGTGTGTATATATATATCTATATCTTATATATATAAAAATGAGTTTCTGTCTAGATGTCTAGATGTTCTTTATGCGCGATCTTCACTAAATTTGGCACACAGGTACATCAGGTGTCCGGGAAGGTTTTAGAACGGGTCTCAGCTCTCTAGGACGTTCCTGAGATATTCCCCCAAAATGACCCACATTAGCCAATACAAGCCTGCAAGTCTTTCTCATCAGATCCCAACTGCCATAAACACAGTTTTACTCCAGGTTTCCATAACAACCCAGCCATTTTTCTTTACTGATTAAAGGGGCAGGCACTGTGGAGGTCACTGTTTTTAAGGGGGGGGGGGGCACAGTGGAGGTCGCTGTTATTAAAGGGGCGGGCACTGTGGCGGTTACTGTTATTAAAGGGGCGGGTACTGTGGAGGTCACTTTTAAATGGGCGGGCACTGTGGAGGTCACTGTTATTAAAGGGACGGGCTCTATGAAGGTCCCTGTTAAAGGGGCGGTCACTGTAAAAGTCACTGTTAAATGGGCGGTCACTGTGAAAGTCACTGTTAAAGGGGCTGTCGCTGTGAAAGTCACTGTTAAAGGGGTGGTCACTGTGAAAGTCACTGTTAAAGGGGTGGTCACTGTGAAACTCACTGTTAAAGGGGTGGTCACTGTTAAAGGGGCGGCCACTGTGAAAGTTACTGTTAAAGGGGCGTCACTGTTAAAGGGGCGGTCACTGTGAAAGTCACTGTTAAAGGGGAGGTCACTGTGAAAAGCACTGTTAACCACTTGCCGTCACAGTAACGCCGATAGGCGTCCGGACGGCAGGCAGCGCTCTCAGGTCTCAGTGATGCCTATTGGCGTCATCTTGTGAGACCTGAGATTTTCTGTGAACGCGCGCTCACAGGAGCGCGCAGAATACAAGTTTAACTACAGCCTGCCAGCGCTGATCATTGGCTGGCAGGCTGTAGATTTTTAAAATAACTAATCAAATAGGTATATCAGATGCTATTTTGTAAATACCGTCTGATATACCTGCTACCTGCTCCTCTGGTCCCTTTTGTTTGGATCGACCACCAGAGGACACAGGCAGCTCTGTAAGTAGCACCAAGCACCACACACACATTACACCCCCCCTGTCACTTATTAACCCCTGATCACCCCCCTGTCATTGATCACCCCCCTGTAAGGGTCCCATATCACCGCCAGTTAGTTAGCTACTTGTTAGGTAGTTAGCGCCCAGCCCACCGCACCGCAGTCACTGATTAGTCGCTGATTAGCGTCATAGCTGTCGCTAATCAGCACTAGTACTATACACTGCGTGCAGAATTATTAGGCAAATGAGTATTTTGACCACATCATCCTCTTTATGCATGTTGTCTTACTCCAAGCTGTATAGGCTCGAAAGCCTACTACCAATTAAGCATATTAGGTGATGTGCATCTCTGTAATGAGAAGGGGTGTGGTCTAATGACATCAACACCCTATATTAGGTGTGCATAATTATTAGGCAACTTCCTTTCCTTTGGCAAAATGGGTCAAAAGAAGGACTTGACAGGCTCAGAAAAGTCAAAAATAGTGAGATATCTTGCAGAGGGATGCAGCACTCTTAAAATTGCAAAGCTTCTGAAGCGTGATCATCGAACAATCAAGTGTTTCATTCAAAATAGTCAACAGGGTCGCAAGAAGCGTGTGGAAAAACCAAGGCGCAAAATAACTGCCCATGAACTGAGAAAAGTCAAGCGTGCAGCTGCCAAGATGCCACTTGCCACCAGTTTGGCCATATTTCAGAGCTGCAACATCACTGGAGTGCCCAAAAGCACAAGGTGTGCAATACTCAGAGACATGGCCAAGGTAAGAAAGGCTGAAAGACGACCACCACTGAACAAGACACACAAGCTGAAATGTCAAGACTGGGCCAAGAAATATCTCAAGACTGATTTTTCTAAGGTTTTATATACTGATGAAATGAGAGTGAGTCTTGATGGGCCAGATGGATGGGCCCGTGGCTGGATTGGTAAAGGGCAGAGAGCTCCAGTCCGACTCAGACGCCAGCAAGGTGGAGGTGGAGTACTGGTTTGGGCTGGTATCATCAAAGATGAGCTTGTGGGGCCTTTTCGGGTTGAGGATGGAGTCAAGCTCAACTCCCAGTCCTACTGCCAGTTTCTGGAAGACACCTTCTTCAAGCAGTGGTACAGGAAGATGTCTGCATCCTTCAAAAAAAACATGATTTTCATGCAGGACAATGCTCCATCACACGCGTCCAAGTACTCCACAGCGTGGCTGGCAAGAAAGGGTATAAAAGAAGAAAATCTAATGACATGGCCTCCTTGTTCACCTGATCTGAACCCCATTGAGAACCTGTGGTCCATCATCAAATGTGAGATTTACAAGGAGGGAAAACAGTACACCTCTCTGAACAGTGTCTGGGAGGCTGTGGTTGCTGCTGCACGCAATGTTGATGGTGAACAGATCAAAACACTGACAGAATCCATGGATGGCAGGCTTTTGAGTGTCCTTGCAAAGAAAGGTGGCTATATTGGTCACTGATTTGTTTTTGTTTTGTTTTTGAATCTCAGAAATGTATTTTTCTGAATGTTGAGATGTTATATTGGTTTCACTGGTAAAAATAAATAATTGAAATGGGTATATATTAGTTTTTTGTTAAGTTGCCTAATAATTATGCACAGTAATAGTCAGCTGCACACACAGATATCCCCCTAAAATAGCTAAAACTAAAAACAAACTAAAAACAAACTAAAAACTACTTCCAAAAATATTCAGCTTTGATATTAATGAGTTTTTTGGGTTCATTGAGAACATGGTTGTTGCTCAATAATAAAATTAATCCTCAAAAATACAACTTGCCTAATAATTCTGCACTCCCTGTATAGTATCTGTAAGTGATCAAGACTGATCGCAATCAGATCTATATCAGTACATTAGGGTCACCTTAGGTGTTCGTCCGATCAGGCCTGATCTTGTGTGCACACTTGTGTTCAGTCCGCCCCACCGCAGTTACAGAAATGTTTTTTTTCTGATCACTGCAAAAACACTGTAAAATCGCTGCGGCGCTATAAAGATCACTTTTGAGCTTTTTTAATCTTTATTAGCGATCGCAGCTTTACTTCGCAAGCACTCCTTTTTACTAGGCAGGTGTGCTCTTTTAGTCTCAGAGGAATACCCCCTAAATTTAGTTAGCCCAAAATGTAAAAAAAGGGGCATTTTTACGCATTTGAATTCCAAACTACTTCTCACGCTTTAGGACCCCTAAAATGCCAGGGCAGTATAAATACCCCACAAGTGACCCCATTTTGGAAAGAAGACACCCCAAAGTATTCCATGAGGGGCATGGCGAGTTCATAGAAGATTTATTTTTTTGGCACAAGTTAGCGGAAATAGATTTTTTTCTTTTTTTTTTTTTTCTTACAAAGTCTCATATTCCACTAACTTGTGACAAAAAATTAAATTTTACATGAACTCACCATACCCCTCACGGAATACCTTGGGGTGTCTTCTTTCTAAAATGGGGTCATTTGTGGGGTATTTATACTGCCCTGGCATTTTAGGGGCCTTAAAGTGTGAGAAGTAGGTTGGAATTCAAATGTGTAAAAATACCCTGTGAAATCCTAAAGGTACTCATTGGAATTTGGGCCCCTAGCCCACCTAGGCTGCAAAAAAGTGTCACACATGTGGTATCGCCGTACTCAGAAGAAGTAGGGCAATGGGTTTTGCGGTGTATTTTTTTTTATATATACCCATACTGTGTATGAGAAATATCTCTATAAATGACAACTTTAAAAAAAAAAAACATTGTTTTTCTTGTGAAATTCCCAATAAGTTTGATGTGTCACATGACCCTCTTCCTATTGAAAAAACAAAAGTTGGATTCAAAATGGCCGACTTCAAAATGGCCGCCATGGTCACCACCCATCTTGAAAAGTTTCCCCCCTCACATATACTAATGTGCCACAAACAGGAAGTTAATATCACCAACCATTCCCATTTTATTAAGGTGTATCCATATAAATGGCCCACCCTGTGTATATATATATACAGTGGGGGAAATAATTATTTGACCCCTCACTGATTTTGTAAGTTTGTCCAATGACAAAGAAATGAAAAGTCTCAGAACAGTATCATTTCAATGGTAGGTTTATTGTAACAGTGGCAGATAGCACATCAAAAGGAAAATCGAAAAAATAACTTTAAATAAAAGATAGCAACTGATTTGCATTTCATTGAGTGAAATAAGTATTTGAACCCCTACCAACCATTAAGAGTTCTGGCTCCCACAGAGTGGTTAGACACTTCTACTCAATTAGTCACCCTCATTAAGGACACCTGTCTTAACTAGTCACCTGTATAAAAGACACCTGTCCACAGAATCAATCAATCAAGCAGACTCCAAACTCTCCAACATGGGAAAGACCAAAGAGCTGTCCAAGGATGTCAGAGACAAAATTGTAGACCTGCACAAGGCTGGAATGGGCTACAAAACCATTAGCAAGAAGCTGGGAGAGAAGGTGACAACTGTTGGTGCGATTGTTCGAAAATGGAAGGAGCACAAAATGACCATCAATCGACCTCGCTCTGGGGCTCCACGCAAGATCTCACCTCGTGGGGTGTCAATGGTTCTGAGAAAGGTGAAAAAGCATCCTAGAACTACACGGGAGGAGTTAGTTAATGACCTCAAATTAGCAGGGACCACAGTCACCAAGAAAACCATTGGAAACACATTACACCGCAATGGATTAAAATCCTGCAGGGCTCGCAAGGTCCCCCTGCTCAGGAAGGCACATGTGCAGGCCCGTCTGAAGTTTGCCAATGAACACCTGAATGATTCAGAGAGTGACTGGGAGAAGGTGCTGTGGTCTGATGAGACCAAAATAGAGCTCTTTGGCATTAACTCAACTCGCTGTGTTTGGAGGAAGAAAAATGCTGCCTATGACCCCCAAAACACCGTCCCCACCGTCAAGCATGGGGGTGGAAACATTTTGCTTTGGGGGTGTTTTTCTGCTAAGGGCACAGGACAACTTATTCGCATAAACGGGAAAATGGACGGAGCCATGTATCGTGAAATCCTGAGCGACAACCTCCTTCCCTCTGCCAGGAAACTGAAAATGGGTCGTGGATGGGTGTTCCAGCACGACAATGACCCAAAACATACAGCAAAGGCAACAAAGGAGTGGCTCAAGAAGAAGCACATTAAGGTCATGGAGTGGCCTAGTCAGTCTCCGGACCTTAATCCAATCGAAAACCTATGGAGGGAGCTCAAGCTCAGAGTTGCACAGAGACAGCCTCGAAACCTTAGGGATTTAGAGATGATCTGCAAAGAGTAGTGGACCAACATTCCTCCTAAAATGTGCGCAAACTTGGTCATCAATTACAAGAAACGTTTGACCTCTGTGCTTGCAAACAAGGGTTTTTCCACCAAGTATTAAGTCTTTTTTTGTTAGAGGGTTCAAATACTTATTTCACTCAATGAAATGCAAATCAGTTGCTATCTTTTATTTAAAGTTATTTTTTCGATTTTCCTTTTGATGTGCTATCTGCCACTGTTACAATAAACCTACCATTGAAATGATACTGTTCTGAGACTTTTCATTTCTTTGTCATTGGACAAACTTACAAAATCAGTGAGGGGTCAAATAATTATTTCCCCCACTGTATATATATATATATATATAGTCATAATTTGTGAAATGAGGCATTATATAGCACTCTTTGATATCAGTGTTCTGCCCGACATAATGACGCACTCCACAGCCTTGGAATGCCAATCTCTAGATCATCTAGCCCACATCAGCAAGGCTCTGACCCTCATAGAAGACTAGAAAAACAGCGGCAGGTCCCATTCATTTTAATGGCAGGCGAACCTGAAAAACCTTCAGCTCGTATTTGCAGCCAAGAAATAATTACTAGAAGTGCACAAATAGTCCCACAACATGGACAGTGACATACCAGATGTATTATTCGAATTTGCGATCTCCATTCATTATTTTTTTCAATGCGAAATATCGGCAATATAATTTTCGTGTACGCGCATGCGCAAATGCACTATACAGTACCCAAATGCACTATAAAGAAAGTATATTGGTATATAACACCCCGCTTCAATCAGTTTTTTTGGAGGGCGACTGGTATATCACACCAGTAGAAGTTATTTGTTCCAATAACGCTTGTCCCTCTATATACCTGCAGTATCGCAGCAGGACCGCACACAACTGCCGCACAATACAAATGCACTATAATATATTTTCTAACATAGAAAGTATATTATAACATTGTACAAGGAAGGCAATCCATTAGAATATACATAAAGATAAAATGTAACCTTTAATAATGTTACTATGAGGGTCCATTCACACGTCCGTAAGTGTTTTGCGGATCCGCAAAACACGGACACCGGCAATGTGCATTCCGCAATTTGTGGACCGCACATCGCCGGCACTATAATAGAAAATGCCTAATCTTGTCTGCAATTGCAGATAAGAATAGAACATGTTCTATTTTTTTGCGGAACTGCGGATCCGCAAATGCGGATGCGGACAGCACATTCCGGCCCCATTGAAAATGAATGGGTCTGCACCCATTCCGCAAAATTGCGGAACGGATGCGAACCGATTTTGCGGACATCTGAATAGATAAGATATCCCTCAAAATGAAAATAAATTAAATTATTAAAGTTAAAGGGGTTCTGCACTTTGTTTTAACTGATGATCTATCCTCTGGATAGATCATCAGCATCTGATCAGCGGAGGATCGACACCCAGGACCCCCACCGATCAGCTGTTTGAGAAGGCAGCGGTGCTTTAGCAGCGGCGCGGCCTTCTCACTGTTTACCGCCGGCCCAGTGACGTCACGACTAGTATCAACTAGCATGGGAGGGGCTAAGCTCCATTCAAGTGAACAGAGCTTAGCCCCACCCACGCTAGTTGATACTAGTCATGACGTCACTGGGCCAGCGGTAAACAGCGAGAAGGCCGCGGCGCTGCTGGAGCACCGCTGCCTTCTCAAACAGCTGATCGGTGGGGGTCCCGGGTGTCGGACCCCCAACGATCAGATGCTGATGATCTATCCAGAGGATAGATCATCAGTTAAAACAAAGTGCAGAACCCCTTTAAGCAAAAAGCATAGATGTGGTAGGCATTAATAAGTGCTCAGCGGCACCAAATCAGAAACCATATGTCCTACCACAATACGGGGGGTTCCAGTGCACATCCATGAATCCCGGAGGTAAAGCAAAAAACATCTATCCCTGGGCTAGATGATGATGTGGTATTGAAGGACAGAGTGGGCAAAGAACTGTCCCTGATATTGCCCTACAGAGGGGTGCTATTCTGGCCCTAATTGCCTCACCACAGACCACCCGCCCTGATAAGAGCGACCCCGTCCGAAACCTTACGCTATATAAAAATGGCCCAAGTAAGCCCCTAGCCCCTAGGCCCCTGACTTCCAGGTGATCACTATATAGATCTATGTGTTTTTGACTCATTATAAAAGTATATTATAAGTATATTACACCCCTCTGTGTATCAAACATATAGATAGCACACCTATACCAGTCCTTAAAATGACTTTTGTGGCCCTATTAGCTAGCGTTTGGTGTCCCTAACAGCCTGTCCCTGCTCCATACAGCAACCTCTCCCTACACTGGCAAAACACTGAATGTAAAATGGCGGCCAGATCAGTTCTATTTATAAGGTAGGGGGTTTGTCCATGTGCTGAAATGTCTCAATTGGCTGTCCTGTACCACCTGATGGATGTGTCATGGGTCAAATTTCTTCATAATGTAAAAGAATATGGCGGGCGCGAATTTCTCCATATGTTCGCATGTTCAGCAAATCGCGAACAGGCGAAGTTCGCCGCGAATTGAATGCCGGGCCAACCGCTACAAACCCCTAGGCAGTATTACTTCATTATATCAGGTCACTATTGTCACCTTCTACATTATATGCACTAGGGTACACTTGCAGTGTTTTGCTCATTTTCTGCACCCTGATGAAGCGTTTCACATTGTTCTGTGAAGTCACTATGTTCCATGTTGAACTGTTAGAATCTTTTCAGGTACTGCTTGTAAACCGTTGGTCAGGACAGTTATTGTCTTTGCTTACTATTCCACCCCCCATCACTGCATCTTCTCACCTTTGTTCTTTTGCGCAGACCCGGGGGTTTTCGGGAATGCTAAACACTTTTGTAGCTCAACATCATTATAGTATATTGTGCAGTGGATGTTGTATCTACAGTACTGGTCCTTTGTTTGCGGATCGATGGTCCTGTTTAATATCTGTTCTTTTATTTATGTTTTATTTACACCTGATACTCCCTTTTCTCTGTTTCTGTGTTCTTTGATTCCAACCTCCTTCTCAGATGGACTGTGCAATTAACACTTTTGATGTGGAAGGTTTCAACTCGCCCAATATGAGAAATCACATCTTCCTCATGTTGCGCAAATTAAAGACGCATATTCTTTTCTTGCAGGAAACCCATTTTAGGGGTGCTTGAATCCCAAAACTTCCGAAGTCTCTACTCTCGCATTGGTTTTACATTAGTCATGTCACCTCAGCCTCTAAGGGGGTTTCAATAGCTATTCACCATTCAATTCCTTTTGTACTGAAACAACAATATACTGATGCAGAAGGGAGGCTCCTGTTAGGGAAAGGTGAGATTGCCTCAAAAATTTATACCCTTGACAACTTTTATGCACCCAGTTCGGGGAAAATCCCATGGTTACTTAGCCTTAGATACTCTTCAGCTCTTTACGGAAGGTAATGTTATTTTGGGTTCTCACAATTTCTTTCACCGCCTAGACTATATTTTTGTCTCAGCATCTTCTCTCTCTCTTCTCTTCAGCACATATATGGTTAATTACCATTTCAGATCATGCTCCATTCTGTGCCACCTTGTCATCTTTCCCAACTTCAATGTGGAGAGTGGAACTGGTGATTAAATGAATCCTTACTCAACTCAGATGCTCACCAGTCCTATATCAGACAGAACATTTAATCATTCTTTGAACAAAAATCCTCCCCACAGATCTGGGAAACTCACAAGGCCTATATTCGTGGTATATTTGTTGCATTGGTGATGAGGGTCAAGAGGGAACGGCAGCAGAAGATAGCTTCCTTTTTAGCTCAAATAATAACCACTGAGAAACTCAATAAAGCATCCTTTTCAGAGGAACAACAAAAAGACCTTATTCCCTTAGGCCCCTTTCACACGGGCGAGTATTCCGCGCGGATGCGATGCGTGAGGTGAACGCATTGCACCCGCACTGAATACCGACCCATTAATTTCTATGGGGCTGTTCAGATGAGCGGTGATTTTCACGCATCACTTGTGCGTTGCGTGAAAATCGCAGCATGCTCTATATTCTGCGTTTTTCACGCAACGCAGGCCCCATACAAGTGAATGGGGTTGCGTGAAAATCGCAAGCATCCGCAAGCAAGTGCGGATGCGGTGCGATTTTCACGCATGGTTGCTAGGTGAGTCTATTCACTGTATTATTTTCCCTTATAACATGGTTATAAGGGAAAATAATAGCATTCTGAATACAGAATGCATAGTAGTACCGTGTTATAAGGGAAAATAATACAATCTACAGAACACCGATCCCAAGCCCGAACTTCTGTGAAGAAGTTCGGGTTTGGGTACCAAACATGCGCGATTTTTCTCACGCGAGTGCAAAACGCATTACAATGTTTTGCACTCGCGCGGAAAAATCGCGGGTGTTCCCGCAACGCACCCGGACCTTTTCCCGCAACGCCCGTGTGAAAGAGGCCTTAAGACTCCAGCTTAAGCGAATACTTGACCTTCAACATGCCAACAAGCAACATTTATACTTTAAATATAAATTATATGCACATGGTGCATACAGTATGTCCTCTTTAATCAAGAAAACAGGGGAAAGGACTTATATTTAATCCATCAAAGGGAACCAGGGAGTGTTATATACACAGACAGCAGATATTGTGAGGGCTTTCCACTCATACTATTCAGATCTCTATAATCTCCAGGATCCCTCAGATCCTACACCCCCAGCTCCCATTAAGTCTTTCCTGGATTCTCTCAACCTCCTGTCTATCTCTGCAACGGACGCCACCAATCTCATGGCCCCTATCCTGCTGGATGAATTACATTTCATTGTCCGCAGTTTCCCCCAGGTAAAAGTCCTGGTACTGATTAACTCCCCCTCCTATATTATTGGAAATTAGAGGCTGTTCTGCTGCTTCTCCTCATCACTCTTTGCAATCATTTACTCCAGGGGGCTCCCTTTATAAGCAATCTCAAGAGGCACATATCATGTTAATTCATAAACCAGGTAACAAGGTTGAGAAGAGAGATGGGAGTTACCGTCCCATCTCTCTTCTCAACCTTGACATAAAGAATTGGGCCAAATTGCCCGCTGTCTGTATTAGCTCCTTACTCCTCTGCCTGATTGTCAAAGAACAACCAGGGTTTGTGAAGGGATGGGAAGGCTGAGATAACTCCTATAAGCTTCTTCACACCATCCATCTTGCGCATCAGTGCAACTTACCTCTTGCGCTGTTAGGTATAGATGCTGAAAAAGCATTCAACTGTGTCAATTGGTCCTTTATGAAAGCCACTTTATCTATATTTTATTTCCCCCTGAAATAGTCTGAGCTATATTTACACTTTGTGCACAACCACATGCCTGCGTCAAGATAAATGATACCTTGCCCCTCCCCCCCTTCGATATAACAAATGGGACGAGACAGGGTTGTCCCTTCCCTTCCCTTTTTATTCTAGTAGTGGAAACCCTCCTTCAAAGTATATGTCAGGATCCCTTTATTGTACGTTTCAAGGTGGGTCCTTTGCAGCTCAAATGTGTTGCGTTTGTGTATGATTTATTATTTCTCATCTCTAATCTTGTATCTGACCTCGCACTGCTTACAAAAACACTAGAAGATTTTTGCCTCTTATCCAATTTTAAAATAAACGTAACCAAATCTGAAATACTTAATGTCACAACCCCTGCCTGAGACGTTTCCACGGCAAAAAAAAAACAACACTATTTATACCCATTTGTTACCACATCCCTCAAATACATCGTCATCCAAGTCCCTAGTCACCTTTCAGATTTATAGAGACTTAATTATATACTGCTGCTTACTGAACTTAAGCATCTCTTACAAGACTATGATTTACCGTTCATCTCATGGATGGGTCACAGGAACTTATTAAAGACCTATATTGTGCCTATACTCTGTTGATGATACCTATATACCTACCTGCTTACTTTTTTGGCTCTATTTGTTCTATGTTTTCTAAGTTCCTTTGGAAAGGACGTAAACCTCAACTATCCTATTCTCTACTAATTAAACGTCATGAGAATGGAGTAATGGCTGTACCAGACATTGCCACATATTATAAAGTGATACATCTTAATAGATGGCTGGAGCTTCTAAATCCTAGTAAACAATTGGATCTGGAAGTTTTGGCTTGGCACTCTTTGGGCCCCTTTTTTTTCAGGGCTCTTTGGTTGCCTGACTCTCAGACGTCCAGATTGTGATCCCTTCCTTAGGGGCACATATGCGGTCTGGTTTTCATTTAAAGATACACTAGCTCCTTCACCTTTACTTACTTCTAACTTGCTGAATCCCCTTATTCAGATTTTTGGGTGAAGCTCATTTCGGTTTCGATATTTTGTGCAGGTACGGTTCCATCACACGATGCCCTCAGGGACCTAAAGAAACCTTCCCAATTAACGTCCCTTTACTTTACACTAGGGATGAGCGAATCGACTTCGGATGAAACATCCAAAGTCGATTCGCATAAAACTTTGTTTCAATACTGCACGGAGCGAGCACTCCGTACAGTATTAGAATGAATTGGCTCCTATGAGCCGAAGTTATTTCTACTGTAAAAAGCCATTTTCCGAACACGGGTTTGGTTCCGAACCCGAGTTTGGGAAATGTTTTTTTACAGTAGAAATAAATTTATGAACTTATTACCCAAAGTCTCGCGATACTTTGCGAAGTAATAACTTCGGCTCATAGGAGCCAATACATTATAATACTGTACGGAGCACTCGCACCGTACAGTATTGAAACAAAGTTTTATGCGAATCAACTTCCGATGAAACATTCGCCCATCCCTACTTTACACATTTTCAGAAATTAGCATGACAGTTTCTCTAGGCTTTTGCTTTTGAAAGGCAGCTCACCACCTTTGAAACTGCCTTATAAACTATTTTTCAATTGTCTTCAGCTCCCTCTTCTTCTGCCTCTAGACCTACCTATATTTCGTCTCGGGAGAGAAAGGGATGCAAATGAGCTCTTAAAGTTGTTATCCAATACTATAAAATGTCCCCCTCACAGTGAATATACTTACCCCGCTCCCTGCTCTGCTCCTGGGCCCCACACCACCGCTGCTGCTTCTTCCTGTGCGCGGATAAAAACATCTGGTGTCGGAGGGAGCAGCCAATGGCAGACACGGACAAGCCTTCCTAGCGTCACCCGCAATGCTAGGGAGGCTCGTCCCCGTCACCACCTGCCATTGGCTGCTCCCCCCGAAACCGGATGTTTTTATCTGTGCACGGGGAGAAGCTGCAGCGGCGGTCCAGGGAACAGGAGCAATGCAGGGAGCTGGGTAATTATATCCAATGTGAGGGGCCTGGCATATGGGGGACATTTCTATAGTATTAGATAACCCCTTTAACAGGCTCTGCCTCTAATGCCACCACATGGCAACTATCCTATAAGTCAATGTTCGACCCATTAGATAGGCCTTGAGACATGACTCTGTTATTAAATAAGCCAGCACGTCATCTGTAGACAGCAGTTTCAGGGTGATAACCCCTCATCAGTGTAGAGAAGAGTACTGGCTTAACTGGGTGAGAGGCCCAAGTCGGGATTTAGGGGAAATTATCTCTCCTTGGGGAAAGAGAACCCTAATTAGCGTGAGAAGACTTATAAGCCATACCTTCTCCTCTGGAATTCTGGGAAGTAAGGGATGCAAATTAGCTCATAACAAGCTCTGCCTCTAATGCCAGTACATGTAAGGCAGCTATCCTATAAGTCAATGTTCGACCCGTATCTGTCCCTAACTGCTGCAGAATCTTTATAAGCTCCTTACAAGGTGGCACAAAACCCCAAGATTCCTCTTAACACTCAACCTTTCTAGTTCGAAAGACTGTTGGAGGTGTGGGGTTCACATCTGTTCTCTCTCTCATATCTGGTGGTCTTGCCTACTGATAACGTCATGCTGACAACGTATTGAGCAAACTATCCGAAAGGTCTGTTCTCCCTTTTTTACCCTTCCTATTGAACATGTTGTACTCGCCAGACCTAGCTCTGCTTATAAACCATCTAACAATAATCTAATCATGCACCTATTGGCGGCAGCCAAGGCACTAATTCCCCCTCATTGGCTTAGCCAAACCCCTCCTTCTTTTCAAGAATGGGTTTCAAAGGTAAACCAAATATGCCAATTTGAGGAGCTTACCAGTCTGGCTAGTAGGACGAGAGATACATATCCTAAGATCTGGTCCCCATGAATACAATTTCAGATGAATCTTTCATTTGACCCATCTCCCTTAACTCTGCCTAGGGATTCTCAATCTTCATCCTGCTAAATAGTTACTCTGTGATTGCTGAGGTTCAGAGAGTTTTCTTGTGAATCTCTTACTTGTATTCATTTTGTAATGTATACTTTTTTCCTGCAGCCCATCTGAACATGACAAACTTGATATTCAGGTCAGATAATGATTGAATAATGTTTAAATCCTACTGATTTTGTCACTATGAAATCGCCATGTAGCAGTTCTTCTGTGATCACACTATTTATACATATTACCATACCAAGGAGTAGGTTCTGTTCTATAGTCTAGGAATTTGAAGCTAATCCCACTGTAATGTATGTTAGCATATACTTGTTATGTGTAGCTAAATTAGTGATTATTCATTTCTTCAAGGAAGTGGAATATTTTCATCAGATAAGCTTGGACCATATTACTACAACAATACCGTCGATGAGGGTCATTTGGTTATATCAGAACTGAAATCCTGCACGAGAAACAGCACGGAATGGTCCCCAATCCAATGGCATGAGTATGCATCTCAGATTACGAAACCTTTACCAAGCAGCAAAGTGTTCACTGGAGAACTGCTTCTTGATAACTATACCATGACTGAGCTGACAGATCTTCAAGGATATGCTGCAGTTTGCCACCATAATCTCTGTTGTTACCTGAACTATAGCATGCTGGAGAAGAGAAATGATGAAGTATATGTACTTGGTGCTTATGATGGCTACCATGGGCCACGTCAAGTCTTTTATATTGAGGTAATTTTTCATCTTCATTTACACTTTCTTGTCAGTAGCTTCTAGTAGACAGTTCAGACTTATGCCTTATTCACGTCAGGGTTTTGGTAAGTGATTTCCATCAGTGATTGTGAGCCAAAACCAGCCGTGAAGCCTGCACACAGATCAGGTATAAGGGGAAGATCTGCATCTGTTCCGTGTTTAGAGACACACCTGGTTTTGGCTCAAAATCACTGATAGAAACTGACCAAAACACTGACGTGTGAATAAGACAATACAGATGAAGGAATAAGCTTTCTGAAAATAGAAACTCATATCTAGAGGAATTGCTAGTTCATAAAATACAGTATAAGAAGTGTATCAAATATATAAAAAATGGTTGCACTTTAATGCAAGGTGACTTGGTGTCATGGTACCACCATAAGATGTTAGTTTACCCTCCCAGCAGTCAACTAAGAGAACATTCTTTCAAATAAATCTTTCATGGAGTGTACATACATTCATTTTGTTCATTACCTGACAAAAGTATATACAGTACTTTCCATTTATGTGGCTAATTGGTGGGGGTCCCAGAAGTTGGACCTCCACTGTGCACACATTGATGGCCTATTCAAGGAGAGACTATCAATGTGTGTCTCCAGAAAACCTGTTTACCCAGATCTCTCTAAGGCTACACTATTTGCACACATAGGGACAAATCGTGTATTTAGACTGGCGACAGTGTTTATTGTCATACGACATGCTAGAATTATTAAGAGGCACAGGCCTCTTGAAAATTTTGGGGCATCCTCAAGAACTCCATGTGCCAGAAAGTGAAATTTATGACAGCAAGAGACATAATGTGCACAAGTTTTCTAGTACGTGTTATTAACCCCTGTACGACCTCTGCAGTACATGTACAATGAATATTGGGTCTTTAAAGATGGCTCTCATGAGACACATGGGGTTAATGTCAGTAATAACACCAATTGCGGATAATTAGCAGCACAGATGCTGTGGTCAATTGTGTCCATAGTATCTGCGGCGGATTTCCCCGGAAACGCTAAGTTCCCGAGGCCAGAACGACTCTACTGCATGGCAATCAGGGGAGCTGTTCATTTTATGCAATAGTGTGGGTCTGTATGAAGAAACCCATGCTATTACAGTTGTAGTTCTTAAGAAGGCATGACAATACCTTTCTAACAAAGCTAGATCCAGAGATTTCCTCATTCATTGGCCTATTAGATTTAGATCAAACGGACAGCTCAGGGGGAGTGTCTTTTCTGGTGCAGCTCTGAGGGGCGTGTCTCAGCTCTCCCTATCACAGCTCAGAAGGCAGTTGAAGGATGATACTGAGCATGTGCGGCCATCTCAGTGAGCTGGTCAAAAAAATAAGAAATGAAGTGGCGCTATACAGATATATTTTATTGAATAGCTCAGTGGCTATACAAAATTTTTAATGACTTGCAATTACAAAAGTATTCAAGTCCAGGTGCTGGTTTGAAAACTGTAGAATATTTTTCGTGGGACAACCCATTTAAAAAAGTAAGTGACCCAGAGAATGAACGGAACAGGTCAATTTTACCGCATAGGGAACACTGTAAAACAAAACCCATAAAACTGTGGCTGAATTTTTATTTATTTTTTCCAACTCCACCCCAATTGGAATTTAGTTTCTAGCTTTACAGTATATTGTATGCAAAATTAAATGGTCTCATTAGAAATTACAACTTTTCCCACAAAAAAGAAGCCCTTATACGGTGAACATGAGAAATTGCAACTTTTCCCACAAAAAAGAAGCCCTCATAAGGTGAGCACATAAATAGAGGTTAAATGAGTCATTTTTCACGGAGGTACCACCAATGGCTCAACCTCTCCTACCCATGCTACTCATAGTTACATAGTTTGTAAGTCTGAAAAAAAGTATCTGTCCATCCAGTTCAGCCTGTCATCCTGCAATTTGAGGAAGGCAAAAAAAAACTGTGAGGATTTTCTTCATTTTAGGGGGAAAAAAATCTTTCTCAACTCCAATCAAGCAATCAGACTAAGTCCCTGGATCAATGACTCTTCTACAGAAATCTAATAACTATAACTATAACCTGTAAATTTAATACACTCCAGAAATACATCCAGGCCCCTCTTGAGTTCCATAGTATCACTGCTCTTACCATAAAGAATCCTCTTCTATGTCCTGGGGATAAATAGATGATGGGAGAGATATGTGTATTTATCCCTGATATATTTATACATAGTAATTAGATCTCCCCTCTGTCGTCTTTTTTCTAAACTGAATAACGCTACTTTCACACTAGGGTTAATATTTTCCGGTATTGAGATCTGTCATAGGGTCTCAATACGGGAAAAAACGCTTCTGTTTTGTCCCCATTCATTGTCAATGGGGACAAAACGTAACTGAATAGAACGGAGTGCTCCAAAATGCATTCCGTTCCGTTCTCATACCAAAGAGAATTTGCTTTCCGCTCTGGGATGCGGAGCAAGACGGATCTGTCATGACCCACAATGCAAGTCAATGGGGATGGATCCATTTTTTCTGACACAAGAGAAAACGGATCCGTCCCCCATTGACTTTCAATGGAGTTCATGACGGATCCGTCTTTGGTATCTTAAAGATAATACAACCGGATCCGTTCATAACGGATGCAGATGGTTGTATTATCAGTAACGGAAGCCTTTTTGCTGAACCTTGCCGGATCCAGCAAAAACGCTAGTGTGAAAGTAGCCTTACCCTTTTTTTGATAATCTTTCTGGGTATTGTAGTCCACTCATTCCAGTTATTACTTTAGTTACTCTCCTCTGAATCCTCTCCAGCTCTGCTATATCTGTCTTGTTCACAGTAGTCCAGAACTGTACACAGTACTTTGTGTGGTCTGACTAGTGATGTGTAAAGTGGCAGGACTATGTTCTCATCACGGGCATCTATGCCCCTTTTGATGCAACCCATAATCTTATTGTCATTGGCAGCAGCTGTCTGGTACTAGATTTCTGTCCACTTAAATTCCTAAGTCCTTTTCTATGTCAATGTTACCCAGTGTTTTACCATCTGTCATGTACTGGTGACATGTATCTTTCTTTCTCATGTGCATAACCTTACATTTGTCAGTGTTAACCCTCATCTGCCACTTCTCTGCCCAAGCCTCCAATCTATCCAGATCCCTCTGTAGTAGTATACTGTCCTCTTCAGTGTTAATTACTTTACACAGTTTAGTGTTATCTGCAAAAATGTATATTTTATAGTGCAAGACTTTTTTTAAGATCATAAATAAAAATATTTAAGAGAATAGGGCCCAATGCTGGCCCCTGAGGTACCCCACTAGTGACAGTGACCCAATCTGAGTGTGCACCATTAATAACCACCCTCTGTTTTCTATCACTGAGCCAGTTACTTACCCACATACAGACATTTTCCCCCAGTCCAAGCATTCTCATTTTATATACTAACCTTTTATGTGGCACAATATCAAATGCTTTGGAGATGTCAAGATATATGACATCCATTGACTCACCCCCATCAAGTCTAATACTTACCTCCTCATATTAACTGATTAAATTAGTTTTGACAGGACCGTTCCCTCATAAACACGTGCTGACATGGCGTTATACACAATAATATACAATATTTTTATTGGGATACTCCAGAATAGCATCTCTTAGAAAAAGTTCAAACATTTTACCAATGACAGATGTTAGACTTACCGGCCTATAGTTTCCGGGCTCTGTTTTTGACCCCTTTTTGAATATTGGCACCACATTTGCTAAGAGCCAATCCTGTGGAACACTCCCTGTCATGCCCTTAACCCCTTAGGGACCGAGCTCATTTTCACCTTAAGGACCAGGCCATTTTTTGCAAATCTGACCAGTGTCACTTTATGTGGTGAGAACTTTAAAACACTTTGACTTATCCAGGCCATTCTGAGATTGTTTTTTCATCACATATTGTACTTCATGACACTGGTAAAAAAAAAAGTCAAAAAAATGTATTTTTATTTATAAAAAAAATAAAAAATTTACCAAAATTTTTGAAAAATTATCAAATTTTAAAGTTTCAATTTTTCTACTTCTATAATACATAGTAATACCTCCAAAAATAGTTATTACTTTACATTCCCCATATGTCTACTTCATGTTTGGATCATTTTGGGAATGATATTTTATTTTTTGGGGATGTTACAAGGCTTAGAAGTTTAGAAGCAAATCTTGAAATTTTTCAGATTTTTTTTAAAACCCACTTTTTAAGGACCAGTTCAGGTCTGAAGTCATTTTGTGAGGCTTACATAATAGAAACCACCCAAAAATGACCCCATTCTAGAAACTACACCCCTCAAGGTATTCAAAACTGATTTTACAAACTTTGTTAACCCTTTAGGTGTTCCACAAGAATTAATGGAAAATAGAGATACAATTTAAAAATTTCACTTTTTTGGCAGATTTTCCATTTTAATATTTTTTTTCCAGTTACAAAGCAAGGGTTAACGGCCAAAAAAACCTCAATATTTATGGCCCTGATTCTGTAGTTTACAAAAAACACCCCATATGTGGTCGTAAACTGCTGTACGGCACACGGCAGGGCGCAGAAGAAAAGGAATGCCATACGGTTTTTGGAAGGCAGATTTTGCTGGACTGGTTTTTTGACACCATGTCCCAATTTAAGCCCCCCTGATGCACCCCTAGAGTAGAAACTCAAAAAAAGTGACCCCATTTTAGAAACTACGGGATAGGGTGGCAGTTTTGTTGGTACTAGTTTAGGGTACATATGATTTTTGGTTGCTCTATATTACACTTTTTGTGAGGCAAGGTATCAAACAATAGCTGTTTTGGCACCGTTTTTTTTTTTTGTTATTTACAACATTCATCTGACAGGTTAGATCATGTGGTATTTTTATAGAGCAGGTTGTCACGGACGCGGCGATACCTAATATGCATAAAAAAAAAATTATTTATGTAAGTTTTACACAATGATTTCATTTTTGAAACAAAAGAAATCATGTTTTAGTGTTTCCATAGTCTAAGAGCCATAGTTTTTTCAGTTTTTGGGCGATTATCTTGGGTAGGGTATGATTTTTGCGGGATGAGATGACGGTTTGATTGGTACTATTTTGGCGTACATGCAACTTTTTTGATCACTTTTATTACCTTTTTTGTGAAGTAAGGTGGGCAAAATTTAAATTTTCTCATAGTTTTAATTTTTTTATTTTTATGGCGTTAACCGTGCGGAGAAAGTAACATGACCGCTTTATAGATCAGGTCGTTACGGACGCGGTGATACCTAATATGTGTAGTGTATTTAATTTTTTATTTTTTTATTCAGTGATGTTTTTTTTTATCTTTACTTCTTTCACTTTTTTAAAAAAAAATTTGACCCAGACCCACTTGGTTTTTGAAGATCCAGTGGGTCTGATGTCTGTATATTACAGTACAGTACACTATATAGTGTATTGTACTGTATTTTACTTACACTTTGTCTGAACAGATCTATGCCTTTAGCACAGATCTGTTCAGCACCATGGACAGCAGGATGCCTGAGAAGGCGTCCTGTTGCCATGGGAACCTTCCCCGTCTGCCACAACTGAGCAGACGGGGAAGGGTAAGGAGGGGGGCTCCCTCTCTGTGACCCCATCCTGTCTGGGGGCTGCAAAGGCACAGCAACCCCCCCGATGGGAGAGGGAGGGAGCTCCCTGACTGTTAACCTTTTCCATACAGCGGTCCGTACAGACCACGGTATGGAAAGGGTTAAACAGCTGACATCACAGCACAGATGTCAGCCGTTTATACCAGAGTGTCAGCAATGTGCTGACATTCTGGTATACCCACTGGAGACCAATGAATATTCAAGAGGAGGCGGGCGGGGGTTCGCGATCCCGCCTGCCGCACTGCCCGCACCGCCTGCAACTCATCCCCCCTGCACCACCCGCCGGCATAAAATCATTCAGGGGTGCAGGGGGGGGTGAAAAAATCTTAATTTTGGGCATTTTAAAGTTTCTGATCCCCGGAGTCAGGGACCGCGGGGATCAGAAACTGCAGAAAGCGCTGCAAACCGCAGGTCTGAATTGACCTGCGGTTTGCGACGATCGCCGATACGTGACATGACCCCCCCCGGCGTTGTGACAGGATGCCCGCTGAATGATTTCAGCGGGCATCTTGTTCTGATTAACCCCCCCTGCGCCGCAATCGCGGTTTAAACCCATGACGTTCCGGTACGTCATGGGTCCTTAAGGACTCGGGAAACATGCCGTACCAGTACGTCATGCGTCCCTAAGGGGTTAAGTACCATTACATCTGTATGTCCTGTGTCCTTAAGAGGTTAAATATCAGAAATAAGGTTCCGTCTATGACATTACTTAAAGGGGTTGTCCGGGTTCAGAGTGCATTTCATCTGACAGTTCATTTTCCTCAGCGAATACAGTGGAGAAAAAAATATTTAATAGATTTGCTTTCTCCTCATGGCTCTCTACAACTCCTCCCTCATCACTCTGTAAAGGGCCAACACTTTCAAGATTAAACTTTTTACCATTTATATAATTGAAGAACATTTTAGGGTTAGTTTTACTCTCTTTGGAAAACTAAATTTTTTATGTGTGTTTGTGTATATATACAGTTGCAAGAAAAAGTATGTGAACCCTTTGGAATGATATGGATTTCTGCACAAATTGGTCATAAAATGTGATCTGATCTTCATTGTAATGCATTGCCTGTTAGTGTATTACACTGAGTAATCCACTAACAGGTTGCCTGGGAGACCCAGCCTGAGGCTGGATCTCCTGGGCACCCGTAGAAGGCAAATCCTGATGCCGTGCAAGGCATTAGGCAGCTTGATGGGCTCCTTCACCCGCCGCACGCACCTTCTATGCCACGATCACCGCTGACCGTGGCATAGAAGGGGTTAATCCACTGGCATCGGCTTTTACAGCGATGCCGGCGGATACAGCAGAGGCCCAGCTATCAGGGACTGCAGGTACCCTGCAGTGATCAGGCACGCACCCACCCAATCACCAAGTCACTTGCAGCCATGACGTACTATTACGTCATATGTCGGGAAGGGGTTAACAGAACTGCCTCTGTACATACATACACGCACAACCTCAAATACATCATTAATCTAAAAAGGAATAACATCCTCATTGTATAAAAAAAAAATCAACATTTAAGAGGGACAATAAAGGGTTTTTTCGAGCCAGGGATATCATCAATACCATATAGTTTGGTTGTACCACAACTTCAGCTGCCAGAACTACTACTGAAAATGGAGATGTGCCAGGTAAAGAAGAACACCACAAAAATGTGCTTTTTTAGAGTCTTTTATAATTTACTGTTGACTTACAGCTAATTACTGGCCACAGAATTTTGATGTAATGAATAAAATGCTGTGTTTTTTCAAAAAAGATAAACCACTCTAATTTATTTGTGCTTTTTTTTAGCAGGAATTGTAATTGTTTTTGTAATTTTTAGCAGGATGATTCTTTTAATTAAAAGGCTAGACAAAATACAGTTGAGGTTAGTAATAAAATATCTATTAGGAAAAATAATATTAATAACATTTTGTAAAATATTTCACCTCTTTAAATGCAAGTTATTGAAATGATATGTAACTGAAAACTAAATGGAATGTGAATGTGTAAGATTTAGTTCTCCTTATAGCAGTTGTCCAGGTTTATATTTTTTTCTTAAGTCTGAAGCAGCCTGTCATACCTGTTGAAGAAATTATTCCCGCTTGCTTTCCGTAGCCTGGTTCTGGATTCCTGGGTTGCTGTCTCCCTTCTGCCGTCTCTCAGTCCCCATCCTGTAAACCTCTGGATGGACAGTCACATGTGCTGCTGCAGACAATGATTGGCCTAGGAAGTATTGTGTCCAAAAACGGCGTGTGACCAAGTAGTGATGTGCTGCTCGGGGAAACGTCACAACTGAGATCAGTCATTGGTTTCAGCAGTACACATGATCTCGTCCAACTGAAAATTTATAGGACGTATGGTTGGGAGCAGCTGAGTATGATTTTTTTCAACAGGTACAACAGGCTGACCTTTTAAAAAAAGGCAAAAAAGATGGCCAACCAATTTAAGAATGATGTATTTTTCCTTTTTCAGGTGTGCACACTGGTGAAGTGTACAAACTTAGAGAATTGTCACATACCTACAGACACTGCATACACCAAATTTGAATCATTTTCACTAGCTGGTACGTTTGAATCCACCATTGTCTATCCAGAAGTCCTGCTCAGTGGAGTTCAGTTGGATCCGGATATATTTCAGGTAATACTTTATTGAGCTATTAATCATATATCAAGGAACCTAGAAATTATAAGACTTCTTATGGATAGAGGCTTTTGAATTAGGCTACTTTCACATTAGCGTTATTTGCCGATCCGTTATGGATCTGCACAAACACTACCGTTACAATAATACAACCGCATGCATCCATGATAAACAGATTCGGTTGTATTATGTCTTTTATAGCCATGACGGATCCGTCATGAATACCATTGAAAGTCAAGGGGGAATGGATCAATTTTCTATTGTGTTAGAGAAAACAGATCCATCCCCATTGACTTACATTGTGTGCCAGGACCTGTCTTGCTCCGCACCACATTGCGGAGAGAAAAACACTGCTTGCAGCGTTATTTTGTCCACGATGGGAGCGCAACCGAATGGAATGCATTTTGGTGCATTCCTTTTCGTTCAGTTCAGTTTTGTCCCCGTTGACAATGAATGGGGACAAAACTGAAGCGTTTTCTTCCGCTATTGAGATCCTTTGACAGATCTCAATAGCAGAATTGAAAATGCTAATGTGAAAGTAGCCTTACCTGTATTTTCCTGATGGCATAACTAGTGTTGTATCAGATGAAATGCAGGCCTAAATAACACGAATACACTAATATAGCTAAAATAATATTGTATAGATTAAGACACCATGAGTCACAACTTAAAGGTAATGTGTGTCATCAGAAAATGGCGTACTGTTTAAAGGGCATCTGTCAGCAGATTTGTACCTATGAAACTGGCCGACCTGTTGTATGTGCACTTGGCAGCTGAAGATATCTGTGTTGTTCATTTGTGCCCGCATTGTTGAGAAAAATTATGTTTTAATATATGCAAATGATCCTTTAGGAGCCACGGGGGCGTTGTCATTACACTTAGAAGCGCTCCTCTCTGCAATTGCTGAACTCTCTGCACTTTGATTGACAGGGCTAGGAATGATGTTTTATTCAATGCCTGGCTGTGTCAATCAAAGTAGAGACCGCATGGTAGTTGCAGAGAGAGCACAGCCTCTAGGTGTAACAAGCACACATGCAACAGGTCAACCAGTTTCATAGGTAAAAACTGCTAACAGATGCCCTCTAAATCACATTTTTATGTTAAACATATTTTATTATTAAATTGGTGTTTTAAATTTCATGTCACATTTTAAAAAAAATGCCTAAAATGGTGCAGATTTTGCACTGGACAGTAGGCCTAATAAGTTGAGACTTACTATTTTTTAAATGTAACTTTTCAGTAACCTTGGCATTCTCATCACAGGAAGAATTACAATGTCAGCTATTATCTCTGTATAGATAACATAGGGTCTGCCATTCACAATGGGAGATTTTAAAGCTTATCTACTTCCTCCTGACCTGCACATGTCACAGAGCATGCCTAGAAAAATCTCCCTCAGAAATCAATGAGGTCACCTCTAGTCTATTGCACCTATAGCCTATGTGGCTGCTGTCAAAGAGCAAAAAGTCTTAAAGGGGTTCTGCACTTTGTTTAAACTGATGATCTATCCTCTGGATAGATCATCAGCATCTGATCGGCGGGGGTCCGACACCCGGGACCCCCGCCGATCAGTTGTTTGAGAAGGCAGCAGTGCTCCAGTAGCGCCGCGGCCTTCACTGTTTACCACAGGCCCAGTGACGTCACGACTAGTATCACTGGCCTGGGCGCGGCTAAGCTCTGTTCCCTTGAATGGAGCTTAGCCCCGCCCAGGCCAGTTGATACAAGTCGTGACATCACTAGGCCAGCGGTAAACAGTAAGAAGGCCGTGGCGCTACTGGAGCGATGCTGCCTTCTCAAACAGCTGATCGGCCGGGGTCCCGGGTGTCGGACCCCGCCGATCAGCTGTTTGAGAAGGCAGCATCGCTCATCGCAGTTGTTTGAGAAGGCAGCATCGCTGAGTATAGATCATCAGTTTAAACAAAGTGCAGAACCCCTTTAAAGGTGTTGTTCGGGTTCAGAGCTGAACCCGGACATACCCCCATTTTCACCCAGGCAGCCCCCCTGACTTGAGCATCGGAGCAGTTCATGCTCCGATGCTCTCCTTTGCCATACGCTAAATCGCGCAGGGCAAAGGCATTTTTTGGAGATCCAGTGACGAACCGGGCTCTCAATGGGGCTGCCAGGAAGCCCGGTGACGTCACCGGCACTGATAGGCGGGATTTAGCGTTACCCTAGCCAGTAAAATGGCTCGGGCAGCGCTAAAGCCCGCCCAGCAGAGCCAGGGACGTCAACGAACACACTGCCGGGCGGAAGCTTCCGCCCAGCAGTGTGTTATGATAAACAAAAGAGCCCGTGCCCTGCGTGATTTAGCACAGGGCAAGAGAGCGCATCGGAGCATGAGATGCTCCGATGCTAGCCTCAGGGGGGCTGCCTAGGTGAAAATAAGGGTATGTCCGGGTTCAGCTCTGAACCCGGACAACCCCTTTAAATGGAATGTGTCATCAGAAAATGACTTTTTGTAATATCAAGTTTTTATGTTTAACATCTATTTAAAGAATTTTTGGTGATGTTATTTTTAATTTTCCATGTTACTTTATAAAAAAATGTAAAATCCTGGTTTGTACAGATCACTTTTCATCATCATTACTAATAGGTTCGCAGATCTTCAAAGTGATTGTCGGGAAGTAAGCGTTCCTTCCTGGTAATCGCCTGCTCGCTAGCGGAGGAGAACACTGCTATTACATGCAACAATCTCCTCCTCAGTAAAGGGAGGAGCAATCGCTAATGCCATCACTTGCCCCCATACCCATTCTGAATCACTGTTTGCCAGCAGCAGATCGTGATTACACAAGGATAATTTTTCTACTTGCTGAAAGATTCCAGTTACCTGATGAACGAGCATTTGCTCATTCATTGAGTAATCAGCGGCGGTATTACACTGCCAGATCGTTGCCAACGAGCGTTCATATCGATGATCTGAACGATCTGTGAGTGTAATATAAGCTTACTCTGTTTTACACAGCATATCAGCTCAATCAATTTTACTGATTTGCTGAGTTTTTTGACGTTTTTTTATCTGTCTCTTGTTGTTTTAGGTGTTGAAAGATGGGCGCTTAGTGAGTCAAGCAAAGATTTCTTCTAAAGCACTTCTCAGTGTCAATCTTTTGGGGAGAAATTATATAAAAGATCCAACAAATTTAAATATCTCAATATTGTCTTAAAATGTCAAACAATATATCTTGATTGTTACTGTTACGTGGATGCATACCTTGCTTTATTAAAGAGGTATTCTGTTTTTTCTGATTTCATTTATTTATGTAGAGAATAGGATGTTGAGCAATTTTCTAATATACATCTATTTAAAATTTTGCTCATATCCATTCAGTAGCTTTTTCCTAAAGAAAGAATGGTACAGTCCTGTAAAATGCATCTATAGGATAGCTAAACATGGCTTCAGTCATGTGAGCCTTTATGTAACCCTCACACTTTTTATGTGACCTGGCTTTCAGTTAACTGGCTAGGTATCCAGAATATACACTATATACAGTATTAGGGCTCATGACACAACCGTGGTTTTGGTGCTTATCTGATCTGCATTTTTTGAAGATTGGATGTAGACCCATTCACTTCAGTGGGGCTGCAAAAGATGTGGGCAGCACAGTGTGCTGTCTGCATCCATATGTCTGTTCCGTGGTACCCGCAAAAAAATTTAGCTTGTGGTCAGGACCTGGCGAATGGAGGACGCCCAACCACCACCCCCCCTACCTAACTGGCCTGAGGTGTGCCTTGGCCTCACTAGGTCGGTATGCCTGGAAAAGGGGGCATACCCTGGATGTGAAAGTTGGATGACTGCCTGAAGAAATGGGCATGGGTGGGCAGGGGATGTCCGAATGTCGACGTGCTGCCTGGGAGAAGTGGACGGCTTAAAACAGGTACAGGTCCCTCCCACAAATCCAGGCTAACCTGCGGCCAGCCTTATCACTTGTGGTCAGGACCTGGCGAATGGAGGACACCCAACCACCACCCCCCCTACCTAACTGGCCTGAGGTGTGCCTTGGCCTCACTAGGTCGGTATGCCTGGAAAAGGGGGCAAAAACCCACCAGTGCGGGAAGGATGGCCCCCGTGCTATTCTGCCAAAGTACTAAATGCCTGGACCAACTCTGCCAGAGGCTCCGGGATATACCGGACAAAGCACCCTGAGCGCCAGCGCCCCAAGTGCTTGATGATGTGCGCAGGAACTCCATGTTTGGACGCTGCGGATGCCGCACCAATGCGGAAAGAATGCCCTGAGAACTGCGCCGGATTCACTCCAATACTGGCCAACAGGGTACGGATATGCTTGGTGAACTGGCTGGTCGTGAGTGGCTCGACAGGGAATGGTAGCAACGGGTCGGTGGGGCCGTGGAGACTAAGGGCCAGCGCGAGGTTGTCCAAGACTGCTACTGGACACCAGGTGTTTGTGGTCTGGAAGAATTTGACTACATGGCCAAGACCTACCTGCCTGGTTTTATTGTGAGGCAACTGAAAATGGAAGATACTGCCCACCCTGACTAAGTCTCCCTTGCGGAGAGCCACCGCCCCTCGTCTGGCCTGTGTCACCTCACCTGGTCTGAGAAACCCATAAAAGGCCAGGTACATCGCTGCTTTGATCACCAGGCTAGGCAGGGCCCCGAACGGTGACAACGAGAGGACGTCCGACAGACTACGAAATGTGACCCCCGTAATAGGTTGACGGCTCGGCTTGCCCGTGACCTGGCTTTTCTGGATGCCTCTGAGGATGGCCTTAATCGGGTGAGCTGAAAAAATGGAGGGTCTATCTGGCTCTTGAAGTGCCAAAAAATGTTGCACCCCTGCCAAATATAGCCTGACGGTGTTGTAGGATAACGCTAGTACTGAGTGACAGTAAGATATGAAAGCCACCATGTACTTGACCTGACCAGCGTCACCCCTAGGGTATACCGACTGGAAGTCTAAGAAAACTACCCATGCTCGGCGGTATGACTTCAAAGTACTGGTGGACAAAGATTTCGTAATGAGAGAACTGGCAACCACCAACAGAGAGTCTAGTCCAAGACCAGCCGCCGCCAGTCCGGTACCGGGGTGCCCACCTCGTCTGCTTCTGGGTTCTGTAAGAAAAAGCGTGCAAAGTCAAAACGGGACAAAGCATCAGCCGCCACATTGCTGACCCCGTCCAGAAACTGGGCATGGAAATGAAACCCCTGATCCAGAGCTATCCAGGTCAACCTACGCATGAAAGACATGATGAGTAGCGATTTGGACCTACCCTTGTTAATGATCTCTGCGGTCGCCATGTTGTCAGTGTGGAAAACCACCGTGTGACCCGACCACCTACGCCCCCAAACTATAGCGGCTGCCACAATAGGATAGATCTCGAACAATGCCGACGTCTGAGAAAACCCCGGCATCTGTAGTACGTGCGAGGGCCATGAGCCGGCGAACCAGTGAGGGCCGAATATGGCCGCGAAACCAATCGAGGCAGCCGCGTCTGAAAATACGTGTGGAGAATCAGAAGTGGCCCTCGGAATAAACATGGAAATGCCATTCCACCCACTAAGAAATCCGTCCCACATGAACAGATCTGCCCGGGCGTTAGTATCAAGATGCACTGATGCGTCCAAATCACTGGTCTGTTGCAGTAAGACTAACAACCTTGAAATGAATGATCTGCCCTGAGGAATGATCCTCATGGCAAAGTTCAACATGCCCAACAGAGACTGCAATTCTCTCTTGGTGCAAACCTGAGACCTGAGCAAGGAACGGACACCTGATTTGATCCTATCGAGTTTGTCTAACGGTAAACTTGCCGACATGGTGCGTGAATCCAGAGAGATCCCCAAGAATGTGACAACCTGCGCAGGCCCTTCCGTTTTGTGGGCAGCCACCGGAATGTTTAACTCCTCGAACACCTGCAAGAGAACCTGCAAGTCAGCAGGCGCCCGTGAGGGTTCCTCTATCAACAGAAAATCATCCAGGTAGTGAATGACATTCTGGCAACCCTGAATTTCCAACAAAATCCATTCCAGAGCCTGCGCTTTTAACTTGTCAAACAGACTGGGGCTGCTCTTGGAACCAAACGTCAACTTTGTGGCGAAATAGTACGCATCTCTCCATCTGATGCCATGCCACTGCCAAACAGATGGGCTAATGGGCAGCAGTTTGAACGCATCAGAGATATCTGCCTTGGACAGCCAAGCGCCCCTGCCTGACTGTAGAATGACCTGGATAGCCTGATCCACGGAAGTATACTTCAATGAAAACTCTTCAGACGGAATCAGAGAGTTGAGACTAGGAACGTGGGAAGAATGTGGAGCAGACAAGTCATAAATCAAACGGAATTTATTTGAGTATTTGCCCTGCACCACCCCCACCGGGCTCACCCTCCACGTGAAAAATGGAGAAGACTGGAAAGGACCGATGATAAAGCCCTTCTCCAGCTCACTTGCCAGCAGCAGATCCACCAGATCAGCATGGTTGGAAGCCGACTGCAGATTGGGGCATTCGTGTGTCTGCTGAGGCAAGGCTATGAGCCCAGTGTGGAATCCCCGTAAGAAACCTTCCACTAGAAAAGCGCGGAACGGCTGAACGGGATGAAGCCGCAGCAGGTTGTCAAGGACCTTGACATTCACCCGGCTCAGTCATGCCGGCTTCACGGTGCAGACCGTGACCGGATGTGCCCTGAAGCATGTAGCACAAATATGCAGGAGCCTGCACTGGCTGAAGTTGCATACCGCATAGTTGAAATTGTTGCAAAGCTGCGCTTTGCCCAAGTAATGAATGGGTCTCCCCAGCTTATCAAACTGGGAAGCCTGCAGGCTAGGACCCGGGTTGATCCCACCTCTGGAGGTACTGGGGGCAGCAGTGAGGTCGGCCAAAGGGCACCAGGCGGTAGTATGAGCAGGAGACTGACATGTTGCGCACACCGGGGACTTCAGGCTGGCGAAGTGCCTGCAAAATAGCTCCATGTCAATGTCGCTCCAGTCCGTGACTACCTGGAACTGGGACCAAATGGCTGCCGCTTTGGCCGAGAAGGACCTATGGTAGTCATAAAATGCTGCGCCCCCGTACTTATGAGCCAAGTCTACCACCCTGTAGAGGTAAATGTCCAACTCCTCTCTCCTATTGGGGCTGGCAGAGCACAACACGTCTCTGAAAAGACTGAAAGCCAGGACGAATTCAGCCAGGGTCAGCTTGCGGCTGAGCCTGGGGTCTTTGGCCTTGAGTACTACCGACATCTCG
Source organism: Bufo bufo (assembly GCF_905171765.1). NCBI lineage: Eukaryota > Metazoa > Chordata > Amphibia > Anura > Bufonidae > Bufo > Bufo bufo. The sequence continues at coordinate 374,859,057 of NC_053392.1, read as the reverse complement.
CTGCAACCGAAGGACTTATTCTCCGTTACATCGTGGGATGTAATCAACAAGGATGCCAGATTGACATCCTTGCGCTCTAATATGTCCTTTCTGATGCTGGGCCTGACGAAATATACCGGTGCCACTGAAGGCGCTCTCCCGCCCTGCGACAGGTTAGGTGCTGGAAGTAGGGACGGCACGGTACCTGTGACCACAGCTGAAGATGCCGCGCCGCCAGCCGGCCCAACTGCTGGGGGGGGAATGCGATGCTGTTCCATTACTTCCATCCGGGCTTGCAAGTCCTGAATGGAACTAGTGAGCGAGTTTAAGACCGAGTGGATCTGCACCAGTGAATTGGTGATGGTGGTATTGTCACCGGAAGAAGCCGGGCCGGCCTGTGGTGTAGCGGGAAATAGCAATTTGAAAAGTTCCGCCTTTCTGACAGTAGCCGCGAACGGAATCCCTCTCCTGAGTAACTCTGCCGTTAACTTAGGCACAGTCCAAGCCCTGATGGATGGAGTGCTGCCGTGTTCGGACCCTCTTGGAGACGGAGGCAAAGACACAAACTCCTCGATGTCTGATGGCTGAGACATGATGACTAAAGAAAAACAACAAAAGAAAGAAAACACCAAACAAAACAAACAACAACAAAAAAAAAAAAAAAACGTGGAAAGAAAGAAGAGGGAGAAAAAAAAACAACAACCTGTTAACCCTACGACCTGCAGCCCGTAAGCCGACAGATAACTGACGGAACCTGACCCCCCTCCCCCGACAGAATGAACGTATGAGGAGCAGTCGACGAGGCTCACGTGAAGTATGGTAGTCGTTTCCACTGACGGATGAAGCGAGCCCGAGTTTGTCTGAATCTGTGGCGTGGCAGACTGATTAAAAACGAATACTGCGGGCTATCGAACCTACAGACGTGGTAGGTGAAATGTATGTAAGTATAGGAGTCGTGGAAAACAGACCGTATGACGTATGACACTATTCTACGAGATGATACGAAGTGTCTCTGACTGTCGTGCGAGAGTGTGGCTGTGGATGGTGAATGTACCTATGCTAGTGGTGTCTGCAAGAGGCTAGCGGAATGATTTCCACCAGGCAACATGAAAATCCTTCCTTTAGAAAACCCTTTTTTTTTTTTTTTTTTTTCTTATTTATAACCACGCCCCCTAAAGGAAAAATTTTCATTTACTTTTTTTATTTTTTTTATTCGCCACTGTCACATGTGCGGACTACCTGTATGGTGTAAGTAGGTGGTATATGTATGTGAGGTCAATGTGTGCACAGACAGAATCGCTGCTGGAAATGCACAGAAATGACACAGGAGCCCAGCCACTGGCCTAGGCAGCTGTGCCCCGGTCACTTGCAGCCCCAGAGTGTTATGGCTCGAATTGGGCAGCGGAGCTGAGCCGGCAATGGTGCGTGTAGCAATGCTGCCCCCCGGTGTCAAACCTGAAAACCGCACGTGCCTGATCGCAAGGGAAAGCGATCCTGCCGCACACTACCCCCTACCCTCCCAACCTCCTGCCCTGCTTCGCTTACCCCACCTTCCTGACCAAAGACCAACGCTGGAAAAAACTTGTAGCAAACGAAAAGCACCACCCGGCGTCTAGGAGCTCCAACACTAGCGGTCGCTTGGTGATGACGTCACACCCGGAAGTAGCGATGTCCGAATGTCGACGTGCTGCCTGGGAGAAGTGGACCGCTTAAAACAGGTACAGGTCCCTCCCACAAATCCAGGCTAACCTGCGGCCAGCCTTATCACATGTCCTATTCTTGTCCAGTTTAAATACCCCGCCAACAGGAAGCACATAACACTGGTACTGAGCCTGATTGGCCTGGCATCCCTGATCGGCTGACCAGCCCCAACATCATCTGTAACAGAACGACACTGGTAGTGCCACTATATCAAGGCCAAGATCACCATGGGGCTCAGGTAAATAGAAAAAAGTGTCCATACAGACCAAAGCAATTGACCCACACACTCTAACATGTTTCGCAATGGCTCCTTCCAAGAGGAATGACAAAATAGCAGAAAATACTAATATTTAAGGTGCAGGGATACATCAGCCAAATAACTTACAGCTGGATGTAAGTCAATAACAGAAGGAAGGCATTCAAGGAAGCCATCTCCACCACTCATTTTTCACCTGATCATCCACATTTCATCACATAATGTATGTATCCAAACATAGAAATATTTGTTTTTGAATCGATTCTACACAAATCAAAGTTGCTGCAATTCATGTATAACAACATCCTCTAGTCTCCTAGGACTTCAGTTTTTTTATGAAAATATGTTATATATTTTTTTTAAATGAATTCTTACTCATTCACTCCCCCCTCCCTAAGCTCTTGAACGCAATGACAGCAATAGCAAATAATGTGAGAGTGACACTGACATAAATAGCTATGGGTAAACATATGTTTGACAGTGTTAACAAACAGTGTGTTTAAAAAAACACACTGCACCGTCACATATGTTATGGTTTTTAATTTTTCACAGTTCCAAAATGTGTCCCTTATTGGAGGCAGATGGTGTGTAAACACACATGGTGTTATGGTAAAAAGACAGTGGCTTGTTGGGACCTAGCATCCAAAAATTAGACCTCAACTGAGGCAGATCCCTGTCCCTGTCAATACGCACAGAAATGGTAATGTCAGAAGAAAGAGTGGCTTGTTCTGCACAAGTGTCAAAAAATTATGCTGCAGCCATGTAGTACTGAACATGATGATAGGCAGGCAGACGGCACAGTGAAATGATGGCAGCAGTAGCAGCCATAGAGTATAAACCACAATGGTAGGCAGGCAGACAGCATAGTGGCATGTTAGTGGCAGCAGCAGCTATATGTTACAGAACATGATACGCAGGCAGGCAGTGGCAAAATAGGGCACCATCAGCAAGGGCAAAGCTATACCTCAGCCTTAGCCAGAGGAATGTTGAATTGCATTTTGTTTATTGTAGTATATTCTGTCTATTTGCACTGTTATTACACTATAGCTGCACTGTACTGTGGGGATGGTTAATGTATAGCCAGCTAATATTTAGAAACTTTCTACCTAACCTTTCTAATGCAAAGTTTTTAGGGAAACAAACAGACACACTGATATTCTGACTGTCTGGTTTAGCTCTCTTTCTTTATGTCTGAAGACTTGTTTATGTCTAGAAAAGCTACTAAGGCTACTTTCACACTTGCGTTAGGAGCGGATCCGTCTGGTGTCTGTACAGACGGATCCGCTCCTATAATGCAAACGCTTGCATCCGTTCAGAACGGATCCGTCTGCATAACAGTTTTTTTCAGATCTGATTTTTCACTTCGTGAAAACTCGGATCCGACAGTATATTCTAACACAGAGGCGTTCCCATGGTGATGGGGACGCTTCAAGTTAGAATATACTAAAAGAACTGTGTACATGACTGCCCCCTGCTGCCTGGCAGGTGCTGCCAGGCATCAGGGGGCAGACCACCCCCTCCCTCTCTCCCCTGTATTTAACTCATTGGTGGCCAGTGCAGCCGGCCCCCCCTCCCCCCCTGTTTTTAACTCATTGGTGGCCAGTGCGGCCGGCCCCCCCTCCCTCCCCCCCTGTTTTTAACTCATTGGTGGCCAGTGCGGCCGGCCCCCCCTCCCTCCGACCGACTCCCCATCATTGGTGGCAGCGGAGAGTTCCGATAGGAGTCCCAGTTTAATCACTGGGACTCTGATCGGTAACCATGGCAACCAGGACGCTACTGCATTCCTGGCTGCCATGGTTACTTAGCAATTTTAGAAGCATTATACTTACCTGCGATGTCTGTGACCGGCCCGGCGCTCCTCCTACTGGTAAGTGAAAGGTCTGTGTGGCGCATTGCTTATAGCACAGACCTTTCACTTACCAGTAGGAGGAGCGCCCAGCCGGTCACAGACATCGCAGGTAAGTATAATGCTTCTAAAATTGCTAAGTAACCATGGTAGCCAGGAATGCAGTAGCATCCTGGTTGCCATGGTTACCGATCGGAGTCCCAGCGATTAAACTGGGACTCCGATCGGAACTCTCCGCTGCCACCAATGATGGGGGGTCGGTCATTTTAATTAGGGGGGGAGGGGGTCTGGCCACACTGGCCACCAATGAGTTAAAAACAGGGGGGAGAGGGGGGGGGGCGGCCGCACTGGCCACCAATGAGATTTTGATTTGGATTCATGGACTGCATCCTACTGTATGCTATATCTCACAGTAGTATTGGTGATTGTTTGGTGTCATTTACCCTGTGCTTTTCCGTATCTTTGGATATCATCCTGTAGCTTCTCTACTCTTTATATTTTATAAATAAACTTATTTTTTGATACAACATTTCCACTTGTTCGTTCTAGAATATACTAAAAGAACTGCAGACCCCCCCCTCCCTCCCTCCCTCCCCTGTATTTAACTCATTGGTGGCCAGTGCGGCCCCCGCTACCTCCCTCCCTCCCCTGTATTTAACTCATTGGTGGCCAGTGCGGCCGCCCCCCCCCCTTTCCCCCCTGTTTTTAACTCATTGGTGGCCAGTGCGGCCGGCCCCCCCTCCCTCCCTCCCCTATATTTAACTCATTGGTGGCCAGTGTGCCCCCCCCTCCCTCCCTCCCCTATATTTAACTCATTGGTGGCCAGTGCGGCTGGCCCCCCTCCCTCCCCCCCCTGTTTTTAACTCATTGGTGGCCAGTGCGGCCGCCCCCCCCCTCTCCCCCCTGTTTTTAACTCATTGGTGGCCAGTGTGGCCAGACCCCCTCCCCCCCTAATTAAAATGACCGACCCCCCATCATTGGTGGCAGCGGAGAGTTCCGATCGGAGTCCCAGTTTAATCGCTGGGACTCCGATCGGTAACCATGGCAACCAGGATGCTACTGCATTCCTGGCTACCATGGTTACTTAGCAATTTTAGAAGCATTATACTTACCTGCGATGTCTGTGACCGGCTGGGCGCTCCTCCTACTGGTAAGTGAAAGGTCTGTGCTATAAGCAATGCGCCACACAGACCTTTCACTTACCAGTAGGAGGAGCGCCGGGCCGGTCACAGACATCGCAGGTAAGTATAATGCTTCTAAAATTGCTAAGTAACCATGGCAGCCAGGAATGCAGTAGCGTCCTGGTTGCCATGGTTACCGATCAGAGTCCCAGTGATTAAACTGGGACTCCTATCGGAACTCTCCGCTGCCACCAATGATGGGGAGTCGGTCGGAGGGAGGGGGGGCCGGCCGCACTGGCCACCAATGAGTTAAAAACAGGGGGGGAGGGAGGGGGGGCCGGCCGCACTGGCCACCAATGAGTTAAAAACAGGGGGGGAGGGGGGGCCGGCTGCACTGGCCACCAATGAGTTAAATACAGGGGAGAGAGGGAGGGGGTGGTCTGCCCCCTGATGCCTGGCAGCACCTGCCAGGCAGCAGGGGGCAGTCATGTACACAGTTCTTTTAGTATATTCTAACTTGAAGCGTCCCCATCACCATGGGAACGCCTCTGTGTTAGAATATACTGTCGGATCTGAGTTTCACGATCTAACTTAAATCCGATGGTATATTCTAACATAGAGGCGTTCCCATGGTGATGGGGACGCTTCAAGTTAAAATATACCATCGGATTGGAGAAAACTCAGATCTGATGGTATATTAATAGGGACTCCTGACTTTACATTGAAAGTCAATGGGGGACGGATCAGTTTGCAATTGCACCATATTGTGTCAACGTCAAACGGATCCGTCCCCATTGACTTGCATTGTAAGTCTGGACGGATCCGTTTGGCTCTGCACGGCCAGGCAGACACGAAAACGCTGCAAGCTGCGTTCGGGTGTCTGCCTGCTGAGCGGAACGGAGGCCAAAAGGTGCCAAACTGATGCATTCTGAGCGGATCCGCATCCACTCAGAATGCATTGGGGCAGTACGGATCCGTTCGGGGCCGCTTGTGAGAGCCTTAAGAAACTGAACTCACAAGCGGAACCCCGAAACCAAGTGTGAAAGTATCCTATACTTGCATTGAAACTGTATACAAGTCTGTGATAGACAAAAACTGTAAGAATGTTTCTGTTTAGGCTGTGCTTCTCCACTCCACCCATCCCACAAGGGAAAGTAACTGTATATAAGGAGAGCAGGCAACCAGTGCCCAGCGTGTAACCCCTGCTGGTCCGTGCACTGCACAGTAACAGCACAAGTCATGTCTGACAGTAAGTGTAGACCAGTGACTCTAAACCTTTCCATGTTAACCCTTTTACTACCAGTGCTGTACACGTTTGGCTCTGGAGCGATAGGCAAACATAGCGCCCACTCGCAACTGCAGGAGTCCTGCAGCTAATTACCGCGACCGGGAATAATGCCGATCGCGGTAATTAAAGTCATAAGATGCCGTGATCAAGTGAGGTCACGGCATCTAAATACGCAAAAACCCAGATGCTTGCGCTTCCGGAGGGGTTACCGGCATTCTCTATGGCCAGTGAGGATGCCGATAATTGATTTGAAAGTGCTCAGCCTCGCTGAAGAGGCTGAGCATTGAAATTGCAATTCTTATTTTGGCCAAAAGGTGGCAGACCAACATAAGAAATGAGCAATAGACAGTAATAAAAACATTAAAAAAATACATAATTGTTCAAAATTTTAAAATAGATTTTGTAGGCTCAAATACGAGCTTCAAAATCATTACAAAAACTAAAAAGAAAATTTAAAAAAATATAAAAATTTAAAAAATATAAAAGTTTAAATCACTCCCCTTTCCTTATAATAAAAAAAGAAATACCTAAATAACAAAAAATATAAACATCATGGGTATCAACGTGACCAAAAACGCCCGTACTATTAAAATATAAAAATAATTTTCCAATACGGCGAATGGTGTAATGGGAAAAAAAAGGTCAAAATGGCCAATTTGACATTTTTTTATTGCCTTTCTTAATCAACAAAATGTAATAAAATGTGATCAAAAAGTCACACACACTCCAAAATGGTATCAATAAAAACTACAGATTGTACCGCAAAAAATGAGCCCCCACACAGCTCAGTAGATATAACTATATATAAAAAAAAAAGTTATGGGGGTCAGAATATAGTGATGTAAATTTTTTTTTTTTTTTTAAAGTTTACATTTATTTTTACACTATTTACACACATAAAACCTATACATATGGGTATTGTTGTAATCATACTGATCCAGAGAATAAAGGGCATTGGTCAGTTTTGCTGCAAACGAAACGCTGTGGTAACAAAATCCGTAAAACGGTGATGGAATATATATATTTTTTTCCAATTCCATCCCCATTTGGATTTTTTTTACCGCTTCCCACTACATAGTATGCCATAATTAATGGTAGCATTAGAAAGTACAACTTGTCCTGCACAAATTAAGCCCTCATACAGCTAGTTGAACAGAAATATAAAAAAGTTATGGCTCAAGTAAGATACATACCGCACACATAAGGGGATCTTTTTTGTACTGGAATGCATTATAAGGGGATATTTTCATACTGGCACACATTATAATGGGGCATCATAGGGCAAAATAATTGTGCTAAACTGATAAACTGATGTGCAATAGTGTTCACGAAAGTCCCACCAATAGTAATAAATCTCTCTCTGAGTGCCTTCAGTGTTAATAGTGCCCCTACAGTGCCATCAATAGTAATAATGTTCCCCATGGTCCATCAGTAGTAATAAAGCCCTCCATAATGCATCCATTAGTAATGATGCCCCCTTATAATGTGTGCCATTATGAAAATACCCCCTTATAATGCATACAAGTACAAAAAAATATCCCCTTATGTGTGCGGTTACAAAAAATGACCCCTTATAATGTGTGCCAGTATTAAAAAAAATGCCCCCTTATAACAGGTGCCAGTGGAAAAATACCCCCTTAAAATGTGGGCTAGTACAAAAATGTCCCCTTATGTCTGCTGTTCACGGCGTGACCAGCTGTGGTCGAGTACTGCACGGCCAATTAGGCCGTGGCTGCCTCTTGCTAAATTAATGAAGACCACACTGTATAGGTGGTCTGCATTGTAAATGGCCGTGCAGTATTGACTGTCGCATGGCTCACAACCGTGCCACGTGGTCCTGCCCTTTTCTGCTGAACATCAACCATCTGTCTGGTTTAGAGCCCCATAGGCAATAGGGTTTGCAGAACTATTTTAAACACATACACTGCATGCAGAATTATTAGGCAAATGAGTATTTTGACCACATCATCCTCTTTATGCATGTTGTCTTACTCCAAGCTGTATAGGCTCGAAAGCCTACTACCAATTAAGCATATTAGGTGATGTGCATCTCTGTAATGAGAAGGGGTGTGGTCTAATGACATCAACACCCTATATTAGGTGTGCATAATTATTAGGCAACTTCCTTTCCTTTGGCAAAATGGGTCAAAAGAAGGACTTGACAGGCTCAGAAAAGTCAAAAATAGTGAGATATCTTGCAGAGGGATGCAGCACTCTTAAAATTGCAAAGCTTCTGAAGCATGATCATCGAACAATCAAGCGTTTCATTCAAAATAGTCAACAGGGTCGCAAGAAGCGTGTGGAAAAACCAAGGCGCAAAATAACTACCCATGAACTGAGAAAAGTCAAGCGTGCAGCTGCCAAGATGCCACTTGCCACCAGTTTGGCCATATTTCAGAGCTGCAACATCACTGGAGTGCCCAAAAGCACAAGGTGTGCAATACTCAGAGACATGGCCAAGGTAAGAAAGGCTGAAAGACGACCACCACTGAACAAGACACACAAGCTGAAACGTCAAGACTGGGCCAAGAAATATCTCAAGACTGATTTTTCTAAGGTTTTATGGACTGATGAAATGAGAGTGAGTCTTGATGGGCCAGATGGATGGGCCCATGGCTGGATTGGTAAAGGGCAGAGAGCTCCAGTCCGACTCAGACGCCAGCAAGGTGGAGGTGGAGTACTGGTTTGGGCTGGTATCATCAAAGATGAGCTTGTGGGGCCTTTTCGGGTTGAGGATGGAGTCAAGCTCAACTCCCAGTCCTACTGCCAGTTTCTGGAAGACACCTTCTTCAAGCAGTGGTACAGGAAGAAGTCTGCATCCTTCAAGAAAAACATGATTTTCATGCAGGACAATGCTCCATCACACGCATCCAAGTACTCCACAGCGTGGCTGGCAAGAAAGGGTATAAAAGAAGAAAATCTAATGACATGGCCTCCTTGTTCACCTGATCTGAACCCTATTGAGAACCTGTGGTCCATCATCAAATGTGAGATTTACAAGGAGGGAAAACAGTACACCTCTCTGAACAGTGTCTGGGAGGCTGTGGTTGCTGCTGCACGCAATGTTGATGGTGAACAGATCAAAACACTGACAGAATCCATGGATGGCAGGCTTTTGAGTGTCCTTGCAAAGAAAGGTGGCTATATTGGTCACTGATTTGTTTTTGTTTTGTTTTTGAATGTCAGAAATGTATATTTGTGAATGTTGAGATGTTATATTGGTTTCACTGGTAAAAATAAATAATTGAAATGGGTATATATTTGTTTTTTGTTAAGTTGCCTAATAATTATGCACAGTAATAGTCACCTGCACACACAGATATCCCCCTAAAATAGCTAAAACTAAAAACAAACTAAAAACTACTTCCAAAAATATTCAGCTTTGATATTAATGAGTTTTTTGGGTTCATTGAGAACATGGTTGTTGTTCAATAATAAAATTAATCCTCAAAAATACAACTTGCCTAATAATTCTGCACTCCCTGTATTGAATGTAAAGAACCTAGAGTGATGTAGAATGGCATGGCCAGACACGGGGGTAACAGTGGCAGCAAACACAATCCATAAAGAATGGGGGGCACTCACCAACTTGGTCCAATTCTTCCTTTATTATTTAAAAGAAGACATACAGCAGAATCAGGGTGTAAGAAGCCAGACAGATACCGCTTGGTGAGTGCCAATCCCCCATTCTTTATGGATTGTGTTTTAGAGACACATCTGGTAGCCCCCTGGTTCATTTTGGAGATTAGCTGCTCCAATGTAACGTGTCTTTCTCCCCTTGCATACCTTCATAACTGACATTCATCCACCTCTCACATCAATGACACTTGATGCTCTGCCGTTTCCACGTTGCTTATTCACAATGGTGCCATTTGTTCAGTCACGATACACTTTCACCAAAGCAGCACCCAAATACTTCACAAACTGCACAGTTTCAGAAATACTGCAACTCGGCCCGAAAGCCAATAATCATCCCTTTTTGAAACTCTGATAAATTGTTCCTTTTACTCATGATGGCAACAAGGGATATGTGTGCTGACAGCCTATAATATATACACCTTATATACCCATCACGCCAGCTCATGACACATGGCTTCCTTCATGAGCTACGAGCTGCCGACATCAAAAGTAGGAAGTGGTCATAATATTGTGACTCGACCATGTATTATTGAGCTTATCCATACTAGTATTAAGGCTGATTTCAGCCTGTATTTGTGGGCAGGGCGTTGGCTCCCTATATATACCTGCCAATTCCTTCCCTCAGGTGGTGTGTCTCACTTACTTTGTAGGAGGAGCCACATCTAGCTGCCATGCAAGCTTCACGTCTGTTTTTTTTTTTTTTTTTTTCCAGCTTCACGTCGGGTTGTTCAAGTGCGATTCGCTACACAGCGCCACGATATCGAGAGGTCGTTCGGTTACACGTAAGTTCTTGGAGCATGAGCTCCCGCCTACTCACGGCTACGGGCAGTAGCACTCCTCCACAAAGGTTCTGCGGTTCAAGGTGGAACGCATCCACTTCCGCCTGCCCTCCTCCAGCCGAGCACTGATCGCAACACCTCCCACACACGTCCGTCCACTCCAGGCTCGCACTTGGGGACCGCACATCCCAGTCCAAGCAGGGTAGCAAGCACGGGGGTCCCCCTTCCCCTCCCTGCAGCGGCCATGAGTGCGCCACATGCCCACTCGGAAATATCCACCCCAGATTAAAAAAAAAAAAAAAAAAGGGATAATAAATCATTGCCCCAGCAGAGATGCTATATAGCAGAGGCGGCACAGATGGGAAGCAGTGGGCATTGTTGCCGGCGTTACGCCAAACTGCGGCAGCCCAGCTTCCAGCCTGTGTCAGGGGCAATTTTGGTGTGCGTATTTGCATATATTAATCAACAGCACATGGGCCAGTAAGTTACTTGGTCCCTGCAGGTCAGAATTGTGTCACGGCATGGAAGCAGGGATTCACACTGCCAGCAGGTGTCAGAGGTCCAAAATTGCGCGTGGCAGGCTCCCTGTTTCCAAACGCAGGTTTGGCTGGAAAGATTCGTCAGCGGCGCGCGATCAGTTCAGTTATCACATATACCGCGTACTTAAATTATCTGTCGCCTGGACCACTCAGGCCAAGTTCAATGTTGTACGTCACCTGGATCGTCCAGGCCGTGTTTAATGTCATGTCACCTGGATCGTCCAGGCCAACTTTAAACGTTGTATGTCACCTGGATCGTCCAGGCCGAGTTCAATGTTGTATGTCACCTGGATCGTCCAGGCCAACTTTAAACGTTGTATGTCACCTGGATCGTCCAGGCCGAGTTCAATGTTGTATGTCACCTGGATCGTCCAGGCCAACTTTAGCGTTGTATGTCACCTGGATCGTCCAGGCCGTGTTTAATGTCATGTCACCTGGATCGTCCAGGCCAACTTTAAACGTTGTATGTCACCTGGATCGTCCAGGCCGAGTTCAATGTTGTATGTCACCTGGATCGTCCAGGCCAACTTTAGCGTTGTATGTCACCTGGATCGTCTAGGTTCAGCTACCACTTATACCATGTCACATCATTTATCTTGCCTCTGGGTCACGCCAGGATGAGCTAAATGTTGGGCGACAACTGGACCTTCAATTTAGCCATTGTTGTGACACGCAGTTAGTTTTTCAAACGAGCCAATGTAACACGTCACCTGGATCGTCCAGGCCGAGTTTTTTATATGTCCCCTGGATCATACGGGGCCGAGTTTTACGTAGTATGTTACCTGGATTGTCCAGGCCGAGTCTAATGTTGTGCGTCGTCTGGATCATCCAGGCCGGGTTCAATGTTGTATGTCACCTGGATTGTCCAGGCTATGTTCAATATGGTATTTCACCTGGATCGTCCAGGCCAAGTCTAATGTTATGTCACCTGGATCGTCCAGGCCACGTTTTTAAGTAGTATGTTACCTGGATCGTCCAGGCCATGTTTAATGTAGTATGTCACCTGGATCCTCCAGGCCATGTTTAATGTAGTATGTCACCTGGATCGTCCAGGCCATGTTTAATGTAGTATGTCACCTGGATCGTCCAGGCCATGTTTAATGTAGTATGTCACCTGGATCGTCCAGGCCATGTTTAATGTAGTATGTCACCTGGATCGTCCAGGCCATGTTTAATGTAGTATGTCACCTGGATCGTCCAGGCCATGTTTAATGTAGTATGTCACCTGGATCGTCCAGGCCATGTTTAATGTAGTATGTCACCTGGATCGTCCAGGCCATGTTTAATGTAGTATGTCACCTGGATCGTCCAGGCCATGTTTAATGTAGTATGTCACCTGGATCGTCCAGGCCATGTTTAATGTAGTATGTCACCTGGATCGTCCAGGCCATGTTTAATGTAGTATGTCACCTGGATCGTCCAGGCCATGTTTAATGTAGTATGTCACCTGGATCGTCCAGGCCATGTTTAATGTAGTATGTCACCTGGATCGTCCAGGCCATGTTTAATGTAGTATGTCACCTGGATCGTCCAGGCCATGTTTAATGTAGTATGTCACCTGGATCGTCCAGGCCATGTTTAATGTAGTATGTCACCTGGATCGTCCAGGCCATGTTTAATGTAGTATGTCATCTGGATCGTCCAGGCCATGTTTAATGTAGTACGTCACCTGGATCGTCCAGGCCATGTTTAATGTAGTACGTCACCTGGATCGTCCAGGCCATGTTTAATGTAGTACGTCACCTGGATCGTCCAGGCCATGTTTAATGTAGTACGTCACATAGGTTGTCCAGGTTCAGCTACCACTGATAACATGTCACACCATTTGTCCTGTCCGGGTTACCCCTAGGATGAGCTAAATGTTGAGTGACAACTGGACCTCCAAGTTAGCCACTGCTGTATCCACATCATATGTCATATTGGGTTCGCCACACCCCGTTCTAGTCTGTCCAGGCTCGGCTTTTAGGAGCCTTCCGGACAATCAAGGGGTTTCACGGTCCCCATCCTTTTCTCACGGCTACGTTATTCAGTTTACTTAAATGTTTTCCCTCAGATTCCTAGAAGTGTCTCCGGCCACTATCATTCTCAAAGTAGGCTAAAAGTCCCGCAAGGTAAGTCATACGCAACGAGGGTAATAGCACTGGGAGGTTCTATCCTTGCATATCCCAGTCTGTATATACCTTATTTAGCTCTTATTGTTGGTTTTTTCTGTTCGCGGCAATCCAGATCAAGTCATTCATCAAAGTCAGGTTCAGTCAAAGGCGGATCCACGATGTCTCAGGGTCAAAGAAATGTAGCAGCAGATGCCCTGTCTAGATTTAATTTTTTGGTTTTCTTTCAGGAGATGCCCGACGCGGACCCCACGGGAGCCTCAATCCCGACACACAACACTCTAGTGATGGGCTAGAGTCTTTGATTTCGACAGCAAAACACCTCATAAGTCAATCATTAGCCCCAAATACGGCCAGGAATTACAGAGCCGGGTTGAAAGCGTTTGATAGTTTTAGACTCCTTTACCCTCAGGGCGGCCGTGACGAAACATCATACTTGCTGGCGTTCATAGCTTTCTGTTATTCCCAACTTAAACTCTCTTATAATACCATCAAATTATACCTAGCGGGCCTCCAACATCACTTCATGCTCAGTAATCTGGGTCGATCTTCTATTTTTTTCAAACCAGGCAATCAAGACGGCCCTCAGGGGAATACAAAAAAATGCAAAACAGGCTCCCACCCGTAGACAACCGGTGTCCAGCAAGCTGTTCAGGGATTTGTCTTCTGCCCTAGATGGCTGTCCTTTTGGGCCCTTGACCAGCACGGTAATACAAGCAGCCATGTTTTTAAGTTTTTACGGCTTCCTCCGGCCAGGAGAATTCACTGGCAGCTCTCCGGGACATGGCTGTCTCCGCAAAGAACAGCTGTCGTGGCATAATGACTATTTCGTACTCAGCCTTTCACTGACCAAAACAAACCAAGCAGGGCCACCCACGGAGACTAAATATTTCCCTACCCAAAATAACTGGTGCCCAGTTCGGATCCTCAACAAATTATTATCCCTGTTACAGACAGCGCCTCGTAACAGTCCTCTCCTGCCCTTCAAAGACAAACCCCTCTCTTCAAACCAATTCACGTCCCATATCCGTTCTCTGGCAGCAGGCCTTGGGTACGACCCAGGAGTCATCTCGGGTCACTCGTTCCGCATCGGAGCGGCACTGGAGATCATCTTGTTTCATTAGATACATTCCAAACCCACACAGGGAAATATCCCAGGCTTTTCAGTCATTGGCGTTATAGGTCATGCGAGTTGGAAGTATATGAATAAACCGGTTTAGACAACATAGTGTACTTGTCTTTTTGCCCTCTCCAGGCTTACCCACGCCCGTGGCTCCCGGCACAACTCAGCCATAGTTCAGGTTCGGCATGCCTTACCCACGTCCAAGACGCATTCAGCCCTGCCCATAAGTATTAAGGCTGATTTCAGCCTGTATTTGTGGGCAGGGCGTTGGCTCCCTATATATACCTGCCAATTCCTTCCCTCAGGTGGTGTGTCTCACTTACCCCTCCCTCCCACCCCTTTTTTCACACACTCCAATAGGGTACGCCCTCTCCAGGCTTACCCACGCCCGTGGCTCCCGGCACAACTCAGCCATAGTTCAGGTTCGGCATGCCTTACCCACGTCCAAGACGCATTCAGCCCTGCCCATAACTACTATTAGCAGTCCTACTAGCATCCATTTTGTATTTCTTTCTTTTGCTGTGACCAGATGTATCCTGTATGTCTTACGATTACTACTCATACTTGTGATTGTGCTGTATTTGCAAATACGGAACTGCTGAGATAAGGAAGTCAGCAATTTAAGGAAAAGGTGTCTGCCAGAGATATTGGTCATGTACGGTATCTATTCTAATGTAATCAGTCATGAACCACTGATTACTTTCTCTTTCCTGGTGGAAGGGAGGTACGCATGGAGGAACTTCAGCTGTGCCCCTTGAGCAGACCCACTTACATTGCAAGGCTCCAGTCCTCTTTTTGCAGACGAATAGCCTCCTGTGAACTTCTCTACTTCTGGAGATCCACAAGAGCAAAGGCTGCAGCATATGCCAGAAGCGATTTAGGCCTCTTTCACACTTGCGTTGTCCGGATCCGGCGTGTACTCCACTTGCCGGAATTACATGCCGGATCCGGAAAAACGCAAGTGTACTGAAAGCATTTGAAGACGGAACCGTCTTCCAAATGCGTTCAGTGTTACTATGGCACCCAGGACGCTATTAAAGTCCTGGTTGCCATAGTAGGAGCGGGGAGCGGTATACTTACAGTCCGTGCGGCTCCCGGGGCGCTCCAGAGTGACGTCAGAGCGCCCCATGCGCATGGATGACGTGATCCATGTGATCACATGATCCATGCGCTTGGGGCGCCCTGACGTCACTCTGGAGCGCCCGGGGAGCCGCACGGACGGTAAGTATGCTGCTCCCCCGCTCCCCGCTACACTTTACCATGGCTGCCAGGACTTTAGCGTCTTGGCAGCCATGGTAACCACTCTGAAAAAGCTAAATGTCGGCTCCGGCAATGCGCCGAAACAAAACGACGTTTAGCTTAAGGCCGGATCCGGATCAATGCCTTTCAATGGGCATTAATTCCGGATCCGGCCTTGCGGCAAGTGTTCCGGATTTTTGGCCGGAGCAAAAAGCGCAGCATGCTGCGGTATTTTCTCCGGCCAAAAAACGTTCCGTTCCGGAACTGAAGACATCCTGATGCATCCTGATGCATCCTGAACGGATTTCTCTCCATTCAGAATGCATTAGGATAATCCTGATCAGGATTCTTCCGGCATAGAGCCCCGACGACGGAACTCTATGCCGGAAGACAAGAAGGCAAGTGTGAAAGAGCCCTAAGAGTGTGCTTGTGAGTGATTTGGAGGTGCAAATGGAGATGTCAGGGGAGAAAGGGAGATAGGGTTTGAAGGATGGGAGAGGAGCTGGAATCAGGCTTGGGCACTTTCAAAAGGAAAACCTTGCCTGATTTGCAGATTTTCATATCAATCAAGGGGAACCTGGCAGCACAAAAATTTAACTCCAAACTGCTTGAGTACCTGAACATTGTCTCATGTGGTGTTCTTATATGGTTCATCTGTCTTCTGAATGCAGTGAAAATCATCTTTATTCATCACTCCTGCTGTATGCTAATCAGCAATTTGAAGTCAAGGAGGCTTGCACTTTCTTGCCTGACGTTCCTTAGTACAGGCAAAGAGAGGCCAGGGAATGATGTTGCCTGTGCTCAAAACCTTTAATCATCGGAGATCGGGGCATGATTTAGGTATGGCAACCTTGTCTTCATGTAAGAAGGTGCCAGCCTCCTTGATTTTAAACCGCTGAATAGCATACAGCGGGAGCGGTTGATAAAGATGATTTTCACTGCATTCAGAAGACAGAAGAACCATTTAAGAACACCGCCCGGGACAACATGAACTGACTGTTAAGGTACTCCAGACAGTTTGGAGGTCGATTATGTGCTGTCAGGTTCCCTTTAAAGGGCTTCTGTCACCCCACTAAACTGTTTTTTTTTTTTTTTTTGGGATACTTATAGACCCTATACTGCGATTTATGCATACATACTGTAATTAATAATTTTGGTTCAGCAGATTATGTTAAAAACGCACTTTTAAAATATGCAAATTACCTTGCTACCAGCAAGTAGGGCGGCTACTTGCTGGTAGCAGCCGCATCCTCCTATCCTAAAGACGCCCCCTCCGCATGTTGATTGACAGGGCCAGCGAACGGGATCTTTCTCTGCTGGCCCTGTTTGCATTCAAAATCTGGCGCCTGCGCCGTACCTGTCTTCAGTCGGCCGCTCAATCCTCAATGCGCCTGCGCCGATGACGTCACATCTACACCCGGCGCAGGCGCATTGAGGAAGGAGCGGCCGCCTCTCAGTGCGCCTGCGCCGACTAAAGACAGGTATGGCGCAGGCGCCAGATTTTGAATGCAAACAGGGCCAGCAGAGAAAGATCCTGTTCGCTGGTCCTGTCAATCAGCATGCGGAGGGGGCGTCTTTAGGATAGGAGGATGCGGCTGCTACCAGCAAGTAGCAGCCCTACTTGCTGGTAGCATGGTAATTTGCATATTTTAAAAGTGCGTTTTTAACATAATCTGCTGAACCAAAATGATTAATTACAGTATGTATGCATAAATCGCAGTATAGGGATTATAAGTATCCAAAAAAAAAAAAAAAACAGTTTAGTGGGGTGACAGAAGCCCTTTAACCGCCTCCGGACCGCCTAACGCAGGATCGCGTTCCGGAGGCGGCAGCGCTGCGCAGAGTCACGCATATACGCGTAATCTCGCGAGACGCGAGATTTCGCTCAAAGCCGGCCCGCGCGTGCGCATCGCGGGCCGGCAAAAGTTAGAGGACAAGTTCGTCACCAGCCTGCCAGCCACGATCATTGGCTGGCAGGTTGGCGATTTTCAAAAAAACGAATCACAAGCCAGATAACACATCATATTAGTAAATATGATGTGTTAAATGGCTTGTCTGCTCCTCTGCTGGTCCTTTTCGTCGGTTGGTTCCAGCAGAGGAGCAGAGATCACTGTGAGTACCCACCAACACTACACCTTAGCCCCAGATCACCCCCATCACCTGAATTAACCCCTTGATCACCCCTTGATCGCCCCCTGTCAATCACCTAGTGAAAGGAAAAAAGTGATCAGTGTAAACTGTTAGGTTTAGGTTAGTTTAGGCCCCTTGGTTAGGTAGTTTAGCGATTGTTTAGCGCCCAGCCCACCGCACCGCAGTCACTTATTCGCTGTTAAGCGTATCGCTAATCAGCATTTGTACTTTTATAGTATCTGTAAGTGATCAAAACTGATCACAGTCAGATCTATAATTGTATTAGTGTCACCTTAGTTCGCCCTCCACCCAAAACGCAGTGTTTTCCCGATCAGGCCTGATCGGTCGCCCACACGTGCGTTCACCCACACCCGCCCCACCGCAGTGACAAAAAATATATATTTTTTTGATCACTGCACAATCACTTTCCAAGCGCTGCGGCGATAAAAAAATCAGTTTTGATATTTTTTATCAACCGCAGCGGCCTCCGGTACTTCGCTAGCCTCCCCTTTGTAGGACAGGCTTGCTTTTTTTCTTGGGTAGTCCCAGGGAATACCCCTAAATTTAGTAGACCAAATGTCAAACAGGGGGTATTCTTCTGAAGAGGCCTACAGGATTCTGACCCAGTCGGATGAGGAATGGGAACCCTCATCTGACGAATCTAGCAGGTCAGAATATGAACCTGTAGAAAGCAGTGGCACTCTGACCCAAAGTTCGGACGAGGAGGTGGAGGTCCCTGATAGCACCAGGCGTACCCGGCCCCGTGTTGCTAGACCACAGGTTATGCAGGATCCGCTTCAAGAGCAGCAGAGTGGGGCTGGTGCTGTCGGATCACGTGGTGAGGCATACACCAGCAGCGCAGCCCTCCCTGGACCTAGTACCAGCACTGCCGTACAACATGGTGAAGTGGCGAGCACCAGAAGGGCAGTTGAAGCTGGTACAGTGGCACGTGCAGTAGTTACCCCATCGCAGCCACCGCACAGACAGGTCCGTAGAGCCCCTAGAGTCCCTGAGGTGCTGGCAAATCCTGATTGGCAGTCACCAACTTCAGCCGCACCTGTAGTTCCCCCTTTCACCACCCAGTCTGGAGTTCGGGTTGAGACAGCTCAGATCGGTTCGGCCCTGGGATTTTTTGAGCTGTTCTTGACTGCGGAGCTCTTGGACTTAGTCGTGGCAGAGACAAATCGGTATGCCACACAATTTATATCCGCCAACCCGGGAAGCTATTATGCCCAGCCTTTCCGGTGGAAACCAGTCCAAGTTTCCGAAATTTAAATTTTTCTGGGCCTTCTCCTCAACATGGGTCTAACCAAAAAGCATGAATTGCGGTCATATTGGTCCACGAACCCGATTCATCACATGCCCATGTTCTCTGCTGCTATGTCCAGGGCACGATTTGAGGCCATCCTGCGTTTCCTGCATTTTAGCGACAACACCACCTCCCGTCCCAGAGGCCACCCAGCTTTTGACCGGCTCCACAAAATTCGGCCCCTCATAGACCACTTCAACCAGAAATTTGCAGATTTGTATACCCCAGAGCAAAACATCTGCGTAGACGAGTCCCTGATACATTTTACCGGGCGCCTTGGCTTCAAACAATACATCCCAAGCAAGCGTGCCCGGTATGGGGTCAAATTGTATAAGCTCTGTGAAAGGGCCACAGGCTATACCCACAAATTTTGGATCTATAAGGGAAAAGATCAGACCCTGGAGCCGGTCGGTTGCCCTGACTACCTGGGGAGCAGTGGGAAGACAGTCTGGGACTTGGTGTCACCCTTATTTGGCAAGGGGTACCATCTTTATGTGGACAATTTCTACACAAGTGTGGCCCTCTTTAGGCATTTGTTTCTAGAACAGATTGGCGCCTGTGGCACCACGCGAACTAGTCGCGTGGGCTTCCCCCAACGGCTCGTTACCACCCGTCTTGCAAGGGGGGAGAGGGCTGCCTTGTGTAACGAAGAACTGCTCGCGGTGAAATGGAGAGACAAGCGTGACGTTTACATGCTCTCCTCCATTCACGCAGACACGACAATACAAATTGAGCGAGCAACCCGTGTCATTGAAAAGCCCCTCTGTGTCCACGACTATAATTTGCTCATGGGAGGGGTGGACTTCAATGACCAGATGTTGTCTCCGTATTTAGTTTCCCGACGCACCAGACGCTGGTATAAGAAGGTGTCTGTATATTTAATTCAATTGGCTCTGTACAATAGTTTTGTTCTCTACAGTAAGGCTGGGAGAACACGATCCTTCCTCAAATTTCAGGAAGAGATCATCGAGAACCTCCTGTATCCAGAAGGTTCCGTGGCCCCATCCACCAGTGTAGTTAGCCGTCTACACGAGCGACATTTCCCCAGTGTCGTTCCTGGTACCTCAACCCAACCGTCACCCCGAAAAAGATGTTGTGTCTGTAGCAGGAGTGGAATAAGGCGTGACACCCGCTATTTCTGTCCTGACTGTCCTGACCACCCTGCCCTATGCTTTGGAGAGTGTTTCCGGAAGTACCACACACAGGTACACTTAGCATAGGGATTGCATCTCACAGGACAGGCACACAGGGCTATTAGGGCCCTTACACTCACAGCTACTGCAAACCTCTCCTTTCACCTGGGATAAAGTGCATAATGTACTTCGCCACATCTTTGGGCGATTTGCGCTTTGCACATTGTCCCATGGGGAAGGAGTGGTTTGTCCTATAAAAGTAAAAAAAAAAAAAAAACACCAGTAAGCAAAAAAGTTAAGTTCAGTTCAAAAAGTAAAAAAAAAGTTTATATGTTCTGTTCAAAAGTTATTATAAAGTTAATAAAATTTATTGCGTTGCGGCCTGGTTTTTTCTTTTTTTTTTTACCTTCCAGGTGGACCAACTGATTGACTAGCTGCAGCAAGTCGGTGTATGAGGCGCTGCAAGACGAGATTTCTCCTCTGCAGTAAAAGATACGTTTGCCGAGGCATATGAGCTGAGGAGGTGGTGGTGTTCATATGCTTTGGCAAACACTTTGTATATATATATATATATATATAAAAAATAAAAAAAATCCCGGGAATGATTTATTCATCCACATCGATTGATGTGAATGGATAAATCTGGTTTGCCAGGGCATACGAGCTAAGTGGGTATGGATGTTGGGCGGAGCTCCTATGTCCTGGCAGACGCCTTTCCCCTCCTTTTTCTTTTTTTGGCAGATATTTTTTCATCCACATTGATCGATGCGAATGAAGAAATCTGTGCCGTTCATTTTTTTCTTTAAGCCCAGAGGCTGAACGGAAAAAAATAATCTCATTACCCGTATGCTCAATATAAGGAGAATAGCAGAACCTCCTAATGCTGGCCATACATGTAATGATTGCGGAGACGCTCAAATGCCAGGGCAGTACAAACACCCCACAAATAACACCATTTTGGAAAGAAGACACCCCAAGGTATTCGCTGAGGGGCATATTGAGTCCATGAAAGATTGAAATTTTTGTCTCAAGTTAGCGCAAAGAGAGACTTTTGTGAGAAAAAAAAACAAAAAATCAATTTCCGCTAACTTGTGCCAAAAATTTTTTTTTTCTATGAACTCGCCATGCCCCTCATTGAATACCTTGGGGTGTCTTCTTTCCAAAATGGGGTCACATGTGGGGTATTTATACTGCCCTGGCTTTTTAGGGACCCTAAAGCGTGAGAAGAAGTCTGGGATCCAAATGTCTAAAAATGCCCTCCTAAAAGGAATTTGGGCACCTTTGCGCATCTAGGCTGCAAAAAAGTGTCACACATGTGGTATCGCCGTACTCAGGAGAAGTTGGGGAATGTGTTTTGGGGTGTCATTTTACATATACCCATGCTGGGTGAGAGAAATATCTTGGTCAAATGCCAACTTTGTATAAAAAAAATGGGAAAAGTTGTCTTTTGCCGAGATATTTCTCTCACCCAGCATGGGTATATGTAAAATGACACCCCAAAACACATTGCCCAACTTCTCCTGAGTACGGAGATACCACATGTGTGACACTTTTTTGCAGCCTAGGTGGGCAAAGGGGGCCACATTCCAAAGAGCACCTTTCGGATTTCACCGGCCATTTTTTACACATTTTGATTTCAAACTACTTACCACACATTTGGGCCCCTAGAATGCCAGGGCAGTATAACTACCCCACAAGTGACCCCATTTTGGAAAGAAGACACCCCAAGGTATTCGCTGATGTGCATAATGAGTTCATGGAAGTTTTTATTTTTTGTCACAAGTTAGTGGAATATGAGACTTTGTAAGAAAAAAAAAAAATCATCATTTTCCGCTAAATTGTGACAAAAAATAAAAAATTCTAGGAACTCGCCATGCCCCTCACGGAATACCTTGGGGTGTCTTCTTTCCAAAATGGGGTCACTTGTGGGGTAGTTATACTGCCCTGGCATTCTAGGGGCCCAAATGTGTGGTAAGAAGTTTGAAATCAAAATGTGTAAAAAATGACCGGTGAAATCCGAAAGGTGCTCTTTGGAATGTGGGCCCCTTTGCCCACCTAGGCTGCAAAAAAGTGTCACACATCTGGTATCTCCATACTCAGGAGAAGTTGGGCAATGTGTTTTGGGGTGTCATTTTACATATACCCATGCTGGGTGAGAGAAATATCTTGGCAAAAGACAACTTTTCCCATTTTTTTATACAAAGTTGGCATTTGACCAAGATATTTATCTCACCCAGCATGGGTATATGTAAAATGACACCCCAAAACACATTGCTCAACTTCTACTGAGTACGGAGATACCAGATGTGTGACACTTTTTTGCAGCCTAGGTGTCACGAGGGTGTCGAGGACCACGCATGACTCCGTTATACCCGGGGTCAGGAAGTCGCAGCGGTTGGCTGCACGCTCTATTTAAGATAGGGCTGTTTTCCTTTTGGTAGCTTTCTGGGTTTGCTTAGCAAACCCTTTTGGCTCACTCAGGGATCCGTAGCTCCTTCTCCTCAGCTGTTCCTTGTCCAGCACTCCCAGACCTCCTTATATTTCTCTCTCACACTTCTCTGGTTGCCAGAGATAGAGCTTCCTGCCTGGACATCTATTCTGACCTTCTGGAGCTGTGTTGCTGCGTTCGCTGGTAGTTGGTCCAGTACGCTACCCTCCAGATCCCTGTTGGACCTTTTTGGTTTATTGTGGTCGCCCACCTGGGTGTATGTGTTTGTATGTTTTGTCTGTCCTCTCCCTGGTGTTTCCCTCTTAGTGATAGTGGTGTGGACTAGCGATCCCACCGGCCTGTTCACTATCCAGGGCTCATATTAGGGAAAGCCAGGGTTTAGGCACGCGATCGCCGCACGGGTGAGGAACCCGTCTTGGGACGTCAGGGCAGTCAGGTGCCAGCCGCAAGGTGAGTTAGGGGTTACCACCTTTCCCTCTCCCTTGGGCAGGGCTTTCCCTGTTTTCCTCCCTGTGCGTGTCGTCGGTCATTACATTATCTCTGGCCATTATTTTGTGTAGGTAAAAAAAAAACAAAAAAATTTTTTTACCTACTTAGAATCCAGTATGGATCAAATTGCTGCTCTGTCCAAACAATTTCATGGCCTGTCTTTATAGGTGGTAGGATTGAAGGCGTCGGTCCTCCAGCAACAGCAGCAATTACAACTGACTGCAAGCCCAGCGGTTGCTACTGGTAACCAGGTTGTTGCGGAACCCAAGGTCCCTCTCCCTGACAGATTTTCTGGGGGAAGGGACAAGTTTTTGACATTCCGTGAGGCCTGTAAGTTATATTTTAAACTGCGCCCTTACTCCTCTGGTAATGAAGATCAGCGGGTGGGGGTTGTTATTTCCCTGCTGCAGGGGGATCCGCAGTCCTGGGCGTTCTCTTTACCTACTGATTCCCAGGCTCTTCGGTCAGTGGATGAGTTTTTTGGGGCCTTGGGTCTCATATATGATGACCCTGACCGAGTCGCCCTGGCTGAATCAAGATTACGGAGACTCTTACAAGGAGAGCGGCCGGTAGAGGAGTATTGCTCTGAATTCCGTAGGTGGGCTACGGATACCCAATGGAACGACCCGGCTCTCAGGAGTCAGTTCTGCTCTGGGTTATCCGAAAGGGTTAAGGATGCGCTTGCATTATATGAGACCCCCTTTTCCCTTGATGCGGTTATGTCCCTTTCTATCCGAATAGATAGACGCCTTAGGGTCAGGTTGAAAAAACCGGAGCAATTGGTAACCCCTCCCAAGCAGCAGTTAGTCTGTACAGACTTAGACGAGCCTATGCAGCTAGGAGGAACTACTCGTCAGGTCCGTCCTCCTGAGGCTCGCCGTAGGCGTGGGGTTTGTTTTTTTTGTGGGGAGAGGGGTCATTTCATTAATGTCTGTCCTTCTTTCCTCAGAAACAAAAGACCGTCGGAAAAACTACTAACCCCAGGCTGTGTGGAGGATGTCAGCCGGGGGGTATACGTTTCCTCCATACGTACATCGCAATTTGTGTTGCCAGCGGTTATTATTTTTGGTGATAAGACGGAGACTATTTCTTTCTTTCTAGACAGTGGAGCAGGGGTAAATTTGATAGATGCCCATTTTGCCCGCACTTTGGGTTTGTCTCTCTGTACTTTACAGAGACCCATTCCCATATTCGCTATTGATTCTGCTCCCCTGTCTCAGAGAAACCTCACGCACATGGTTCATAATTTACACCTTCGGGTAGGGGACCACCATAACGAGATGCTTTCAGGTTATGTTCTGGAGGGGCTTCCCACTCCGGTAGTGCTGGGTCTTCCCTGGTTGGTAGCGCACAATCCAGTGGTGGATTGGCAGGCCAGGGAGATATTGGAGTGGAGTGAGCAGTGCAGAGAAAATTGCTTAAATAGCAATTGCTTAGTCGCCTCCATAACTACCCTACCTACATTTATTTCGGACTTTGAGGATGTTTTTTCTGAAAAGGGTTGTCAGAAGTTACCACCTCATCGTCCTTATGATTGCCCGGTTAACCTTATTCCCAGCGCAAAATTACCCAAGACCAGGTTATATAATCTTTCGGGTCCAGAGAGACAAGCCATGAAAGATTATATCTCCGAGAGCTTGGCTAAGGGACACATCAGACCCTCTTCTTCACCCGTGGCTGCAGGGTTTTTCTTCGTTAAAAAGAAAGATGGGGGCCTGCGTCCTTGCTTAGATTTTCGCGAATTAAATCAGATAACCATCCGAGACCCATACCCTCTTCCTCTCATTCCTGACCTGTTTAATCAGATTGCGGGTGCTAGGTGGTTCTCCAAACTTGATCTTAGGGGTGCCTACAATCTGATTCGTATTAAGGAGGGGGATGAGTGGAAGACAGCGTTTAACACCCCTGAGGGGCATTATGAAAATCTAGTTATGCCTTTCGGTCTGACCAATGCTCCTGCCGTCTTTCAACATTTCGTTAATTACATTTTTAGTCATCTAATCGGCAGGTTTGTGGTAATATACCTAGATGATATTTTAATTTATTCGTCCGATCTGAAAACACATGAGGTGCATGTCAGACAAGTACTGCAGGTCCTACGGACGAATGAATTATATTCTAAAATTGAAAAATGTGTCTTCGCCGTTCAGGAGATACAATTCCTGGGTTATTTTTTATCTGCGTCAGGTTTCCGTATGGATCCTAGGAAGGTCCAGGCAATTTTAGATTGGGATCTTCCTGAGAACCTCAAAGCACTACAACGGTTCTTGGGCTTCGCGTATTTCTATAGGAAATTCATTAAAAATTATTCACTTATTGTAAAACCGCTTACTGACATGACTAGGAAGGGGACTGATTTTTCTAAATGGTCTGACGCCGCTAAAGTTGCTTTTTCCTCTCTAAAAGAGAGGTTTACCTCAGCACCTGTACTGGTCCAACCTGATGTCTCTCAGCCTTTTATTGTTGAAGTCGATGCGTCAGAGGTGGGAGTGGGGGCGGTGCTGTCTCAGGGTCCGTCTCCTGGCAAATGGCGTCCTTGTGCTTTCTTTTCTAAAAAACTATCTGCAGCAGAAAAGAACTACGATATTGGCAATAGGGAACTATTAGCTATTAAACTTGCGTTTGAGGAGTGGCGTCATTTCTTAGAGGGGGCAGTCCACCCCGTCACTGTAATTACGGACCACAAAAATCTTCTGTACCTCGAATCAGCTAAGCGTCTCACCCCTAGACAGGCTAGGTGGTCGCTATTTTTTACCAGGTTTAACTTTGTGATTACCTATCATCCTGGGGCAAAGAACACCAAGGCTGATGCACTATCTCGTTGTTTCCCTGGAGGGGGTAATGTGAGTGATCCGGTACCCATTCTTTAAAGAGGAGTGGTTGTTTCTGCGGTACACTCTGTTTTGGAGGGGAAGGTGTTAGAGGCCCAGGGGGACGCCCCGGTCTCTTGCCCCTCAGAGAAATTGTTTGTACCGTTGAACTTACGTTTCGAATTATTAAAGGAACATCATAATTCAGCACTTGCTGGGCACCCGGGTAGTAAAGCAACCTTGGAACTATTGTCTCGTCGTTTTTGGTGGCCAAGGTTGCGTCAGGATGTATTGGATTTTGTGTCTTCTTGTTCTACCTGTGCGCGCGCAAAAGTTTCACATACACGTCCTGCAGGGTCTCTATTACCACTCGTCATTCCCAATAGACCGTGGACACATCTGTCAATGGATTTTATCACTGACTTACCTTTGTCTGCGGGTAAAACAGTTATTTTGGTAGTAGTGGACAGGTTTAGCAAAATGGTACACTTCATTGCGTTACCCGCACTACCTAATGCTAAGACTCTTGCTCAGGTATTCGTCAGTGAAATCGTGAAGCTTCACGGGGTCCCCTCCGATGTTGTTTCGGATCGGGGTACCCAGTTTATTTCTAAATTTTGGAAAGCTTTTTGTTCTCGTTTGGGGGTACACTTGTCCTTTTCCTCAGCTTTCCATCCTCAGTCGAATGGACAGACTGAGCGTACCAACCAAAACCTTGAGACATATCTAAGATGTTTTGTGTCTGAAAACCAAGAGTTGTGGTCATCATATTTACCGTTAGCTGAGTTTGCCATAAATAATCGTCGTCAGGAATCCACTGGCAAGTCACCATTTCTTGGTGCATATGGTTTTCATCCCCAATTCTGTACTTTCAAAGAGGGGGGGTCTTCTGGGGTTCCCGAAGAGGAACGGTTTTCGTCATCTCTTTCATCGGTATGGAAGAAGGTGCAAGCTAACTTGAAAAATATGGGAGGTAAATACAAATGCATGGCTGATAAGAGACGGTCGCCAGGTCCGGACCTAGGAGTGAATGACTATGTGTGGTTGTCTACTAGTAATATTAAATTGAAGGTTCCCTCTTGGAAACTGGGTCCTAGGTTTATTGGCCCTTACAAAATTGTAGCCATCATCAACCCTGTGGCTTTTCGCCTGGAGTTACCTCAGACTTTTAAAATTCATAATGTTTTTCATAAGTCGTTACTCAAAAAATATGTTCCACCTCTAGAACCATCACCGCTGCCACCCCCTCCTGTTGTCGTGAATGGTAACCTAGAATTTCAGATATCCAAAATTGTTTCGTCGGGTCCGCCGCTCTCTTCAATATCTGGTGCATTGGAGAGGTTACGGTCCCGAGGAAAGAATGTGGGTTCCTGCGTCTGAGGTAAACGCCGACAGGTTAGTTCGGGTTTTTCATGCCTCTCATCCTGGGAGACCTGGTGCTGAGTGTCCGGAGGCCCCTCGTAGAGAGGGGGGTACTGTCACGAGGGTGTCGAGGACCACGCCTGACTCCGTTATACCCGGGGTCAGGAAGTCGCAGCGGTTGGCTGCACGCTCTATTTAAGATAGGGCTGTTTTCCTTTTGGTAGCTTTCTGGGTTTGCTTAGCAAACCCTTTTGGCTCACTCAGGGATCCGTAGCTCCTTCTCCTCAGCTGTTCCTTGTCCAGCACTCCCAGACCTCCTTATATTTCTCTCTCACACTTCTCTGGTTGCCAGAGATAGAGCTTCCTGCCTGGACATCTATTCTGACCTTCTGGAGCTGTGTTGCTGCGTTCGCTGGTAGTTGGTCCAGTACGCTACCCTCCAGATCCCTGTTGGACCTTTTTGGTTTATTGTGGTCGCCCACCTGGGTGTATGTGTTTGTATGTTTTGTCTGTCCTCTCCCTGGTGTTTCCCTCTTAGTGATAGTGGTGTGGACTAGCGATCCCACCGGCCTGTTCACTATCCAGGGCTCATATTAGGGAAAGCCAGGGTTTAGGCACGCGATCGCCGCACGGGTGAGGAACCCGTCTTGGGACGTCAGGGCAGTCAGGTGCCAGCCGCAAGGTGAGTTAGGGGTCACCACCTTTCCCTCTCCCTTGGGCAGGGCTTTCCCTGTTTTCCTCCCTGTGCGTGTCGTCGGTCATTACACTAGGTGGGCAAAGGGGCCCACATTCCAAAGAGCACCTTTCGGATTTCACCGGCCATTTTTTACACATTTTGATTTCAAACTACTTACCACACATTTGGGCCCCTAGAATGCCAGGGCAGTATAACTACCCCACAAGTGACCCCATTTTGGAAAGAAGACACCCCAAGGTATTCGCTGATGGGCATAGTGAGTTCATGGAAGTTTTTATTTTTTGTCACAAGTTAGTGGAATATGAGACTTTGTAAGAAAAATAAATAAATAAATAAATCATCATTTTCCGCTAACTTGTGACAAAAAATAAAAAATTCTATGAACTCACTATGCCCATCAGCGAATACCTTAGGGTGTCTACTTTCCGAAATGGGGTCATTTGTGGGGTGTTTGTACTGTCTGGGCATTGTAGAACCTCAGGAAACATGACAGGTGCTCAGAAAGTCAGAGCTGCTTCAAAAAGCGGAAATTCACATTTTTGTACCATAGTTTGTAAACGCTATAACTTTTACCCAAACCATTTTTTTTTATTAAAGACATGTAGAACAATAAATTTAGAGAAAAATGTATATATGGATGTCGTTTTTTTTTGCAAAATTTTACAACTGAAATTGAAAAATGTAATTTTTTGGCAAAAAAATCGTTAAATTTCGATTAATAACAAAAAAAGTAAAAATGTCAGCAGCAATTAAATACCACCAAATGAAAGCTCTATTAGTGAGAAGAAAAGGAGGTAAAATTCATTTGGGTGGTAAGTTGCATGACCGAGCAATAAACAGTGAAAGTAGTGTAGGTCAGAAGTGTAAAAAGTGGCCTGGTCATTAAGGGTGTTTAAGCTATAGGGCAGTGATGGCGAACCTATGGCACGGGTGCCAGAGGCGGCACTCAGAGCCCTCTCTGTGGGCACCCGCACCCTGGAGAAAGTCTATGGTGTACCAATATGCCGTAGACTTTTCCTGCCATTCATCAGTGCAGGACATGCTATGAACAGCACAGGAAGCACATTGAATGTAGGCAGGTTATTATAGCTAAATGATAAAGTACATGGAAGATATATGATATTGGTGTTCAGGTTAAATTGCCGTGTTGGCACTTTACGATAAATAAGTGGGTTTTGGGTTGCAGTTTGGGCACTCGGTCTCTAAGAGGTTCACCATCACTGCTATAGGGGCTGAGGTGGTTAAAGGCTGATAGCAACACCGCAGGAGAAATGCTAGCACAGGCTTCCAGTATCCGTAGTTTCAGATGCTGCACATCTCGTATCTTCACAGCATAGACGATTGCCTTCAGATGATACGAGATGTGCAGCACCTGAAACTACGGATACTGGAAGCCTGTGCTAGCATTTCTCCTGCGGTGTTGCTATCAGTGTGTGAAGAGTGGGAGAAGAGGGTTGCATTGACAATCCAACACAATGGGCAGCACATTGAACACATTTTATAAGTGGTCAGAAACTTGTAAATAACTCATGAAAGAATAAAGTTACGTTAAAACCAAGCACACCATTGTTTTTCTTGTGAAATTCCCAATAAGTTTGATGTGTCACATGACCCTCTTTCTATTAAAAAAAACAAAAGTTGGATTCAAAATGTCCGACTTCAAAATGGCCTCCATGGTCACCACCCATCTTGAAAAGTTTCCCCCCTCACATATTCTAATGTGCCACAAACAGGAAGTTAATATCACCAACCATTCCCATTTTATTAAGGTGTATCCATATAAATGGCCCACCCTGTACACCTTTGGAGGCAATATTTTTATATTATTGCATTATACATAGGGCTCATTCAGACGGCCGTATGCTGTCCGCAAAAATACTGAATGCTATCCGTTTTTTTGCGGATCCGCAAAAAAACGGATCTGCAAAAAAACGGATAGCATTCAGTATTTTTGCGGACCCATAGACTTCAATGGGGCCATGTCCTGATTTTCACGGACAAGTATAGGACAGGTTTCATTTTTTTTGCGGATCCGCAAAAAAACGGATAGCATTCAGTATTTTTGCGGACAGCATACGGCCGTCTGAATGAGCCCTTATTTTGAGCTAAAAATATTTTTTTCAATTTGTCTTTATTAACAATATGGAACCCATTTTTTTGTACAGTGCTGACATGCTCTACTAGCTGCCTGTGGATTTTATTTTTTTATTTTTTTTGTCATTTCCATCATTTGGGGAGCTGGGTCATGTTCAGACTCCTTGTCTCTACTCTCTCACATTATAAACACTCATTAAAGCTCAACCCTTACCTTACTGATAAGAATATGGCTTAAATAAGTGTTTATAACCTCCTTATTAGTTTAGAGATAAGGCTTATTAGATGAACAGCACAAAGTGAATGTACCAGTCACACAGTTAGAAAAAAAGTTAACCCCTTGTGACTGAACAGCTCAATATTTATAATAAAGGTCAATTCAAAATATGATTTTTAGCAAAAAATAAGTTAAATGCAATCATAAAAAAAATTGCCTCCAAAGGTGTACATAGCCTTTAAGCCCTTAAAGACTGCTCTTTAAACATGCAGACACCCAGAGGCATTGTGTGTGATTGGCCAACTGCCAATTACAGAAATTTAAACCCTCAGATGTCATGGTGACTTGTCAATTGTGACTACGGCATCTGAGTGGTCTTTACCTGGGAGTATTCTTAGGCCCGAATGGCTCCCCCATACTGAGATCAAGAGAACTGTTTAGCTGCTATGGCAGCCTGGAGACCTCTGAAGGCTCTGAGGCCTGTCACAGCAGTGTGACTATGGAGCCCTGCGTGCAAAAAAAGTTGCAATATCACTCCAGTAGCAGAGTGGAGTAGGAAAACTGTAGTAGCTTTTCTAGACAGAAGTGTTAGGTTTAACCCCTTAATGACCGGGCCATTTTGCACCTTCGTGACCAGGCTTATTTTGGAAAATCTGACATGTATCACTTTATGTGGTAATAACTTTGGAACACTTTTACTTATCCAAGCCATTCTGAGATTTTTTTTCTCATGACACATTATACTTCATGGCAGTCATACATTTGAGTCTATATATTTCACCTTTATTTATGAAAAAATCCCAAATTTACAAAAAAAAATAAAAAAATTGCAATTTAAAAAAATTCTATTTCTCTGCTTTTAAAACAGAAAGTGATACCTCATAAAATATTTATTATTTAACATTCCCCATATGTCCACTTTATGTTGGCATTAGTTTGTAAATGTCATTTTATTTTTTGGGACGTTAGAAGGCTTCGAATTTTAGAAGCATTTCTTAAAATTTTTAAGAAAATTTCCAAAACCCACCTCCCACTTTTTAAGGACCAGTTCAGGTCTGAAGTCACTTTGTATGACTTACATAGTAGAAACCACCCATAAATGATCCCATTTTGGAAACTACACCCCTCAAGTTACTCAAAACAGATTTTAAAAACTTTGTTAACCCTTTAGGTATTCCACAAGAATACCTTCCACCAAAATTTCACTCTTTTGGCCGATTTTCCATTTTAATGCATTTTTTTTCTTTAATACATCGAGTGTTACCAGCCAAACAAAACTCAATATTTAAAATAGAAGAAAAAGACCCCCCTGCGCTCCTATTGTTTAGATGTGTCAGTCTACCTATGGAGGGAGACTCCACTGCTGAATGTCTGGCAAGGAGCTATTGTCCTCCTTAAATAGTGGTATACAAATAATATATCACCCGTGGGTGATGTGGGACATAAGCGCTGGTGGACACTAATTGTTGTACATCGGAGGTTTAAATAGCTCCTCCGGTTCCCATGGCAACGTACGTACACAACCCTGAAGGTGACGGAGGTGCCAGTATATTGTAATGGAATGAGCGCTGTGGATGCAGTTTTTTGGGGAATAATTTATTGATTAGTTGTTCGATTATGCAGCACATAGGAGTCACTTATACTGGACACTAGGAAATTCTGTGTTTTTAGCTACATGAATATTCTGGGAGTACCACAGGTACAGTTTTTTTATTATTCTTATTTTTATTTGCTACTGAAATGCAAACAGTTCGATTTCTTGGTTCAGTCCATTTGGAGCCAGACTGTTGCACTTAAATATCCACTTGCTCTCCGCTCTGGACATGGTTTTGATGAAATCACCTCCCCTTTTATCTTCTTTCACTCTTTCTATACCTCCAAAAGTGGATCCCAAAAATTTCCCCTGGTGGAATTCCGTGTAGTGGCGTGATAGTGGATGAATATCCGATTTTTTATTTATATTATTAATGTGTTCCCTCATTCTGACCTTGAGTTCTCTTTTGGTCCGTCCCACATACATTTTGCCACACGGGCACCTAATGTAATAGATAACACCTTTGGTGTGACATGTGATATAGTCTTTTATTGTATATTTGCCTTGTGGGGTGTCTATTTGAAATGTGGTACTCCCAGAATATTCATGTAGCTAAAAACACAGAATTTCCTAGTGTCCAGTATAAGTGACTCCGTCACCTTCAGGGTTGTGTACGTACGTTGCCATGGGAACCGGAGGAGCAATTTAAACCTCCGATGTACAACAAGTTAACTAACCCTGACGAAGGAGCCCGATTGGCCCCGAAACGCGTAGGTAGTAATTTGTTCTACGGAGGCCCTCGTACTCCCAGCGGTGACGTCACCGAAAACGGTTTCCAGGACAACAGGCATACAAGCTCCCTCGCGCCACGCGTGCTTCCGGCCGGGGCCGCGCTGTTGCTGGTAGGTGAGCGAGGAGGACGCCGCGATTTAAAGAGACAGGATCCACACAAGAAGTACACAGAAAAGTGAGCGATGCACCGGACCTTCAATCAAGTGACTACTTTGGTTTAAAAGATAAGGTATAGACCGCACCACTATTAACGCTTTCATTTCTTGCCTTTACATTTTGACGTCCAATTCATTCAGCTGTATATATCCAACCTTTTACCATCTGTTTTTTATGACCTGGTCATACACCGGGTTTCTCACATCATAAAACAAAACTCTTCTCAGTCTAAACCGACCCTACAAATTACAATCCCCCATTTTTTCATGATTAAGATTTACTCTATTTTACACACTTAAAGGAATTGTTACAGGATTAGTTGGTTTACTGTGTCCACCAGCGCTTATGTCCCACATCACCCACGGGTGATATATTATTTGTATAAAACTCAATATTTATTACCCTGATTCTGCGGTTTACAGAAACACCCCACGTGTGGTGGTAAACTGCTGTATGGGCGCATGGCAGGGCGCAGAAGAAAAGAAGCGCCGTATGGTTTTTGGAAGGCAGATTTTGCTGGACTGGTTTTTAGACACCATGTCCCATTTGAAGTCCCCCAGATGCACCCTACAGTAGCCACAATCAAAAAGAGACCCTATTTTGGAAACCACGGAATAAGGTGACAGTTCTATTGGTACTATTTTGGGGTACATATGATTTTTAATCGCTCTATATTATGTTTTTTGTGAGGCAAGGTAACCAAAGAATGGATGTTTTGGCACTGTTTTAATTTTTGTTTTTTTACAACGTTCATCTGGCAGGTTAGATCATGTGCTATTTTTATAGAGCAGGTTGTTACGGATGCGATGATATCAAATACGTCTATTTTCTTTGTTTCAGTTTTACATAATAAATCTTTTTTTTTTTTTTATTATGTTTTTGTGTCTCCATTTTCTGATCGCCATTTTTTTTATTTTTCTGCCGATTATCTTGTGCAGGGGCTCGTTTTTTACAGGAAGAGTTGACGTTTTTATTGGTACCATTTTTGGGTACATATGATTTTTTTGATCATTAATTATTACATTCATTATGGGGCAAGGAGACCAAAAAATTTGTAATTTTGGCAGTTTGTATTTATTTATTTGGACGGCATTCACCTGAGGGGTTAGGGCATGTGATATTTTTATAGAGTCGGTTGTTACCGTCGTTGCAATACCTAATATGTATACTTTTTCTTATTTACCGTATTTTCCGCCCTATAAGACGCACTTTCCCCTCCAAAAGTGGGGGGAAAATGGCAGTGCGTCTTATGGGGCGAATGCTGCAGTTTACACTGATACACCGCCAACCGCATGCTGCACAGCACAGTCGGAGGTGTATCAGCGAGGAGGGAGGAGGGGCTGGGGGCCGGCATCTTGTTTTGTAATGGCAGCGGGGCCCGGTGCAGTCACTGTATTCTATTGCATCTGATCATTGTACTAATCGTATCTAACTGCAGGCAATGCAACTATAGAAAATCTTCAATCCAACAGCCTGTACTTACGACCATAGCAGGCAGGAGGCTGGGCGGGCGGGCACTGGCAGCGTAACTCACTACGTCACGCGCCTGCTCCGCCCACTTTATGAATGAAACAGGCGGCGCGGGCACGTGACCTAGTGAGTTACACTGCCGGTGCCCGCCCGCCCAGCCTCTTACCTGCTGTGGTCGTAAGTACAGGCTACTGGATTGAAGATTTTCTATAGTTAAACATTGCCTGCAGTTAGATACGATTAGTATAGTGAGTGGGGCCCGGTGCAATAGAATACAATGACTGCACTGGGCCCCGCTGCCATTACAAAACTACTGTAGATGCCAGCCCCCACCCCCTGTATTGGGGGTCATTCACAGGGACACTGTTATGGGGGGGGGGGGGATCTGTGGATGACACATAACATTAGATGCTATTTATCTGTCATCCACAGATTCCCCCCCATAGCAGTGTCATGCCATCTACAGATGCCCCCATAACAGTGCCATCCACAGACGCCCCCATAACAGTGCCATCCACAGACGCAAAAAATGCTTTTTAGCTCAAAATTAGTACAATGCAGTAACCACCACCCCATATAACACCACAATAAGTACAGCTCTGGACATTGTTGCCCCCCTCACACACAACAAAACCCGAAAAAATTAACAGGCAACCCTGGCACACCAACCTGACCAAAAAACTCAGACAAGCTTCCAGGGCTGCTGAGCGGCAATGGAAGAAATCCAACTCTAAGGATCACTTCACCACATATAAGCAATCCCTCCTCATTTTCAAATCCTCACTCGCTGATGCAAAACAGGCCTATTTCTCATCTCTCATATCTTCCCTGTCCCACAGCCCTAAACAACTTTTTAACACTTTTTAACTCCCTTCTCCGTCCCCCAGCGCCCCCACCCTCGCCTCTCTGCTCTTCTACCTATATGGTCCAGACATCACCACCTTACTATCCAGAATCACACAAGGCCTATCTTCCATATACTCCTTCTCATCTCGCTTTTTAAAACTTAACATGGATAAAACAGAATTCATCATCTTTCCCCCATCTTGCTAAACCCCCCCCCTAACAGACCTATCTATCACGATCAATGGCTGCACACTCTCCCCGGTCAACCAAGTCCGCTGCCTTGGAGTGACCTT
This sequence comes from Bufo bufo, assembly GCF_905171765.1. NCBI lineage: Eukaryota > Metazoa > Chordata > Amphibia > Anura > Bufonidae > Bufo > Bufo bufo. The sequence continues at coordinate 374,823,655 of NC_053392.1, read as the reverse complement.
GGATTCTGCCCTCTCCTTCCGACTGCACATCAAGCCCTTTCCACCATCTGCCGCCTCCAACTCAAAAACATCTCCCACATCCGTGCTTTCCTCAACTTTAAGTCTGCGAAAATGCTTGTACATGCCCTGATTATCTCCCACCTAGACTACTGCAACGTCCTCCTCTGTGGCCTTCCATCTAGCACTCTCGCACACCTCCAATCTATCCTCAACTCTGCTGCCGGACTAATCCATTTCTCACCCTGTTACTCCTCTGCCTCTCCCCTCTGCCAATCCCTTCACTGGCTCCCCACTGCCCAGCGAACTCAGTTCAAAATTCTAACAAATACATACAAGGCTGTCCACAACCTGTCCCCTCCCTACATCTCTGAGCTACTTTCCCGATACATTCCCACGTGCAATCTCCGATCCTCACAAGACCTCCTTCTCCCCTCTCCTCTTATGACCTCTTCCCACAATCGCCTCCAAGATTTCTCCTGTGCATCCCCCACACTCTGGAACTCGCTACCCCAACATATCAGATTCTCCCCTACAGTGGAATCATTCAAAAGAAACCTAAAAACACACCTCTTCAGACAAGCCTACAACCAGTGACCCTGCTGCCTCTATAACGCAATGACCAACTTTACCCTCTGCTACTATGTCCTTCTCCCATACCATGTAGATTGTAAACCCTCACAGTCAGGGCTCTCTCTCCTTCTGTACCAGTTTGTAACTCGTCATTTTCATGCTTAGTGCAATAGTCTGTATTAAGTATGTATACCCCTTTTCATATGTATAGCACTATGGAATATATGCACAACTAAACAATGAGGGGCACACCTAAAAATATATAAAACGGAGTGCAGGCCTGGTATCAAAGAGCAACCATGAACAACACTAGAGAAAGAAATACCATAGCACAGCCGCACCTCCAAAAATAAAGCATAATTTTATTGAAACATATAAGTTATAAGTTAAAAACATGGATGGACAAGGCAAACCCCACACATGGGGAAATATTTAAAGTGCTACAGTGCATGAATGACCATATAATCACAGAACCATAACAGGAGACAGTAAAATATCTGCAAACCCTAGGTGGAATACTTATCATGGAGCACAGTGGTAGCACACGGAGTAACAAAAACCCATCAGTGAGGGGAGCCAAGCAGTCCTAACGTGTATCGCTAGTGCAAATACTAGCTTCCTCAGAGGTCCATGTAAGTACGAATGACTGTTAGAACATTTATAGTTCACATAGTTAAGACATAATTGAATAAACCTGTGGTAAGAGCTAATCCAGGAGCGGTCATCTACAGAAGGGGCAAGGAAGGCGGTGGCAAGGTATATAAGTTACCTGGATCCTCCCCGATGCATGGTCGCGCGCAACTGTGAGTGCCGGAACAAGCCGGCGTGTTGGAGAAACAAGTGCGCATGCGCAAGATGGCGCCAAAACCGGAAGCAGACGCCGCGCTGCGCGCCAAAGACCGGAGGCGCAGCTCGGCATCGACGTCACAGCCGGTCACCAGCCTGCGCCGTGACACCCAATGGAACGCAAACAAACAGGGGGTACAAGCAAGCGCGATGGGGTGCAGAAAGCGATTAAACCGCCATATATCTATACCTTATAAAATCAGGCCAATGAGATGTTCACAGATTATAGCAGAATATGTATAAGGCGGGCCAATGAAGTACTTGCATGATGTAATTAAAAAATATATATATATATAATAACATGATTGTGCATCCAATATAATTATATACCCACAAAAAGTAATTCAATAAGTCAATGATTACATAAAAATATATACAAATATATTGATATTAAAAATTACAAAATCACAACATAATTATTCTATCATAATATAAGCAAACCCTTCAAACCATGATTAATACCACAAAAGACCCACATTAATTAATAATTAATCACGTGACATTTTATGTTATAGTGCAATAGATACATTAAAAAGAACAAATTCATGAGGGCATAGATACAACCCTAAAGGCAATATTCCTCATTGGCTCCAATAACAAGGTTGTGCAAACGAAGGGCATCCTGCACCCACAACCCCTGTCTCCCTGAGTATGTGCATTTTGTGCACATGAATTTAATACTCCAATAAATAATATCAATGCTATCAGGGTGAAAACTAACCAAATAGTGGCAGACCATGCACCGGGGAGAAGGGGACCGGCCAAGCAAGCGCAAAGTTAGGGAGAGCATACATATTGCTCTATACTAAATACATATAGAAATTAAAATAAACAATCAATAAACACTGTATACATATAGAAAATAAATAAATAAATAAATAAATATATACAAGGCAGTTAGTGGACAAAAGTACATCATATTGCAATATTGTGGAAAATTTCAAACAATATCAGACAGTGTCCGAAGTACAAAGAAGTCAATACAAAAATATATAAGTGTAAGGGGTGTCCCAGCGGGGCACACAACAAACAAAAACTTGAGTATGTCTCACTGGACACCAGTGAGAAAGTGCTGAGTGCTTCATAGATATGCCCCTGTGGGTGTGAGGGATAAACAGAGACACAACCGTCCCATGTACGCTGACAACCACGGGGAGAGCATGTAAAAGGTGAAGAAGAGCAAGTGAACACAATCCATAGGTCCTCTGTTCCCGCATTCCAGTGTCGTCCAACCTCCTTAAACCTAAAGAAGGAAGAATAAAATAAATAAAGTGAGAGTGAGGCTAGACCAAGTAGAGTGGACTAGATAAGTGATACATAGATCTGTTCAAAATAAGACTTATGTGTAATAGCCAGTAAAAGTTAGCTCCTCATTCAGGCCACCTGGGGCCTGTGAACCAAGGTTAAAAATCCACCTCTATTCTGATCGGAGCAAACTCCTGGAAATGTGTATCCCCCTGATGTTACCTCGAACAATGTCCAACCCCACCACCCGTAAATCGTCGTACCTGCCATCATGATTATCCAGGAAATGAGTTGCCACTGATGTTAGGGGTTTTTCCCCCTTACTTCTGTCCCGGTCTGCCAGCCGAATATTCGAAGTGTGTTGCTGTACTCTCTTCCTGAGCTCCTGCATGGTCTGGCCCACATAGATCCTGTTACAGGGACAAAGAAGGGCATAAACTACATTTTTGGAGCGGCAGTTGACATAATGTTTAAGATTCACTCTGTTGTCTTCTCCATAGATAAAGCTGTCAGAGTTCAGCATAAATTGGCAAACATTGCAGTCTCCACAAGGATATGTACCTTTTAGTGTGTCTCCTCTACTCGTGGTGCCCACCGGGCGTTGAAAGTGGCTACGGACGAGGGTATCTTTAAGGTTTGGAGCCCTCCTTGCTATAATCCTAGGTCTATCGTCAACATGCGTTGCCAATTTACCGTCTGCTCGGAGTAGAAACCAATATGTGTTAAGGATTTTGTACAGGTCAGACCACTGGTTATTGTATCTAGTGATCACACGTACCTTGTTGTCCCGTGGTCTGATCTTTGGAACAAATAAATCCTCACGTTTGGATTCCTTGGCCCTTTCAAATGCCTGGGATACAACCTTTTTAGGGTAACCCCTCTCGTGTAACCTTGAAGATAAATCCTGTGCGGCCACCTTAAAGTCGCCAAATTCACTGCAATTGCGTCGTAGACGTAAGAACTGACCCCTTGGTATGCCTTTCTTTAAATGTACCGAGTGAAAGCTTGCAAAATGAAGTCGATTATTGGTTGCAGTGCTTTTGCGGAACAAAGATGTCACAGTTCTTGAATCCTGCAACTTTATTCGAAGATCCAGGAAGTCAACCTCAGACTCAGAGATTTTATGTGTCAGGAATATATTAAGCGGGTTCTCGTTGAGGTAGCCAATAAAGCGTTCACAATCCTGTTTGGAGCCCTGCCAAAAAAAGATAATGTCATCAATAAAGCGATACCAGCCCACCACATGATCCCTGAACTGATCCAATGGGTACACCCGGGTGGCCTCCCACCAACCTAAAAAGAGGTTGGCATAGGAAGGCGCACACCGTGCACCCATGGCGGTACCAGAAATCTGCCTAAAGAAGGTACGGTCGAAAACAAAATAATCATGTGTGAGCACAAATTCTAATAAGCTCACCAGGAACATGTGGTGGGCTGGATCGCTATGGAATATATGGCGCATTAATAATAAATAATAATAATAATATGTTGGAATGCCCGTGTCATAAGCAGTATATAGGTAGGACAAAAAGATAATAAAAAAATAGAATAGCCGAACACATTACCAACATGAAAAACGGATTTGAACAACACTCAGTATCCAAACATTTTAAAGAAAAGCATAATAGTGATCCAACGTTACTTACCTTTGTCACTTTTGAAAAAGTTAACAGACAGTAGAGAGGTGGCGACCATGTGGCATGTATGTCGAGAATCGAATCCTGGAAGATATTAGAGTTCGACACCATGCTCCTGGCGACCTCAATGCATATATGGAATTGTTTGGTTTCCTGTAGAAATGGGGTGGCTGTCCTTCGGAGACAGGACATCGAGGTCAGGCTGTACTACCAGCACCTCGATGTCTTCTCTTTGGGAGAACTCCTCCCCCCTCTTTCATCTTTCTTATCCGGAATTTTTAATTTTTTTAATTTTCTTCATTATTTCATATTGAGGTCCTCACCCTAATTAATAGTGATTCAGAAGAAGGAGTATAAACTCATTACTTTTGAGCTTATATAAGTAACTTATGAATGCAATCATATAAATAATACTTAATTAATAGTAATTGATAAAAACGCATGAAAAATGCATAGAAAACGAAAGAGAGATCTATATGCTTTATGTTTTTCTTTTATAAATATGTATATCTCCCATGGCTGCGAGATGTCTGTTTCATTCTATTTTTGTTCTTCATTTTATTAACTATGTACTTTGAACTCATAGCATTTGATTTGCAATTAGAATGACCATTAACCTCAAGAACTGTGTTAATGCATATGGTTGAAACTCTGATCCAGGTTTTGCACTAGACTCAATTTATACGCAATATGGCTGCCCCTCCCCTCTCAATGGATGACATCATAAAAAGCCAAAATCGATCAGACTTCTATATACTACCACTGAAGAAGGAGCAGACATAGCTCCGAAACGCATTTGATTTTATATTTTGGGCTATATGATATAATTTTGATACAATTATAAGGCGATAACCATCCCCATCATTGGTTTTTATTCATCTCGATATAAAGACTCCACATACCTATCCTCCGCTGACTATTTCTGCCATCTAAAGAACGCCATCTATCTGTACTACGGAGTAATTCTTCTAGGATGGTAATGTAATTACACGCACTAGTGTGTTACAATTGGCAACATTTTACTTAACTGCTGAATGATCGAATGCCTCTTTTTACTCTTCAATCTGACCGAACAATTGGCCATCTTATGCTTGACTATTGAATGAACGTTGTTCCCCTGCAATCTAATCCAATTCATTAGATAAAACGGTACCAATACACTTTACCAGGGGGACGCCAACTTATGTATACAAATCTAGAAGATGTTTTTACATTAAATAGCAGCTATTTTGTGATGGCCATCAACTCATGAATCTATGAGTCCGTCTTACCTATTTCACTACAATTCAACTAAGGGTGGGTTCACACTAGCGTTAGGGATTCCGTTATGGCTTTAAATAATGGAATCCATAAGACGGAAGGACGGATCCGTTCTTCTGCCCATAGACTTGTATTATGACGGAATGCAAAACTGAAGCCTTTAAAAGGAATTTGTTTTCCGTATTGCATAAGGGGACCCAGATGGATCCGTTATGCTTTCCCATAGACTTCTATTAGGACGGAAAGCAAATGGAATGCCTTTTAAAGGCTTCCCGTTGCATTCCGTTATTTTCCGTTATAACCATGTTATAATGGAAAGCCATAACGGAATCCCTAACGCTAGTGTGAACCCACCCTTAGAATTAAGTATTATCTTTTCTATTTTGATGATTTATACAGTGCATTTCAGTGCATAAATAGATTAATTAGGGCCTATGTACATATTGAGATAGTATTTAAGTAGGTGTACCCATATTAATTGTATATCCATCGTTTTTAACTATTTTATTATCGTCTTCTATAATCATATTCCATAACTTCTATTTTATATATAATTTTTTTGTATCATGTTCTAGAATAAATGGTTATTTATAGATTCATTTGATTGTTTTGTCCATACAACCCCAGGGTGTATAGTGCTTGCCACTCACTTTATTATTATTAAAATCTGTGACCAATATATGCCACAAAAATGGCGTATATCAGATAATAAATGAGCCCCTATATCCATAAAATAACACCCATCAATTGGGACAAATAAACTGCTTTATACCAAATTAATTCCGACGCATATCAACACATCTAAGGCTAGGGCTAAAGGACATGTGTCGCGCGACTATAAGGGTACAACTACATTGCGACATGTGTCACACTAATGTCGCTCAATATTATTTTAAATGATAGTCAATGGTGTCGCACTGCGACATGTGACATGCTGCGACTGCGACATGACAGTCACACAGAAATCCACCTTGGATGGATATTTAATTTTTTACTGTCATGTCAAATTCGCAGAATGTTGCAGTGCGGGTCATTGACTATCATTAAGAAAATTTTGCCGACATGTTGCCATGTAGCCCTAGCCTAAACCTACATTGCACTACAAAACACATACATGTGTTTACATACATATGGCATACATATCAATCAAATATTTAAATCAAACGGGACCAATGTACACACCTGTACATTTCTGGCACATGGACCTCATCAATGACCATGCCATAATGTCAATTTGTGTGCCCCCAAAAAGTAAGGTAATCAACCCGTGACATCACATGACAAACAAAGTCACATGGCTACACTGAGAATCCCATCATTGCACGCCGCCAGATAAGCACAGAAAGCGGACGAGGGACATGCTCACTGTGCAGGTGCACATTGAGAACAGCATGTTGATCATATGTATATGAATAAAACAATATATCAATTAAAGGGGTTTTCTGAGATTTTTTAACTGAAGATCTATCCTCAGTATAGGTCAAGTATCTGATTGGTGGGACCCCAGCGATCAGCTGTTTGAGAAGGTACCAGCACTCTCAGCAGCTTCATGGTCTTCTTGCAGCTTTGTCTCAGCCGTGTGACATCGTGTTCATCTGTCACATGGCCTAGGTGCAGCCCAGCCCCATTAACCCCTTTCTGACATCTGCTGTACATGTACAGTGCAACAGAAAGTGACTGAAGCTGAGCTGTGATAGCAAGCACAGTACAATGTATGGCGTTGTGTTTGGTGAGCTGAGAGAAGGCTGCGGCGCTACTGTGGTCACTGATGCCTTCTGAAACAGCTGATCAGTGGGGGTGAAGAAAATATATACAGGTGAAACTCGAAAAATTAGAATATCGTGCAAAGTTCATTTATTTCAGTAATGCAACTTAAAAGGTGAAACTAATATATGAGATAGACTCATTACATGCAAAGCGAGATATTTCAAGCCTTTATTTGTTATAATTTGGATGATTATGTCTTACAGCTTATGAAACCCCAAAGTCACAATTTTGAGGCACCCTTTGCTCAGGGCATATGGATTAATTAGCTGACTAGAGTGTGGCACTTTGAGTCTAGATTATTGTACCTTTTCACAAAATTCTAATTTTAAACTGCATTAATGCAATTCTTTTTAATTTGCATTAGGCCTCTTTCACACGACAGTATGGCTTTTTCAGTGTTTTGCGGTCCGTTTTAAACGGATCCGTTGTTCCGTTTTTTGTTTCCGTTGTTTGGCTGGGCATAACATTTTCAATAGATGGTTCAGCAAAAAATGGAACGGATACGGAAGACATACGGATGCATTTCCGTATGTGTTCCGTTTTTTTGCGGACCCATTGACTTGAATGGAGCCACAGAACGTGATTTGCGGGCAATAATAGGACATGTTCTATCTTTTAACGGAACGGAAAAACGGAAACGGAATGCATACGGAGTACATCCCGTTTTTTTTGCGGAACCATTGAAATGAATGGTTCCGTATACGGACCGTGTACGGAACACAAAAAACGGCCCGCAAAACGAAAAAAAAAAACGGTCGTGTGAAATACTGAAATAAATGGACTTTTGCACGATATTCAAATTTTTTGAGTTTCACCTGTATATTTTTAACATGTGATGTGTAAGCACGCTATGCCAAATTAAAAACGAATATCAAATATACAAATAAGGCCTCATGCACACGACCGTATGTATTTTGCGGTTCGCAAAAAACAGATCCACAAAAAACACAGATGATGTCCGTGCGCATTCCGTATTTTGCAGAACAGAACAGCTGGCCCAATATAGAACAGTACTATCCTTGTCTGTAATGCGGACAATAATAGGACATGTTCTATTTTTTTGTGGAACGGACATACGGAAATGGAATGCACATAGAGTAACTTCCGTTTTTGCAAAAAAAAAAAATGTAACTGACATGGAAAGAAAATACATTCGTGTGCATGAGCCCTAAGGCTGTGATAATATTACAGTGCAAAAAACACCCCAATAAAAAAAATAAACTGAAAATGTGATATATGATGTGTGCGAAGTATAAACGCGTGATACACACACACTGGGGGAGATTTATCAAACTGGTGTAAAGTAGAACTGGCTTAGTTGCCCATAGCAACTGGAAATAACTTCACACTCTGGTGACATGCAGGTATGTTGGCAATGGTGTTTACATGTTCTGCTATATATTGCTGATAATTTGAATAGTGAAAACTTGGTGACAGACTCCCTTTAACCACCTCAGGGGGTCCTGGCGGCGGCCCTGTTATTCCTCCTGGACGCGCCGATGCGTCCTCTCGCGAGACGCGAGATTACGCGCACAGCCAGCCCGCGCATGCGCATTGCGGGCCGGCAAAAGTTAAAGGAGTATTTCGTCACCAGCCTGCCAGCCAATGATCTTCGCTGGCAGGTTGGTGATTTTCAAAAAATTTATAAATATAATGTGTTAAATGGCTTCTGTGCTCTCTGCTGGTTCCTTTTCGTCGGTTGGTCCCAGCAGAGGAGCACACATCACAGTGAGTACACCAAACACTACACTTAGCCCCAGATCACCCCCCATCACCCCAATTAACCCCTTGATCACCCCTGTCAATCACTAGTGAAAGGGAAAAAAGTGATCAGTGTAAACTGTCACTTTTTTTTTCCTACTAGTATTGACGGTTAGGTTTTAGGTTAGTTTAGGCCCCTTTGTTAGGTAGTTAGCGTCGATTAGCGCCCAGTCCACCGCACCGCAGTCACTGATTCGCTGATTAGCGTATCGTTAATCAGCATTGGTACTTTTATAGTATCTGTAAGTGATCAGAACTGATCACAGTCAGATCTATAATAGTATTAGTGTCACCTTAGCTCGCCCTCCACCAAAAACGCAGTGTTTGCCCGATCAGGCCTGATCGGTCGCCCACACGCGCATTCACCTACGCCCGCCCCGCCGCAGTGACAAATTTTTTATTTATTTTTTATCACTGCACAATCACTTCACAAGCGCTGCGGCGATAAAAAAAATCAGTTTTGATATTTTTTATCAATCGCAGCGGCTTCCTGTACTTCGCTAGCCTCCCATTTGTAAGTCAGGCTTGCTTTTTTTCTTGGGTAGTCTCAGGGAATACCCCCTAAATTTGGTTGACCAAATGGCAAATAAGGGGTATTCTTCTGAAGAGGCCTACAGGATTCTGACCCAGTCGGATGAGGAATGGGAACCCTCATCTGACGAATCCAGCGGGTCAGAATACGAACCTATAGAAAGCAGTGGCAGTCTGACCCAAAGTTCGGACAATGAGGTTGAGGTCCCTGATACCACCAGGCGTACCCGGCCCCATGTTGCTAGACCATAGGTTGCGCAGGATCCGCTTCAAGGGCAGCAGAGTGGGGCTGGCGCTGTCGGATTACGTGGTGAGGCATACACCAGCAGCGCAGCCCATCCTGGACCTAGTACCAGCACTGCCGTACAACATGGTGAATGGGCGAGCACCAGAAGGGCAGTTGAAGCTAGTACGGTGGCACGTGCATTAGTTCCCCCGTCGCAGCCACCGCACAGACAGGCCCGTAGAGCCCTTATTGTCCCTGTGGTGCTGGCAAACCCTGATTGGCAGCCCCCAACTTCAGCCGCACCAGTAGTTCCCCCTTTCACCGCCCAGTCTGGAGTTCGGGTTGAGACAGCTCAGATCGGATCGGCACTGCGTTTTTTTTAGCTGTTCTTGACTGCGGAGCTCTTGGACTTAGTCGTGGCAGAAACAAACCGATATGCCACTCAATTTATAGCCGCCAACCCGGGAAGCTTTTATGCCCAGTCTTTCCGGTGGAAACCCGTCTAAGTTTCCGAATTGAAAACTTTTCTGGGCCTTCTCCTCAACATGGGCCTGACAAAAAAGCATGAATTGCGGTCATATTGGTCCACGAACCCAATTCATCACATGCCCATCTGTTCTCTGCTGCCATGTCCAGGACACGATTTGAGACCATCCTGCGTTTCCTGCACTTTAGTGACAACAGCACCTCTCGTCCCAGAGGCCACCCAGCTTTTGACCGGCTCCACAAAATTCGGCCCCTCATAGACCACTTTAACACCAAATTTGCAGATTTGTATACCCCTGAGCAAAGCATCTGCATAGACGAGTTTCTTGTACATTTTGCCGGGCGCCTTGGCATCAAACAATACATCCCAAGCAAGCGCGCCTGGTATGGGGTCAAATTGTATAAGCTCTGTGAAAGGGCCACATGCTATACCCACAAATTTAGAGTCTATGAGGGTAAAGATCAGACCCTGGAGCCGGTCGGTTGCCCTGACTACCTGGGGAGCAGTGGGAAGACAGTCTGGGACTTGGTGTCACCCTTATTTGGCAAGGGGTACCATCTTTATGTGGACAATTTCTACACAAGTGTGCCCCTCTTCAGGCATTTGTTTTTAGAACAGATTGGCTGCTGTGGCACCGCGCAACCTAGTCGCCGGGGCTTCCCCCAACGGCTCGTTACCACCCATCTTGCAAGGGGGAAGAGGGCTGCCTTGTGTAACAAAGAACTGCTCGTGGTGAAATGGAGAGACAAGCGTGATGTTTACATGCTCTCCTCCATTCACGCAGACACGACAATCCAAATAGAACGAGCAACCCGTGTCATTGAAAAGCCCCTCTCGGTCCACGACTATAATTTGCTCATGGGAGGGGTGGACTTTAATGACCAGATGTTGGCTCCTTATCTACTTTCCTGCAGGACCAGACGCTGGTATAAGAAGGTGTCTGTATATTTGATTCAATTGGCTGCATATAATAGTTTTGTTCTCTACAGTAAGGCTGGGAGAACAGGATCCTTCCTCAAATTTCAGGAAAAGATCATCGAGAACCTCCTGTATCCAGGAGGTTCAGTGGCCACAACCACCAGTGTAGTGAGCCGTCTACACGAGCGACATTTCCCCAATGTCAGTGCTGGTACCCCAACCCAACCGCCACCCCAAAAAAAATGTCGTGTCTGTAGCAGGAGTGGAATAAGGCGTGACACCCGCTATTTCTGTCTTGACTGCTCTGACCACCCTGCTTAGAGGAGTGTTTCCGGAAGTACCACACACAGGTACACTATTAGCATAGCATTGCGTGACACAGGACAGGCACACAGGGCTTTTAGGACCCTTTCACTCACAGCTGCTGCAAACCTCTCCTTTCACCTGGGACAAAGTGCATAATGTACTTCGCCACATCTCAGGTAAAAAAAACAAAACAAAAAAAAAAATCACCGGTAAGCAAAAAAGTTAATGTTCTGTTCAAAAAGTTCAATAAAGTTTATAAAAGTTAATGTTCTGTTCAAATGTTATATAAAGTTAATGTTAATAAATTTATTGCGTTGCGACCTGTTTTTATTTTTTATTTTTTTTACCTTCTAGGTGGACCAACCGATGAACCAGCTGCAGCACTGATGTGCATTCTGACAGAAGCATTGCGCTGCTGTCAGATTACACAAAAGTCGGTGTATGCGGCGCTGCAAGACAAGATTTCTCCTCTGCAGTAAAAAAGATACGTTTGCTGAGGCTTATGAGCTGAGCGGCGGTGTTCATATGCTTTGGCAAACACTTTGTATATATATAAAAAAATAAAAAAATAAATCCCGGCAATGATTTATTCATCCACATCGATTGATGTGAATGGAGAAATTGGGTTTGCCAGGGCATACGGGCTGAGTGGGTTTGGATGTTGGGCGGAGCTCCTATGTCCTGGCAGACGCCTTTTTTCATCCACATTGATCGATGCGAATGAAGAAATCTGTGCCGTTCAGCCCAGAGGCTGAACATAAAAAAAAATCTCATTACCCGTATGCTCTATATAAGGAGAATAGCAGAAACTCCTAATGCTGGCCATACATGTAATGATTGCGGAGACCCTCAAATGCCAGGGCAGTACAAACGCCCCACAAATGACCCCATTTTGGAAAGAAGACACCCCAAGGTATTCGCTGAGAGGCATATTGAGTCCATGAAAGATTGAATTTTTTGTCCCAAGTTAGCGGAAAGAGAGACTTTGTGAGAAAAAACAAAAAAAAATCAATTTCCGCTAACTTGTGCCCAAAAAAATAAATCTTCTATGAACTCGCCATGCCCCTCATGGAATACCTTGGGGTGTCTTCTTTCCAAAATGGGGTCACATGTGGGGTATTTATACTGCCCTGGCATTTTAGGGGACCTAAAGCGTGAGAAGTAATTTGGAATCCAAATGCGTAAAAAATGCCCTGTGAAATCCTAAAGGTGCTCTTTAGAATTTGGGCCCCTTTGCGCACCTAGGCTGCAAAAAAGTGTCACACATGTGGTATCACCATACTCAGAAGAAGTTGGGCAATGTGTTTTGGGGTGTCTTTTTACATATACCCATGCTGGGTGAGAGAAATATCTCTCTAAAATGACAACTTTGTATAATAAAATGGGAAAAGTTGACTTTTAGAGAGATATTTCTCTCACCCAGCATGGGTATATGTAAAAATACACCCCAAAACACATTGCCCTACTTCTTCTGAGTACGGCGATACCACATGTGTGACACTTTTTTGCAGCCTAGATGCCCAAAGGGGCCCAAATTCTAAAGAGCACCTTTAGGATTTCACAGGGCATTTTTTAGGCATTTGGATTCCAGACTTCTTCTCACGCTTTAGGTCCGCTAAAATGCCAGGGCAGTATAAATACCCCACATGTGACCCCATTTTGGAAAGAAGACACCCCAAGGTATTTCGTGATGGGCATAGTGAGTTCATGAAAGTTTTTATTTTTTGTCACAAGTTAGTGGAATATGAGACTTTGTAAGAAAAAAAAAAAATCATAATTTTCCGCTAACTTGTGACAAAAAATAAAAACTTCTATGAACTCACTATGCCCATCAGCGAATACCTTAGGGTGTCTACTTTTCGAAATGGGGTCATTTGTGGGGTGTTTGTACTGTCTGGGCATTGTAGAACCTCAGGAAACATGACAGGTGCTCAGAAATTCAGAGCTGCTTCAAAATGCGGAAATTCACATTTTTGTACCATAGTTTGTAAACGTTATAACTTTTGCGCAAACCAATAAATATACACTTATTGCATTTTTTTTTATCAAAGACATGTAGAACAATAAATTTAGAGAAAAATTTATATAGAAATGTAGTTTTATTTGAAAAATTTTACAACAGAAAGTGAAAAATGTCAATTTCGACTAATAACAAAAAAAGTAAAAATGTCAGCAGCAATGAAATACCACCAAATGAAAGCTCTATTAGTGAGAAGAAAAGGAGGTAAAATTCATTTGGGTGGTAAGTTGCATGACCGAGCAATAAACCGTGAAAGTAGTGTAGTGCAGAATTGTAAAAAGTGGTCTGGTCATTAAGGGGGTTTAAGCTAGGGGAGCTGAGGTGGTTAAAGGGGTATTCCAGCCAGATGCATTTATTACATCCACTGAATAGATGGTAAATGTTAGATTGTTTGGAGACCAAACACTGGGACCTCAACTGATCACCAGAACTGTAGACCCTGGTCCCCCGCTCCTCACACTCACACCCACTGTGTTTTTCTATACTGCTGAAAAAAAAAAGGTTTGCCAACGTATACTTCTCAGATGTACTTCTCAAAGGACATTCTTTTGGCCTCTGTTGGGTGGATGGATATGGGCTAAGCTCATGTACAGTATATCAGTGGTGTCCAGCCAGTTGTTTTGGTTGGGACACAACTGATATCTGTGTATCACAAAGCTAGCGGCATTGCGTCTTCCCATCAGATTACACAGGACCCTATAAAACACAGAGGCTAGCATGTAGTGTACACAGCTCAGTGCGGCCCCATGTGACTGGAGGGAGGCAGCTCACATTGGAGGTGCTGTGCTCAGGAGCGGCTCACATTACATAGTCTGTGCGGGGGAGAAAACTACAAGCTGAGCCAAAAACAAGTAAGTGAGGAGGGGGGCATGGAAGTGTCAGTGTGACTCATCATACAAAAAGGTGTGACTAGGATATGCAATTGCTTCAAACACTAGGTTCCTTTTGAAGGGAAATTTTTATAAAATGTTCCACCCTATTACTAAAACGTAACCTTTATTAACATGACTTTAATTATTTTTTTTTTCGTTTTGTGGGCCGTTTTTTGCGTTCTGTATACGGTCTATATACGGAACCATTCATTTCAATGGTTCCGCAAAAAAAATGGAATGTACTCCGTATGCATTCCGTTTCCGTATTTCCATTTTTCCGTTCCGTTGAAAAATAGAACATGTCCTATTATTGCCCACAAATCACGTTCTGTGGCTCCATTCAAGTCAATGGGTCCACAAAAAAAACGGAACACATACGGAAATGCATCCGTATGTCTTCCGTATCGTTCCGTTTTTGCGGAACCATCTATTGAAAATGTTATGCCCAGCCCAATTTTTTTAATGTAATTACTGTATACTGTATATGCCATATGGAAAACCGGAACGGAAACGGAAACACAACGGAAACAAAAAAACGGAACAACGGATCCGTGAAAAACGGACCGCAAAACACTGAAATAGCCATACGGTAGTGTGAAAGAGGCCTAATCCTGAGAATATATACTAAATTGTAATTGTACTGAAGATTAGACTTCAGAGGGAGGAAGTGTGGAGGTAAGCAGGGTATCCATAGTTGCCCTGTACTTCTGCCCGGACAATCTGTGTGGTGCTTGGTATCCTATGATCAGAGGTGTAATTTCTTACGTGTATTATGCTTCCAATAATTCCCCACTGTAGAAGGCTGTGCTGGTTATAAGGTAGTTTGTTTTATGTTCCAATTATTTTTCCAATATGCTCCAATTATTTAATGTTCCCATTATTCACTGTTTAGAGGGTACACCAGTTATAACTGGAGGAGAAGGTGTGCTTAGTCATAAGCTCCAGGCTCCTGGTGAAGCCGCGCTAGTGATGAAACATGTTGGGGGTACTTCTAACTTTCTATTTTTTAATAAACAACAGACAACACTAAATTGTTACTTGGGATAACCGTACTTGTGACCCAATGAACTACATCAATGACCCACAGATAGTGTGAATAGGGTAGGATGACTGTGTTTGGGGGAAAGTGTGTGTTGGTGAGATAGTGCAGACCTTCGAAGTGGCTGTCTTGACAATTGTGTCAGAGCTCAATGTGGCTGCGATAACAGATGATGATATGGCCTTTGAAGTGGATGATGAGATGAAACTAGTTTGATGGTGGTCAGACACTGAATGTATAGAACTGTGCCAAAAGAGCTCTAGTGCAATCCTTCAAAGTGGTTTTGTAGAGCTAGGGGAGTGTGTGCATATATACTGTATACTGTGACTAATGCATGTGCATTGAATGGATGTTACTACAGAAACTGACCAGTAATGCAGCCCCCTGAAGTGGCTGCTTAGAGTAGTTACAACTGGTGTACCCGCTGAACAGTGAATAATTGGGACATAGGGAAAAGGAAATTATCTAGTAACAAACATAGCCTTCTACAGAGGTGAATTGGAAGCATAAAATACTGAGAAATTACACTGCTGATCATAGGATACCTCCCACCACACACAGATTAGCCTAGATAGAAATACAGATACCCTGCTTACCTCCTTACATCCTACCCCAACCTCCCTCCCTCTCATGTCTAATGTACAGTACCATTACCTTAAAGGGGTTGGCCACATTCTGGTTACTGTTGAACAATATGTTTGTAAGATGATTATACTGTATGACACTTAGGCCTCTTTCAGACGGGCGTTGCGGGAAAATGTGCGGGTGCGTTACGGGAACACCCGCAATTTTTCCGCGCGAGTGCAAAACATTGTAATGCGTTTTGCACTCGCGTGAGAAAAATCGCGCATGTTTGGTACCCAAACCCGAACTTCTTCACAAAAGTTCGGGCTTGGGATCGGTGTTCTGTAGATTGAATTATTTTCCCTTATAACATGGATATAAGGGAAAATAATAGCATTCTGAATACAGAATGCATAGTAAAACAGCGCTGGAGGGGTTAAAAAAAAAAAATATATAATTTAACTCACCTTAGTCCACTTGATCGCTTAGCCCGGCATCTCCTTCTGTCTTCATCTGATCTCTGTGCAGCAACAGGACCTGTGGTGACGTCACTCCGGTCATCACATGATCCATCACCATGGTAAAAGATCATGTGATGGATCATGTGATGACCGGAGTGACGTCACCACAGGTCCTATTGCTGCACAGAGATCAGATGAAGACAGAAGGAGATGCCGGGCTACGCGATCAAGTGGACTAAGGTGAGTTAAATTATTATTATTTTTTTTTAACCCCTCCAGCGATGTTTTACTATGCATTCTGTATTCAGAATGCTATTATTTTCCCTTATGACCATGTTATAAGGGAAAATAATAATGATCGGGTCTCCATCCCGATAGTCTCCTAGGAACCGTGCGTGAAAATCGCACTGCATCCGCACTTGCTTGCGGAGGCTTGCGATTTTCACGCAACCCCATTCACTTCTATGGGGCCTGCGTTGCGTGAAAAATGCAGAATATAGAACATGCTGCGATTTTCACGCAACGCACAAGTGATGCGTGAAAATCACTGCTCATGTGAACAGCCCCATAGAAATGAATGGGTCGGTATTTAGTGCGGGTGCAATGCGTTCAACTCACGCATCGCATCCGCGCGGAATACTCGCCCGTGTGAAAGGGGCCTTAGGGTACTTTCACACTAGCATTTTTGTTTTACAGTATTGAGTTCCGTCCTAGGGGCTGAATGCCGGAAAAAAACTGATCAGTTTTATCCTAATGCATTCTGAATGGAGAGCATTCCGTTCACTATGCATCAGGATGTATCAATTCAGTCCCTCTTACGTTTTTTTGGCTGGAGAAAATATTGCAGCATGCTGCAGTTTTCTCTCCGTTCAAAAATCCTGAACACTTGCCGTAATGCCGGGTCTGGCATTATTTCCATTGAACTGGAGAAGCAGCAGAGGAAGGGACTCCTTGGCTCTTCTCTTCAGAACTGGGATGCTCAGCTCCAGGTCCAACTATACACTGTGCCATGGGTCACAACTCCAGAAAAAAATAAAAAATACAAAGGAAAGACTTTTTTTATTCACCCAATGTCTGTAATATGTCAGCTCAGCATTAGGCCTTGTTCACATTTCCATTTGACATCCATGAAATATCAGTCAGTGTTTCATCTGTGAAGATGTCCGTGTTTGGTCTGTGTGTCTGTTTCTTGCCGTCCGTGTGTTGACTGTATTCCATCGACAATTGAAAAATAATTTCCAAAGCATCTCCTATCAGAAAATGCGGAAAGCATGTGTCAGTGAAAAACGAAAATGTGAATCAGACCTTTGAGCCTTTCTTAAGCCTAAAAGGCTTTAATTTATCATATAACACATTCACTTTAGGTAGTATGTGGGTTGAGCTGTGTTCACATTTGCATTGTAGGCTGTGTTTGTAGACTTGATTGGTGTATTATAGTGCTGCATGCATTTTTTTTTTCCGTTTTTTTTTACTGTTACGTGAATGGACACTGCTGCAAAATCCATCACACCCCATTGTAAGTGAATGGGTTCTATCAGTCAGGTATTGTCACGGATTAGAGTGGGGGTAACTCTAATCCGTGTGATGTTAACATACGTGGAAGCTGCTTGACCAGGACAACAGAATTAGGGAGCAGGTCACCTCCTAGCACATCCCTAATCTGACCCTGACTCCTAGCTGTATGAGCCGACCCTGATGGTAGGAAAGCTCATACTCCGGAACCTCGCTTCCCTACTAGCCCTGGACAGATCCCTGAGCTAGGAGTTGGGTAAGACAACCTGTTCCTCCTGGATACGGACGGACAGGAGTCTAAACTGGCCAAGCTGCAAATGAAGAGAAACATCAACAGCCTATGGATATGCCAGGAGAGTGAAAGACTTCCACCCCTACCTGCCACAGACACACTAACTGGATCCCGTGCTCAACTGCTGATGTCCACACCCAACATAAAAGGACACAGCACACACACATAAACACACAGGAACCCAGATCCATAGGTGCAATAATAACAAACACCACATAAACATAAAATAACATCATGTAACATAAACTTATGACCACAAGGGTAGCCCTCACTGGCAGATAGTATATAACCAGGAGGATGACTCCAGCTAACCATGGCTGACGTACCCCTCAGAGTCTGGCATCCAGCAGGAGCTAAATAGCCCCAAGTGGCCACACCCACACACAGACACACCCAGTGTTCACACACTAAGAAGGGAGTTAACCCTTCCTACACCAGGCAAGGGAAAAAGCCTCTTAAAGGAGAAGTGTACCATAAACTATCACACTGCAGCTGTTACCACAGGCAACGACATGCGTGACAACCATGTCCTGGGGAACAGCCAGAAGGCCGAGACACTGGCACCACATGTACACAACTCCACACGTTGCCACGGACAGCCACAAGTTAAGGGAAGTGTCACAGTGCACACATACATAAACCTCGTGCACACCAGACATAGAAAGTGCATACATACACACACACATAGCCAGAGGCAACCGCACGCATCAGCAGTGAGACGCCTAGCAACCAGCTCAGGCTGCTACACTGCCAACAACCACCGGTTGTCTGCGGCAACCGCACTTGAGGCAAACTACTAACAGCCCCCAGCTGCGGTTGACAAAACACCCAGACCGCGGCAACTGCATGCGGCTCCCAAGGAGTCACGACCATGCTTATGGGGGCGTGACACTCCCACCCCTCAAAGCCCCCCCACCAAAAAAAAAAAAGGGAAACTAATGAGGAACTCAAAATTGATGTGAGAAGGGAAAAATGGGGGAATCAGCGCCAGTAAATGCGAGTCTCCCCAGGACTGCTGCCGGACCCTGGAGCAACACACAGGAACCAGGGATCTGACTGTCAGGCTCTGGAGCAGCACACAGGAACCAGAGACCAGCAAAGAAACAGCCCGGGGAGACCACACTGACACTGCGTCCAGTCTCTACACACGTTCCCACTCCAGTCGCTGCCAACAGACACTCCTAACCAGCACACAGCTGGGACACTAACGGAGTGCTGCCAGCAGACAACCAGTGATAGGAACATAGAGAGGGACAAGGGATCACCAACACGGACACGGAAGGGAAGGTGGCGGGGAATAAGCCACCAACCGCGCCGTTAACGGTGAACCCCCTAACGCTCTCCCTCCGGAGAACGCGCATGCACCCCATCAGCAGATGGCGATGCATGCTGCACCCTCTTTCGAAGGTCACCACGTGAGGAGCCGTTGTGGTCATACTGTCACGGATTAGAGTTACCCCCACTCTAATCCGTGACAGGTATTCTTACTATGTCACAGTTTCCTTTCATAATAGAAGTCATGACTCAGGTGGGAACAGAGTCTTAGACTAAGTTCACACTTGCATTAGTTCTTTCGTACCAGGTTTCCAGTCTTTGACAGCACAGCTTTAGAACACTGTCCAGTATGTGACAAAAAACTGATATTAGGCCTCATGCTGTCACGGATGGTGTACAGGAAACAAGACAATACCATATAAACAATGTCTCTCTGGATCCACAACTAAGGAACAAAGGGAGACCCCTGCAATAGAGCTGCCGCTCTCCCTCACTGCTCAGCCTATGCGAACACCCCAAAGGTGGATGGCCGCATATCCACGTTCCTCGGCTATCTATTACCTGAAGACCCTACAATAGTGAAGGGACACGACCACCGGCTCCCTACACTGACACGGAGGGAGTCAGGGTCACCTGGATCCAGAAAAGACAAAAACATAAATACATAAACAGCACTTATCTGCAGACGACTGACGATTGAGGACTGGGAACTGGGAACTGGGAACAGCATGCACACACACTCCAGGAAGTTGTATCAGCCGCACACTACTGCATTATGGGGAGGAACTTAAAGGGTAGCGATCAGTCTGACTGCATGACAGCTGAGATAGACTAACGAGATGAGAAACTAAACCAAAACAAAGAAATTCAAGGAGGAGGATCTGAGAAGCTCCTGTGAGCGCTTCTCAGCTGTCTGGCTGTGACAGTACCCCTCCCTCTAGGAGTGGACTCCGGACACTCAGGGCCCACCTTCTCAGGATGGGACCTATGGAAAGCCCTGATGAGACGAGAGGCCTTAATGTCCGTCACTGGGACCCACATCCTCTCCTCAGGACCATAACCCTCCCAATGAACGAGGTACTGGAGGGAACCGCGGACAAGACGAGAATCCACAATCCTAGAGACCTGAAATTCAAGATTTCCATCAACCATAATCGGAGGAGGAGGCAAATGCGAGGGTACAATAGGTTGAACATAAGGTTTCAATAAGGACTTATGAAAAACATTATGGATCTTCCAAGTCTGAGGAAGATCAAGACGGTAGGCAACAGGATTGATGACAGACAGGATCTTGTAAGGCCCAATAAACCTAGGACCCAACTTCCAGGAGGGAACCTTCAATTTGATATTCTTGGTAGACAACCACACCAGATCACCAACATTCAGGTCCGGACCAGGCACACGTCTCTTATCCGCCACACGCTTATATCTCTCACTCATGCTCTTTAGATTATCCTGAATCTTTTGCCAAATAGATGACAAAGACGAGGAGAATCTGTCCTCATCAGGCAAACCAGAAGAGCCCTCTCCCGAGAAAGTCCCAAACTGCGGATGGAACCCATATGCACCAAAAAATGGTGACTTATCAGAGGACTCCTGACGACGGTTATTTAAAGCAAACTCAGCAAGGGACAAAAAAGAACACCAATCCTCCTGATTCTCCGCCACAAAACAGCGCAGATATGTCTCTAGATTCTGATTGACGCACTCTGTCTGGCCATTCGACTGCGGATGGAAAGCAGAAGAGAATGACAACCGAACCCCCAAGCGAGAACAGAAAGCCTTCCAGAATCTGGAAACAAACTGCGTGCCCCTATCAGAGACTATGTCTGAAGGAATCCCATGCAATTTGACAATGTGGTCAATAAATGCCTGCGCCAGAGTCTTAGCATTGGGCAAACCAGGGAAAGGGATAAAATGCACCATTTTGCTAAAACGGTCCACCACCACCAGAATCACAGACTTCCCCGAGGAACGAGGCAAGTCCGTTATGAAGTCCATGGACAGATGTGTCCAAGGACGGGAAGGAATGGGCAAAGGAAGGAGAGGACCTGATGGCCGTGAATGAGGGACCTTGGCACGAGCGCAAGTCTCGCAAGCTGCCACAAAACCCTCAACCGACTTACGAAGCGCAGGCCACCAGAATCTCCGAGCGATGAGATCCAGTGTGGCTCTATCCCCGGGTGCCCAGCAAGGACCGTGTCGTGGTGTTCCTTAAAAATCTTGTGTCTCAAAGCGAGAGGCACAAACAACCTCCCAGGAGGACAAAGATCAGGAGCTTCTGACTGGGCTGCCTGCTCCTCTGCCTCCAATTCAGGAAAAAGAGCAGAGACCACCACACCTTCAGCCAAAATGGGACCCGGGTCTTCAAAATTCCCACCTCCTGGAAAACAACGTGACAGGGCATCTGCCTTCACATTCTTAACCCCAGGGCGGAACGTAACAACAAAATTAAACCTTGAAAAGAACAAAGACCATCTGGCCTGTCTCGGGTTCAGACGCTTGGCTGACTCCAAATAGGCCAGATTTTTATGGTCAGTAAACACGGTAATAGGGTGTCTGGCTCCCTCTAGCCAATGGCGCCATTCCTCAAAAGCCAACTTGATGGCCAACAATTCCCTATCTCCCACATCATAATTTCTCTCTGCGGAGGAGAGTTTCTTTGAGAAAAAGGCACACGGTTGCCATTTGGCAGGAGAGGAACCCTGAGACAAGACCGCACCCACCCCTACCTCAGAAGCATCAACCTCAACTATGAAGGGTAACGAAATATCAAGTTGTACTAGGATGGGAGCGGAAGCAAAACTCTCCTTGATATTAGAAAAGGCCTTACGCGCCTCTACCGACCAGGAAGAAAAATCTACCCCCTTTCTGGTCATATCAGTGAGTGGTTTAACAACAGAGGAATAATTCAAAATAAATTTCCTGTAATAATTGGCAAAGCCCAAAAAACGCATCAGCGCCTTCTGGTTCTCAGGAAGCTCCCACTCAAGCACAGCACGGACCTTCTCGGGGTCCATGCGAAAACCAGAAGCGGAGACAAGAAATCCCAGAAATTGGATTTCTGGAACCGCAAACACACATTTTTCCAGTTTCGCATACAATTTATTCTCCCGCAGAATGAGCAAGACCTGACATAAGTGTTCCTTATGAGTCTTGAAATCAGGATAAAAAATCAAAATGTCATCCAAATACACTAATACAAATTTTCCCATTAAATGATAAAAAATGCTGTTGACGAAATGCTGAAAAACGGCTGGGGCATTCATCAAACCAAAAGGCATAACCAAATTCTCAAAATGGCCCTCAGGGGTATTGAAAGCCGTCTTCCATTCGTCTCCTTCTCTGACCCTAACCAGGTTGTATGCCCCTCTTAGGTCTAATTTGGAAAAGACTTTAGCCCCAACAACCTGGTTAAACAGGTCCGGGATCAGAGGAAGCGGATAAGGATCACAAATAGTGATACTGTTCAGCTCCCTGAAATCCAGACAAGGTCTTAAAGAACCATCTTTTTTCTTAACAAAGAAAAAAAACCAGCGGCAACAGGTGACTTCGAGGGTCGTATGTGTCCTTTTCTCAAACTCTCAGAGATATAAGCCCGCATAGCGACCCTCTCAGGTTGGGAGAGATTGTATAAACGAGATTTAGGCAGCTTGGCGCCTGGGATGAGATTAATAGGGCAATCATACTCCCTGTGCGGAGGCAAACCCTGAACTCCACTCTCAGAGAAGACATCCAAAAATTCAGAGAGGAAAGGTGGTACAGTCTTAGTAGAAACCTCAGAAACAGATGTTATGAGGCAATTCTCTCTGCAAAAGTTACTCCAACCATTTATTTGCCTCGCTTGCCAATCAATGGTGGGGTTATGTTTAGTGAGCCAGGGTAGCCCCAACACTAGAGGAGTAGGCAAACCGCTAAGGACGAAACATGACACATCCTCAACATGAGCATCACTCACAATTAAACGGATATTGTGAACTATGCCCTTTAATGATTTCTGAGAAAGTGGAGCTGAATCAATAGCAAAAACAGGAATATCCCTTCCCAAAGTGCATACCTGGAAACCATGAGTTATTGCAAATTGATTATCAATGAGGTTGACAGCTGCTCCACTATCCACAAAAATCTCACAAAAAATGCTCTTGCTCTCTAGCGCCACCCTAGCAGGCAGGACAAAACGGGAACTACAAGCAAACGGAAAACCTTCAATTTCTGCCTCAACCCTGCCAATAGTAACAGACGGAACATTTTTAAAAGATTTTTTCCTTTTTGTCTCTTTATTACTCCCAGAAAACTGCCTGAATCTCCTTGAGGGACAAACATTTGCCAAATGATTTATACCTCCACAACAAAAACAAACCCTCCCATGCGGGCTGAATCTTCTATTGTCAGAGGCAATCAACCCCAGCTGCATGGGCTCCTGCTCAGAAGGGGCTGACAGCGACTGAGACTCCTGCGCACAGAATGAGACCGCTGCACTGTTCCGAGACTGAGTAGGACAGGAAGGAGAGATCTCTCGTCTCTCTCTAAGACGCCTGTCAATACGAACGGCCTGAGACATAGCAGAGTCCAAGGAGATAGGCCTCTCATGAAAGGAAAATGCATCTTTCAATCCCTCTGAAAGACCATGGCAAAATTGACTTCGGAGTGCAGCATCATTCCAACCAGTATCAGCTGCCCATCTCCGAAATTCGGAGCAGTATATCTCTGCGGATTGTTTACCCTGGCATAACAGACGTAGTCTAGACTCAGCCAGAGCAATACGATCCGGATCATCATATATCTGACCCAGGGCTAAAAAGAATTCATCCACTGAGCGGAGGGGCCGTGCCCCCTCCGGTAGCGAAAAGGCCCAAGACTGAGCGTTACCCCTGAGCAGCGATACAATGATCCCCACCCTCCGTTCTTCATCACCAGAAGAATGGGGAAGAAGGCGAAAATGGAGTTTGCAAGCCTCTTTAAAACGCACAAAATTCTCACTACCCCCAGAGAACGTATCCGGGAGCGAGATCTTGGGCTCAGCACAAACTCCATGAACGCAAGCTGAACCGGTCACTTGAAACTGAGAAAAAATCCTACGGAGATCAGCTACCTCCAATGAAAGACCCTGGAGGCGTTCAGCCAAAAGTGAAACCGGATCCATGCTTGAGACGGTTTTGGCGGCTGATAATGTCACGGATGGTGTACAGGAAACAAGACAATACCATATAAACAATGTCTCTCTGGATCCACAACTAAGGAACAAAGGGAGACCCCTGCAATAGAGCTGCCGCTCTCCCTCACTGCTCAGCCTATGCGAACACCCCAAAGGTGGATGGCCGCATATCCACGTTCCTCGGCTATCTATTACCTGAAGACCCTACAATAGTGAAGGGACACGACCACCGGCTCCCTACACTGACACGGAGGGAGTCAGGGTCACCTGGATCCAGAAAAGACAAAAACATAAATACATAAACAGCACTTATCTGCAGACGACTGACGACTGAGGACTGGGAACTGGGAACTGGGAACTGGGAACAGCATGCACACACACTCCAGGAAGTTGTATCAGCCGCACACTACTGCATTATGGGGAGAAACTTAAAGGGTAGCGATCAGTCTGACTACATGACAGCTGAGATAGACTAACGAGATGAGAAACTAAACCAAAGCAAAGAAATTCAAGGAGGAGGATCTTAGAAGCTCCTGTGAGCGCTTCTCAGCTGTCTGGCTGTGACACATGCACACAACTGTACTTTTCATCTGTGTGCTAGCCACATTTTTTTCCGTTATGCAAGACTTTGTTTTTCATTCTGCATAACGGAAACCAGACGGATCCGTTATGCTTGGCCATAGACTACTATTATGACGGATCAAAATAGAATGCCTCTTAAAGACTTCCGATTCCAACATAGAAATCTGTTATATTCTGTTATAACGGAATCCATAATGGGATTACTCCACTGCCCAAACGCCGAACCCAAACCTGTAAAGTTCAGGTTTGCTCATCCCTAACAATGACCCAGCCATGTCAATGGGGCCATTCACACATCCATATTTTTTGAGAATCCTTCTTGCCTAGTGGCAATTCAACAAATTATACAACACTTCCCATTATTGTCTGTATTGCAAATGAGGATATTCCTTACTATTGATAGGAGTGAGAAGCAGAATGCACATGGAAGATAGCCGTATTTAGGGTATATGTCCACAATAATTTTTCAGGCCCAGAAATCGGCATGCGAAATTCATGACAGAAGTCTGAGGCTGATCTTTGGAATTCCACCGCTCTGCTGCAATGCCATATTTTCCACCCAGTGATGCTGTGTAGCTTTAGAAACATGACACACTATGCTATCTAGTATAAAACAAAACTAAAATCTGATACATTAAAAGTCAATGGCATTCGGAAGGATTTATTTCAAAATAGGTTTCTATCATATTCACCATGGACAAGCCGAGCCTTGCATGGCCAATGTTTTAGTTTATTATATGGGACTAAAAATATATCCATGTGGTTGAAAACTATATTTTCTGGGTCATTTTTTTATTTATTTATTAGCATACCCTACAACATTGTCTGCCACTTTGTATACATTTACTTTAATGGGATCAAAAACAGAGCACACAAGACTACATATAAGCCTGGATCACATGTGCCTCATATATTCAATGAATATATATCCCCATCATTTCCATATTAGCCCCTAATGCGTTGTGCTTACTTTTTTTTATTGTTTTTGTGTTATTTTCAGGTAACATCATGTCTGAGAACATGGAGATCATGCTGGAAAATAACACCAACAACCGTGGCAGAAGACTATCCAGGCAGCAAGCCCTAATAATGATTTCGGCTGCCTCTCTGAACTTTAGCTCCATGCTGTGTTACTCCATTTTGGGACCCTTCTTTCCTCAAGAGGTATTCTATAAACATTATCCATGTGTCTACCCTTTTAGTTTGTGGGATTCCAGGCACACTTTTCTTATGTAGTCTAGAAAAAAGGAAACACATTTTCTAGGGGTTAGAGGGGTTGTCCTATTACAACAACTTATCACCTTTTGAGAGCAGAGGCCTTTGTTCCCTTATTTGAATGAAGCAGTAGACGTGTTCATTAGTGTTGATCGAGCACCAAAGTGCTCGGGTGCTTGGGTGCTCAAGTAGAGCACCTGATGATGCTCGGGCGCTCTACCTAGCACCCGAGCACAATGGAAGTCAATGGGAGAACCCGAGCATTAAACCAGGCACCCCCTGCTCTGAAGAGGGGAGGGCGACTGGTTCACATGAAAAGGTCTGAAATTGATGGAAACCCCACTGAAATGGTTCGGGAACAGCATGTGGAGGATGTCTGGATGCATCTTGGACTCCCAGGTCGCTACTGGGAACGATGTTGTCCGAGTGGTACTCCAATTTTACAGACTGACAATAATGCGCACAAAACCGAAGATATAATCCATTTTAGAGGAAAAATTGTTAGGATTTCCTGTATATTTACTTGTAAATAAAGTGAAAGTGCTGCCAAAAATTACAAGGAAGAGGCACTCCGATGCAACCTGTATATCACATAAAGGAGGGCCTCATTCACATTGTGGTACAATTGTTCAGGTAGTGGGACTCCTACACTCATAAAGCCTATGCACTAAGTGAAAGGGCTGCCAAACATTACAAGGAACCGTCACTCCAATACACCCTTTACTACACATAAAGGAGGGCATCATACACACCCTTGAAAAATTATGATTGATGGCCTGCTGGTTACCCTCAAAAACATAAGAAGCAAGGGCCTGCTGGTTACCCTCTAAAACATTATGGGCGAGGGACTGCTGCTGATCTGACCATCTAAAACATTAGATGTGAGGGTCTGCTGCTGAGCTGACCATCTAAAACATTAGGGGTGAGGGTCTGCTGCTGAGCTGACCATCTAAAACATTAGGGGCGAGTGCCTGTTGCTGATCTGGCCATCTAAAACATTATGGGCGAGGGCCTGCTGCTGAGCTGACCATCTAAAACATTAGGGGTGAGGGCCTGCTGCTGAGCTGACCATCTAAAACATTATGGGCGAGGGCCTGCTGCTGAGCTGACTATCTAAAACATTAGGGGTGAGGGCCTGCTGCTGAGCTGACCATCTAAAACATTAGGGGTGAGGGCCTGCTGCTGAGCTGACCATCTAAAACATTAGGGGCGAGGGCCTGCTGCTGATCTGACCATTGAAAAAATTATGGGCAAGGGCCTGCTGCTTACCATCTAAAACATTAGGGGCGAGTGCCTGTTGCTGATCTGGCCATCTAAAACATTATGGGCGAGGGCCTGCTGCTGAGCTGACCATCTAAAACATTATGGGCGAGGGCCTGCTGCTGAGCTGACCATCTAAAACATTAGGGATGAGGGCCTGCTGCTGAGCTGACCATCTAAAACATTAGGGTTGAGGGCCTGCTGCTGAGCTGACCATCTAAAACATTAGGGGGCGAGGGCCTGCTGCTGATCTGACCATTGAAAAAATTATGGGCAAGGGCCTGCTGCTGACCATCTAAAACATTAGGGGTGAGGGCCTGCTGCTGAGCTGACATCTAAAACATTAGGGGTGAGGGTCTGCTGCTGAGCTGACTCTAAAACATTAGGGGTGAGTGCCTGCTGCTAAGCTGATCATCGAAAAAATTTTGATTGAGGGTCTGCTGGTGAGCCGACTCTCTAAAACATGAGCCTGCTGCTGATCTGACCATGGAAAAAATTATGGGCGAGGGCCTGCTGCTAAGCTGACCATCAAAAAAATTATGGGCGAGGACCTGCTGCTGAGCTGACCATCGAAAAAATTATGGTTGAGGGTCTGCTGCTGAGCTGACTCTCTAAAACAATAGGGGTGAGTGCCTGCTGCTGATCTGACCATGGAAAAAATTATGAGCGAGGGCCTGCTGCTGAGCTGACCATCGAAAAAATTATGGTTGAGGGCTTGCTGCTGAGGTGACCCTCTAAAACATTAGGAGCAAAGGCAGCCTAATAAGCATGTGTCATGGTCATATTGGTGTTGACCGTCACGCGGTTGCCGTGCAGACGTGTAGTTTGTGGTTTGCACGTGCACTTCCCCTTTAAGGTGTGCCTCCCTGCTGTTTGGTGAGCAAGGGGTTAATAGTGTCACGGTCATATTGGTGTTTGACCGTGACACGGTTGCCGTGCAGACTGGTTGCCGTGCAGACTGGTTGCCAGGGGCAATGTGTAGTTTGTGGTTTGCACGTGCACTTCCCCTCTAAGGTGTGCCTCCCTGCTGTTTGGTGAGCAAGGGGTTAATCTTCTGGCTAGTGGGGATTAAGGTGTTTCCTGGGTGTGGCCGCAAGCTTAATATAAACCTGTGGCTTGCTGACTGGGTGCAGTTGCACTACAGCCTTACTTGGTGTTGGAGCTTTGCTCCTTGCCTGGGTGTTCCAGCCCAGTCCTTGAGGGCCACCTTATGGAACATAAATTGTCCTCCCTTATGTACTCTCCATGTACCTTTACCCTCACTTGTTGTATGTGTGGATGTGGGTTTATGTTCTGGGTGTGTTAAGCGTTTTGTTGGTCCCTGCATGTATGCTATACGTCACCTGGTATGTTGATACCTCCGTGAGGGGGCTGGTTTCCCGGAGGGGTTAACAATTACTTTGTATGCAGTGCTGTCTGAGGCTTCCATGCTCTACCTGTGTGTGTGTGTGTGTTGTCTGTACGGTGTCCTGTTTGGTGTGTGGGCACCTGTACTTATGCTCGGGTTCCAGTCGAGGTGGCAGCGGCAGGTTAGTGAGTTTTCCGGTGTTCTTACCTGCCAATCCAGATGCTGCATATGGTCTTTTCCCTTGCACCTGTTACTAGGCAGCTGGAGACTCCGGTTCGTCTGAGTCCCTGTCACGGATGGTGTAACAGAAAACTAGAAGACACAAATGAAGATCCGACTGACTTGATCCAAAACTAAGGAACCAACGGGTAAGCCCTGTAACAACGCTAGCTCTCTCCCTTACTTCTCAGCCTATGCAAAAATCTCAATGGTAGAAATTTGCATACCCTCGTTCCTCGACTGTATGACACCTGAACACACTAAAATAGTGAGGGGACACGACCACCGGCTCCCTACACTTAATACGGAGGGAGTCAGGGTCACCTCAGATCAAGCAAACAGGAAAACAAAGATAAATGAACAGACTTATCTGTAGAAGCATCAGTTGTAGCATCCAGCATGCACACACTCCAGGAAGTTGTATAAACCGCAAAGTGATGCAGTATGGGAGGGGATTTAAAGGGATGCAATCAGTGCAACTAGATAACAGCTGAGAGAGGGAAACGAGATGACAAAACGAAAGCAAAACAAAAGAACCTCAAGCAGGAGGTTCTAAAGAACGTCTGTCAGAGCTTCACAGATGTCTGGCGGTGACAGTCCCTGAGGAACCGGTTGTCTCCTATTCCTGACCCTTATGCCAGGGACCATCAGGGTCAGCAGGATCCAGGTTCCAGTGCTTGAGCCCTCCCACCTTCAGGGTTTGCTCATGCGGTCAGGAGATCAGGGTCAGGATTAGGGCGGCTGTAGGTTATGGCCTGCTCCCTTCATTGTTGTCTGGCCTAGTAACAGATCCTACATTACGGTGGGGGGTTTCCCCCACTCCCCACCATGACAGCATGTTCATATGATGGAGGAGGAAAAAGGATGACGAGAAAAGGAAGATTGAACCATTTACCCTTTTTTGTGTTCGAAGGGGTGCATGGAAATACAGTGTATTCAATACACCATAAAAGCCACATTTAAAGTGCCTTTATGTTCAACCGCTTTCCTCTGGTGGAGTAGAGAAGTTAGGGGCAATCCAGGCCTTGTTCATTTTTATAAGAGTCAACCGGTCAGCATTTTCAGTAGACAGGCAGATGTGTTTATCAGTTATTATGCCCCCAGCAGCACAAAATACCTGCTCTGACAAAACGCTGGTGGCAGGGCAGGCCAGCACCTCCAAGACGTAAAGCGCCAGTTCGTGCCACATGTCCAGCTTGGACACCCAATAATTGTAAGGCACAGAGGGATCATTGAGGACGCAGACGCGGTCTGCTACGTACTCCTTCACCATCTTCCAAAATGTTTCCCTCCTTGTGACAGTAGGCCGCTCATTAGGGTTAGTGTGCTGGCCGAGTGTCATGAAACTGTCCCAGGCCTTGGAGAGTGTTGCCCTGCCTCTGTTGGAACTATGTGTTCCCCTCATCTCACCTCCTTGGTTGCCCAAGGTACTAAGTACTCTTCCGCCAGTGTTGTCAGCTGGAAACCTTTGGAGCAATTTTTCCACAAGGACCTTCTGGTATTGCACCATTTTGCTAGTCCTCTCCACCACAGGAATGAGAGATGAGAAGTTCTCTTTGTAGCGGGGGTCGAGAAGGGTGAACAACCAGTAATCGGTGTTGGCCAAAATGCGTACAACACGAGGGTCACGGGAAAGGCAGCATAACATACAGTCAGCCATGTGTGCCAGAGTCCAACAGACAAGACTTTGCTGTCCTCATCAGGAGGATGACTCTCAATCTCCTCATAATCTTCTTCTGCCCATCCACGCTGAACAGATGGAATAAACCTGCTATGGGTACTACCCTCTGTAGCGGAGGCAACCGTCTCCTGCTCCTCCTCCTCATAATCCAATTCGCGTTGAGAAGACGAAATGAGGGTGATTTGGCTATCACCCTGTTTACTGTCTTCCCCCATTTCTACCTCTTCCACCTGCAAAGCGTCCGCCTTCATTGTGAGCAGCGAGTGTTTCAGTAGACACAGAAGTGGAATGGTTACGCTGATAATAGCGGCATCGCTGCTCACCATCTGTGTTGATTCCTCAGAGGTCAGACATCCATGCCTACTCGTCGCTTGTGAAGAGTGGATGCTGACTGGAAAGGCGACAACCATGTTGCAGTTGGTATTCCACTACTGCCCTCTGCTGCTCACAACGCCTGGCCAATGTGTGGAACGTGGAGTTCCAGCACATGCTCACATCGCACAACAATCGGTGAGCTGGCAATTGCAAGCACTGCTGCAGCGTTGCCAGACCGGCGGCAGCTGTAGATGACTTTCGGAAATGGGCACGCATGCGGCGCACCTTCACCAGTAGCTCAGGCAAATTGGGGTAGGTTTTGAGAAACCACTGAACCACTAATTTTAACATGTGGGCTAGGCATGGCATGTGTGTAAGCTTGCCGAGCTCCAAAGTCGCCACCAAGTTACGGCCATTATCAGACACAACCATGTCTGGTTGTAGGTTGAATGGCGAGAGCCACAGCTCAGTCTACTCCCTTATACCCTGCCACAGCTCTGCGGCAGTGTGCTGTTTGTCACCTAAGCAAAAAGGTTTCAGCATGGCCTGTTGCTGCTTCCCCACTGCAGTGCTACACTGCTTCCAGCTACTGACTGACTGGTGCTGCAAGATTAGAATTCAGAGGTGGAAGTGGAGGAGGAGGTGGAGGTGGAGGAGGAGAAGGGAAGGGGGGGGGGGTTTGCAGCCACTAATGTAGGTGGTGACGGAAATCCTGATGGAAGTAGGGCCCGCAATCCTTGGCATCGGTAGCACCTGTGCCATCCCAGGGTACAACTCGCTCTCGGCCTCCACAATGTTCACTTTGTGTTCCGTCAGGGAAATGTAGCGTCCCTGGCCAAAAGCACTTGTCCATGTGTCAGTCGTTAAATGGACCTTCCCAATAACAGCGTTGGTCATGGCACGGGTGATGTTACAGGACATAGGCTGGTGTAAGGCGGGGACGGCACACCGGGAAAAATAGTGGCGGCTGGGAACTGAGTAACGAAGCACGGCCACCACCATCAGGATGCGGGAAAGCCTCTGTGTCCACAAGCCTAAATGGTAACTTTTCCAGGGTCAGCAATTTGTAAAGGGGCGCATTTAGTGCTATGGCGTGTGGGTGGCTGGGTATTTGCGCTTTTGTTCCAAGGCCTGGGGTATGGACATGTGTATGCTGCGCTGGGACACAGAAGTGGATGTGCTAGCTGATGGTGATTGCGAAGGTCCAGGTGCAGGGCGGGATGCATCCGGGCCTGCGTATTGGACAGGGGATTGGCCAGCACGTAACACACAGGGGAAGAGGAGGTAGTGGTGTGACCCGCAGACACTGATTTTGGACACAGTCATTCGGCCCACCTATTAGAGTGCTTTGATGCCATGTGGCGGATTATGCTTGTGGTGGTGAGGTTGCTAGTGTTCATGCCCCTGCTCATTATGGTACGGCACAGGTTGCAAATGACAATTCTCTTATCGTCTGCACTTTCCTCAAAAAAGCGCCAGACTGCGGAACACCTATCCCTTGGCAAGGGAGATCGCCGCAAGGGGGTGCTCCAGAGAACAGTTGCGGGCCTGTTTGGTGTGGCCTGCCTTCTCCCTTTTGCCACCTCACTGCCTCTTCTAGCCTGTTGCTGTGCTGCGGATCCCTCCACCTCTGTACTGCTGTCCTTGCTCGGCTTGCCAGCTTTCCAGGTTGGGTCAGTGATTTCATCGTCCACCACCTCCTCTTCCACTTCCTCACTCTGCTCATCCTCCTCACTTGTTGACCTAACAAGAATCTCACTTATTGACAACTGTGTCTCATCCTCAACATGAACCTGAGACACGAATTGCGGTTGACTTATTGTCAACTGTGTCTCATCATTATCATCCACCTCGTGAAACACTAATTGCCGTTCCCCACCGTCATCTTTCTGTTGACCACACTCTTGGTTACTGAGACTGGACTTTGTGGAAGACAGGGTGGTGCTTAACAGACGGGAAGCATTATCCACTAAAATCCAACCGACCACCTGGGCGCACTGGTGTGATGTCGATATTGGTGTCCTGTGCTGCACTGCAAACTGGGACATGAAGCTAGGTATCGTGGATGAGTGTGTTTCTTGTGCTCTGACAGCAGGCACAGTTTCACGGTGAACAGGGCATTTTCCACTTCCCCATCCATTACTGCTCGCCTTGAACATTATAAATGGTATATATGCTTGCAAGTATGTCACATGTTCAGTAGCACAAAATTACACTGAATGCCACTGATATTTCGGATACGCTAACCTTATACTGGAGATGTAGCGCAGGTAATGTCACTGTCACCAGCGGTGAAAAAATTACACTGAATGTCACTGATATTTCAGATGCGCTAACATTATACTGGAGATGTAGTGCAGGTAATGTCACTGCCACCAGCAGCGTAAAAATTACACTGAATGTCACTGATATTTAGGATGGGCAAACATTATACAGGAGATGTAACACAGGTAATGTCGCTGTCACCAGCGGCAAAAAAATTTGACTGAATGTCACTGACATTTAGGATGGGCAAATGGTATACAGGAGATGTAGCACAGGTAATGTCACTGTCACCAGCAGCGAAAAAATTACACTGAATTTCACTGATATTTCAGATGCGCTAACGTTATACTGGAGATGTAGCGCAGGTAATGTCGCTGCCATCAGCAGCAAAAAAATTTGACTGAATGTCACTGATATTTAGGATGGGCAAGCGTTATACAGGATATGTGGAGCGGGTAATGTCGCGGCAGTAATGCTGTGGCCAAACAATTGCACGCAATTTAGCGCAGGTTGCGCTAAAAATATATATTGCAGCCAGACACAACAATAGTCCTTAAAATGACTTTTGGGATTCTAACACCAATCCTGCCTAACAAAAAAATAAAATTCAATTGAATCAATTCCTTACACTACAGTTGCAAGAAAAAGTATGTGAACCCTTTGAAATGCTATGGATTTCTGCACAAATTGGTCATAAAATGTGATCTGAACAATAGACAATCACAGTCTGCTTAAACTAATAACACACAAAGAATTAAATGTTACCATGTTTTTATTGAACACACCATGTAAACATTCACAGTGCAGGTGGAAAAAGAATGTGAACCCTTGTATTTAATAACTGGTTGAACCTCCTTTGGCAGCAATAACTTCAACAAAACGTTTCCTGTAGTTGCAGATCAGACGTGCACAACGGTCAGGAGTAATTCTTGACCATTCCTCTTTACAGAACTGTTTCAGTTCAGCAATATTCTTGGGATGTCTGGTGTGAATCGCTTTTTTGAGGTCATGCCACAGCATCTCGGGTTGAGGTCAGGACTCTGACTGGGCCACTCCAGAAGGCGTATTTTCTTCTGTTTAAGCCATTCTGTTGTTGATTTACTTCTATGCTTTGGGTCGTTGTCCTGTTGCAACACCCATCTTTTGTTGAGCTTCAGCTGGTGGACAGATGGCCTTAAGTTCTCCTGCAAAATGTCTTGATAGACTTGGGAATTCATTTTTCCTTCGATGATAGCAATCAGTCCAGGCCCTGATGCAGCAAATCAGCCCCAGACCATGATGCCCCCCACCACCATACTTCACAGTTGGGATGAGGTTTTGATGTTGGTGTGCTGTGCCTCTTTTTCTCCACACATAGTGTTGTGTGTTTCTTCCAAACAACTCAACTTTGGTTTCATCTGTCTACAGAATATTTTGCCAGTACTGCTGTGGAACATCCAGGTGCTCTTCTGCAAATTGTAAACGTGCAGCAATGTTTTTTTTGGACAGCAGTGGCTTCCTCTGTGGTATCCCCCTATGAAATCAATTCTTGTTTAGTGTTTAACGTATCGTAGATTCGCTAACAGGGATGTTAGTGTTGGAGACTGAACATTGTTTCATGCTATGTTATACATTGCTTGGTTTATTTCCCTGTGTATTTGGAGTATGACCACTAGATGTCACTATACACAAATACTCTATCATAATGTTCTATGTGTTGACTATCTGTAATTGCATTTCCCTGTTATCTATGGTTGTTGTTCTTCTATATCTCCTGTGCTAACATGAGCACCATGCTCTCTGCTGTATGTCTCCAATACAAATGAATCCTAGTAAACTACAGCCATCCATATATGTCTGATTATTCTCTGCATCATCTGCACCAGCCAACAAAGGTTATGGGCCCAGACAACGTGAATCATCAGACAGTCGGAACAGAGGCCTAGTCTTCATCTGCACACCATCTTTGATCAAGCTGCGGAGGAAATCTGCTCTGAGGTATCCAGGTGCTTGGAATACGAGCAAAGGTACATTAATCATGGCTAGCAGCGGGGATCTTAAACTGGGGATCACTAAGCTAAATAGTGACAACTACCAGATGTGGAAGTTCAAGATGGAGATGTTGCTGAGCAAAGATGACACATGGGATGTCCTCACCACAGACAGGCCGGATGTAGACAACCAGGAGTGGGATAAGAAAAACAGACAGGCAAGAGCCACAATAGCCCTACTGGTAGAAGATGAACAGCTTATCCACATAAAAGGGGAAGATACTTCCAAAGGTATGTGGAATGCACTCCGTAGATTACATGAGAGCTCTAGCTTAAACAACAAGTTATATTTACTAAGGAAGCTGTATCAGTCAAAACTGACTCCAGAAGAGGATATGCAAGAACATATAAGAAGCGTGCTGGAGATTGTTGCACAACTCAGGGACCTCGGAGAGGAGATCAAAGATAACCATGTGACAGCAATACTTTTATGCAGCCTGCCAGAGTCATACAACCCTCTGATTAATGCATTAGAGACAAGATCTGAAGCAGAACTCACATTACAGTTGGTGAAATCTCGACTTTCAGATGAATACAAGCGCAGAAAGGAGCAAACTTCTCACAGGCAAGAGAGCGATACAGGAGCAGCTCTTAAAGCAACAGACACTAAGATGCCAAACTGGAAGGCCAAACTATGTTTCCGGTGTAACAGGGCTGGGCATTTCAAGCGCGACTGTCCATTGTGGAGGAATGAGCAGAGGGAAAAAGATCCCAATCAGGCACTCATAACCATGATGAAAAACAGCGACCAAGCAGCGTGGCACGGAACTTTTAAAGTGACAGATGCTGTCACCAACCATAAATGGTATATAGATTCTGGAGCAACAAGTCACATGACTAACGATAGAGAATTCTTCGTAGAGCTCAATCCAGACAAGAAAGAAACCATATATCTTGCAGACGGGAGTTGCACAACTGCTGAAGGAACAGGATATGGAATAGTCACTTGTAAAAATGAGGATGGACAAGTGTTAAAAATACCAATGACGGATGTATTGTATGTTCCCGGACTCAATGGCGGCCTTATATCAGTCAGGCGACTGGCAAGCAAAGGACTAACCACAACGTTTAAAGGTGACCAATGCACTATCCAAGATGGGGAAAGAGTGATAGCAACAGCTAAAGCGGGTAAGCACCTTTATGAACTTGATGTTGTTGAGCAAGAAACAAAGCTCTGCACACATAAGCACAAGAACTGTATTCATTTATGGCACAGACGTCTGGGCCACAGGCACCCTGACAGCATACAGGAGCTGGCCAGACGGGATTTAACGAAAGGCTTCAAGTTAACAGGCTGCCCAAACACGCTAAGGTGTGAATGCTGCATCAAGGCCAAAGCCACCAGAGTAACCCCACCAAAGGCAAGTGAAAGCAGAGCAACAAGACAGATCGACCTAATACACACAGATGTATGCGGGCCTATGAGAACAACCACCCCAGGAGGAAATAAATACATATTAACTTTTATAGACGACTACTCAAGGTTTACAGTGACATACCTAATGAAGAACAAGTCAGAAGTATTCGACAAGCTGAAGGACTATGTTACCAAAGTAAGCAATAAATTTCACAGAAAACCATTAGTACTCAGAAGTGATAATGGTGGGGAGTACACCGGGTTTCAAGTAGAGAATACACTCAGGGAACTAGGAATAGAACATCAAAAGACTGTCCCATATACTCCAGAGCAGAACGGGGTAGCAGAGAGGAAAAATAGATCTCTGACTGAAATGATCAGATGCATGTTGACTGATTCTGGACTCCCTGAAAAATATTGGGGAGAAGCAGCACAAACGGCCACCTACTTACAAAACAGATTACACTCCAAGGCAACGACCAAAACTCCATACGAGCTATGGCACAGTCGAAAACCAAGCATAGGACACTTCAAGATATTTGGAAGCAAAGCTTTTGCTTACATTCCGGGAGAAAAGCGCAGCAAGCTCCAAAATAGAGGAATTGAAGGTGTCTTTGTTGGTTATGCCGAAAACACCAAAGGATACAGAATCCTAGACCCAAAGACCGATAAAGTGACAATCAGCAGCAGCGTAACATTTATCGAGGACCTGAGAAATGAAGTAACGGAGCCAGCCATGCCAAGATCAGAAGAACCAAATAACGCTGAGCAGGTTTTTTTTCCTATGGAACAAACCCCCGAGAGTGATACTGTGTCACAGAAGAGACTGGAACAAACTGAACCAGCTAATGACGCTGAACCAAGACGCTCAATGAGGGAAAACAAAGGTAAACCCCCCAACAGACTCTCGTACAAAGTAGAAACATCCTGCGTAAGAGAACCCACTTGTTGGAAAGACATAACACAACTCCCGGAGAGGGAAGCCAAGAGATGGATAAAGGCAGCTGAGGAAGAAATCATCTCACTACAGGACACACAGGCTTGGGTGCTAACGCAACTGCCGGCCAAAAAGAGGGCAATTGGCTGTAAATGGACTTTCAAGGTCAAGTACAACACTGATGGAACAGTTGAGAGATATAAAGCGAGACTCGTAGCCAAAGGATACTCCCAAAAATATGGAGAAGACTACGATGAGACATTTGCCCCAGTCGTCAAACATACCACAATCAGAGCTCTACTCACAGTTGCAACTACAAAACAAATGCTAGTAAAGCACTTTGATGTAAAAACCACTTTCCTACACAGTGACTTAACAGAAGACATCTACATGGAGCAACCAGAGGGCTTTGTAGACCCACAAAAGCCAGAACAGGTATGCAAACTTAAGAAGGGGATCTACGGGCTCAAGCAAGCAGCCAGAGCATGGAACATGAAGATTAATGAGGCGCTTTTGAGAGAATCCTTTCAGAGGAGCAAGGCCGATCCCTGCCTATACACCAAGAAACTAAATGGTAGGTGGATCTTTGTACTCATTTATGTAGATGATCTGTTAGTATGTTATGAGCAAGAAGGGGATTGTTCCAGACTGCTGGAGGTCTTAAACATGGACTTTGAAACAAAAGATCTAGGTGATGTCAAACACTTCCTAGGCATGCAGATAGAAAGAGAAGAAGATGGTAGTTTTCTTATTAACCAGAGTCACAAAATACAGGAAGTAATTGAAACTTTTGGGCTCAATGATGCCAAACCAGTCAACTCGCCTATGGAAACAAATTATCTTAAAGAATTAAACAACTCAATTAACCCCTTGCAAAATGACTCACAATTCAGAAGGGCAATGGGGAAATTACTATACATTGCTACAGTGGCAAGGCCTGACATAGCTACAGCAGTGGGAT
Organism: Bufo bufo; assembly: GCF_905171765.1. Taxonomy (NCBI): domain Eukaryota; kingdom Metazoa; phylum Chordata; class Amphibia; order Anura; family Bufonidae; genus Bufo; species Bufo bufo. The sequence continues at coordinate 374,784,741 of NC_053392.1, read as the reverse complement.
TCTTATGCAGAAAAGTATCCCAGCCAACCCAGATGGACTGGAACGCAGCAAAAAGGATCATACGCTATTTGAAGGGAACAATAGACTTTAAACTGAAACTTTCATCAACAGGGAAGAGTGGTCTGACTGGATATGTGGATGCAGACTGGGCAGGTGACCCCAGTGATCGGAAATCCACCAGTGGACATCTGTTTCTATTTAAAGACGGCCTGATCAGCTGGACCACCAGAAAACAGTCCACAGTGACACTGTCCTCCACCGAAGCAGAATATGTGGCCGCATCACAAGCAGGGCAAGAGGTAATCTGGTTGAGACAATTGCTGGAAGATCTAGATCAGAACCAGACAGAGTCCACGCCAATCTATGAGGACAATCAAGGATGTATAGCACTCGCACAGACAGAGCGGATAAACCCGAGAACCAAACACATAGACGTGAGATATCACTTCTTAAGAGACTTGCAAGAGCAAGGACAGATGGATCTACGATACTGTCCCACTGAGGAAATGTTAGCAGACATCCTTACTAAGCCTTTGCCTGCAAAGAGACATATGGATCTAACAAGAAGAATCGGTTTGTCTAATTAAGCACTTCACAATGAGAAGGGGTGTTGGAGACTGAACATTGTTTCATGCTATGTTATACATTGCTTGGTTTATTTCCCTGTGTATTTGGAGTATGACCACTAGATGTCACTATACACAAATACTCTATCATAATGTTCTATGTGTTGACTATCTGTAATTGCATTTCCCTGTTATCTATGGTTGTTGTTCTTCTATATCTCCTGTGCTAACATGAGCACCATGCTCTCTGCTGTATGTCTCCAATACAAATGAATCCTAGTAAACTACAGCCATCCATATATGTCTGATTATTCTCTGCATCATCTGCACCAGCCAACAGTTAGCAGCATGCTGCGGTTTTATTTCCGGCCAAAAAAACAGAACACTTGCCTGAATGCAGGCATGTATTAGTGCCGGATCCGGCATTAAAAATACTGCAATGCCGGATCCGTCCTTCCGGTCTGCACATGCGCAGACCTTTAAAAATGTGAGAAAAATAGAAACGGATCAGTTTGTCTGTAGGATCCGGATCCGTCTACAAATGCTGTCCGTTTGCATGCATGCAGATTCCGGCTATGGAACTGCTTGCCAGATCATTCTTCCGCAAGTGTGAAAGTACCCTTATGGTTGTCCTGTAGCCCTAGCCGAAAGCTGTCCTACAGCAGTGAAGAAAAATGGCTGGGTTGTTATGGAAACTTGGAGTAAAACTTTGTGTATGTGGAGACTAAGGGCCTTCAAGCTTCTATTGGCTGATAAGGGACATGTGACTGTGTGTATGGCAGTCAGGATATGAAGAGAAAAGACTTGCAGGCTTGTATTGGCTAATGCAAGTCATATTTAGAGAATATCTCAGGAATGGTATGTCCTAGAGTGCTGAGACCCGGTCTAAAACCTTCCCGGACACCTGTGTGCCAAATTTGGTTTAGATCACTCCAGTCATTTGGTCGTGCATAAAGAACAAACAGACAGACAGACGTCGGGACAGACAGAAACTCCTTTTCATAATATAAGAGATTAGTATGAATAGAAAAAAAGAACTAGCATAACCTGAATTAGAATAAAGATGTCTTAAAGGGGTTGTCCGGTTTCCTATATCGATGACCTATCCTCAGGATAGGTCACCAATATCAGATCGGTGGGGGTCTGACTCCTGCAACCCTGCCGATCAGCTAGTTGAAGAGAATGCAGCGCTCCTATTTACCTGCTCGCCATCGACATCGCAACGGTGGGTAGGCGTAATTACGCCTCCTCCGTCCCATTCACTTGAATGGTACTGAATTGCTCTTTCCCATTCAAGTGAATAGGATGGAGGAGCTGTAATTACACCTGCTTGCAACTGCGATGCTGATGGCAAGCAGGTAAAAAGTGAAGAGAATGCAGCATTTGCACAAGCACTGCGTTCTCTTCAAACAGTTGATCAGTGGGAGGCCCACTGTGGGGGTCCGGAGAGGTCATCAATACAAGAAATGGGACAACCCCTTTAATAGCACTGAAGTAGCTTGTAAAATGATACCTTGTCTGGGGATCATAATGAATAGATATAATAGCTATGTGAGGTGGCTCAACTGCAACTCAAGTCTTGCTGGACAGTTTGTGATCCCCCTTAGGGTGCTACTATATACTAATAAGATTTTGTTGCAGAAAATTTACACTACTGAAAGTCCATTCCATTCATCTGAATTGGTTTGTTTTGGTGGGACACACATGAATTTCTGCAAGCCTCATTCAAATCAATAGAACTGAATTTCAGTTGTAGAACTTTTCAGCAACAAAATCTGTCGTGTGTGAAGGCACCTTATAATTCCTCCTCCCTGAACAACCAAAGTTAGGTAGTTGTAGAATCTGCCTCTGTCATTCCCTTAGTCTTTGAATGGGGCAGCATGCTTTGACCACTGGTTGCTTCAATGTTCTCGTCACTGTGGTCATGCTTCACAGCCCCTCACCTCTGCACCTCTGCACCTCTGTACTGGTCTTCTAGTTGAATGCTTCTCTGTCACTCTGAGCAGAGAGGAGGGGCTGTGTAGCAGCTCAGTGCAGAGAGAGAGGGTGTAATTGTTAAGTTCTGCCTACATTGCACTTAAAGGGGTTATCTCATAATTCATGTTAAAAATAAATGTCAGCTGTCATATAATACATGACAATATCTTTTTAACAAAGCCAGAACAAGATCTGTACCTCACATGAATAAAATAAAAAAAACAGCAGATGGTGCTATAAAAATAAATTGCATTGATAAAATACTATAAGGCCTCATGCACAAGACCATTGTGTGTTTTGCGGTCCGCAAATTGCAGATCCGCAAATCACGGATGGCTTCCGTGTGCGTTCTGCAAATTGCGGAACAACACGGACAGCCATTGATATAACTGCCTATACTTGTCTGCAAAACGGACAAGAATAGGACAGGTTATATTTTTTTTGCAGACCACGGAACGGAGCAACGGATGCGGACAGCACACGGAGTGCTGTCCGCATCTTTTGCGGGCCCATTGAGTGAATGGGTCCGCATCCAGGCCGCAGAAACTGCGGCTCGGATGCGGACCAAAACAACGGTTGTGTACATGAGGCCTAACTGTAATAATACTGTAATTGTATTGAATAAATACTATAAATTTAATAACTGTGGCTAAACTTTGTAAAAAAATTTAGCTACATGCTATTACAAAAATATTCAGATGGTCTGAAATATGTAGAATGTTTTTTATATTTTTTTAATGAGACAACACTTTTAAGAAGCAGAGTTTAGCAGAATAAAAGTTTACATTCTCACTACTCCTGATAAAAACAGCTCCACAAAAGGTATGTTTGTACCGCTGTCATCAGCCGCTGCCTAGTGCAGTCAACAGTTTAGTATAGTCAAAACTGCTGACAGACTCCATTTAATTGAATATGTCACTTTTAAAGAGTCCTGTTTTTTAAAGGTATGATGAGAGGAAATATTAACACCGTCCTGTCTTCTCAGGGATTACATTTTGACAAGAATAAGCTGAGTAATAATGATATAGTCTTCTAAGTTTTAGTTCTATTGTCCTCCTCAGTAAAACAAGGAAAAAGAGCAAAAATATTAATACATTGGTTCCTTCTGATTTTTTATTTATTTATGTTCTTTTTTTAAATTATAGGCAGTGAAGAAAGGTGTCAGTGACACAATGGTCGGCTTCATATTTGGCAGCTTTGCATTGTGCAATTTTTTAAGCTCACTAATACTAGGAAAATATGTAAGTCTGTTTTCCCATCTTCAACTAATGTCTATTATTTGTGTGCTTTCTTTTTGTCATAATATATTAGTATTTTACTGCTGTAAAGTTATTTTGTGCAGTTTCTTTTCTGAAAAACCATAGCTTAAAGGGGTTTTGATATTTAAAGGGGTTATCCAAGATCACCAGATAGCAATGGGATATTTAAAATGAAGATAAAATCCTACTCACCTTTCAAATGTTCTGCCGATCTCGTTGTGTAGCTCCAGTTCCCACTTCTCTGATCCCCATTCTACCTGCAGTGGTAATGTACCGTTCATTGTTCATGTGCCCACTGCAAACAGGTGAGTGTGGGTTTGTTCTTTATCTCATACAGCCCACTGCCCTGTGACACTTTTTAAAAACTTCTTGGAAAAATCCTTTAAGTGGCTTATAATTTTAAAAAAATGCAATGTATTGATTTGTTTCAGTCAAGATGGTGGCACCAGGTTGGGTTTAGTGGGTGTAGTAGGTGGGTTCTGGACCCCCCACTGGTCCCTTGCATGCTCATTTGCACATTGTTTTCAAACTAGACTTTCTCAGTGATTGGACTTCTGTCCAGGGACTGAAAAGTTTGCCTGCACAATTGTCCACTACCCGGCATCAGATTCAGTTTAATAGGCAGAAAGGAGCTGACAGATTCCTTTTAAATGAACATTATTTCACATAAAGAATTTATTTTTGGCTCTAGTATTGTTGTTCAATGCTGGGAACGTATCCACATGAAGTCATTCCAACAATTATTCCTAATAGACCAGGTGCTTGCAGTTATATCATTTTCACAGGATCATTTCGAGTTTAACATAGGATAAGATATCAATTATCAAGAGATTACTATTATAATAACAGCATGAAAGACGTGGAACATAATCACTGGTTTTGGTAATCTATTCCTAGTAGGATCTAATTTCATCCACACTACCCATGAGTGCCAGAGGTTGCTGATCTCTGTCCTAGTAATGTGCCATCAGTTTCTGAGATGAGACAAACCCTTTATTACGGTATATGTAATGTGCATATGAATGTGCACTGTTTGCTACATGCATATGTAAATTTTCTCTTTAGCAGTTGTCTATCCCTCAGATTGTAAAGAGGTACAACCTTACTGTGACTATAGGTAAATATGACCCTGTGCAAGGTACGGAAATTCATAGCAAACCCACCCATATACTTGGACTTCTATTTTGTATTAAACACAATATTTCTGTTGAAAATAAATGTACAAATATATTTTTATATTCCAGCTTGTTCAAATTGGAGCAAAGTTTATGTTTGTGGCTGGTTTAGCCACATCTGGAGTTGCCACAATTCTTTTTGGGTACGTTTCAATTCATTCACTGAAATATACGTCAACATAGGAGCCAGGTTAAGGGTTGCGGGGCGACTAGACAGCTAGTTAGATGGGGCCCCTCCAGCAGAGTCAAATAATGCATAGATGACTTTAGAATGTCCTTGTTAATCAAATATAAATGGGTCAGTGGTATGTGGCAGCTGTTTATCCCTGCAATGAACCTGCATAACTGACCACTGTATTTCTTTTGGGTAGTAGCTCTAAATGATGGGGCATCAGAGCTCCATACAAGGAGAAAGGAGCTTCGGAAAGTAGTAATACACTGTATATTAGTAAAGGATGCAATAATTTCCCCTTCTGAAGGGAATGGTTGGTGAAGGACCCTAGACACTTGTCCCTTTTGTCCTCCCTATAATCTGTCTGGTTGTGCCTTTTATGTTATTGTACATCACTGTGCTTTGCGTAATTGAACAGCAAAACCTTTGTATCGGGTTAGGTTTTCTATAGTTGATTTACGGGTAATACTAAGATATGGGAATAAGATAGGCTTAACAAAGCTTATGTGAATAAAAAGTTTACTAACCATTGATAAAATACAAGAGATATACTGTGTGTGTGTATATACATATATATATATATATATATATATATATACAGTACAGACCAAAAGTTTGGACACACCTTCTCATTCAAAGAGTTTTCTTTATTTTCATGACTATGAAGGCATCAAAACTATGAATTAACACATGTGGAATTATATACATAACAAACAAGTGTGAAACAACTGAAAATATGTCATATTCTAGGTTCTTCAAAGTAGCCACCTTTTGCTTTGATTACTGCTTTGCACACTCTTGGCATTCTCTTGATGAGCTTCAAGAGGTAGTCCCCTGAAATGGTTTTCACTTCATAGGTGTGCCCTGTCAGGTTTAATAAGTGGGATTTCTTGCCTTATAAATGAGGTTGGGACCATCAGTTGTGTTGAGGAGAAGTCAGGTGGATACACAGCTGATAGTCCTACTGAATAGACTGTTAGAATTTGTATTATGGCAAGAAAAAAGCAGCTAAGTAAAGAAAAACGAGTGGCCATCATTACTTTAAGAAATGAAGGTCAGTCAGTCAACCGAAAAATTAGGAAAACTTTGAAAGTAAGGGCTATTTGACCATGAAGGAGAGTGGTGGGGTGCTGCGCCAGATGACCTGGCCTCCACAGTCACCGGACCTGAACCCAATCGAGATGTTTTGGGGTGAGCTGGACCGCAGAGTGAAGGCAAAAGGGCCAACAAAGTGCTAAGCATCTCTGGGAACTCCTTCAAGACTGTTGGAAGACCATTTCAGGGGACTACCTCTTGAAGCTCATCAAGAGAATGCCAAGAGTGTGCAAAGCAGTAATCAAAGCAAAAGGTGGCTACTTTGAAGAACCTAGAATATGACATATTTTCAGTTGTTTCACACTTGTTTGTTATGTATATAATTCCACATGTGTTAATTCATAGTTTTGATGCCTTCATAGTCATGAAAATAAAGAAAACTCTTTGAATGAGAAGGTGTGTCCAAACTTTTGGTCTGTACTGTATATATATATATATATATATATACATATATATATATATATATATATATATATACACAGTGGATATAAAAAGTCTACACACCCCTGTTAAAATGTCAGGTTTCTGTGCTGTAAAAAAATGAGACAAAGATAAATCATTTCCGAACTTTTTCCACCTTTAATGTGACCTATAAACTGTACCACTCAATTGAAAAACAAACTGAAATATTTTAGGTGGAGGGAAGAAAACAAAAACAAACAAAAATAATGTGGTTGCATAAGTGTGCATAACTGGGGATGTAGCTGTGTTCAGAATTAAGCAATCACATTCAAAATCATGTTAAATAGGAGTCAGCATACACCTGCCATCATGTAAAGTGACTCTGATTAACCCCAAATAAAGTTCAGCTGCTCTAGTTGGTCTTTCCTGAAAGTTTCTTAGTCGCATCCCACAGCAAAAGCCATGGTCCACAGAGAGCTTCCAAAGCATCAGAGGGATTTCATTGTTAAAAGGTATCAGTCAGGAGAAGGATACAAAAGAATTTCCAAGGCATTAAATATACCATGGAACACAGTGAAGACAGTTAATGTGACAGTTTATAGGTCACATTAAAGGTGGAAAAATTTCCGAAATGATTTATCTTTGTCTAATTTTTTTTACAGCATAGAAACCTGACATTTTAACAGGGGTGTGTAGACTTTTTATATCCACTGTATATATAGACATCACATACAGAGTAAAAGTAAGTAAGGCTGTTTTCACGTTGACCTATTGACTATAATGGGATCCGGCGGTGATTGGACTGCTTTCCGGCATAAAAGCCAGGTTTCGGCTGGATATATTCCATTGCATGCAGCAGTTTATGTTCATCTGGCAGCCTGCATTTATGCCGGATCAGTTTGCCAGATCATCTCCAATGGAGATGTGAATGCAGCCTAACAATCCTTTAACCTGCAACAGTGGGGGAACCCCAGTAAGACATTCCAACATGGCTGACGCCCAATGGTAGTACAAGAGAGAGATAGTCACAAAATATAATCTTAGTCAATCACTGCCATTAGTGGAGCTGAAGCCGTTGTTACATGCATAGAAATTTTCTAGCTTCCTGGCCCCCCCTAGCTCCTGCTAAAGGTCTCCATTGTGCATTAGACATGTACAATGATTTCAACCCTTAGGTATTTGTCTTGAGAACAATAGAGGCATGTATCTATCTGCTCATTACTGTAGCTCTCTACATTAAAAGGTAACAATTAAAAGGAAAGAACCAGTAGTGCACTGTTCATTCATCAGTCCCTGTAAGATGAATGGACTTTGATAGGCCATCACTAGCTGATCAGCAGGGGTGTGGCATGCTTCAATAGAAGTAACGCTGCAGGGAGGAGTGCTGTCCACTACAATGTTGACAGTGCAGTTTAGTTCTGGTGATGGAGCTACACAGACCAGTTAACCAACAGAGGTGTCGGGTGCCAGACCCCCTCCAATCAGCTAGTGATGGCCTATCCTGAGAATAGGCCATCACTTTAAAAAATTGGACAACCATTTTAATATAAAAATGTATCACAATAGGTTGATTTCTACTTTTTTTTTTTATAATTTCTTATTCCAGATTGCTCGACAAAGTAACCGACAGAACAATATTCATAGCATTGTGCCTTTTGTTGAGATGCGTGGATGCTGTGGGATTTGGTGCTTCAACAACGGCATCATTTTCTGTTATGGCGAAGACATTTCCTAACAATTTGGCCACTGTATTTGTAAGTCAGATGAATTACAACATGATACATGAAGATAACCAGCTGTGTGTTTTCTTGTGTGTTTGTTACTTAAAATGGCCATACATTTTAGATAACTTATTCAGCCAACAGCTATTCCTTGCAAACCCTCTTTATTTACATCCTCGCTTGGCTAGGCCAAGTGTGCATGTGTTAAAATCGGGTGAGGGTAGAAAGCCACTGTCAGACTTATCTCCCTTAAGAGCACGTTAATATCGACAGCCCAATCCTTTTCCTCCCCTACGTGTTCTGTTGGGGGAGGGCGGATATTGGGACAACCTTATACACATTAAATGGTTGTCTAATCCTGCCAAAATTGTCAGGTTCGATTAACATTAATCCATACTTACCAACTTTTAGCAGTTGGCAAGTGTGAGATGGCTGAGCATGCGAAGCATGTGCACCATGGACATGCCCCTTTCCCAAGCCCCAGCCATTTCCCCAGAAGATTATCCCCCTTTTTTGATGCATCACAAATGATTTAATGATGTGACACACCCCTTCAGCGCATGTGCAGCCACCAAGGCTGCATCTACTGATGGACCATCCTGACACCATATACATACAGTTAGACCTCATGGAGGGCTGCTTTCCAAAAGTCCTCCACAAGCTGTGTGGGAGATTTGCTAGCTCTTTCTGGAGATCTGGAGGTCTCCACTTTTTTGGGGAGCCTCCCGGACTTTCTAGATTGGCATGCATGAAATTAATCTAATAAATATAACCAGCTTTGTAACTATGGTAAGTGACAACGTTCCCAAAGAAAAGGATTGGGAAAGTGAGCCCTAGCTATCAATACTCGACATAACTGACTTTAAAATGCAGCTTCATTACGGCCATATGAAATAATGCCTTTCTTTGCCCTTCACTTTCATATTTTGTCTATTTCATACTTCTGTAAAATAATGTAATTTCTGAATATAGGTCTAGTAGGTTATATGGCATTTTGTGTGATGATAGGTGCTTCCAGTAGGGTCACTAATGTAAGTACAGTAGACATGGGGTGCTACAATCTAATTTGATGTGTAGTTGCTGAATAGTTTCTGAAAGAATACTTACAATAAGTAATGCTTTTCTTCTATCTATTGCACAGGGCTCTCTTGAAATTTTCACTGGGCTGGGTCTTGTTTTGGGTCCTCCAGTCGGTGGAATTCTCTATGAAACATTTGGATACGAAGTTCCATTTATTACAATTGGCTGTCTTATCTTGTTAATGATCCCACTCAATATCTTTGCCTTGCCAAAATATGGTATGTACAAATATTTTATTATAAGAAATTATTTTTATTCCCTCAAGACCTTAAAGCTGTCATCAGCTGAAGAAGTGAAGATGATATTATAGTTAAGTTAGGAGCAGATCTATTGCATTGACAGTGAAGTTAAGGAAAGGACCAGCATGCTGTGAATGGGCTGCATGGCGATATTCTAGGCACATGAGCTGCCAAACTGATAGCATTGAATGAATGCCATTGCATTGTAATAACTGGCCTGGGTTGTGATATGATCTAATAAATGCTGGAATAGTTTTCAGGCCCTCCTGATTGCTGCATTAGCAGATCATTTGATTATTTGATTACTGTACTGATACATAGCTTTCTCTCCTCGGCTTGACACTGTCAAGCAGGTGAATATATGACAGAATTGCATATACTTTCAAAGAGATCCAGCCTGGTACACTTGCAGCAAGCCCCTGAGGAGCCAGTGCAGAGGAGGGGAGTGGTAGTGGCTCCGATGAAGTGTTGTGTCATGGTGTACTCCCTCAGGCTATTGCTCCCTGGGAATCGGCGCAGTCTTTTTACTATGTGCAAAATAAAAATTGTGGTACATCCAACAGTAGCTAAATCAAAGTGCAGTTCCTGGCAGTAGTTGAGGAGGTATATTGGCAAGTTGGATGACTATTTATTGGCACATGTGGGTATAGGTGTCCTCTGTAAGATTCTGACTTGATCTTTGGCCTAGTGGAGGTATTGGTGATGGGTGTCTGAGCCGTTGTCCCTCACCTTTTAGCCGTGTCTGTAAAGCTGTATTTCACTGATCACTCTGCTGACTTGTTTTACAGTTGTTTTCTTGAAGATGTATTTTGCTGGTCTTCCTGGAGTGTTAGTCTCACAAGAGAAGGATATTGGGTTCCAAGGAGTAGGAAGATCTCTCATGTGCTTCATCTCCCTTCTAATACTGCACAGGAACTAGGAAGCCAAGAGGGAAGTAACAGGGTGGTTAGCTTTGTTCATGCCAAGCCATGCCAACCATACCTCTCCTTACTAGTACACATAGCCACAAAAATTAAAATACACAACATTTCAATACAGTACAAATAGAGATGAGCAAGTCGAAGTTGACTAAGTGGAATTCGATCAGAATTTCAGGAAAAATTAGATTTGTCCCGAAGTCGAATTTACTCGCTCTTCGTGGTAGCGAAATAAATATTTTCTAAAATGGCTGCTGCACATGTTACAAAGTGAAAGTAAGAAGCCCGGGAATGAGGGAGCACCCACAATGCCATGCAGACAGCCAATCAGCCAGTCCCTGTGATGTCATAGCCCTATAAACAACCTCATCATGCCCAGTCTCCACCATTTTACAGTGAACTTACTTCAGGGAGAGACGTTACCGGACAGTGTTTAGAAAAGACTTTATAAAAAAAATATATATAATTTTGACCTGTTTAGGGAAAGATTATTCATAGTGTAGGGAAAGGATAGCGAGGCACTGTAGGAAGAGATCAGGGACCAATAGGGGAATATACAGCTTGGGTAATAGGAGCGATTCTATTACACCTTGCTGCACTAATTGGGGTTACTAAAAGTGCTCTAATACTACAGATTTTGGATAGAGATGTCCCGAACTATTCGCCGGCGAACATAGCTTGTTCGCGTTCGCCGCGGCGGGCGAACATATGCGATGTTCGGTCTGCCCCCTATTCGTCATCATTGTGTAAACTTTGACCCTGTACCTCACAGTCAGCAGACACATTCCAGCCAATCAGCATCATACCCTCCCTCCCAGACCCTCCCACCTCCTGGACAGCATTTATTTTAGATTCATTCGGAAGCTGCATTCTTAGTGAGAGGAGGGACAGTGTAGCTGCTGCTGATTTAATAGGGAAATCGATAGCTAGGCTAGTGTATTCAGTGTCCACTACAGTCCTGAAAGACTCATCTGATCTCTGCTGTAAGGACAGCACCCCAAAAAGCCCTTTTTAGGGCTAGAACATCAGTCTGCTTTTCTTTTATTTTTTTTCCTGTGTAATCTAATTGCAGTTTCCTGCCAGCGTGTGTGTCAGGCTCACAGCGTATACTGTGCCCACTTGCCCAGTGCCACCACTCATATCTAGAAACATAGAAACATAGAATGTGTTGGCAGATAAGAACCATTTGGCCCATCTAGTCTGCCCAATATACTGAATACTATGGATAGCCCCCGGCCCTTATCTTATATGAAGGATGGCCTTATGCCTATCCCATGCATGCTTAAACCCCTTCACTGTATTTGCAGCTACCACTTCTGCAGGAAGGCTATTCCATGCATCCACTACTCTCTCAGTAAAGTAATACTTCCTTATATTACTTTTAAACCTTTGCCCCTCTAATTTAAAACTGTGTCCTCTTGTGGTAGTTTTTCTTCTTTTAAATATGCTCTCCTCCTTTACTGAGTTAATTCCCTTTATGTATTTAAAAGTTTCTATCATATCCCCTCTGTCTCTTCTTTCTTCCAAGCTATACATATGAAGGTCCTTTAACCTTTCCTGGTAAGTTTTATCCTGCAATCCATGTACTAGTTTAGTAGCTCTTCTCTGAACTCTCTCTAGAGTATCTATATCCTTCTGGAGATATGGCCTCCAGTACTGCGCACAATACTCCAAGTGAGGTTTCACCAGTGTTCTGTACAGCGGCATAAGCACTTCACTCTTTCTACTGCTTATCCCTCTCCCTATACATCCAAGCATTCTGCTGGCATTTCGTGCTGCTCTATTACATTGTCTTCCCACCTTTAAGTCTTCTGAAATAATTACTCCTAAATCCCTTTCCTCAGATACTGAGGTCAGGACTGTGTCAAATATTCTATATTCTGCCCTTGGGTTTTTACGCCCCAGGTGCATTATCTTGCACTTATCCACATTAAATTTCAGTTTCCAGAGTTCTGACCATTCTTCTAGTTTTCCTAAATCCTTTTCCATTTGGTGTTTCCCTCCAGGAACATCAACCCTGTTACATATCTTTGTGTCATCAGCAAAAAGACAAACCTTACCATCGAGGCCTTTTGCAATATCACTTATGAAGATATTAAACAAAATTGGTCCCAGTACAGATCCCTGTGGAACCCCACTGGTAACATGACCTTGTTTTGAATGTTCTCCATTGACTACAACCCTCTGTTGTCTGTCACTCAGCCACTGCCTAATCCACTCAACAATATGGGAGTCCATGCTCAATGACTGCAGTTTATTGATAAGTCTTCTATGTGGGACAGTGTCAAAAGCCTTACTAAAATCTAGATATGCGATGTCTACTGCACCTCCACCGTCTATTATTTTATTCACCCAGTCAAAAAAATCTATAAGATTTGTTTGACATGATCTCCCTGAAGTAAACCCATGTTGTTTTTCATCTTGCAATCCATGGGATTTTAGATGTTCCACAATCCTATCCTTTAATAGGGTTTCCATTAATTTGCCTACTATTGATGTCAGACTCACTGGTCTATAGTTGCTCGATTCCTCCCTACCTTTCTTGTGAATGGGCACGACATTTGCCAATTTCCAATCTTCCGGGACGACTCCTGTTACTAATGATTGGTTAAATAAATCTGTTAACGGTTTTGCCAGCTCACCACTAAGCTCTTTTAATAATTTTGGGTGTATCTCATCAGGCCCCTGTGACTTATTTGTCTTCACCTTAGACAGCAAACTTAGAACATCTTCCTCTGTAAAGATACATGCATCAAACAATTTATTAGTCATTCTTTCTAGTGGAGGTCCTTCTCCTTTTTCTTTTGTAAAAACTGAACAGAAGTATTCATTAAGGCAGTCGGCTAGCCCTTTATTCTCTTCTACATACCTTCCGTCCTTTGTTTTTAATTTAGTTATTCCTTGTTTTAATTTCCTTTTTTCATTTATATATCTGAAGAATGTCTTATCCCCTTTTTTCATAGACTGAGCTAGTTTTTCTTCTGCCTGCGCTTTAGAAGTTCTTATAACTTGCTTGGCCTCTCTCTGACTAATCTTGTAGATTTCCTTATCTTCATTGCTCTGGGTTTTTTTATAATTACAAAATGCTAGCTTTTTATTTTTAATGATTTGGGCCACTTCTGCTGAGTACCACAGTGGTCTCCTCCTTTTTTTGCTTTTACTGACAAGTCTAATGCAATTTTCTGTTGCCTTCAATAATGCACCTTTTAAGTAGTCCCATTTCTCCTGGACTCCATGTAATCCGTTCCAGTCTGATAAGGACTCATTTATGACTAATTTCATTTTTGAAAAGTCTGTTTTTCTAAAATCTAAAACTTTTGTTTTTGTGTGGTGGGACTCTTTCACAGTTCTTATATTAAACCACACTGACTGGTGATCACTAGATCCCAAGGTTTCGCCTACAATGACATCATATACCGAATCCCCATTTGTGAATACCAAATCCAAAATGGCCTCCCTCCGGGTTGGCTCCTCAACCACTTGTTGTAGAGATAACCCCAGTAGGGAATTTAGAATATCTGTACTCCTGGTAGAACTTGCTATTTTGGTTTTCCAGTTTATATCTGGAAGATTGAAATCTCCCATAATGATAACTTCTCCTTTTATTGTCATTTCAGCTATTTCTTCAACTAGTAGATCATCTAGTTCTTTAACTTGACCAGGTGGTCTATATATCACACCTACACGAGTTACTGCATGGTTAGCAAACTGCAACGTAACCCAAACTGACTCTATGTTGGCCTCACCAACTTGTATTAGGTTAGATTTAATGCTATCTTTCACATACAGGGCCACTCCTCCTCCTTTGCCTTCTCTGTCTCTTCTGTATAAAGAGTACCCTGGTATGGTTATGTCCCAGTCATTTCTTTCATTAAACCATGTCTCCGTAACAGCCACTAAATCTACATTCTCAGATGCCATTATTGACCCAAGTTCATTGATTTTTTTACCTAAACTGCGAGCATTTGTAGACAGGACTCTGAGCTTATCATTTCTTAACCTCTGTGCTTCTGACCTGTTCTGGCATTGTTTCGGGGGGCAATTGGACTCTTTTATTTTCACTCTTTTGCCCCCCCTTTCTAGTTTAAATACTCTTTCGCAAATTCTTGGAGTTGTTCACTAAGTACATTTGTTCCTTTGAGAGAAAGATGCAAACCATCTTTTTTGTACAGTTCCTTTCTATTCCAAGTAGAGCTATCATGAGAAACAAAGCCAAATCCTTGCTCTTGACACCATTTACCAAGCCATATGTGGAACTCCTTTATGCGCCTCTGGTGTCACAGTAGCTTGCATTTAAAAAAAAACAAAAAACTTTTTTGACTGTAATATAATAGCAGTCAGTTGCCGACACACGCGTGTGTTTCATGCCCTGCAAGTGCATAGTGTCACCAGCGCAACTCATATCTGGTGTCACAGTATATTACATTTAAAGAAAAACAATAATTTTGACTGTGAATAAATAGCAGTCAGTTGCCTGCACATGTTTGTGTGTTTAAGGCCCAGCTGCAAGTGCATAGTGTCACCAGCGCAACTCATATCTAGTGTCACAGTAGATTACATTTAAAGAAAAACAACAATTTTGACTGTGAAAAAATAGCAGTCAGTTGCCTGCACTTGTTTGTGTGTTTAAGGCCCTGCTGCAAGTGCATAGTGTCACCAGCGCAACTCATATCTGGTGTCACAGTAGCTTGCATATAGTATAGTACAACTTAACTAATAAAAAAAAAATGACAGGCAGAGGCAGGCCACCCCGCAGGGGCCGTCGTGGTCATGGTGCTGTGATTCCCTTTAGCCCTAGAATAATGCCCAGTGTTTAGAGGCCACGTACCCTGAACTCGAAAAGTTCTGAGGACATAGTTGACTGGCTAACACAGGACACCCAATCTTCTACAGCTTCCGCTCGGAACCTTGACGCACCATCCTCCTCCAGCTCAGCTTCGGGCACCTCTCAAGTTACCACTCGCCCGCCTGCCGCCACCACCAACACTAGCACCACAGCCGCTTCACTTGATCTGTCAGAGGAGTTATTTACACATCAGTTGGAAGAAATGAGTGATGCGCAACCATTATTGCCAGAGGATGTAGATAACAGGGATATGTCTCAGTCAGGCAGCATTACACACATGGACATATGGTGTGATGATGATGATGTTGTACCCACTGCTGCTTCCTTTGCTGGGTTGTCAGATACAAGTGAAGCGGTTGATGATGACAATGTGTCTGTGGATGTCACGTGGGTGCCCGCTCGAAGAGAAGAAGAACAGGTGGAAAGTTCTGATGGGGAGACAGAGAGGAGGAGGAGACGAGTTGGAAGCAGGGGGAGGTCGTCGCAAGGAGCTAGTAGCACAGTCAGACAGCATGCATCGGCACCCGGGGTCAGCCAGACAGCACGCCAATCAACGCATGCTATTGCCACCACCAGAATGCCGTCATTGCAGAGCTCAGCAGTGTGGCATTTTTTTTGTGTGTCTGCCTCTGACAACAGCGATCCTATTTGCAACCTGTGCCAAAAGAAACTGAGTCGTGGGAAGTCCAACACCCACCTAGGTACAACTGCTTTGCGAAGGCACATGATCGAGGCACATGATCGCACATCACAAACGCCTATGGGATCAACACATGAGTACAAGCAGCACACAAACTCAAAGCCTCCATCCTCCTCCTGGTCCAGCATCTTCAGCCACGTCAACCACTGCTGTCCTCCTTGCCCCCTCTCAACCATCCGCCACTCCGTCTCTCGCCTTGAGCAGTTCCTGCTCATCTGCCCACAGTCAGGTGTCTGTCAAGGACATGTTTGAGCGTAAGAAGCCAATGTCACAAAGTCACCCCCTTGCCCGGCGTCTGACAGCTGGCTTGTCGGAACTCTTAGCCCGCCAGCTTTTACCATACAAGCTGGTGGAGTCTGAGGCCTTCAAAAAATTTTTAGCTATTGGGACACTGCAGTGGAAGGTACCCGGCCAAAATTTCTTTGCACAAAAGGCAATCCCCAACCTGTACTCGATTGTGCAAAAGGAAGTAATAGCATGTCTGGCACACAGTGTTGGGGCAAGGGTCCATCTGACCAGTGAGACCTGGTCTGCAAAGCATGGTCAGGGCAGGTATATCACCTACACTGCGCATTGGGTAAACCTGCTGACGGCTGCCAAGCATGGAATGCGTGGCTCTGCAGAGGAGTTGGTGACACCGCCACGACTTGCAGGCAGGCCTGCTGCAACTTCCTCTACTCCTCCTACTCCATCCTCTTCCATAACCTCCACGGCTGAGTCCTCTTCTGCTGCTGCGTCTTGCTCCACATCAACGGCAACCCCCCAGCTCCCCAGGGGCTATTCCACATCCCGGATACGACAGTGTCACGCCGTCTTGGGGTCGACTTGCCTGAAAGCAGAGAGTCACACCAGACCAGCACTCCTGTCCGCCCTGAACGCACAGGTGGATCAGTGGCTGACTCCGCACCAACTCGAGATCGGCAAAGTGGTGTGTGACAACGGAAGCAATTTGTTGGCGGCATTAAATTTGGGCAAGTTGACACATGTGCCGTGCATGGCACATGTGTGTAATCTGATCGTACAACGCTTTGTGCATAAGTACCCAGGCTTACAGGACGTCCTGAAGCAGGCCAGGAAGGTGTGTGGCCATTTTAGGCGTTCCTACACGGCCATGGCGCACTTTTCAGATATCCAGCGGCGAAACAACATGCCAGTGAGGTGCTTGACTTGCGACAGCCCGACACGTTGGAATTCAACACTCCTAATGTTCGACCGCCTGCTCCAACAAGAAAAAGCCGTCAACGAGTATTTGTATGACCGGGGTGCTAGAACAGCCTCTGCGGAGGCGCAATGCCTGTAGGCTCATGCATCTTTTTGAGGAGGTGACAAACCTAGTCAGTCGCACCGAAGGCACCATCAGCGACATCATCCCATTTGTTTTCTTCCTGGAGCGTGCCCTGCGAAGAGTGCTGGATCAGGCCGTAGATGAGCGTGAAGAGGAAGAGTTGTGGTCACCATCGCCACCAGAAACAGCCTTATCAGCATTGCTTGCTGGACCTGCGGCAACGCTGGAAGAGGAGTGTGAGGAAGAGGAGTCAGACGAGGAATGTGGCTTTGAGGAGGAGGAGGAAGACCAACCACAGCAGGCATCCCAGGGTGCTTGTTGTCACCTATCTGGTACCCGTGGTGTTGTACGTGGCTGGGGGGAAGAACATACCTTCAGTGAGATCAATGAGGACGAGGAACGGGACATGAGTAGCTCGGCATCCAACCTTGTGCAAATGGGGTCTTTAATGCTGTCGTGCCTGTTGAGAGACCCTTGTATAAAAAGGCTGAAGGAGAACGACCTGTACTGGGTGGCCACGCTACTTGACCCCCGGTATAAGCAGAAAGTGCCTGAAATGTTACCGAATTACCGGAAGTCAGAAAGGATGCAGCAGTTCCAAAATAAATGAAAAAGTATGCTTTACACAGCGTATAAGGGTGATGTCAGAGCACAATGGGAATCTAACAGGGGAAGAGGTGAAAGTAATCCTCCTCCTCCCACGACCACGCCGGCAAGGACAGGACGCTTTACAGACATGTTGTTGATGGAGGACATGCAGAGCTTTTTAAGTCCTACGCATCGCCACAGCCCTTCCGGGTCCACCCTCAGAGAACGTCTCGACCGACAGGTAGCAGACTACCTCGCCTTAACTGCAGATATTGACACTCTGAGGAGCGATGAACCCCTTGACTACTGGGTGTGCAGGCTTGACCTGTGGCCTAAGCTATCCCAATTTGCGATAGAACTTCTGGCCTGCCCCGCTTCAAGTGTCCAGTCAGAAAGAACCTTCAGTGCAGCAGGAGGTATTGTCACTGAGAAGAGAAGTCACCTAGGTCAAAAAAGTATAGATTACCTCACCTTTATTAAGATGAATGAGGGATGATTCCCGAAGGGACTGACAGTGGGTGATACATTAGACTAAAAAAGGCCTGATGAGCTGCCTTGGGCTAAAAATGGTCCACACGCTGCTGTATTTTATCTCTGAATGCCGGATGACTTGCGTGACTTATCCGCCACCAACTAGGGTTCAAGCCGCAATGTTTTAGGGCACTTTCTGCCTGGGAAACATAAATTTTTCTGGCCGCTGCTACAGCAGCGGCTGCAACAATACCTAATTTTTCAGGCATGTGTACATGCGTCATTTTACTGGCCTCTGGTGCTGCACTGTGGCTTCAAAAACCAAACAAAAAGAAAGGCACATACATGTGTCAATTCCCCTTCGTGATCGTTACCTTGTTGTGGTGAAGGGGCTTGCGTATCACAATGAAGCGACCAGCTCTATGAGTGTGTTGGCAATGGCAATGTTGGCACACCCCAGATGATAAGGTCGTTGCTTTATTGTGAACAGACCAAAAGCAATCGGCTGGATAATTTTGCATAGAAAAAACTGTAATTTTCTTTGTGATCATCTAAGGTGATCATTAACCACCTCAGCCCCCAGTGCTTAAACACCCTGAAAGACCAGGCCACTTTTTACACTTCTGACCTACACTACTTTCACCGTTTATTGCTCGGTCATGCAACTTACCACCCAAATGAATTTTACCTCCTTTTCTTCTCACTAATAGAGCTTTCATTTGGTGGTATTTCATTGCTGCTGACATTTTTACTTTTTTTGTTATTAATCGAAATTTAACGATTTTTTTGCAAAAAAATGACATTTTTCACTTTCAGTTGTAAAATTTTGCAAAAAAAACGACATCCATATAGAAATTTTGCTCTAAATTTATAGTTCTACATGTCTTTGATAAAAAAAAAATGTTTGGGTAAAAAAAAAATGGTTTGGGTAAAAGTTATAGCGTTTACAAACTATGGTACAAAAATGTGAATTTCCGCTTTTTGAAGCAGCTCTGACTTTCTGAGCACCTGTCATGTTTCCTGAGGTTCTACAATGCCCAGACAGTACAAACACCCCACAAATGACCCCATTTCTGAAAGTACACACCCTAAGGTATTCGCTGATGGGCATAGTGAGTTCATAGAACTTTTTATTTTTTGTCACAAGTTAGCGGAAAATGATGATTTTTTTTTTTTTTTTTTTTCTTACAAAGTCTCATATTCCACTAACTTGTGACAAAAAATAAAAAGTTCTATGAACTCACTATGCCCATCAGCGAATACCTTGGGGTCTCTTCTTTCCAAAATGGGGTCACTTGTGGGGTAGTTATACTGCCCTGGCATTCTAGGGGCCCAAATGTGTGGTAAGGAGTTTGAAATCAAATTCTGTAAAAAATGACCTGTGAAATCCGAAAGGTGCTCTTTGGAATATGGGCCCCTTTGCCCACCTAGGCTGCAAAAAAGTGTCACACATCTGGTATCTCCGTACTCAGGAGAAGGTGGGGAATGTGTTTTGGGGTGTCATTTTATATATACCCATGCTGGGTGAGAGAAATATCTTGGCAAAAGACAACTTTTCCCATTTTTTTATACAAAGTTGTCATTTGACCAAGATATTTATCTCACCCAGCATGGGTATATGTAAAAAGACACCCCAAAACACATTCCTCAACTTCTCCTGAGTACGGGGATACCAGATGTGTGACACTTTTTTGCAGCCTAGGTGGGCAAAGGGGCCCATATTCCAAAGAGCACCTTTCGGATTTCACTCCTCATTTTTTCCTGAATTTGATTTCAAACTCCTTACCACACATTTGGGCCCCTAGAATACCAGGGCAGTATAACTACCCCACAAGTGACCCCATTTTGGAAAGAAGACACCCCAAGGTATTCCGTGAGGGGCATGGCGAGTTCCTAGAATTTTTTATTTTTTGTCACAAGTTAGTGGAAAATGATGATTTTTTTTTTTGATTTTTTTTTTTCATACAAAGTCTCATATTCCACTAACTTGTGACAAAAAATAAAAACTTCCATGAACTCACTATGCCCATCAGCGAATACCTTGGGGTCTCTTCTTTCCAAAATGGGGTCACTTGTGGGGTAGTTATACTGCCCTGGCATTCTAGGGGCCCAAATGTGTGGTAAGTAGGTAAATGACCTGTGAAATCCGAAAGGTGCTCTTTGGAATGTGGGCCCCTTTGCCCACCTAGGCTGCAAAAAAGTGTCACACATCTGGTATCTCTGTATTCAGGAGAAGTTGAGGAATGTGTTTTGGGGTGTCTTTTTACATATACCCATGCTGGGTGAGATAAATATCTTGGTCAAATGCCAACTTTGTATAAAAAAATGGGAAAAGTTGTCTTTTGCCAAGATATTTCTCTCACCCAGCATGGGTATATGTAAAATGACACCCCAAAACACATTCCTCAACTTCTCCCGATTACGGAGATACCAGATGTGTGACACTTTTTTGCAGCCGAGGTGGGCAAAGGGGCCCATATTCAAAAGAGCTCCTTTCGGATTTCACAGGTCATTTTTTACAGAATTTGATTTCAAACTCCTTACCACACATTTGGGCCCCTAGAATGCCAGGGCAGTATAACTACCCCACAAGTGACCCCATTTTGGAAAGAAGAGACCCCAAGGTATTCGCTGATGGGCATAGTGAGTTCATGGAAGTTTTTATTTTTTGTCACAAGTTAGTGGAATATGAGACTTTGTATGAAAAAAAAAAAAAAAAAAAAATAAGCATTTTCCACTAACTTGTGACAAAAAATAAAAAATTCTAGGAACTCGCCATGCCCCTCACGGAATACCTTGGGGTGTCTTCTTTCCAAAATGGGGTCACTTGTGGGGTAGTTATACTGCCCTGGCATTTTCCAGGGGCCCTAATGTGTGGTAAGTAGGTAAATGACCTGTGAAATCCTAAACGTGCTCTTTGGAATATGGGCCCCTTTGCCCACCTAGGCTGCAAAAAAGTGTCACACATGTGGTATCGCCGTATTCAGGAGAAGTTGGGGAATGTGTTTTGGGGTGTCATTTTACATATACCCATGCTGGGTGAGAGAAATATCTTGGCAAAAGACAACTTTTCCCATTTTTTTATACAAAGTTGGCATTTGACCAAGATATTTCTCTCACCCAGCATGGGTATATGTAAAATGACACCCCAAAACACATTCCCCAACTTCTCCTGAGTACGGCGATGCCAGATGTGTGACACTTTTTTGCAGCCTAGATGCGCAAAGGTGCCCAAATTCCTTTTAGGAGGGCATTTTTAGACATTTGGATACCAGACTTCTTCTCACGCTTTGGGGCCCCTAGAATGCCAGGGCAGTATAAATACCTCACATGTGACCCCATTTTGGAAAGAATACACCCCAAGGTATTCAATGAGGGGCATGGCGAGTTCATAGAAATTTTTTTTTTTTGGCACAAGTTAGCGGAAATTGATATTTTTAATTTTTTCTCACAAAGTCTCCCGTTCCGCTAACTTGGGACAAAAATTTCAATCTTTCATGGACTCAATATGCCCCTCACGGAATACCTGGGGGTGTCTTCTTTCCGAAATGGGGTCACATGTGGGGTATTTATACTGCCCTGGCATTCTAGGGGCCCTAAAGCGTGAGAAGAAGTCTGGAATATAAATGTCTAAAAAATTTTACGCATTTGGATTCCGTGAGGGGTATGGTGAGTTCATGTGAGATTTTATTTTTTGACACAAGTTAGTGGAATATGAGACTTTGTAAGAAAAAAAAAAAAAATTCCGCTAACTTGGGCCAAAAAAATATCTGAATGGAGCCTTACAGAGGGGTGATCAATGACAGGGGGGTGATCAATGACAGGGGGGTAATCAATGACAGGGGGGTAATCAATGACAGGGGGGTGATCAGGGAGTCTATATGGGGTGATCACCACAGTCATTGATCATGCCCCTGTAAGGCTTCATTCAGACGTCCGGATGCGTTTTGCGGATCCGATCCATCTATCAGTGCATCCGTAAAAATCATGCGGACATCTGAATGGAGCTTTACAGGGGGGTAATCAATGACAGGGGGGTGATCACCACAGTCATTGATCATGCCCCTGTAAGGCTTCATTCAGACGACCGGATGCGTTTTGCGGATCCGATCCATGTATCAGTGCATCCGTAAAAATCATGCGGACATCTGAATGGAGCTTTACAGGGGGGTGATCAGGGAGTCTATATGGGGTGATCACCACAGTCATTGATCATGCCCCTGTAAGGCTTCATTCAGACGTCCGGATGCGTTTTGCGGATCCGATCCATCTATCAGTGGATCCGTAAAAATCATGCGGACGTCTGAATGGAGCTTTACAGGGGGGTAATCAATGACAGGGGGGTAATCAATGACAGGGGGGTGATCAGGGAGTCTATATGGGGTGATCACCACAGTCATTGATCATGCCCCTGTAAGGCTTCATTCAGACGTCCGGATGCGTTTTGCGGATCCGATCCATCTATCAGTGCATCCGTAAAAATCATGCGGACATCTGAATGGAGCTTTACAGGGGGGTAATCAATGACAGGGGGGTGATCACCACAGTCATTGATCATGCCCCTGTAAGGCTTCATTCAGACGACCGGATGCGTTTTGCGGATCCGATCCATGTATCAGTGCATCCGTAAAAATCATGCGGACATCTGAATGGAGCTTTACAGGGGGGTAATCAATGACAGGGGGGTAATCAATGACAGGGGGGTGATCAGGGAGTCTATATGGGGTGATCACCACAGTCATTGATCACGCCCCTGTAAGGCTTTATTCAGACGTCCGGATGCGTTTTGCGGATCCGATCCATCTATCAGTGGATCCGTAAAAATCATGCGGACGTCTGAATGGAGCTTTACAGGGGGTTGATCAATGACAGGGGGGTAATCAATGACAGGGGGGTGATCAGGGAGTCTATATGGGGTGATCAGGGGTGATTAGGGGTGATCAGGGGCTAATAAGGGGTTAATAAGTGACGGGGGGGGGGGTGTAGTGTAGTGTAGTGGTGCTTGGTGCTACTTTACTGAGCTACCTGTGTCCTCTGGTGGTCGATCCAAACAAAGGGGACCACCAGAGGACCAGGTAGCAGGTATATTAGACGCTGTTATCAAAACAGCGTCTAATATACCTGTTAGGGGTTAAAAAAAACACATCTCCAGCCTGCCAGCGAACGATCGCCGCTGGCAGGCTGGAGATCAACTCTCTTACCTTCCGTTCCTGTGAGCGCGCGTTCACAGGAAGTCTCGCGTCTCGCGAGATGACGCGTATATGCGTGACTGTGCGCAGCGCTGCCACCTCCGGAACGCGATCCTGCGTTAGGCGGTCCGGAGGTGGTTAAAGCCTACTAGGCCAACAATCGGCCCATACTGCAGAATCATTGTTTTCTGGGTCACTTAACTGTCACTGAACTACCTCAGCACGACCATAGGCTTTGAAAAACCCCCATCGCCTGCAATCTCCCAAATGTGCGCACGAGCACAGTCATCACTACACCAAGATTAACGCATAGAGGAATAAAATTTATGTCATGAGTGTGTCAACTATTGACAACTCTTTGCGGTTGTCTAAAATCTATTCCATACATGTCCCCTGATAGGGGACGTAACAGGGATTAAACTGATAGGAATAGTACTACTTAACACACCACTCCTATCTGGTGGCACAGTAGATTGCACGCGCAGTGCCCCAAATTGGAAGTAGGAGGACCGACCAAGCATCTTTTTCCATCTCCCGGTTCCTAAAATCTATTCCATACACGTCCCCTGATAGGGGACGTAACAGGGATTAAACTGATAGGAATAGTACTACTTAACACACCTTATAATAATAATAATAATAATAATAATAATAATAATAATTGTGGCGAAACCGACCTCGCCACTGGGTTTTGGAGAGGACTGGCTGCTGGCCTCTTGCCCCAGGATTATGGGCCATATACTAACTTTTAAACCCCTGAACCGATTCAAGTGAATTTTGGATAGGTTTGTCCCCACGTTATACTGTTTGAATTAATGTAAGTTATATGTATGGCCAATGTAAACTCACAAAGTTGTAACAATCTATAATAATTGTAACTTGTCAGCTTGGGAGGAAAATGCTGGGTGTGTTTCTATTGTGCTATTGTCCCATTGTGTGTTTAAATGGTGATGTCTGTCCTGTTGTACCTACATATGTATTGGCGATCTCCCTTTGTTCTGAGAGATAATTGGATTGCTCCTCAGGTTGTCTCCAGACAGAGGGGAGGAGACCATGATGCATTGTGGGGATATGTTGTCCTAAGTCACAGTCTTCATTCTGGTCCTCTGGGGGCGTGAACGATTGGTTGCTGTAGTTACATTGTATGTGTTGTTAATTACTGATTGGTTGTATTTCAAACCCCTGTGGGCAGTACTATGTTTGTGGTTTATGAATAAAAGAGGCTGTACGTGAAGTACAGTCAGACCACTGTTTGACCCTCAACACGGAGCCTTGTCTTGTTATTGGGGGGATTCACTGTATGCTGTTAGAGGACCGATTGCCAGGATTGTATGCTTTTCCTGTTCGTCTGCTAGCATCTATTCGTGAGGTTCCAGTTTGGAGTGCTATTTTGTATCCAGTTCGGGGTTTGGTGTTCTGCAGTAGCTGTGCCTGTCTCTCAGAAAGGGGCTTATCGCCTAAACGGATTTTAACCCCTTGTCTGCTGAAACGGTCCGTTACATTGGTGGCAAGCAGCGGGATCGTTCCCACAGCCCAGAAGGACAGCTACAAAGAAACATCATTCCCTGGAATTACAATTTGAGGGCAACGCATGTCCCAGTACAGCGACCCTGACAGCACCAGAATGGAAACAGCAGTGGAGTATGATGAGGGTGTCATGGATGACCGAGATGCAGTCCGCAAAGGCATCTGGTACCAGGTACTGGGTATTGTGGAGTATATGCAGGACGAGAGACTCCCCACGGAAGACCAGCGGTTGCAGAAGCGAGTAGCCCTGCGGATGCCCTTCCTGGGAGAGCAGCCCCGGGAGGAATGGGTAAAGAAATTGGATCTCCTAGCATGGCGGGAGCTGTGGCTGGAAGATGCCTACCAGGCGCTCTGGTGGTATGGGGCACAGTACCTACCCAGGACAGCTGAGCATGACAAGCTGGAGGGAGAGGAGTTTGATGGTCCTGGCTTGTTATGGGAGACCTTTTCAGAGCTGGAGTTTGGGAGCCCTACACAAGCCCGGTTCCATGATCTCTTGGAATGGAGGGAGAGCAGGTATGACTGGGACGACACTCATGAGATTGAGCAGGACCTGGTCCACCTGGTGACCCGGGAGATGGAGATGGAACAGGGCTACCAGCAGCTGTTCCACGCCAGTGAGAAGGCTCAGCAGGACAGTAAGGTGACAGACCCAGTCTCCATTCCCCAGCAGCAGTGTGAATTGCAGGGAATTGGGAGCCCAGTCTCCATTCCCCAGCGGCAGTGTGAAGTGCAGGGAGAGGAGAGCAGCGTCCTCCCTCCCCAGCGGCAGGCTGAGTTACAGGGGGCAGAGGTAGTAGTTCCTGCCCCCCAGCAGCAGAGTGATATGCCGGGAAGGCAGTGTGAAATGCAGGGCGAGGAGAGCAGCGTCCTCCCTCCTCAGCGGCAGGCGGAGTTACAGGGGGCAGAGGTAGTTGTTCCTGCCCCCCAGCAGCAGCATGATTTTTTGGGATTTGGGAGCCCAGTCTCCATTCCCCAGCGGCAGGCGGAGTTACAGGGGGCAGAGACAGTCAATCCTGTCCCCCAGCGGCAGAGTGTCCAGCAGGGAATAGAGAGCCCAGTCTCCTTTCCCCAGCAGCAGGACACTGTATTGGGAGCGGAGACGGTCGGTCGCCCTCCCCAGCGGCTGGAAGTATGTATGGGAGAGGAGCTCATTACCCCCTCCCCCCAGCGGCAGCTTAACGCACCAGGGGGACAAAGTAAGCCCCACAACAGTGCAGATGGGACCGTGGTCTCTGCACTTACAGCACAGGGGGTAGAGACAGTCGGTCTCCCCCTCCAACAACCAGGCTCCAACCAGGCTTCTTCCGTGGTAGCGCTGGCACCAGGGCAGAGTACCACTGATCCCTGCCCACAAAACAACCTTCACTCCAAGCCAGGGAGCAACACAGAGACTGGGAGTACCAGCTTCCAACATAACCTTGGTGGACTCACTGGACAGAGACAGGCTACTAAAGTCAACAGGTCCAGTAGTTGGTTGTGGGTGGGCTGCCAGACTAACTCAGGTACCGACCGGCGTGAGGTCAGGTATCTGGTTAGTCTTCCCTTGGGGGGGGGGGGAGATGTGTGGCGAAACCGACCTCGCCACTGGGTTTTGGAGAGGACTGGCTGCTGGCCTCTTGCCCCAGGATTATGGGCCATATACTAACTTTTAAACCCCTGAACCGATTCAAGTGAATTTTGGATAGGTTTGTCCCCACGTTATACTGTTTGAATTAATGTAAGTTATATGTATGGCCAATGTAAACTCACAAAGTTGTAACAATCTATAATAATTGTAACTTGTCAGCTTGGGAGGAAAATGCTGGGTGTGTTTCTATTGTGCTATTGTCCCATTGTGTGTTTAAATGGTGATGTCTGTCCTGTTGTATCTACATGTGTATTGGCGATCTCCCTTTGTTCTGAGAGATAATTGGATTGCTCCTCAGGTTGTCTCCAGACAGAGGGGAGGAGACCATGATGCATTGTGGGGATATGTTGTCCTAAGTCACAGTCTTCATTCTGGTCCTCTGGGGGCGTGAACGATTGGTTGCTGTAGTTACATTGTATGTGTTGTTAATTACTGATTGGTTGTATTTCAAACCCCTGTGGGCAGTACTATGTTTGTGGTTTATGAATAAAAGAGGCTGTACGTGAAGTACAGTCAGACCACTGTTTGACCCTCAACACGGAGCCTTGTCTCGTTATTGGGGGGATTCACTGTATGCTGTTAGAGGACCGATTGCCAGGATTGTATGCTTTTCCTGTTCGTCTGCTAGCAGCTATTCGTGAGGTTCCAGTTTGGAGTGCTATTTTGTATCTAGTTCGGGGTTTGGTGTTCTGCAGTAGCTGTGCCTGTCTCTCAAAAAGGGGCTTATCGCCTAAAAGGATTTTAACCCCTTGTCTGCTGAAACGGTCCGTTACATTAATAATAATACTAGTGGACGTAACAGGGATTAAACTGATAGGAATAGTACTACTTAACACAGCACTCCTATCTGGTGGCACAGTAGATTGCACGCGCAGTGCCCCAAATTGGAAGTAGGAGGACCGACCAAGCATCTTTTCCCATCTCCCGGTTCCTAAAATCGATTCCATATACACGTCCCCTGATAGGACACATAAATGGGATTAAACTGATAGGAATAGTACTACTTAACACACCTTATAATAATGCAGAGAGAGGCAATGCAGAGAGAGGAGTCTGAAGAAGAGGAGTCAGAGGAGGAAGGTGGCTTTGAGGAGGTGGAAGACCAAACACAGCAGGCGTCCCAGGGGGCTTGTTGTCACCTTTCGGGGACCCTTGGTGTTGTACGTGGCTGGGTGGAGGAAGAGACCTTCAATCACATCAGTGAGGACAAGGAACGGGACATGGCTAGCTTGGTATCCAACCTTGTACAAATGGGGAGTTTGCGGTTGTGCAAATGGACTGTTTGCGGTTGTTTGTGGTGCATTAAACAGGGAATTTTGTCTGTCATAGTTTGGTCTGTCACTGTGAAGCGGGTGTAACCCTTACACTACCTGATCGATACAACATCATACCTGATGTTTTAAAGCACGTTATTCCAAACAATTTAGGAATGTTAGGTGATTTATGCCCTTTATGGATTAAAACCCGACTCTGCGTCAACTTTGTAATTTTCCATGGGAGTTTTGCCATGGATCCCCCTCCGGCATGCCACAGTCCAGGTGTTAGTCCCCTTGAAACAACTTTTCCATCACTATTGTGGGCAGAAAGAGTCCCTGTGGGTTTTAAAATTCGCCTGCCTATTGAAGTCTATGGCGGTTTGCGAACGGAAAATTTTATGTTTGCGACATCTCTAATTTTAGATTGTTTTAAACAGTAATTGCAGTAATCCTAGCATCTGTTATTAAGTTGAAAGTGCGGTCTGAACAATTTAGGGGTGTATTTAGTTGATATCTAACTACTTGCATTCATCTTTGCTTCTGTACTGAATTTGCAGTCTGATACAACCAGTTTTGTGGTGTGTTAATTTCATATACACTCACCTAAAGAATTATTAGGAACACCATACTAATACGGTGTTGGACCCCCTTTTGCCTTCAGAACTGCCTTAATTCTACATGGCATTGATTCAACAAGGTGCTGATAGCATTCTTTAGAAATGTTGGCCCATATTGATAGGATAGCATCTTGCAGTTGATGGAGATTTGAGGGATGCACATCCAGGGCACGAAGCTCCCGTTCCACCACATCCCAAAGATGCTCTATTGGATTGAGATCTGGTGACTATGGGGGCCATTTTAGTACAGTGAACTCATTGTCATGTTCAAGAAACCAATTTGAAATGATTCGAGCTTTGTGACATGGTGCATTATCCTGCTGGAAGTAGCCATCAGAGGATGGATACATGTTCTCATTCTGTTTACGCCAAATTCGGACTCTACCATTTGAATGTCTCAACAGAAATCGAGACTCATCAGACCAGGCAACATTTTTCCAGTCTTCAACAGTCCAATTTTGGTGAGCTTGTGCAAATTGTAGCCTCTTTTTCCTATTTGTAGTGGAGATGAGTGGTACCCGGTGGGGTCTTCTGCTGTTGTAGCCCATCCGCCTCAAGGTTGTGCGTGTTGTGGCTTCACAAATGCTTTGCTGCATACCTCGGTTGTAACAAGTGGTTATTTCAGTCAACGTTGCTCTTCTATCAGCTTGAATCAGTCGGCCCATTCTCCTCTGACCTCTAGCATCCACAAGGCATTTTTGCCCACAGGACTGCCGCATACTGGATGTTTTTCCCTTTTCACACCATTCTTTGTAAACCCTAGAAATGGTTGTGCGTGAAAATCCCAGTAACTGAGCAGATTGTGAAATACTCAGACCGGCCCGTCTGGCACCAACAACCATGCCACGCTCAAAATTACTTAAATCACCTTTCTTTCTCATTCTGACATTCAGTTTGGAGTTCAGGAGATTGTCTTGACCAGGAGCACTCCCCCTAAATGCATTGAAGCAACTGACATGTGATTGGTTGACTAGATAATTGCATTAATGAGAAATAGAACAGGTGTTCCTAATAATTCTTTAGGTGAGTGTATAAAAGTACAGTACTTCCATTCATCTTTGCTTTTGGGATGAATTTGCGGCCTGATACAAACAGTCTTGTGGTGTGTTTATTTCATATATAAAAGTACTTCCATTCATCCTTGCTTTTGGGATGAATTTGCAGTCTGATAAAACCATTTTAATTTTTCTTAAATTTTTTTTTGGGGGGGGGGGGGGGGGGGTTATTTCATATATAAAATTACTTCCATTCATCCTTGCTTTTGGAGTGAATTTGCAGTCTAATACAACCAGTTTTGGGGGGAAGGGGTTATTTCATATATAAAAGTAACTCCATTCATCCTTGTTTCTGGAGGGAATTTGCGGCCTGATACAACCAGTTTTGGGGTGTATTTAGTTGATATTTAAGTAAATCTATTCCTCCTTAATTCTGGGGTGAAATTGGGTTCTGATACAAACAGTTTTGGAGTAAATTTAGTTCATATATAAGTACTTGCGCTCTGGCATGCTACACGGGTGAAGAAAGCAATCTCCTCAGGCTTAAGAAAGAAAAGATACTAGCGGTGATCATGATAAAGGCCGAGAACATATAACCCAAAAAGGGTTAGCCAACGAGGTCACCATTCGCCGAAGCAGAACACTTCTCTACTTCTTTTCCACTTAATTTGATGCCACAATCAGTAGTTTTTCACCCAAACCTGGTTTTATACTCTTGCTCTACCTGGGCTTGCTGTACTAAGTGGGCTTCTGAATAAGTGGAGTTTAAAGAACCGGAGTGCTGGTGCTGAGTGTGATTCTGTGGGAGTGATTGCAAATAGCTGCATATAGCTTATAGCAATTGTCCTTGTGCTATCAATTGCACTGCTCAACTCTTCCTGAGCTCACTCTACCTGGGCTTGCTGTACTAAGGGTACTTTCACACATGCAGCAGAGGATTCTGGCAGACAGTTCCGTTGCCGGATCTATCAAAACGTATGCAAACTGATGGCATTTGTCAGACGGATCCGGATCAGACGGATCCGTCTGACAAATGCATTGAAATGCGGGATCCGTCTCTCCAGTGTCATCCGGAAAAAGGGATCCGGCATTTATTTTTTTCTAATTTTTGCGGTCTGAGCATGCGCAAAAACGTAGCCGGCATTAATGCATTTCAATGGGAAAAAATGCTGCATCCAGCATTCCGGCAAGTGTTCCGGAATTTTGGACGGAGATAAAACCGCAGCATGCTGCTGTATTATCTCCGTCCTGAAAAGTCAAAAAGACTGAACTGAAGACATCCTGATGCATCCTGAACGGATTGCTCTCCATTCAGAATGCATTAGGATAAAACTGATCAGTACTTTTCTGGTATTGAGCCCCTAGGACAGAACTCAATGCCGGAAAAAAATAACACTAGTGTGAAAGTACCATAAGTGGGCTTCTGAATAAGTGGAGTTTAAAGAACCGGTGTTTAAGACAAGGAGCAAGAAACTAAGGTTTGATAGATTTTCCTTGTGTGTTGTTGACTTGATTTTAGCTAGTCCTCCAACTACAACAGACAGGGTCTAAGGCCCCTTTCACACAGGCGTTGCGGGAAAATGTGCGGGTGCGTTGCGGGAACACCCACGATTTTTCCGCGCGAGTTCAAAACATTGTAATGCGTTTTGCACTCGCGTGAGAAAAATCGCGCATGTTTGGTACCCAAACCCGAACTTCTTCACAGAAGTTCGGGCTTGGGATCGGTGTCAAGGACCTTTGATGACGTCACTTCCGGTCATCACATGATCCATCACCATGGTAAAAGATCATGTGATGGATCATGTGATGACCGGAGTGACGTCATCAAAGGTCCTTGACCTGTAAAGAATGCTAACCACAGGTCCTGTGCAACAAAGGAGACAGAAGGAGATGCCGGCATCGCGATCAAGTGGACTAAGGTGAGTTAAATTATTATTATTATTTTTTTAACCTCTCCAGCGCTGTTTTACTATGCATTCTGTATTCAGAATGCTATTATTTTCCCTTATAACCATGTTATAGGGGAAATAATAAAGATCGGGTCTCCATCCCGATCATCTCCTAGCAACCGTGCGTGAAAATCGCACCGCATCCGCACTTTCATGCGGATGCTTGCGATTTTCACGCAACCCTATTCACTTCTATGGGGCCTGCGTTGCGTGAAAAACGCAGAATATAGAGCATGCTGCGATTTTCACGCAACGCACAAGTGATGCGTGAAAATCACCGCTCATGTGAACAGCCCCATAGAAATGAATGGGTCGGTATTCAGTGCGGGTGCAATGCGTTCAACACACGCATCGCATCCGCGCGGAATACTCGCCCGTGTGAAAGGGGCCTAATTCTAACTCATATTTTCTGTTTTCCTTCTTTACAGCTCATCCCCATTTTAACATGTGATCCATGGACAATGCTACTAAGTATGTGTCCTGTGCAATGTATGCATGCCTTGAAGAGCCATTTGAGGTTGAATACATTTGCACTAGATGCAATCACGTTGCCTTGGATCTAAATAAGCAGCTTGAAATAATTAGGGGCATTGCAAACCTGGAGAGAGGCTTAGACCTCACTGTGCAGGCACTGACTGGGGTCAGTGAAATGGAGGTGGGAGGAGTGCAGCAAAGGTTAGACAGATGCTGGTGGTAGAGGATTCTATCATTAGAAGGACAGACAGAGTCATCTGTCGCCGAGACCGTGAATGCCGAACAAAGGTGGGAGAACGGAGCCTCTAGGAGCAGGAACGCCCCCCCCCCTGCTCCTAGAGGCTAATTAGCATATTATAAAAGTTAGATTTCTGGCGTAACGGGGGCATAGATAAAAGTAGGACTAGGCTAACTAGGTTTAGCTGACATTAGCACATCGCTAATGTCAGCTAGCTTAATAGGGTTAAATCTGGTGACAGAATCCCTTCAAGAAAGGATGATAAATGAGACGCAAACTGAAGACAGATTTTCAACACCAAAAATTAGCAGCCAGAGTCATATACACATTTATAAATAGATCTTTATTATAACATGATAGTTAAAACATACATAAAACTACAAATAGCAGATGGTGGTGGAAAATAGAAAACCAAGGGCTAAACGCTCTAGCAGATCACGTGGGTCACTTAGAGAAATTAGTGCAATAAATATACACAGAGAGTATATCATTCCTACAGCAGCTACATGCTTCATCAGGGGGTGAATGACACTCTGCAGTATGTCCCCATCTATATATACCCATCCATACCCAGCTATTGAATATTTCGGGCACAGGCCAGTGTAGTGGTGTTTTTGCCCATGCTCTAGATAGGTGCTAATAAAGACAGACTATGCCAATACGCCAGTTATTTTTTTTTAACTCCCCAAAAAATAGGCGAGTTTAGTAAATGTGTGCCCCATGCTTTATGCATAAAAAGTGTGATAGAAAAACCGCAATTAGACTTACCGGTAATTCCGTTTCCTTGAATCCACCATGACGGCCCACATTGAGATTGACCCTTGACCTCTGTAGGGGCAGGAACACATAGAGAGTTTAAATTCCCCCCACCCCTCCACCTCCTCAGTGCTTTACAAATTATCCGAAAGGTGGAAAAGAGAGTAAAAGATATTGATTCATACCCTTAAACTCGTATTTTATATAGATTTATTTTTTATTTTTTAATACACATATATGATATGTGTTTTTTTTTTTTTTTTTTGGGATGGGAATAGTACGGGGCCGTCATGGTGGATTCAAGGAAACGGAATTACCGGTAAGTCTAATTGCGGTTTTTCTATTTCATCCACCGTGACGGCCCACATTGAGATGTATCAAATGACTACATGGGTGGGGATATGGCCTGTATAATCTTCCGACCAAAAAGAGCCTCATTCGAGTCTGGAAGATTAAGGTGATAGTGTCTTACAAAGGTGTTTGTGCTAGCCCAGGTTGCGGCCCTACAAATCTGGTCTAGTGAGACGCCTCTTTTTTCAGCCCAAGAGGAGGCAGTGGCCCTAGTGGAATGGGCTTTAATATTGCCGGGACTGGGCTTGTCCTGTATCCTGTAGCAACACTCGATGGTGGACCTGATCCATCTAGCTATGGAGGATTTAGCTAGCTTCTTCCCTTTATTTTTTTCCAGAGAACTGAACTAGGAGATTATTATCTATCCTAAGAGCCCTGGTAGCCTCTAGGTATTGAATTACTGTATCCTTAACGTCTAAGAGGTACATGTTATCACTACACCCTGCAACTTCGGACCTAGTGATAGAAGGTAGAAAGATCTCCTGTTCCTGGTGGAAGGAGGAGACTACTTTAGGGAGGAACCCAGGGTCGAGCGTTAGGCGGATGTGATCATTACAGATTTGGAGATATGGTTCCCTGCAGGAGAGGGCCTGAAGTTCTCCAATACGTCTGGCTGAAGTAATTGCTATCAGGAAAGCAGTCTTCAGAGAAAGGTGTTTTAAGGAGATCTCTGATAACGGTACAAATGGAGGCTTTGTTAGGCCTTCTAGGACGATGTTCAAGTCCCAAGTTGGAGCTCTAGATTTAAGGGTGGGTCTTAACCTTGAAGCTGCTCTAATAAACCTCCTGACCCATCTGTGATTGGCTAAGCTGCAGTCGTAGAAGGTACTGAGGGCTGATATTTGTACTTTCAGAGTACTAGGTCTCAGACCTAATTCCAGACCGCTCTGGAGGAAGTCCAGAATCTTGTTGATGGGAGGAGAAGAGGTGTCCGGGAGATCAATTCCTAACCAAGAACAGTATCTTTTCCATATCTTTAAATAGATGGAAGATGTCACTTTTTTTCTACTGGCCTTGAGCGTGAGAATCACCTTATCTGACAGGCCTCTGTTCTTTAAGGTTTCGCTCTCAGGATCCAGGCTGCCAGTCTGAAGATTCCTGGGTCTGGATGCAGAAGTGGGCCCTGGACTAGGATGTCTCTCTGAAAAGGAATTTCCCAGGGATCCTCCAGCGATAGCTGTCTTAGAGTAGAGAACCAGCTCCTCTTTGGCCATAGGGGGGCTATTAGGATGAGAGTAGTTGGTTCTCCTAGAAGCTTCTGGATGACTCGCGGTAATAGTGGTATCGGGGGAAATGCATAAGCCAGTCTCCAATTCCACTGAATTGATAGGGCGTCTATTGCCCACGGGCCGTCCTCCTGATTTAGGGAGCAAAAGCATTCTACCTGCGTATTTTTTCTTGAAGCGAATAAGTCTACTTTCGGATAACCCCATCTTTTTGAGATCCTCTGGAAGATCTTTCGGTTCAGGGACCATTCCCCTGGATCTATTTTTTCCCTGCTCAGGTAGTCTGCTACTGTGTTTTCGCAGCCCTTTAAATGGATGGCGGAGAGCGACAGGGTGTTCTCTTCTGCCCAGGAGAAGATTTTCATTGCTACAGCGCCCAACAGGCGTGACCTTGTCCCTCCTTTGTGTCGTAGGTATGCCTATGTGGTATTGTCGGATAGAATCTTTAGATGATGACCCCTCAGTAGGTCTTCTCCTTTTGTTAATGCTTCGAGGACAGCGTACAGCTCTCTGTAATTGGAGGATCTTTTTCTTATGTCTTCTGGCCAAGTACCCTGTAGAAGATGGTCTCCTATTTTTGCTCCCCAGCCTTCCAGACTTGCGTCTGTTATTACCTGAACGGCCGGGTAGTTCCGCCACTGTAGACCTCCAAGCAGTCTTCTTCTTTCTTTCCACCAGCTTAGATCTGATTTTACGGACTGAGGAATCCATACATTTTTGTCTAGGTTTGTCTGTCTTCCATCCCATACACTTAGGATCCAACTCTGGATTACCCTTGTGTGGCTTTGGCACCAGGCAACCGAGGGGATGCAGGCAGTTAGACTTCCGAGAAGACTCATGGACCGTCTGATGGAGCACCTGTGAGAACTCTGAAACATTCGGATCTTCTCTACTAGCGCCACTGTTTTGTCCTGGGGAAGAAAGGTCTTTAACAGGGCTGAGTCCAGTTCTACGCCTAGGAATCTTATTCTTCTGGATGGGATCAGAGTGGATTTTTTTATATTTATGATCCAACCCAGATCTTTTAGCAACTCTGAGAATCTCTGAGTTGCAGACAGATTTTCGGCTTCTGTATTGCCAAGAATAAGGAAGTCGTCTAGGTATGGGATAATTGTTATACCTTCCTGACGAAGATAGGCCACCATTTCCACTACCACCTTTGTGAAGACCCTGGGGGCCGAGGAGATGCCGAAAGGGAGGGCGACATATTGAAAATGGTGGATCAAGCCGTCCGGCCCTTTTAGGGAGAATCTTAAGTACTTTTGAGAAAGATGATGAATAGGAATATGGTAGTATGCGTCTTTGAGGTCGATTGACGACAAACGCTCCTTTCTGGATTAGGGGAATAGTGGATGTGATGGTTTCCATCCTGAATTTCCTGTATAAGATGGATCTGTTTAGAGGTTTTAGATTTATGATGGTTTGCAGGGATTGGTCTGGTTTCTTTACTAGGAAGAGGTTGGAGTAGAAACCTCTCCTTTGTTCTAGTTGCGGGACCCTCTGAATTACCCCTAGATCTAAGAGGTCTCGGACGCCCTGCCATATTTTTGGAAGCTCTGTTTTGTTCTGGGATGAGATGCAGAATCTTCTTGGGGGGATTGATGTGAATTCTATCTTGTAGCCTTGAGAGACTACGTTTAGAACCCAGGGATTTGAGGTGATCTGCTCCCAAGATGGTAAGAACCCCTTCAGTCTCCCCCCTACTCTGGTGTCATTGCTGTTTATTTTGACGGTTTTGGGGATTGAGAATGAAGCCTCTCCCTCTTCCCCCTTTGGGATAGCTCCACCTGCCAGTTTTTCCTTCCCCCCTGTAGGATCTCTGCTGGGGCTGGAACTGACGAAAGGGCTTCTTTCTAGACTCCTTGTCCTCCGGAAATCCCTTCTTCTTATCCGCCGCTCCCTCTAAAATCTTATCTAGAGTGGGACCAAAGACAAACTCCTCAGAAAATGGGATAGAACAGAGTTTGGCTTTGGAAGCCTTGTCCCCTGACCATGCTTTCATCCATAATGCTCGCCTGGCTGCGTTAGAGAGAGCAGCGTCTTTGGCTGAGAAACGGATGGATTTCGCAGAGGCATCCGCTAAGAATGCTGTGGAGGAACGAAGGAGTGGAATAGACTCCCTGATTTCTTCTCTTGGGGACTTATTTTTTAGGTGTTCGTCCAATTCCCCCAGCCATATATACATAGCCCTGGCTACTGAAGTTGCTGCAATGTTTGCTTTTACCCCAAACATTGCTGACTCCCAGGATCTTTTTAGGAGCCCGTCTGCCTTTCTGTCCATTGGATCACCCAATTGGGAGGAATCCTCAAAGGGAAGAGCGGTTTTCTTTACAACCTTAGCCACCTGTATGTCGACTTTGGGGGTCTGATTATATATTTTGCTTTCTGCTGGATCAAAGCAGAGTCGGTTCCTGAACTCCTTGGGGACACCTAATCTCTTCTCAGGATCTGACCACTCCTCCATAATCATTTCCCGTATATTCTCGTTTATAGGGAAGACGATGGAAGTCTTGGATCTAAGGCCGCCAAACATTTCATCCTGGACGGTCCGGGGTCTAGGGGTATCCTCAATTCCCATTGTGGACCTGACTGCTCTGAGTAAATCCTCCATCTCGTCTGTGGAGAAAAAATATTTTTTGTCCTCCTCCAAAATTTCCCCCTCTGACAAGGGGTCCTCAGCAGGAATCTGTCTGGATGTGACGGAAGCTTCCTCTACATCCTCGCCCTCAGATGAGGAGACGACCGACAGTTTGCGTTTCTTGGGAGGGTTGGGGACACTAGCGGGGACAGACATAGTGGCCAAAGAAGATCTGATTTCGTCCGTAATAAAAAGTCTTCATTTCGGACAGAATATCTGGTTGCTCTTCCTTCCATATTTCGGCAGTACAAGGCTTGCACAGCCTTTTTTTGTAATTTTCAGGTAACCTTCTTGAGCATGCACAGCACTTTGAGAGCTTTGCTTTAGTTTTAGATTCTTTGCTGCCCTGGAGGAAGCAACCAGATATACCATGCTTAGAATTGGAACAGAAGTAAAATTCAAAATACAATTTCCCCCCAGAGGGGACTCACTGTACTGATGGCCGAAGGATCAGAGCCTTCCTGGCGAGGAGTAGGTGCTTCAGACATCGCGGTGCAGCAGGCAAAGGCTGACAACCGCGCTTTTTTAAAATCTTGTCCCGGCGTCTGACGTCATCAAGCAGCGCCCCGACTGACAGCGTGAGCCTGCGCCGCACCAGCTTGTAGAAAAAGGTACGTGCGCCGCCCGGCCCGCCTCTAATGCGCTTCATGCGCCGCACCACTCCTCCTGCCGGTCACCTGAGAGGAAGGACGCGAGGCGCCTTGTGAAGCCGGCACCCCCGACTATTACCCAGAGGAGGGAAGGAAGTCTGAGGTAGGGAAGGACCGCAGGCCTCAGCATAAGCTAAGACGAGGGTCCTTGTTGCTCCAAGCTGGCCAGCCTTAGCCCCTGCCGTGGGAGGCCAGCAGGAGATTCCTGTAAGAGAATAAAGCTACTACCCTCCTGGAAGGAGGGCTCTCTCTACATGTTGGCCCCTGTAGGGGCAGGAAAGCACTGAGGAGGTGGAGGGGTGGGGGGAATTTAAACTCTCTATGTGTTCCTGCCCCTACAGAGGTCAAGGGTCAATCTCAATGTGGGCCGTCATGGTGGATGAAATGGAAATATAGATTAGCAGACTGAGATGAAGCCAAGAAGAAGATATGCAATGTGTAACATGAGAAGTCCTGAGCAGCCTCTACTGAGACAGAGGGAAAAGGTCACCCCTCCTCCCTTAGGCTAGGTTCACACCTGAGCGTTTTACAGCGCGTTCCTACGCGCTGTAAAACGCTCAACAGGCAAAAACCAATGTTTCCCTATGGGCATGGTTCTCACCTGAGCGTTTCAAAACGCCCTACGCCCCAAGAAGTACAGAAGCTTCTTTGGGGCGTATTGTCGCGCGTATTGTGGCAGTTTTTCATTGGATGCCTCTGTGGTTAACCACACAAACGCGCGTAGTACACGCGTTTCCAAAATGCAAAAACGCCCCAAAATACGCCTTAAAAACGCCTGTAAAAAGTGCTTATCGAATACGCTCAGGTGTGAACCCAGCTTTAGTTCATCCTTGATCTGCCAGAGGGCTCATGCACACAACCATATTTTCTTTCCAGTTCTGTTCCGTTTTTTGTTTTGCGGACCGTATACGGAACCATTCCTTGCATTCCATTTCCGTATCTCTGTTCAGCAAAAAAATAGAACATGTCCTATTATTGTCCACATTATGGACAAGGATAGGACTGTTCTATAAGAGGCCAGCTGTCCTTTCCGCAAAATACAGAATGCACACGGACGTCATCCGTATTTTTTGCAGATCCATGTTTTGCGGATCAAAAATACATACGGTCGTCTGCATGAGCCCTTAGGCCTAGTTCACATGTCAGTGTTTTGATCAGTGATTTCCATCAGTGATTGTGAGCCAAAACCAGAAGCAGAGCCTACACAGAGATAAGGTATAAGGGAAAGATTTGTACCTGTTCTGTGCATTTGACATGTACCTGGTTTTGGCTCACAAATACTGATGGAAATTAACTGACCAAATAATTGAGGTGTGAACGAGGCGGGTTTAGATGGGCCGATAAGCAGCAGATTGCCGGTAAGGAAGTGCTCCTAACCGACTGTCGGCTGCCCGTTAAGTGGAGGTGCATTTACATTACATTAGAGTTGAGTGAAACGAGCTTCAGATAAAGCATCCAAAGTTGCATTGTTTAAAACTTTGGAATAATACTGTACTGAGATTCGTCTCCGTACAGTATTAGAATGTATGGGCTCCGATAAGCCGAAGTTAGTTATTCACGAAGTCGCGCGTTACTTTATTGAATAACTTAGGTAATTGATTTTTAAAGTGGAATACCACTTTCCACTTATGCAGAACAGAAACAAAGTCCTGTCGACAGGACTTTTTTTTTCCGTCCTGCATAACGGAAAC
This sequence comes from Bufo bufo, assembly GCF_905171765.1. Classification (NCBI taxonomy): domain Eukaryota; kingdom Metazoa; phylum Chordata; class Amphibia; order Anura; family Bufonidae; genus Bufo; species Bufo bufo. Next base: position 374,745,061 of record NC_053392.1, on the reverse strand, counting down.
TAGACGGATCCATTATGCTTGCCCATAGACTTGTATTAGGATGGAGCAAATCAGAATGCCTCTTAAAGACTTCTGTTTTGCATTCCGTCTGGCCATTACGTTATATTCCGTTATAAACGGAACCTATAGCAGAATGGCATAATACTAGTGCGAACCCACCCGAAACAGTCTTAGGGCGAGTTCGTATCAGCCTTTAGACGCTTTCCATTTTGATCCATCATAATAGAGGTCTCAGGGCAAACCTAACGGATCCGCCTGGTTTCCGTTATCCAAGACGGAAAAGAAAGTCCTTTGAACCTGTTTTCCAAGCAATTACTAGACGTCAGACTTAAACCAAATACGATTAAGCTGATTTATTAAGGGCTCATAAATTTGAGACAATTTAAAGACAGACGTTTCAAATACGGCAGTCTTTTTTTACTCCGAAAAAAAAAAAGGCGAGCTTAATGGAGCATATTTGCTAAGCTTGCCTTTTTCTCCATCATTGGCCCATTGCACACGACTGTGTGTCTGCCATGGCCATATTGCAGCCCAGATACGGCGGGTCCGCAATACACGGGACAACGGCCGTGTGCATTGCGCGTCACAGATGCGGTGCTGAATGGAACCATGGAACGGAGGCACTACGGAGTGCTTTCGTAGGGTTCCGTTCCGTGCTTCCGTTCCGTAAAAAGATAGAACTTGTCCTATCTTTTTGCGGAACGGACGGATCGCGGATCCCATTCAAGTGAATAGGGTCGCGATCCGCATGAGGCTGGCCCACTGTTGGTGCAATTTGCGGTCCACAGCATGGGCATGGGCAGCACACGTTTGTGTGCAAGAGGCCATTTTCTGTTCTTTTTTTCCTCATTCATGTGTGCGTATTTAGGGTTTGATTTATTATTTGGTGCACAGCTGTTCTTAAATGAGCTGTATTTTTTCTGCAACGCAGGTGTTTTATGCCTGATAATACTTATCAATTGTGGTGTGAGACTATTGCCCTTAAATGTATTATTGTAACGCAAAGGTTATTTACGCCGCAATCTGTGACTTTTCCAGGTTCACGCCAGCTCTAAAAGAGTGGGCGTGGCGTGGGCAGGGAAGTGAATGGGCCTGTAGGCCTGGCTCATTTACCATTTTCTACGCCTGTAGATGTTTTTTTTACGTTTAGAATCGGGTGTGGATCTGCCGAAGTTATGTATCGGTCGGCACCTCTTCATAACTTTGGCATATCCACCACCAGCACATTAAACGTTTTAGTAAATGACCCCCTTAAAGATTTACTGTCATTTTTATTTTTTTGCTAATGTGTAGGGACAGGAATGGGGAATATTATTCTAATATACTTTATTTAGGGAAAACCTTTATTTATGGGAGAAAACTAGGGCTGAAATGTCCCTGTATAAAGTTCAATTACAGATGCAGGGGCAACTGAAGCCATGACCAAAGATGTGAAACAAAAACTACATAAAGTTGCAGAAAACCAACTGGCAGGAAAGACAGGTCAAAATATTTGTCCCACACAAAGGCTGCCTTTATATGGGTAATGGATGCACCAAATCCGACCTGGACCAAATAGACACGTGGCAGCATGGGCCACAATAATAAATTTAGGTGCAATAGTCTCGCACCACAATTGCTAAGTACTATCAGGTGTAAAACACCTGCGCAGCAGACAAAATACATCTCATAACAGCTGTGCCAAATAATAAATAAAACCCTAAATGTGTTCACTAGTGTTGAGCGAGCCTGCTCAGCCGAATACCAGTTTGGCTCGAGCATCGCTATGCTCGGCACATGGCGGTACTCGGCCGAGAACCGCATGCGCTCGAGCGCAATGCTTGAGTCTCCTCCCTTTGCAGCTGCTAATCAGCCAATAAACGTGCAGGTAAGTACTGCCCTAAGTGTAATGCCAGTAGCCATGTTGGCTACTGGCATTACAGTGATTGGCTGGCCAGAATGTGTCACCGGGTGCTATATAGCACCCGATGACGCGTGTTCGGCTCATTCTAAGTTAGGGAGAGCTAAGCATAGGAAGGGACAGAGAATATAGGGAGTGTAATTGAATATCATTTTTCTACAAAAACGTTTCATAGACCCAAAAGTCTTTGTAAGGACTATTGTGTGTGACAGCAGCAATATATGTTTGTAACGCAACCTGCTCTAAATTGCTCAGTGTTGGGGAAAGCTGTGCATAGGAAGGGACAGACAGTGTAGGGAGTGTAATAGGAAGATTTGTATACAAAAAAAACACCCATTTTGGGCCAAATACTAAATTTGCGGCCTTGTCTGCATCTGTCAATGTGAGATACAAGCTTGAAATACAGCAATAATATTCAGGGTTTAAAAAAATACCCATTTTAGGCAAAGTACTTAATATTGCAGCCTTTACTGCATCTGTCATTGTGAGATATACGCGTTAGATACTGGTGTTCTATTCTGTTATTAAAAAAACACCCATTTTGGGCCAAATACTAAATTTGCGGCCTTGTCTGCATCTGTCAGTGTGAGATACACGCGTTAGATACTGCTGTTCTATTCTGTTATAAAAAAAACACCTATTTTGGGCAAAAAACGTAATTTGGCAGCCTTTGCTGCATCTGTCAGTGTGAGATACATGTGTTAGATACTGTTGTTCTATTCTGTTATAAAAAAAACACCCATTTTGGCCAAGATACTAAATTTTAGAAATATGATGAGAGCGTCAAATAAGGGACGGGGCCCCGGTCGTAGTGCTGCTGGTGGAGCACCTGTTGCAGGGAGAGGACGTGGTCGATCTGTGCCAGCTACACGCACAAGTGAAGCACCTTCCGAAGGTGTGAGTAGGCGACAGAGCATTCAGCGTTATTTGGTCAGGCCTAATGCAGCTCTACGAATGGTGAGGCCAGAACAAGTACAGGCGATAGTAGATTGGGTTGCTGACAGTGTCTTCAGTTCCTTTACATTGTCTCCCACCCAGTCTCCTGCTGAAAGATCAGAGTTGGCACCTGCAGCCGATGTCCATCAGTCTTTCACCTCACCCCCTTGCAAATCAGCCAAGCAGTCTGAGCCCCAAGTCATGCAGTAGTCTCTTCTGATTTTTGATGACTCTGCTAGCAGGGTTTCCCAGAAGAGATTGAGAGCACCGATGCCCAACCACTTATGTTTCAAGATGAGTACATGGGAGGACCACCGCAGCACGTCTCGGATGATGAAGAAACACAGGTGCCAACTGCTGTGGTTTTCGAAAGTGTGCAGACCGATAAGGAGGGCAGGGGTGAAGACTGGGTGGAAGATAATGTGGAGGACGATGAGGTCCTCGACCCCAAATGGAATCAAGATCATGCGAGTGACCTGTGTAGTTCAGAGGAAGAGGCAGTGGTTGCACAGAGCCACCAGAACAGCAGAAGAGGGAGCAGGGTCCAAAAGCAGAGCAGCCGTCCCCTAGACAGTACGCCTGCTACTGCCCACCGCAGCAAGGGACCGAGCACACCAAAGCCAGCTCCAAGGAGTTCCCTGGCGTGGCAGTTCTTCAGACAATGTGCTGACGACAAGACACAAGTGGTTTGCATGCTGTGCAATCAGAGCCTGAAGCGAGGCATAAACGTTCTCAACCTGAGCATAAACTGCATGACCAGCAATTAAAGTGCTAAGCACGAGCTGCAGTGGAGTAGACACCTCAAAAACCAAGAAAGGTCTCTGGCTCCTCCTGCTTCCTCTTCTGCTGCAGTCTCAGGCTCTTCATCCACCTCTGGAGTGACAGTGCCACCTGCCACCCCGTAAATAGAGGATCTTCCAGCAACACCACCACCTGGGTCACCAAGCATCTCCACAATGTCCCACGGAAGCATTCAGCTCTCCATCTCCCAAACACTGGAGAGGAAGAGGAAGTACCCCCCTACCCACCCGCGATCCCTAGCACTGAATGCCAGCATTTCTAAATTACTGGCCTTTGAAATGCTGTCATTACGTCTGGTGGAGACTGATAGTTTTAAAGGCCTTATGGTGGTGGCTGTCCCACAGTACGTCGTGCCCAGCCGCCACTACTTTTCCAGGCATGCCATCCCTTCCCTACACAACCAAGTGGGGGACAAAATCAGGTGTGCACTGCGCAACGCCATCTGTGGCAAGGTGCACCTCACTACGGATACGTAGACCAGTAAGCACGGTCAGGGATGTTATATCTCCATAACAGCAAACTGGGTAAATGCAGTGGCGGCTGGGCCTGAGGCGGATAGCAGTTTTCTGCATGTCCTTCCACCACCGAGGATTGCAGGGCGCTTCAGGTTGCCTCCTGTTGCTTCCTCCTCCTACTCCGCTTCGTCATCCTCTACCGGCTCCTCATCCGGTTAGCGTAACACCTTCACCACCAACTTCAGCACAGCCAGGGGTAAACGATAGCAGGCAGTTTTAAAATGCATCTGTTTGGGGGACAAACCCCACACCGTGCAGGAGCTGTGGACGGGCCTTGAACAACAGACCTATGAGTGGTTGGTACCAGTGAGCCTCAAGCCCGGCCTGGTGGTGTGCGATAATGGGCGAAATCTCGTAGCAGCTCTGGGACTAGCCGGTTTGACACACATCCCTTGCCTGGCGCATGTGCTGAATTTGGTGGTGCAGAGGTTCCTTAAAAATTACCCCGATATGTCAGAGCTGCTGCAAGCTCTGTGCGCGCTTTCGGCGTTCTCATCCTGCTGTTGCTCGCCTGTCAGCGCTGCAGCGTAACTTCGGCCTTCCCGCTCACCGCCTCATATGCGACGTGCACACAAGGTGAAACTCCACCTTGCACATGCTGGCCAGACTGTGCAAGCAGCAGCAGGCAATAGTGGAGTTTCAGCTGCAGCACTCACGGGTGAGTCGCTCTGCGGAACAGCACCACTTCACCACCAAAGACTGGGCCTCCATGCGAGACCTGTGTTCCTTGTTGCACTGTTTTGAGTACTCCACCAACATGGCGAGTGCCGATAACGCCGTGCTCAGCGTTACTATCCCACTTCTATGCCTCCTTGAAAAAACGCTGCTGGCGATGATGGAAGAGAATGTGGCACAGGAGGAGGAGGAGGAAGAGGGATCATTTCGTAGGGTTTCCGGCCAGTCATTCACAAGTGGCTCCGAGCTTGGGTTCCTGCACCCACAAACGCCAGGTACACAATTGTCCAGCCAGGGCACAGTTCTGGAGGATGACGAGGTGGAGGATAAGGAGGAGGAGATAGAGGAGGAGAAACCTTGTTCACAGCAGGGTGGCACCCAGACCAGCTCATGGCCATCACTGGTGCATGGCTGGGGGGATACAGAGGACACAGACCATACACCTCCCACAGAGGACAGCTTTTTGTTGCCTCTGGGCAGCCTGGCACACATGAGCAATTACATGCTGCAGTGTCTCTGCAACGACCGCCGAGTTGCCCACATTCTAACTTGTGCTGATTACTGGGTGGCCACACTGCTGGATCTCCGTTACAAGGACAATGTACCGTCTTTAATTCCCTCACTGGAGCGTGATCGTAAGATGCGCGAGTACAAGCGCACGCTGGTAGACGCGCTGCTGGTGGCATTCCCACCTGACAGCGGGGGCACAGTGGAAGCACAAGGCGAAGGCAAAGGAGGAGGAAGAGGTCGCCAACGCAGCTGGGGCACCGCCAGCACCTCAGAAGGCAGGGTTAGCATGGCCGAAATGTGGAAAAGCTTTGTCAGGAAGCCACAACAACCAGCATCACCAGCTGATATGGAACGTCTTAGCAGGAGGCAGCATTTCACCAACATGGTGGAGCAGTATATGTGCACACGCCTACACGTACTGAATGACGGGTATGCCCCCTTCAACTTCTGGGTCTCCAAATTGGGCACATGGCCTGAGCTTGCCCTTTACGCCTTGGAGATGCTGGCCTGCCCTGCAGCCAGTGTATTATCTGAACGTGTGTTTAGCACGGCAGGGGGCGTTATTACAGACAAGCGCAGCCGTCTGTCCACAGCCAATGTGGACAAGCTCATGTTCATTAAAATGAACCAGGCATGGATCCCACAGGACTTGTCCGTACCTTGTGCAGAATAGAGATGTATACCGGCCTTACCCAGCCATTGTTATACTACAGCGCAATTGCTCATTGTTGTAGTTTTGATACTTCCCACTCTTTTGGGTTGTACCCTAATAAAAAGAAAATTAAAACCAAAAACCAGTGTTGGCTACCTCGTCATCCTCCACCATCGCGTCCACCTACACCGCTACGTCCACCGCCTCCTGAAAATCCTACTCCATATGGACTTCCACCTCATAAATCAAGTTTTTTTTATTTTATTTGTACGTATTTTATTTGATTTTATTTCACCAATTTGTCTTTTACATTTTTGGGTGTGATATACCACTGCTATACCTAGTATACAGGTTAAAAAAATTCACTAATTTATCTGTTACATTTTCAGGGGAAATTCACCAATTTTTGGGTGTGATATCCCACTCCTATACCTAGTGGACAGGTAAAAAAAAAATCACAAATTTGTCTGTTACATTTTCAGGTGAAATTCATAAATTTTTGGGTTTGATATACCACTGCTATACCTAGTAGACAGGTTAAAAAAAATTCACGAATATGTCTGTTACATTTTTGGGTTAAATTCACCAATTTTTGGTGTGACATACCACTGCTATACCTAGTAGACAGGTAAAAAAAATTCACTAATTTGTCTGTTACATTTTCGGATGAAATTAACCAATTTTTGGTGTGATATAACCCTGCTCTACATAGTTGACAGTTGATTGTCGCGGCCCCCCTTCTTTCCTTCAATTCTTCTGCTTTAATAATTTGTCCCACATTTTCCCTTAATCACAATAAAATATCATCCATTGATCTCCCTTGGATGTGGTCTCTCTTTCTCACGCTCCCTCTCTGGGGTGGAACCCTGATTCGCCGCTAACCGTGATCAACATGGTAGGCGCAGAAAAGAACATATAAGGTTGACATAACAGATATCCAATTGGATCGTGAACATCATGGGGACGTGCGACATGGTGGGGCAGTATGTTTGTATACACCTACACGAACTGACACATGGTTCTGCCCCCTGCAACTTCTGGGTCTCCAAATTGGGCACATGGCCTGAGCTTGCCATTTACGCCTTGGAGGTGCTGGCCTGCCCTGCAGCCAGTGTATTGTCTAAATGTGTGCTTAGCATGACTGGAGGGGGTTATCACAGGTTATATTTCCCAATGTTTTGGGGTGTACCCTAATTTAAAAAAATTTAAGTAAATTAAAAACCAAAAAGCAGTGTAGGCTACCTCCTCCTCCTCCACTGCCACTTCCACCTACACCGCCACATCCACCGCCTCCTCAACCTCCTACTCCATATGGACATCGTCCTCCTAGATTAAGATTATAATTTTTTATTTTTACGTATTTTGTTATTTCAAGTCATTTCCCTATACACATTTTTTTGCAGAGCACTTGCCATGCTCTAAACCACATTTAGATGCGATTTCCAGCCCTCTAGCCCTTTCCATGACATTTTTACAGCCATTTTAGTGCTTAAAAGTTCAGGTCCCCATTGACTTCAATGGGGTTTGGGGTCAAGTTCGGGTCTGAACTCGAACTTTTTTGTGAAGTTCGGTCGAACCCGTGTACATGCGAACATATGCGATGTCTGCCGGCGCCATATTCTTTTGCATTGTGCCGAACTTTGACCCATGACACATCCATTAGGTGGGACAGGACAGCCAATTGAGACGTTTCAGCACATGGACACACCTCCACCCTATCATTGAGGTGTCCGCTCAACTCTAATTAGGATAAAATTGATCAGTTCTTTTCCGGTATTAAGCCCCTAGGACGGAACTCAATGCCGGAAAAGAATAACACTGGTGTGAAAGTACCCTAAGATTAATATAGTGGCTAAAGAAAAATGGAAAAAAGATTTTGATGGGATATCGGAGAACAGTGGGAGGAGGTATTGAAGAATAGATCCATGGTCTCAATGAGGCCCTCATATGGGGTGTCTCAATTTTTTCTTATTCATAGACTATATCGATCTCCTTTATTATAAAAAAAAAGGGTATAAAATCTACAGATGAGTGTCCCAGATGTGGCAGGGAGCAAGCAGGCCTCTTCCATCTGGTATGGAGATGCCCTAAATTGTTCCGATATTGGTTTGAGATAGCAGTAATTATTAAAGAAACTATTGGAATACAAATAGAGGGAGATCCTTTGGTATGTATATTAGGAGGTATGATGCATTTGCCGATCTCAAGATGGGATAAATAAATACTTTGTAAAGTACTTTTTCAAGCTAGACTCCTTATTTTAAAAAGATGGATTAAAAAAGATCCCCCTCTGTGATAGAGTGGAAGAAAACGATTGACCATATTATAAGGATGGAAAAAATAATATATACTAATAGGGGAGAAAAATTATTTGTTCTCCAAACTTTGGAATCACTGGTTTGGAATCACTATTTCTCTCTCTGTGTTAGAAATAGTGGGTTGGGTTTTATATTTATTTTGTTTTGTGTGAAATTTTATATTAGGTTAATATTGAAAAAAGAAAATGCTGCTTAGCTGATCTAGCACTTAGAAGCGTTTTGAGTTTACCTCTAAGCAATGCAAGGTCTGCTTAAGCTGTCAATTTAGTGTGCTTGTAAATGCGATCCATCGCTGCAATTTGAGTTAGTAGAGAATCTACCTCTTTCTGAATAGATTTTTGTATAGCGAGAATCCCAATGCAATAAGAATCCCACAAATATGAGATTTGTGAGTTTCCCAAACTATAGGCATAGGGGAGTCAGGCTGCAAACTACAAACTAGTTGTGAAGAGATCAAGTAGGTTTTGCTTTTGGTGTGTACAGTATAAGAGATCCATTGAGGTAACCTGGTCCATTCAACTGTAAGGTGGTGGAAATCGGGGCATGATCACATATAGATATGTTGCCAGTAGAGATGGCCTTGCGGTTCGCCCAGCAGTCGTTTTGCGGTAAACTTTGCGCATTCGCGATTCGCCAAACATGTGAACATATGCTGATGTCTGCCGGCGCCATATTCTTTTGCATTGTGCCGAACTTTGACCCATGACACATCCATCAGGTGGGACAGGACAGCCAATTGAGACGTTTCAGCACATGGACACACCTCCACCCTGTCAAAGAACCCGATCTGGCAGCCATTTTACATTCTGTGTTATGCCAGTGTAGGAAGAGGTTTCTTTGTGGAGCAGGGACAGGCTGTTAGGGACACCAAACGCTAGCTAATAGGGCCACAAAAGTCCTTTTAAGGACTTGTATAGGTGTGCTATCGATAGGTGTGATATACTGAGGGATGTGATATACTTATAATATATTTTCTAACATAGAAAGTATATTATAGTGCATTTGTATTGTGCAGCAGTTGTGTGCGGTCTGCTGCGATACCGCAGCTATATAGAGGGACAAACGCTATTGGAACAACTAATTGCAATGGGTGTGATATACCTGTTGCACCAAAGAAAACTGATTGAGGGGTGTGATATACCTATAATATACTTTCTAACATAGAAAGTATATAGTATATTTATATTGTGCAGCAGTTGTGTGCGGTTCTGCTGCAATACCACACCTATATAGAGGGACAAGCGCTATTGGAACAACTATTTGCCATGGGTGTGATATACCTGTTGCCCCCCAAAAAACTGATTGAGGGGTGCGATATACCTTCTTCCACAAAATACTGATTGAGGGCTACGATATACCTGTTGCCCCAAATAAACAGGGTGGTGTAATAAAACTGTTGTGGCTAAAAAAATAATTGAGGGGTGTGATATACCTGCTTCTACAAAAATACTTATTAAAGGGTTTGATATACCTGTTTCCACCAAATATTGATTGAGGGGTTCATTATACCTGCATCCACAAAATACTTATAAAGGGGTTTGATATACCTGTTCCCACCAAATATTGATTGAGGCCTGCGATATACCTGCTTCCGCAAAATACTGATTAAGGGGTTTGATATACCAACTTCCAAAAAATACTGATTGAGGCTGCAATATACCTGCTTCCACAAAATACTGATTAAGGGGTTTGATATACAAACCGGATTCCAAAAAAGTTGGGACACTAAACAAATTGTGAATAAAAACTGAATGCAATGATGTGGAGATGGCAAATGTCAATATTTTATTTGTAATAGAACGTAGATGACAGATCAAACGTTTAATCCGAGTAAATGTATAATTTTAAAGGAAAAATACGTTGATTCCAATTTTCACGGTGTCAACAAATCCCAAAAAAGTTGGGACAAGTAGCAATAAGAGGCTGGAAAAAGTAAATTTGAGCATAACGAAGAGCTGGAAGACCAATTAACACTAATTAGGTCAATTGGCAACATGATTGGGTATAAAAAGAGCTTCTCAGAGTGGCAGTATCTCTCAGAAGCCAAGATGGGTAGAGGATCACCAATTCCTACAATGTTGCGCAGAAAGATAGTGGAGCAATATCAGAAAGGTGTTACCCAGCGAAAAATTGCAAAAACTTTGCATCTATCATCCTCAACTGTGCATAACATCCGAAGATTCAGAGAATCTGGAACAATCTCTGTGCGTAAGGGTCAAGGCCGTAAAACCATACTGGATGCCCGTGATCTCCGGGCCCTTAAACGACACTGCACCACAAACAGGAATGCTACTGTAAAGGAAATCACAGAATGGGCTCAGGAATACTTCCAGAAACCATTGTCAGTGAACACAATCCACCGTGCCATCCACCGTTGCCAGCTGAAAATCTACAGTGCAAAGAAGAAGCCATTTCTAAGCAAGATCCACAAGCTCAGGCATTTTCACTGGGCCAGGGATCATTTAAAATGAAGTGTGGCAAAATGGAAGACTGTTCTGTGGTTAGACGAGTCACGATTCAAAGTTCTTTTTGGAAATCTGGGACGTCATGTCATCCGGACCAAAGAGGACAAGGACAACCCAAGTTGTTATCAACTCTCAGTTCAGAAGCCTGCATCTTTGATGGTATGGGGTTGCATGAGTGCGTGTGGCATGGGCAGCTTGCATGTCTGGAAAGGCACCATCAATGCAGAAAAATATATTCAGGTTCTAGAACAACATATGCTCCCATCCAGACGTCATCTCTTTCAGGGAAGACCCTGCATTTTTCAACAAGATAATGCCAGACCACATTCTGCATCACACAACATCATGGCTGCGTAGGAGAAGGATCCGGGTACTGAAATGGCCAGTCTGCAGTCCAGATCTTTCACCTATAGAGAACATTTGGCGCATCATAAAGAGGAAGGTGCAACAAAGAAGGCCCAAGACGATTGAATAGTTAGAGGCCTGTATTAGACAAGAATGGGAGAGCATTCCTATTTCTAAACTTGAGAAACTGGTCCCCAGACGTCTGTTGAGTGTTGTAAGAAGAAGGGGAGATGCCACACAGTGGTGAAAATGGCCTTGTCCCAACTTTTTGGGGATTTGTTGACACCATGAAATTCTGATTCAACATATTTTTCCCTTAAAATGGTACATTTTCTCAGTTTAAACTTTTGTTCCGTGATTTATGTTCTATTCTGAATAAAATATTAGAAGTTGGCACCTCCACATCATTGCATTCAGTTTTATTCACGATTTGTATAGTGTCCCAACTTTTTTGGAATCCGGTTTGTACATGCTTCCACAAAATACTGATTAAGGGCTGCGATATACCTGCTTCCACAATATACTGATTAAAGGGTTTGATATACCTGCTTCCACAAAATAATGATTGAGGGCTGCAATATACCTGCTTCCACAAAATACAGATTAAGGGGTTCGATATACCGGTTTCCACCAAATATTGGTTGAGGCCTGCGATATACCTGCTTCTACAAATACTGCTTTTCTCTGGGAACTTAGGCACAGGGTAATTTTGAAAATGACAGGCAGAGGAAGAGGCAGGCCGTTCCGCAGGGGTGGTAGTGGTCGGGCAGGTGCACCAGGACGGAACCTAAGTGGGAAGTTGGAGAACGCTTGTGCGATTACTTCAAAAGGCACACCAGAGTTGGTTGAGTGGCTCACTTGCCCTTCCACTTCTACACCCTCCTCATTCTTTGTATCTTCACCCTCCTCACTCTCTGCTGTGTGCACCACCAAAGACACCACCACCAACACCACCATAGCCCCTCCACTCGAGTCAGAGGGATTATTTTCCAATCCATTCCCAGACCTTACCGATGCGCAGCTATTCTTGACATCGGATGAGGAAGAGGAGATAGCAACGGCCGCTGACGACAGTACCCAGATCAACCTAAAGAGGGAGGTCCCCGCTGTTGCTGCCTACTCTGAGATCTCAAATGTCAGTGGTGGTGAAGATGATGTGTCGATGGACATCACGTGGGTGCCCACAAGAGAGGAAGAGCAGGGGAGTTCAGAATCAGAGACGGAGCAGCAGAGAGGGAGGAGAAGCCGGCAGAGCTCTCAGGGCACAGGAGGCAAAAAGCAGACTGTAAATGTATCTGGAGCGAGCCATCCACCATGCACTGTCACTTCTGGCACTCCCAGGACGCTCGCACATGGCTCTGCAGTGTGGGCTTTTTTTAACGTGTCAGCTGCTGACAATAGTGTTGCCACCTGCAGCCTGTGCTGTAAACGCATTGTCATATAGCTTCTATATAAAAAGAATCTTCATATAAAAGAGAGGATTAAATTATATATATATATGTATGGATCAAAAAATATTATATGATCCTTCGGGCGGACATAAACGCCTCTGAGTTCTTTTTATCTAGTATCTTAATTTGATTTGTGCAAGCAGTGAAACTAACGGACAATTGTATATGCAATATATATATATATCGTTTATTATAAAACAAAGAATATAAAATCAATACAATTGCAAAATAAATGATGAAGTTACAAAATAATACCCGAACACGCCACACGGTGGTGCTATTTTTGATTGACCACCACTTGCCCGTCAGACGTCTGATTTGTGACAGCCCAACGTGCTGGAACTCCACCTTGTATATGCTTGATAGGCTGCTCCAGCTTGTACGAACTCTGCAGCAGAACAGGTTCTGGGGAGCTTGGTTTCTTTTCACCACGCCAGTGGCTGCTCATGCGCGACGCATGCAGACTTCTGCGGCCATTTGATGAGATCACCAAACTGGTCAGTCTCAGCAAGGGCACCATCAGTGACATTGTACCTTACGCCTTCTTTCTTGAGCGTGCATTGCGTCGTGTCATTGATCAAGCTACCGAGGAGCAGGAGCTGGAAGATGAGGAAGTCGCAATGCTGAATGAATTCTCAGGGGGGGCTATTCCATCTGAGACAAGTCAGCAGGAGTCTGAAGAGGAGTCAGAGGAGGATGGTGGCTGGGGGGAGGAGAAGGAGGAGCAAGAAGAGCAGTCTTCGAGGGGGACTTCAAACTTTTTCGGGGATCCATGGTGTTCTCCGTGGCTGGGGGGAGGAGACCGCGGACGAAATTCTCCTGGGCTATGAGCAGAAGCCATGGCGCTTCACCGCTTTCAATTTAGTGCAAATAAGGGCCTTCATGCTCCAGTGTTTGAAGAGGGACCCCCGTATAAAAAGCATAAAGGGCAAGGACCAGTACTGGGTGGCAATGTACTTAGACCCCCAGTATAAACACAAAATGGCGGACATTTTACCAGCATCACAGAGGGCTGGCAGAATTCAGCATTTCCAGGCCTTGCTGCGAGAGATGCTGCATTCTGCTGTTGCGGGCACTGGCAGAGGAATTTCCACCCACAACGAAACAGGTGCAGGTACCAATACTATCTCGTCTGCAAGAAGAGGGCGGTTTGAAGATGTGTTGGTCACTTCAGACATGAGATCATTATTGCAGCCAACCCATTGACAACCGCCCTCCGGTTCTAGCCTCAGGGAACGCCTAGACCGACAGGTGTCCGACTAACATCAGGTTAACGACCAATGTAGACGCTCTGTGAAGCAAGGAACCCCTGGACTAGTGGGTGTGCTGGCTTGACCTATAGCCAGGGCTGGGACAATTTGCCATGGAACTCTTGGGTTGCCCATCGTCGAGTGTCCTGTCTGAAAAAAGGACGTTCAGCGCAGCAGGGGGGGATCTTGACCGATAAGTGCACTCGCCTAGCTCACGACAGTGTGGACTACCTCACATTTCTAAAAATTAATGAGGCATTGATCTCGGAGGAATTCAACTCCTGTGACGACCTCGTGTAATTGAATTTCCTCATGCCAGCCCACACATATCCGCCCACACCCAGAACAAAGAATGGTCCTTGCCTTATGTATATTGAGCGGCATAAAAGGCCTTTTGTCAGGTGAATGCATAATTTTTGGGGCCTGTACTCGCCGACGGTAAAATTTGTATCCAGTGACCGCCTAATGTACCTCCAGCCACATAATCACAAGTTCTTTTCTGTCAGGTGAATGCCTAATTTTTGGGGCCTGTACTGGCCTACAGTAAAATTTGTATCCAGTCACCTCCTAATGTACCTCCAGCCACATCATCACAAGTTCTTTTCTGTCAGGTGAATGCCTAATTTTTGGGGCCTGTACTGGCTGACAGTAAAATTTGTATCCAGTGACCGCATAATGTACCTCCAGCCACATAATCGCAATTTCTTTTCTGTCAGATGAATGCCTAATTTTTGGGGCCTGTACTCCAGTGGCCTACAGTAAAATTTGTATCCAGTGACCGCCTAATGTACCTCCAGCCCCATCATCACAAGTTCTTTTCTGTCAGGTGAATGCCTAAAATTGGGGGCCTGTACTCCAGTGGCCTACAGTAAAATTTTTATCTATTGACCACCTAATGTACCTCCAGCTACATCATCACAAGTTCTTTTCTGTCAGATGAATGCCTACATTTTGGAGCCTGTACTGGCCTACAGTATAATTTTCTATCCAGTGACCGCCTAATGTACCTCAAGCCACATCATCACAAGTTCTTTTCTGTTAGGTGAATGCCTAAATTTGGGTGCCTGTACTCCAGTGGCCTACAGTAAAATCTTTATCTAGTGACCACCTAATGTACCTCCAGCCACATCATCACAAGTTCTTTTCTGTCAGGTGAATGCCTATTTTTTGAGGCCTGTACTCCCGTGGTCTAAAATAAAATCTTTCTAGGCTCCAGCAGGGCACATTTTTAAGATTTTCCCATTAAGACGCATAAAAATGGCCCCTGATTAAAATACATATTTTTTGTGTGAATTTTTGCCAATGATCCCCTTCTGGTATGTCACTGTTCATGTTGTGGGACTATTTGTGCACTTCTAGTAAGTATTTGCTGGCTGTAATTATGACCTGAAGATTTTTCAGGTTCGCCTGCCATTAAAGTCAATGGGGCCCGCCGCAAACACGTGGTTCGGGAACATTTGATCGCGAACACGCGTTAGCGAACCGTCCTGGCCGATGTTCGTCCATCACTAGTTGCCAGTCTCTGCCGACCAGAAGTAGGTAGAGAGAGGAAAGAAAAACCATCAAGCCTCCAAAAGAGTGGTGTGGAGTAGAAAAAAATGAAATCCCTCTATGAAGGGTTGTGGTATCTCCATATATCAGTAAGGCCCAAGGCGGTAAATGCAATATTACGTTTACGCAACTTAGTATATGCAATACTAGACTTTTTCGAGAAGTTGTCCAAGAATGAATTCTCAATGTCATTTGCCCTTTCTATGGCTATTAGTGCCCCTATATGAGCCGATGTACATGTGGCCAATTAGTAAGATGGCGATTTGATAGGTCTTAGGATGTTCTGGGCATGCAACATTATTTACCTTTTCTAATATGGCCGACAAATTTGTCAGGCATGTATGCGCATGCTCTATTTGCTGTTTAGCGTAATGACGCATTATAGGCATTGAAAGCAACCCGGTCATGCGAGGTGGTGATCTGATACTCCAAACTTGGCGGACATTACACACGATGTCGCTCCACACCTGGTTAGTGTACCCCAGTCCGTCCTCCCTCCTCTTTGATTTAGCATATCATATTATTTGCACATGGCACTTTATCAATCACATGTGATTCATCATTATTAAATGATTTTGACATCATTTTAATCATTGATCTTTTAGGTATGAAATCATGTCTATTGCACTTTCATTTACTTTTGATGCGATTTTGTGTAAGTTTTTATTTATTAATTATGTGATAATGATATGAAATTATGAGTTTTATTGGTTGCACTATATGTATTGAGCACTTTGTCTATTTTCCTTGCTTGAGAAAGGCTCTATTGTTGAGCTGAAACGTCACTGTACCACTTTGGTGAATAAGCGGATTTCTCTTTTATCTTGGAGTGCTGCCCTTTTTTGCATTATATATATATATATATATATATATATATATATATATATATATAAAATGAAAAATAGATGAGCAGCACACAAAGCCAGGAGGCGATATTCCTTGAAATGGATCATGGACTTTGATCCAATAGGATATAGGTAAAGAAGAGTCCAAGGCAGCACACAAATATCCGTGAAAAACAAAGGGTATTTTATTCACCCATGTGCAGACAGCAACGTTTCAGCTCTCTCTATGGAGCCTTTGTCAAGCCATAATACTCAGTGCAAACTCAGGTGCTTATAAAGCATACACAATTAACAAAGCGTGATTACATGATTGTATTCCAATTAATACATAAACATTAATAAAATCCGTGACTCTCAACTGTACATAATTATAATATAAGACATATAGCCACACAACATAAGATATCAAAAAAGTGCCAAGTGTCACAAATATTGATCATCGATACATACAGTTATAGTGCATACAAATCGTCAATTGATAATCTCTTGCAGGTATACATGATTGTGTTAATTAAAAATTCATTTACTTCTGGATATCTCACATGTCTCTGGAGACCGCAGGACTCACTCGGCGTCCAGAACTTGACACTGCGCAGGCGCGGGGAATGTTACATCCCGCTAGACTGTCTATGACATACAGCAACCAACGGCCCACAGTCAAGATGGCGGCTTGGCATCACACGTGGACCGAGCATGCTCACTCCCAAAGCTAGACGGGCATAGTCAAACAGGCACGGCGATCATTTGACCAGTCACCTGACAATCATGCATAGCTACGGACCTGTTACACTATTGATTTCCTAGTTACTCATCCATAACAAAGGGGGTCCAGCGGTATAAAACAGGCTACTGTCACCCTTGGCCACCTCATCCCCATAACTATATCCTTAAAATTGTCAATTTACAGGTCCGCACAATATGAACTTTCACACCTGTTTTCCATATATGTGAAGCCTCCGCCGGGGGACCCAGATCAGAGGCAGCACACCGTAGTGGGTCCAGTGAACACAGACGTCACCGTTGAAGTGACTCTGTGTCACAGTCCCCACATCGGGAGGAACAAACAGACATACATGAACACTGTCAGTGTTAGATAGTTATCATACACACATGTGCCATGCCTGCAGTCACCGTCCATCCATGAATAATATACCCTTTGTTTTTCACGGATATTTGTGTGCTGCCTTGGATTCTTCTTTACCTATATATATATATATATATATATATATATATATATATATATATATATATTTATATATAGATAAAATCATACTTCTGATATATATGAATGCATAATATGTGGGAAACTACTACTGATGTTTTAGCCATAATATATTTACATATATTATGATATATTATATATTCTAAGTATATAATAATATATGTAAATATATAATGGCTAAAAACATATATATGTTTAAATTAAATTTAGCCTGTATTTCTGAAAAGTTTCTGGAGGGATTTGAACTCACAACCTTCTACATTACAGCCCAGAATGTTAACCACTACACTATAGAGCTGCAAGTATTCCTATACAGCAGAAGTCTCATATTTTTTATTTTTTTTATTTAAGTAACTGGCTATGCAGCTCTATAGTGTAGTGGTTAAGATTCTTGGCTGTAATGCAGAAGGTTGCGAGTTCGAATCCCTCCAGAAACTTTTCAGAAATAGAGGCTAAATTAGATTTAAATACACTGGGTACCCAAGCACTGACTCCATATATGGACATAGCTATAAATGGCGTCAGAGCAGGGACTCCTAAGCTGAACTAGAGTCCTGACACCCTCCCCTCTTCAGAGCAGGGGGTGCCTGATTTAATTCTCAGGTTCTCCCATTGACTTCCATTGTGCTCTGGTACTTTGTAAAGCACCCGAGCATCGGGAAGTGTTCTACTCGAGCACCAGAGCACACAAGCACTTTGGTGCTCGACCAACACTACAAAAGTAACACTCTTCTGGTGTCTGTCCATGTAGTAGGTGCACACTGCTTAATAATTGTGCCATATTTTGTGGCACCCATGCTCCACAACTGAAATCTACTCTAACCAGGAACTGGAGTAAACTTTAGGTGTAATGTGCAGCAGTTTTTTGGAAAACATATTGTTAAATGGGACTTGCACTAAAATTTCCAACTTTTCTATGTCAGAAAACTAGCATGGAAGCTTTTTAACCCCCCCCCCCCATGTCTTGTACTATTTTTTTTACATTTGTTTTCTCCAAAATTACAAAACATTAAATTCACCGCAAAACAAACTGTTACAAGATGTGTATAAAACTACTTAAGAATATTTTATGTATATTTAACTTGAAACAAACAACATATTATGTATGCTTTTATAGCTTTAGAGCCCTAATAATACAAAAACCCTGCAAAAACTGTTTTTATTTACTGTGTTTCATATTTATTGCAGATGATTTACCCAGGAAAAATTCTTTTTTGGCTTTAGTCAAGCTGCCAAAGCTTATTATACTGTATTTTACTATATATTCATTGGGTGCATCTTTAGCATTTTTGGATCCAACCATGTCCCTTTTTCTTATAGAAACTGTAAGTAATTTGCACTTGTTTTCAAAATGTATTCAAATCTATTTTAGTTAACATGCTTTTTTTTAAAGAAGACCTGTTACTGCTCCTGGCTTGTCTGTTTGAGTAATTCCTTGCATTCCCCATGTGATAATAAATTTGGAGCATCTTTTCTAATAACTTTGCTGTTGCTGTAATGCTGTCTGCATTAACGGTCCAACTGGGTGTTACCAATTGGACTTGTTACTATCCAATCAGTGTCATACTATTCAGGGACACTACCCCAACAGAAAACACCCAGTTGTACCTATATCACAGACTTCTGGCAATTCATTCATACATTTCTGGAATGAACAATAGAGGAACATAACAACATAGAGTCATTAGAACAGATACTTTGGAAATGTTATTACATGGGAAATTTAATCTTAAATTTTCCTTCTAGTAATATCTTGGTTAGGAATCATGTCAGATCACCTTTAGTATTTACTGGGTGTCATTTCCAATCTGCAAATTCTTTCCATATCTTCTAAAACATTATGCAGTATAAAGAATATGGAGGACGTTGTGCTGTCCTTTTACTTGCCATACGGTACTTCCTGACTGAGGGTCTTCACATTGATTAGTTGTGTAAATGGTACAGTATGTAACCTTCTGCCATACATGTTTTTGCTCGTAAATGCAAGTAAAAAAAAAAAAATGCTAATAATCTTTATTAGTGTTGGAACACTTTTTTACTCGAGCATCGCTATGCAGCAAATAAACATGTGCGGAGGAACTGATTGGCTGGCCAGAACTCGTAATCGGATGCTATATAGCACTCAATGACATGTGGTTCAGCTCAGTCTTAGTCAGGGAAAGCTGCAGCAGAAGGGACAGATAGTGTAGGGACAGGAATTGGTTGGTTTGTTAGGCAGGTTTTACTGGTGAAAGGTGTTAGAGACCCAAAAGTCCTTTTAAGGACTATTGTTTTATCTGGCTGCCATATATATTATTAGCGCAACCTGCTCTAAATTGCGTGCAATTTTTTGGCCGCTGCTGACAGTGACACAACCTCTGCTGCATCTGTTGTGTTACATTTGCGCTGTGAAATTCAGCGCAATTGTTTGGCCGCTGGTGACAGCGACATTACCTGCGCTACATCATCAGTATAGTGTTAGCGCATCCGATATATCAGTGACATTCAGTGTAATTTTTTCGCTGCTGGGGTCTCGTTTTTTCTATATCTGTAGAGTTTCAGTGGCACCCAATCCTTGGGATAACCACTGACACTTTTTTTATGTGTATCGGGAGGGCCTCGGTGGCACCCACCTCTTTTGGGATAAATGCTGATACCCTCTACGTAGCTATCTTTCCCTTGTTAGGGTTCCCTTGATTAGGGATTAACAGGGACTGGATAGTATTAGATTCGGGGACAGGGAACCTCCACCATCAGGGGGTCGCCCTGGGCTGAGCAGTCTATAGGGCAACTAGGGTGAGATACAGTTGCAAGAAAAAGTATGTAAACCCTTTGGAATGATATGGATTTATGCACAAATTGGTCATAAAATGTGATCTGATCTTCATCTAAGTCACAACAATAGACAATCACAGTCTGCTTAAAACTAATAACACACAAAGAACTAAATGTTACCATGTTTTTATTGAACACACCATGTAAACATTCACAGTGCAGGTGGAAAAAGTATGTGAACCCCTATACTAATGACATCTCCAAGAGCTAATTGGAGTGAGTTGTCAGCCAACTGGAGTCCAATCAATGAGATGAGATTGGAGGTGTTGGTTACAGCTGCCCTGCCCTATAAAAAACACACACCAGTTCTGGGTTTGCTTTTCACAAGAAGCATTGCCTGATGTGAATGATGCCTCGCACAAAAGAGCTCTCAGAAGACCTACGATTAAGAATTGTTGACTTGCATAAAGCTGGAAAGGGTTATAAAAGTATCTCCAAAAGCCTTGCTGTTCATTAGTCCACGGTAAGACACATTGTCTATAAATGGAGAAAGTTCAGCACTGCTGCTACTCTCCCTAGGAGTGGCCATCCTGTAAAGATGACTGCAAGAGCACAGCGCAGACTGCTCAATGAGATGAAGAAGAATCCTAGAGTGTCAGCTAAAGACTTACAAAAGTCTCTGGCATATGCTAACATGCCTGTTAGCGAATCTACGATACGTAAAACACTAAACAAGAATGGATTTCATGGGAGGATACCACAGAAGAAGTCACTGCTGTCCAAAAAAAACATCGCTGCACATTTACAGTTTGCACAAGAGCACCTGGATGTTCCATAGCAGTACTGTCAAAATATTCTGTGGGCAGATGAAACCAAAGTTGAGTTGTTTGGAAGAAACACACAACACTATGTGTGGAGAAAAAGAGGCACAGCACACCAACATCAAAACCTCATCCCAACTGTGAAGTATGGTGGTGGGGGCATCATGGTTTGGGGCTGCTTTGCTGCGTCAGGACCTGGACGGATTGCTATCATCGAAGGAAAAATGAATTCCCAAGTTTATCAAGACATTTTGCAGGAGAACTTAAGGCCATCTGTCCACCAGATGAAGCTCAACAGAAGATGGGTGTTGCAACTGGACAACGACCCTAAGTAAATCAACAACAGAATGGCTTAAACAGAAGAAAATACACCTTCTGGAGTGGCCCAGTCAGAGTCCTGACCTCAACCCGATTGAGATGCTGTGGCATGACCTCAAGAAAGCAATTCACACCAGAAATCCCAAGAATATTGCTGAACTGAAACAGTTCTGTAAAGAGGAATGGTCAAGAATTACTCCTGACCGTTGTACACGTCTGATCTGCAACTACAGGAAACGTTTGGTTGAAGTTATTGCTGCCAAAGGAGGTTCAACCAGTTATTAAATCCAAGGGTTCACATACTTTTTCCACCTGCACTGTGAATGTTTACATGGTGTGTTCAATAAAAACATGGTAACATTTAATTCTTTGTGTGTTATTAGTTTAAGCAGACTTTGATTGTCTATTGTTGTGACTTAGATGAAGATCAGATCACATTTTATGACCAATTTGTGCAGAAATCCATATCATTCCATAGGGTTCACATACTTTTTCTTGCAACTGTATTTCTGCCCTTGCCCGGTCCATAAGACCTTGCTCCTCTCCCCCGTTTTCCTTTTCTTTCTATCCTGTTACTGTGGATTTCTTGTTGGGGGCAATACTCCCCTTTAGGAAATTCAAGTACTCGCATGTCTCCTTGCACTATATAGGTGGTATATTTATACCAATACCCTTTTGATATAATAATAAAGGTATTTTTAAAGTCACCTCATTTAGTTGTTTTGAATTTGGCAGCGACATTACCTGCCCTACATCTCCAGTATAACGTTTGCGCATCCTAAATATCAGTGACATTCAGTCTAATTTATTTGCGCATATGCTTACAAAACCTGCGCTACTGTACGTGTGACATACTTGCAAGCATATATACCATTTAATATGCTGAAGGCGAGCAGTAAGGGACGGGGAAGTGGCCGTGCTGCTGATGGTGCACCCATAGGCCGTGGCCCTGTGCGCGGTGAAACTGTGCCTGATGCCAGAGCACAAGAAACACACTCATCCACGATACCTAGCTTCATGTCCCAGCTTGCAGGGTGGCGCAGGACACAACTCTCGACTTCACACCAGTGCGACCTGGGAAAGTGGCAAGCCAAGCGAGGACAGCAGTACAGAGGGGGAGGGATCCGCAGCACCGCAACAGGCTGGAAGAGGCAGTGGGGTGGCAAAAGGGAGAAGGCGGGCCACACCAAACAGGCCTGCAACTGTTCCCCAGGAAACCCCCTTGCGGCAATCTCCCTTGCCAAGGGGTAGGTAGGTCATTTGCAACCTGTGCCATACCAAAATGAACAGGGGCGTGAACACTAGCAACCTCACCACCACCAGCATGATCCGCCACATGGCATCAATGAACCCAAATAGGTGGGTCGAATGCCAGGGTCCATAATCTGTGTCTGCGGGTCACACCACTGCCTCCTCTTCCCCTGTGTTACGTGCTGGCCAAACCCCTGCCCAAGACGCAGGCCCGGATGCCTCCCACCCTGCACCTGGACCTTCGCAAGCACCATCATCTACCACATCCACTTCTGTGTCCCAGCACAGTGTACAGATATCCATACCACAGGCCTTTTAACGAAAGCGCAAATACCCAGCCACCCACAGGCCATAGCACTAAATGAACACCTTTCAAAATTGTTGGCCCTGGAAATGTTGCCATTTAGGCTTGTGGACATCGAGGCTTTCCGCAGCCTGATGGCGGTGGCAGTCCATCGTTACTCAGTCCCCAGCCGCCACTATTTTTCCCGGTGTGCCATCCCGGCCTTACACCAGCATGTGTCCCGTAACATCACCCGTGCCCTGACCAACACAATTTACTGGGAAGGTCCACTTAACGACTGACACATGGATATATAATAAATAAATAAATAATAGTGGGGCACTCCCTATAGTATTGGGATTTTATTAAATGTAAGATAAAATTCAGATAATGAATAGTACAATTATATAGATAGGTCAATAAAACAAATATTGTTCTTAAAATTAATAGCCGCAATCAAAGAGAGTGGATATATATATATATATACGGTATATAAAACACATACATGTGTGTTCACGATAAAATATACATCCAATTGGTCAGTTTCAATCTCTGGAACCAGCAGTCAACCAGACCTCTGATAATTTGAAATATTCGCAATGCAACAATTGACCAGAACTCTAATGTTATAAAATGTTCGATGATATGAAATGTTCGATAATATAAAAAGTTCGCAATACGATAATGACTAAAAGTTCTTCCAAGCGCCAAAGCAGTATACCAGATACTTATCGATCTCAAGCACAGGTAAAAGCTGGTAACATATAGAGCGGCGTCCCGCTCACTTGATACAAACAGCGGCGTCCCGCTGTATACTCCACAAAGTGCGATCGCTTGTTTTAGAGACAAACTAGCACAATCTTACCGGGAGGTCTTCAGTGGACTTCGTTGCCCTCGACACGGTATACCTTCTGTGGAAATTGGGGTTCCGGTCTCAAGGGCTGTTGCTTGTGTTTGAATACCGCGCCAATCCTTCGAATACACGTGACCCCGCGGTAAATCAGGGTTTCGATATTTCCAGTAATAGCATCCACGCCTACTCAATCGGTCGATGTGCGTTTCTTGGAGATAGGGGTAATCCCAAACGCTTTTTGGGGTTTAGAAAGATGACCCCTTCATCAGTGGCCCTTCATATATTTATTTATTACTTATTTTTGATTTGTCAGACTGGGTGTTGTCTGTCAGTGGGAGCACCTCTAAGCGATTCCCCACCACCTGAGTGCGACATAATTCCGAATTTACATGGATAAGTGCTTGTGGCCAGGGATGCTACATTTCCCAGACGGCACAAAGGGTGAACATTGTGGAGGCTGGGAGAGAGTTGTACCCTGGAATGGCACAGGTGCTACTGACACCAAGGATTGCGGGCCCTACTTCCATCAGAATTTCCGCCACCACCTACATTAGTGGCTGCAACCCCCATTCTCTTCCTTCCTCCTCCACTTCCACCTCTGAATTCTCATCTTGCAGCACCAGTCAGCCAACAGTCAGGCCCTTGCCCCTAATGTTTTAGAGGGTCACCAGCGGGCCATCAATCATAATTTTTCAAGGGTGTGTATGATGCCCTCCTTTATGTATAATAAAGGGTGTATTGGAGTGCCGTTTCCTTGTAATTTTTGGCAGCCCTTTCACTTAGTGCATAGGCTTTATGAGTGTAGGAGTCCCACTACATGAACAATTATACCACAATGTGAATGAGGCCCTCCTTTATGTGATATACAGGTTGTATCGAGTGCCTGTTCCTTGTAATTTTTGGCAGCACTTGCACTTTATATACAAGTAAATATACAGGAAAGAATGTTTCCTAACAATTTTTCCTCTAAAATCGATTTTATCTTCGGTTTGGTGCGTATTATTGTCAGTCTGTAAAAGTGGCGTACTACTCGGACAACATCGTTCCCAGCAGCAAGATGCATTCAGACATCCTCCCCATGCTGCTCCCAAACCATTTCAGTGGTGTTTCCTTCAATTTCTGACCTTTTCCTATGAACCAGACACCCTCCCCTCTTTAGAACAGGGGGTGCCTGGTTTAATGCTCGAGTTCTCCCATTGACTTCCATCCCAAAGTGTTCTACTCGAGCACTTTTGTGCTCGATCAACACTAATCTTTATTAAAATATTCCATGATGTGTCTCAAGCTCTTGTCTCCTTGGTTACAGACTGCAAACAAACCCTGTGTAGTCTGATCCAGCAATCAAATCCCCTTTATCTGTCCCAAACACATTGGCCGAGGTAGTAAAAAGTATGAAAGAGAGCGTCTCTACAAGATTAAATTAAACAAGGTTTGTTTGTTGTCTGTTATCAGGAAGACACATTAGTAAGCATAGAAGTTGTAGCCCCAAAACAGTAGAATATTTTAATTGAAGATTTAGAAAGTTTTCTCATTTTATTTTTTTTTACATTATTTTAGGTGCATTGGAGCAATAAAATGACTGTAGTGGTACTACAATTTTTTGTGTGAAAAGGTGCAAAATTCGTGTTTGTGACTTTTTCAATGGCTCTTGAGTGTTGAGGGCGTGAGGGCGGGTAGGCAGCCCCTCCACATTTATCATCTTTTACACTATTTTTCTGGTGGGAAACAAGACTGAAATCTTTGTCAGCAAAGGGCTCGCGAAGACCACCTGGTTATCATAGCCTGGTAAATGCCAAGCTATGATAAATCTGCCCCACAACCTTTAAAATGTCCTAGTTTCATCAAAACTAATATGGCGAGAGGAACATAGCATCAGTAGTACAGACTCAGTATGAAGTATAAAGTCATTTAAAAATTGTGGGCACAGGCTAATAATATTTCTAATACAAAGAGAATGGTGGCTCACTCACTGATCCACTTTTGGAAAGGTGCACTGCCCAACAGCACTCCCTATTGCTGATGAAGTGAGAAAAGGATTGGTTTGGGTTTGAGAATCACTCAATCTCAGGCAAACATATAGCCAAGTTGGATTATACATTATATAATCCAACTTGGCTATATTTTTGCCTGATATTGAGTGACGCCCAAACCCAAACCAATCCTAATAATATTTCTGCCAATCTGGTTTGATAGCACAGTGCAATAACCACGGAACATAACATTGCGATGGAGCTCGGGCCTTAGAAGCGCAATTTGGCTAAGGAATGTTATTAGAAAATGTATGCAAATGCAGGATTCCAGGGTGAAATAAAGAAGTGAGCCTCCAGTAAAGTATCTGTTAGTCTAGGGCTCCACAGCATGAAGCAGTCATATGTGATCTCATTAGAGATGAGCAAACCTTTTGAGATCTGGTTTGGTTCATGATCACCAAATCTTTTAAAAAGTTTGTCTAAAATTTGTTAAAATAATAAAAAATAAAATAAAATAAAATAAAAAGAAAACAAAACCAAATATAACAAAATAAATTATAGTTCACCACTGCGTTATTTAGATTTTCTATCGGCGTCGCAGACCTCCGTGTGAAGTGGGCTTGATTCACATCAAACAGTAGTTTACGCAAAAGAGGTGGTCGCGTTGCCACTTATAGGCTGTAGCTTCTGAGTTTTAGATGAGGATATGACAACCAAACAACAGAGTGCCAACAGAGGATAATCTTTGCCAAAAACGACCCTTCAGTGAATTTTTGAATTTGGAGCACATAGTGAAGGTCCATCAACTTTCCATATATCAAAAAAGTTTTATTATACTCACAAAGGTATAAAATTACCAGGCATTGAACAATCAGTAAATCGTCCGTATTCACAAGACTGCCGGACCCAGGTTTCGCCAAAATAGCTTCATCAGGGGCGAATATTACACCCACAATTGGGCGTTCTATTTATATGGGTAGGGCAAGACAAGAAAGACATACTCCTCCCACCCCTCTTTAATATAAAATACCTGTATCTTAAAACTTATAT
Source organism: Bufo bufo (assembly GCF_905171765.1). Lineage (NCBI taxonomy): Eukaryota > Metazoa > Chordata > Amphibia > Anura > Bufonidae > Bufo > Bufo bufo. Next base: position 374,718,325 of record NC_053392.1, on the reverse strand, counting down.
AAAATTAAAACACCCACATTTCTGTTAATTATACTTAAATTAAATCAACAATCAATATCAATAGTCTTTGTCTTACACATGTTGCCTGTGTTACATATATTAAATCTCTGCAGTATAGCAACCCTATTCGCTTAAAACAGACCTTCAAACTATCTATTGTTTTTTTAAAGATGTGACCGGAGTCATTATATCTTCTCTCCGTGGTAAATAATTCATCCTTCATAACTACAACTCATAACCAATAGACTTCTATCCTTAGCTTTACGCTATTTAGCATTACCCACATCTTATCACTCAGCCAATCACATTGCACTCACATCTACTATCACCATATGTCATTCCCCATTCACAAACCTGACATGTGATTTGTAGCAACCAAAAAGACCTTCCATTGTAACTAATCCTCCCCATAGTGTTATACCGTAGCTTCACTACAAACTTATAACTATTCAAGCAGACATTGTTTCAGATCAAAGTCTATGTTTAGTCCATCAGGTTGTAAGGAATTAATTCTGTATATCCATTCTACTTCCCGGCGATTTATGTTCACCACTGGGTCCCCACCCCGCCAGTTCAGTTTAACCTTTTCGATCCCTGCAAACCATAACCCTTTAGGATCTTCACCATGCATTTTTTTTTTTTAAATGCGTGGACACACTATGACTTTCCAAGCCTTTCTTCATGTTGTTAATATGCTCTTGGATTCTAGTCTTAAGCTTGCGCATAGTTCTCCCAATATAATGTATCCCGCATGGACATTTAAGTAGATAAACAACCCCCATATGTTCACAGGTTATTTCCCCATTGATATCATAGGTCAGACCACTTTTAGATGTTATTCTCTGTACCTTTTCCTTTTATCTTCCTTGGTGTGATTTCTGCACGCAATGCAGAAACCGCACCATGTGAATTAATTTTTTTATTTTTTATCAGCCTTCATGGGAATATGATTGTGCACCAAAACGTCCCCTAAATTGGGCGCTTTTCGGTACAGAACCTCTGTTTTTTCTGGGATAACAGCCCCCAAAATGGGGTCATTTCTCAAAACTGACCATTTCTTCCGTAACGTATTTTTCATTGGCCCTGTAATGGCACTGAACTGAGTGAAAAAGGTAAATCTAAAGTCCTTTTCTTCTTTATTATTTCTGTTCTTTATTTCTTTACATCTAGTTTCACTGATCCACAATTTCACTGATCTTTTTCATCATACCCTTTTTCCTCGTATGATTTTACTTTGATCTCTGTAATCCTCTATATCTGTGCAATTTCTATAGATCCGCATAAGTTGTCCTTTAGGAATGTTTTTTATCCAAGGGCCATGGTGGCAGCTACCGTACTTGTGTCAATATAACCATTGACATCGGTTTGCTTTAGGCTACTTTCATACTCGTGTTTGGTGCGGATCCGTCAAGGATATGCACGAACGCTTCCGTTCAGATAATACAACCGCATGCATTCGTTCAGAACACATCCGTTTGTATTATCTGTAACATAGCCAAAACGGATCCGTCTTGAACACCATTGAAAGCCAATGGGAGAATGATCCTTTTTATATTGTGCCATATTGTGTCAGTGAAAACGGATTCGTCCCCATTGACTTACACTGTGTGTCAGGACGGATCCGTTTGCCCCCCCATCGTCAGGCGGACACCAAAATGCTGCAAGCAGCATTTTTGTGTCCGCCTCCAGAGCGGAATGGAGGTGGAATGGAGGCAAACTGATGCATTCTGATCGGATCCTTTTCCATTCAGAATGCATTAGGGCAAAACTGATCAGTTTTGGACCACTTGTGAGAGCCCTGAAACGGATCTCACAAACGGGAACCAAGATGCTAGTGTGAAAGTAGCCTAAAAAACTTTTTTGTTTTTATTTTATTATCTTGGACAAAAATGGTGAGGTCAAGGAAATTAACTCTTTCTGAACTAATTTCACTAGTAAAGGTTAGGTTCCAACTATTATTGTTTATGCCATTAATAAAAATGTCAGCCCCTGTTGTTTACCCTCCCACATTATTAAACAGTCGTCTATATATCTTTTCCATAGTGGGAGTCTACCCCCGATTGTTGTTGTTGTAATATAGGCTTAATATTTTCATTCCCCCATGATGACAAAAATATTTGCAGAAATCGCACCAATGAAGATAAAAAGAAAAGGAATGTACAGAGAATAACATCTAAAAGTGGTCTGACCTATAATATCAAAGGAGAAATAACCTGTAAACATATGGGGGTTGTTTATCTACTTAAATGTCCATGCTGGCTACATTATATTGGGAGAACTATGGGCAAGCTTAAGGCTGGGTTCACACTTGAGCGTTTTACAGCGCGTTCAAACGCGCTGTAAAACGCTCAACACATGAAAACCAATGCTTCCCTATGGCCCTGGTTCTCACTTGAGCGTTTTACAGCGCTGAAAAACGCGCTGTAAAACGCCCTACGCTCAAACAAGTACTTGAGCTTCTTTGGGGCGTTTTGACGCGCGTTTGTGGCCATAGGACATTGCAGTCAATCACACAAACGCGCGTCAAACGCGCGTTTACTATTGCAAAAAACGCTTGTCAAAAACGCTTGTCAAAAACGCGCGTTAAACGCGCATATCAAAGACGCTCAGGTCTGAACCCAGCCTAAGGGTCCATTCACACGTCCGCAAATGGGTCCGCATCCATTCCAAAATATCGGGAACGCGTGCGGACCCATTCATTCTCAAAGGGGCAGGAATGGATGCGGAAAGCATTTCCGGAGCACGGCCCTGAACTTCCGGGCTTCGGCCCCGAACTTCCGGGCCGCGGCTCCGCAAAGAAATAGAACATGTTCTATTCTTGTCCGCAATTGCGGACAAAAATAGGCAGTTCTATGGGGGTTGCCAGCCGAGTGTATTGCGGATCCACAATTTGCGGATCCGCAATACACTACGGACATGTGAATGGACCCTAAGACTAGAATCCAGGAGCATATTAACAACATAAAGAAAGGCTTGGAAAGTCATAGCGTGTCCATGCATTTAAAAAAAATGCATGGAAAAAGATCCTAAGGGGTTATGGTTTGTGGGGATCGAAAAGGTTAAACTGAACTGGCGGGGCAGGGTGGGGACCCGGTGGCGAACATCAATCGCACCGAAGTAGAATATATATACAGAATGAATTCCTTACAACCTGATGAACTAAACATAGACTTTGATCTGAAACAATGTCTGCATGAATAGTTATAAGTTTGTAGTAAAGCTACGGTATAACACTATGGGGAGGATTAGTTAGAATGGGAGGTCTTATTGGTTGCTAAAAATCACATGTCAGGTTTGTGAATGGGGAATGACGTATGGTGATAGTAGATGTGAATGCAATATGATTGGCTGAGTGATAACATGTGGGTAATACTAAATAGCGTAAAGCTAAGGATAGAAGTCTATTGGTTATGAGTTGTAGTTATGAAGGATGGATTATTTACCACGGAGGGAAGATATAATAAGTTGATGGACCTTCACTATGTGCTCCAAATTCTAAAATCCACAGAAGGAGTCGTTTTTGGCAAAGATTATCCTCTGTTGGAACTCGGTTGTTCGGTTGCACTAGAAGAGACTGTCATGTCCTCATCTACACTTAGAAGCTACAGCCTATATGTGGCAGCGCGACCATCTCGTTTGCGTAATCTTTCAAAAAGTTTGGTTTGGACCTGAATCGATTTAGGTCGAAACAAAGTGGTTCCAATTGCCCTGAAAATTGGCATGTAACACCCTCTAGTCTCCTAAGACCCAGAATTTTTAGGAAAACTTGTTATCTGTTTTTGTGAATTGTTAATGAATTTTTGCATTTTATCTCTCCCCTCCCCCTTCCTAAGCTCTTGAACACATTGATAACATAATAATATCGTTTGTAAGGCTGCAAAAAACATCCATTCATCCAGTTCAGCATGTTATCCTGCAAATTTATCCAGAGGAAGGTAAAAAAACAAACTGTGTGGTAGAAGCCAATTTTCCTTATTTTAGAGGAAAACTTCCTTTCCGACTCCAATCAAGCATTCAAAATAACTCCCTAAATCAATGATCCTTCTCTAGAAATCTAATAACTATAACTTGTATTATTATTACACTCCAGAAATACATCCAGGCCCCTCTTGAACTCTTTTAGTGAGTTCATCATCACCACCTCCTCAGGTACAGAGTTCCATATTCTCACTGCTCTTACAATAAAGAATGCTGTCCCCTCAGTCGTCTTTTTTCTAACCCTAATAACCCAAATTTTGATAATCTTTTGGGTACTATAGTCCACCCATTGCAGTTATCACTTTAGTTGCCCTCTTCTCAAACCTCTCCAGCTCTGCTATGTCTGTCTTGTTCACATGGGCACAGAACTTGGATTGCTATTTTTGAAAAACAGAAAAAAAAACCTTAAACTGTGTGGAGATGCCTTGTCATAGATTTTAGTATTTCCAGTGTTTTCACTCAGAGATTTAAAATGCTACCCTCCGTATTCTAAAACATGTGTTGTATACTTGAATTGTCTGGAGATGCCCTATCCCAGATTTTGGACTATAGTTTCAGGTGTTTCAAAATGCTATCCTCTCTATTGTAAAACATGTTGTCCAGTCTTTCCCCACACCAACACTTCAGAAAAAAAATATATATATATTTCTGTTCAAATTGGAAAAAAAAGAAATGTTCTTGCAGCTTTTGAGGTTCTGCAGCAACTGCAGCTGTGTTATAAGGCAGTAACTGCAGCTAGAAGGCACTGTCTAGCACACCCAGCCTCATCTCCTCCCTTCTCACTCCTCGTCTGTAAGTTTTCCCTGCCATTCCCAATTCTATACAATTATTCTTCTTTCTAGCCTTTCCTTTTACTATCCCTCACAATAGAATAGAAGCTGGATTGTGACTGTACACTGTCTCTAAGATCGTTTTCTGTCCACCCTCATTCACAGCCATGCGCAGAATGATGTTCTGCTCATTCTGCAAAGGTACCTCCCTTCCTGCTACAGCACTGATTGGCTCATCCAGGCCGTCTGTCAGCCTAGGAGCCAATCAGGGCAAGCCTCCCCCAACCCCGCTTCCTCTCAGGGTCATGTTAGCACTCTTTTACTTCCTCCCTCCCTCATTCTTTTTCCCACAGACTTGTGCAGTGAAATAGCGCTGTGTCCCATTTCATCTGAAGGTAACCTAAAAAGCTTTGGGTTTGCCTGGTGGATAAATATTTGAGAAATTCCTAACGAACCTGGTTCGTTGCAAACTAATTAACTCATCTTTAAATGTCATGAAATATTTTGTGCTCACATTTGCTGACAAAATCCACCAATGTTGGAATTTTGTGATTATCTAAAATGTTATGCTTTTTTTGTTTCTTTTTTAGTTAATAAACATTTAATGCTATGATGATTTTCTGTGATATCACAATCTGGTTTTAATATTTTACCTCCTCAAAGTCTCCTTTGTATGATTAAATATAATTATTTTCCTATGTGTGTTTCTAATAATGCAAATTTACATATGGTTAGTTAATAAAACATTCAAGTAATGTTCCGGTAGAGATTGCTGTTCTCTTTTTCTGCTTCCAGTTTAACTTGAACGCCAGTTATGTTGGCTTAGTTTTTCTCGGACTTGCTTTATCGTATTCACTAAGTTCACCACTTCTTGGAGTAGTAAGCGACAGATGCCCTGTAAGTAATATTTCTTTTGACATTGATCAAGTGGCTTGCTTTCACTGTAATCATGATTTACCTTTTTATGTTTTTCATACAGGAATGGAGGAAGCGTTTTATCATTTTTGGCAACCTTGGTATTGCATTGTGTTTTTTTATGTTAGGACCTGCACCTATATTCCACATTGAAAGGTGTGTTTAAATCTTAATATGTTAAATACCTTGGGCTCTTCACACTACATTTGCGTCTTTCATCGAAGGGTAACAATTACCACCAAGGTAGGCAGGTTGTAAAAAGATGCTGTAAAAGGATTCTGTTCCCTAACATCCTGATGTGCATATGTACTAGGACTGTGACTGAGACTCAACACGCTCTATACTAATAAAATATATATATATATATATAAAAAAACAACAACCAAGAGAGTCCCAACAGAATATGTGTGCACAATAGCATCACCAATCAATTATACCTATCACGAAAAGCCTTGGTATAAATACTTAAAATAACTACCTACAAAGCAATACCAGACCGCTTACAAATCAATATAAGGTTCACCGAAATGCGCGTCGGGCTGGTGCCACCTCGGTGGAGACACAGCATGGGTAATTGTTCTTGGTCCTTTGGATGTGTTTAATACAATTTTTGCACTTGCACTTTATTCTATTGTTTCTGTATATAAGTATGTGGTAACTTTTTGAAATTTGTATCCGCTGTGTCTTCCTCCAGTTGATGTCACCTTTCCCTGCACTAATGTTTTTAATTATGTATTGGATCATGTAATAAAATTTATATTGATTTGTAAGCGGTCTGGTATTGCTTTGTAGGTAGTTAATAAAATCTATATTTACTGTAGACTATCGAGTCTTTTACATACATATAATATACAGATGTAGTAGAGTTAACACACATGCTAATTCAACAGATTCCAGGTCTCACAGGGACACAAAGCATTATAAATCATTATAATGCTGTGCAATCCTGTCAGAGGAGCAGAAACCAGAACGGGAAATCCTACAGCCACACACAGCGAGTTTTTCACATCGAACTCGCTCGTCTGTGTCTGGCCTAAGGGCTCATACACCTCAGATTTGTTGCAGATATGTCTGTAACTGTCCCCATCTTTTGAATGGGATTTGCAGGAACAACCCCTTTCACGTATGTGAAACTCATTTTCAGTCAGAGAAATGTCTGCAAGATATTCTGCTGCATGTGAATATAATGTCATTGTTTCAATTCACTTTCAGCAAGCAAATATTGTGAGGAATAGAAACAGAGTAAAATAGCAAGTTGTAAGATTACAGATGATAAAGTGATTGAAAGAGTTTTCAGGACTTAGATATTTATGTTCTATCCTTGGGATAGTGACGTCCAGCACCTCACTGATCAGCTGTTTCGGGCAGCTGTCTGTGGCAGAAATGGAGACGGAAGCAGAAGTCTCTGTCCATGATGTAGTTTCCGGCCATTGTATTGCAACTCAGCTCCCATTTAGTTGAATGGGAGCTGAGTTGCAGTATCCCAGCACCCCTATATTATGGACAGAGCACCTTCTACTTCCAGCTCCACCCACTGTATAGTTTTTGGTGCTGGCTGAAACAGCTAATCGGTGGGGTTGCAGGAGGTTGGACCCAATCTGATATTAATAATGTGTGTGGAAGATAGGTCATTAATATTTAAGTCCTGGAAAGCTCTTTTAAGCTTAATTTGCATAAAACATAACAAACTAGTGTTAATAAAGATTATCAATGAGCGTTAGTATATTAGGGTGCACTCACATGTACCGGTTTTGTGGCTTTCCCCTCCTCAAAATAACAAAAACTGAGATTTTTTTTGTGGTAATCATGGCAAAATACCAATTAGTGTTCATATAATCATAAATGAGTTTTCCTACTGTTTTAGGCCTCCTGCACACGACCGTTGTGTGCACCCGTGGCCATTGTGCCGTATTCCGTTTTTTTTCGCGGACCCATTGACTTTCAATCGGTCCGTGGAAAAAACGGAAAATGCACCGTTTTGCAGCCGCATCCGTGATCCGTGTTTCCTGGCCGTGAAAAAAATATGACCTGTCCTATTTTTTTCACGGCCAACGGTTCACGGACCCATTCAAGTCAATGGGTCCGTGAAAGAACACGGATGCACACAAGATTGGCATCCGTGTCCGTGATCCGTGGCCGTAGGTTAGTTTTTATACAGACAGATCCGAAGATCCGTCTGCATAAAAGCTTTTTCAAAGCTGAGTTTTCACTTCGTGAAAACTCAGAACCGACAGTATATTCTAACACAGAAGCGTTCCCATGGTGATGGGGACGCTTCTAGTTAGAATACACTACAAACTGTGTACAAGACTGCCCCCTGCTGCCTGGCAGCCCTGATCTCTTACAGGGGGCCGTGATCAGCACAATTAACCCCTTTAGGTGCGGCACCTGAAGGGGTTAATTGTGCTGATCACGGCCCCCTGTAAGAGATCAGGGCTGCCAGGCAGCAGGGGGCAGACCCTCCCCCCCCCCCCCCCAGTTTGAATATCATTGGTGGCCAGTGCGCCCCCCCCCCTCTATTGTAATAATAGGTTGGTGGCCAGTGCGCCCCCCCCCCCCTCCCTCTATTGTAAAAATTCGTTGGTGGCACAGTGGGCGCCCCCCCCCCCCCCCTCCCTCTATTGTAATAATTCGTTGGTGGCACAGTGTGGGCCCCCCATCGGCCCCCCCTCCCTCTATAGCATTAACAACATTGGTGGTCAGTGTGCGGCCTCCCATCTCCGCCCCCCCCATCATTGGTGGCAGCGGAGTTCCGATCGGAGTCCCAGTTTAATCGCTGGGGCTCCGATCGGTAACCATGGCAACCAGGACGCTACTACAGTCCTAGTTGCCATGGTTACTTAGCAATAGTACAATAGTAGAAGATTCATACTTACCGGCTGCTGCGATGTTCGTGTCCGGCCGGGAGCTCCACCTACTGGTAAGTGACAGGTCTATGCGGCGCATTGCTAAATGAACTGTCACTTCCCAGTAGGAGGAGCTCTCGGCCGGACACAGACATCGCAGCTCCCAGGTAAGTATGAATCTTTTACTATTGTACTATTGCTAGTAACCCGCTGCCACCAATGATCGGGGGGGGGGAGATGGAAGGCCGCACACTGGCCACCAATATTGTTAATGCTATAGAGGGAGGGGGGGCCAATGGGGGGCGCACACTGTGCCACCAACGATTTATTACAATAGAGGGAGGAAGGGGGGGGGGCGCACACTGTGCCACCAACGAATTATTACAATAGAGGGAGGAAGGGGGGGGGGGGGCGCACTGGCCACCAATGATATTCAAACTGGGGAGGGAGGGGGGTCTGCCCCCTGCTGCCTGGCAGCCCTGATCTCTTACAGGGGGATATGATAGTACAATTAACCCCTTCAGGTGCGGCACCTGAGGGGTTAATTGTGCTGATCACAGCCCCCTGTAAGAGATCGGATGCTGCTAGGCAGCAGGGGGCAGTCATGTACACAGTTTGTAGTATATTCTAACTAGAAGCGTCCCCATCACCATGGGAACGCCTCTGTGTTAGAATATACTGTCGGAAATGAGGTTTCACGATCTAACTCATATCCGACAGTATATTCTAACATAGAGGCGTTTGGCTCCGCACGGCCAGGCGGACACCAAAACGACTTTTTTTTCATGTCCGTGGATCCTCCAAAAATCAAGGAAGACCCACGGACGAAAAAACGGTCACGGATCACGGAAAAACGGGACCCGTTTTTGCGGACAGCAAAAAAATACGTTTGTGTGCAGGAGGCCTTATTCTGATGACCTGTCTTCAGGATAAGCCATTAGTATCTGATCGGTGCCTCCAGCCATTCAAAGAGGCCCTATCACTCCAGTGAGCTCTGTGGCCTCCTCGCAGCTTACCAAGCACTGTTTCATACCTTGTGTAGTGGCTTTGTGTGGTATCGTAGCTCAGCCATTTTTACTGAATAGGACTGAGCTGCGCCTAGGCCATGTGACCGATGAATGAGATGTTACTAGCCTAGGTTAAGCTGCAAAATGGCTGCAGTGTTCACCACAGCGCTGCTGCCTCCTTCAACAGCTGATTGGTGGCTTATTCTGAGGATAGGTCATTAGTGTAAAACTGTCGGAAAACCTCTTTAATAAAAATTTTGAGTTTTGGAAAGATGTTATACTAAAACTTCACTAATTATTTAATAGCTATATAAATTTTTTAGCTACCACATAGTAATAACCCATTCACACAACAGTATGCACATGGTTCCCATATAGCGGACCATAAATCGTGATCCACAATACGGCTGTATTGCGTATGCAGACCCATTGACTTGAATGGGTCCACAATCCGCAAGATACAGCAAAAGATAGGACATGTACTATCTTTTGTGGAGTGGAGGCACGGATCGGAAGCCCAGGGAAACATTTGGAAGCCCATCCGTGGGCTTTCGAGTCCATGCTTCCGCACCGCAAAAGATAGGACATGTCCTATCTTTAGCCATATTTTGCAGATTACAGACCAATTGAAGTCAATGAGTCCGCACCGCAATACAGGATTCACGTGGCCGGTGCCCGTGCATTGCTGACCGCTATTTGCGGTCTGCAACATGAGCACGGCAACCATATGGTTGTGTGAATGAGCCCTAAGAAGCAAATACAGTCATGTACAACCTGATTCCTGTACTGTTAATAAAAAAGGCAATCACCTTGGTGAATTCTCATATTTCTAAACTATTTGCACTAGGTCGTGTCTAAAGCACTTTTTTACCAAGGTTAGAGTATGGCTGAACGTGTGTTTAAACACTGCTATACTGTGTAGTGGATAGCAAACATTTTTCAAAATGTAAAGGCCATGTACACCTTCACGACCAACATTTTTCATATTGTCCCCATGAATAGAAAATTACAAATGTTGCCGCTTTGCCATAATTTGCCATAGTTTTGTTTCTACGGCTACTATGCAGGCTAAGCGTCTTCTTGGTACCAGAGAGCAATCAAATCATGTGTTGCAGTTTCGTATTTTCTTCCCTTGTTCATTACTTTGTGCAAACGTACATTCATTAGGATAGCAAGATGCTGACAGCAGGTAGAAGGGAATATGACTGCAGAATTTGGCAATAAAAAGTTTACTGTTTGTTACCATAGAGACACATATGGGGTTAATTATCAAACTGGTGTGAAGTAGAACTGGCTTAGTTGCCCATAGCAACAAATCAGATTCCACCTTTCATTTTTGACAGCTCTTTGGGAAAATGAAAGGTGGAATCTGATTGGTTGCTATGGACAACTAAGCCAGTTGTACTTTATATCAGTTTGATAAATGACCCCAATAGCCCCCAATAGCTTGTAAATAGGCATGTGTGCAACGGGCACGGCTCGCAAGAGGGATGTGTGCTTGCAGGATGTGGAGAGGATGAGTGGCTGCGGTAGCCATAAGGAAGGAAGCAGTCCTCATGGTGGCTGATCCCTCTCCGACTATACCCTAGGGTGCAGCAACAGTGGATGGAGGTGCGCACTGTTGTTCCGCTCTGATCACACCCTGGATCACACCCTTAGATCAGATGGTCAGATCCATCTAAGAAGTGTGGTGGGCGCTAGAAGCAATTAACCTTAACTACATGCAGTAATTAACCCTAACCACATGCAGTAAAGTCTAAATCCATATGCAATTGTTACCCTTATTGTCTCAGCCCAAACACAGCCTTTATGGTCCTCAACCTTCTGTATTAATTCAACTCTTCTATCCTCAGCAGAGTTGCTTTTCTGGCAGCTTTTCACTCTCAGGAATGGTGTTTTCCTGGAGAAGAGTTCTCTTTTGGCCTACTTGGCTGCAACTTTCTAGCTGGACTTTCTAGGAACTCCCTACTCTAGACATAAGAAATAAGACAAGCTCACCACCCAGCAACTATTAACAAGGCTGCCAATTTAAGTATTTCCTCATATATGTAGCCTTTCTGGATCACAGGGTGCATAAATCAGAAGTTAGCATAACAGTAAACGTTTTAGTAGCAACCAGAGTATTTATCCTTTAGCAGTGATTCAGTGGGTCACTTCATAAGGAAGCAAAATGTTAGGAAATCTTTAATTAGGATCTATTGCAAAATAACTTTATCTTATGATTTTAGGCATTTAGAGAATAAAAAAATGTGTGAATGTGGGAATGATGTTTAGGATTATGGGCAGTGTGAAATATACAGTAGGATATCAGCACTTTACAAAAATAATATTTCTCAACTATTTTCTATATTTTCTATTTTCTCTGTTTTCTAGTAAATTGTGGCTGTTTATCGTTGTATTAGTGTTGGATGGATTCTGTATTGGTCTTTCTGGTTTGCCAATCTATCCAGAAATGCTCAGTGCAGCATAGTAAGTATGCCATATCATTTTATAACTTCTTACTACTACTCTGCATACACAACAGAGCGATCTAATAAATAGTGACTGTTCAGAGCGATGTCAACACATGTGACAAAGAAAGAGACTATAATTAAAAAGGTCTTCTGGATCTTCTCAGGATAGGCCACTTTATAGGACCATGGGCCAAGAGCTGCAGCCTCTTCCTCAGCCTGTGAAGTCACATCCATCAATTACATAGCCTTTCAAGTGAAAGAAATTATGCTAAATACAAAGCTCAACTGCTATACAATGGATGGCGCTGTGCTTGGTGTACAATGAATAGGCCATAGCTTCCACCATGGCCCCAACAAATAGGTTATTGGTGGGGTTGCAGGCAGTTGGATCCCTGTCAATCAGATATCGCTGACCCATATGGATACGTCATCAGTATTAGGCCCCATGCACGCATCCGTATTTTTGGTTTGCATCCGATCTGCATTTTTTGCATATAGGATGTGGACCCATTAATTTCCATGGGGCTGCAAATAATGCAGACAGCACACCATGTTCGTATGTCCGTTCCACACTGCCGCAAAAAAACATACGTGTCCTATTCTTGTCCATTTTGCAGAGAAGAATATGCATTTTTAATATAGGGTGGGACAGGTGGAATGGGAAAATGAAGGACGCACATAGCCGGTATCTGTGGCTTGGGAAACCGAGATTTTTGGACCGGAAAATGAAATTCAGTAGTGTGCATGGGGACTATGTTGTTGAAAACCCTTTTAACAGTTGAGAATAACTTGGCAATGCAGTTGTGAGGTTACTCTACCGCAGGGGTGGGGAACCTCTTGCTTTGGGACCATTTCATGTAGCCCCCGGCCCCCTGCCTGAAAATGCTAATGACCGCTTCCATTATGGAAGCAGTCATTAGCATGTGGGAGGCACAGGAAGGTGAGAACAGCGCATTGCTAGCAGTAATCAACTTCTCTGGTCTTCTTCCGACCCCATGCTGTGTCCTGACACATACAGTGTCAGGACGTAGTGCACGTAGATGCGCACTATGACCTGACGCTGTGCGCTGTCAGGTCACAGTACAGCGTGGCAAAAAGAAGCCTAGGGAGGGTACGTGAATCTGCCAAGTGGCAGCGCCGTCTGGAGCTGGAGAGGTAAGTCAATTTTTGAAATTTTTTTAAATGTCTGATCTGAGGTCTGATTGGGGCTGATCTGAGTGTGGGTAGGGTCTGATGAGGTCTTATCTGAGGCTGGGGGGGGTCTGATCTGAGGCTGCGGGGGTCTGATCTGAGGCTGGGGGGTCTTATCCGAGGCTGGGGGGTCTTATCCGAGGCTGGGGGGTCTGATGAGGGTCTGATCTGAGGCTGGGGAGTCTGATCAGGATCTGATCTGAGGCTGGGGGGGTCTGATGGGGGCTGATCTGAGGCTAGGGAGGGTCTGATGGGGGTCTGATCTGAGGTTGGGAGGTCTGATGGGGGTGTGATCTGAGGCTGGGGGTCTGATCTAAGGCTGGGAGGGTCTGATGAGAGTCTAATCTGAGGCTGATGTAGGCTTGGGGTCTGATAGGAGGCTGATTTGAGGCAGATGGAGGTGGGGGGCAGATCTGAGGCTGAGAAAGGGACAAAGGTAAGGACAGTTGTGAAGAAAGAGGCAGGGAGAGTAAAAGCTGGGTGAATCCCTCTCTGGAACCCACTGGGATAAGCTTGGCTGCCATTAATGCCAAATAAATATATAACATTCTCAACTTAAATATTAGACTGCTATATGTGGTCAAAATGACACCTGTACTATTTGTAATATATAGTGCAGGCGCCATTTTGTGCTGCAAAAATACATCGCTCTAGATTTTTTTTATTTGAAGCGCAATTTCTGTAACTTACCCCTAAGACACTTATATGTTTGACTAAATATAACCGTAAAATTTTTAAGTAGAGAATTTTGTATGGCCCCCGAACGATGTTGCAAATATCCAAATGGCCCTCGGCAGCAAAAAGATTTCCCACTCTGCTCTAGCGTAATAAGGCTACTTTCTGGCTTTCCGTTTCTGACATCCGTCATGGGCTCTCAGAAGCGGTACAAAACGGATCAGTTTTGCCCTAATGCATTCTGAATGGAAAGGGATCCATTTAGAATGCATCAGTTTGCCTCCGTTCAGTCACCATTCCGCTCTGGAGGCGCACACCAAAACGCTGCCTGCAGCTTTTTGCTGTCCGCCTGACGAAGTGGAACCAAACGGATCCTGACACACAATGTAAGTCAATGGGGATGGATCCGTTTTCTTTGACACAATAGAAAACGGATCCGTCCCCTATTGACTTTTAATGGTGTTCCTGACGGATCCGTGATGGCTATAGAAGACATAATACAACCGGATCCGTTCATGACGGATGCATGCGGTTGTATTATTGTAACGGAAGCGTTTTTGCAGATCCATGATGGATCCAAAAAAAACGCTAATGTGAAAGTAGCCTAAGCTTTTATCGTCAAAGGACTGGTGCCTTGGAATACATGTTGTTATATGCACTTAGTTTACTTTCATTGGATGTCATTTTTTTAAATGAGCTATTTTTCATGTATTATTTTTCTCAATTTTTTCAGTTAAAGGGCTTTCCTGACGATTTTGATACTGAGGACCTATCCCCAGGATAGGTCATCAGTATCTGATTGGTGGGGGTCCGACACCCGATACCACCACCAATCAGCTGTTTGAGAAGGCATTGGCGCTCCTATGAGCTCTGCAGTCTTCTCACAACTTTTCCTAGGCCAGTGATGACACATTCATTGTTCACGTGGCCTACGCACAGCCCTACTGAAGTGAATGGGGCTGAGTGCGATACCAACACAGCCACTATACAATATATGGTGCTGTGCTTGGTAAGCTGCGAGAAGGCTGCGGTACCCACTGATCAGATACTGATAACCCATCCTGAGGATAAGTCATCAGTTGGGATGAGCAGACCCGTGGATGCTCGGGTTCGCCCGAACTTCGGGTCAAAGTTCGGGTTCGGGACCTGAACTTGACCTGAACTTGAACCCGAAACCCATTGAAGTCAATAAGAACCTGAACTTTGGTGCACTAAAATGGCTGTAAAATAGTCGTAGTAAGGGCTAGAGGGCTGCAAAAGAAAGCAAAATGGGGGTTAGAGCAGGACAGTTGCCCTGCAAACAAATTATAATCTTGAACTAGGAGGCAGAGGTCAAAGTGGAGTAGGAGGTTGAGGAGGCGGTGGACGTGGCGGTATAGGTGGAAGTGGTGGTGGAGGAGGATGAGGTAGCCAACACTGTTTTTGTTGTTTTTCTTTTTATAAATTTGGGAAGACCCCAAAACATTGGAAAATAGAAAAGAGAATGCAAAGAAAAAGTGCGCTGGAGTATAGCAATGGCTGGGTGCGGCCGGTACTTGTATACTCAGCACAAGGTACGGACAAGTCCTGTGGGATCCATGCCTGGTATATTTTAATTAACGTGAGCTTGTCCATGTTGGCTGTGGACAGGCGGCTGTGCTTGTCTGTAATTACCCCCCCCCCCCTGCCGTGCTAAACACACGTTCGAACAATACACTTGCGGAAGGGCAGGCAAGCACCTCCAAGGCGTAAAGGGCAAGCTCAGGCCATGTGCCCAATTTGGAGACCCAGAAGTTCAATGGGGGCAGACGCATCAGTCAGTACGTGTAGGCATGTGTACACGTACTGTTCAACCATGTTACTGAAATGCTGCCTTCTGCTAAGACGTTCAGTATCAGCTGGTGGTGCTGGTTGTTGTAGCGTGCTGACAAAGCTTTTCCACATTTTGGCCATGCTAACCCTCCTTTCTGAGGTGCTGGAGGTGCCCCAGCTGCGTTGGCAACATCTTCCTCCTCTGCCTTCGCCTTGTGCTTCCACTGAGCCCCCGCTGTCAGGTATGAATGCCATCAGCAGAGCGTCTACCAGCGTGCGCTTGTACTCGAGCATCTTCCGATCATGCTCCAGTGACGGAATTAAGGACGGCACGTTATCCTTGTAGCGGGGATCTAGCAGGGTGGCCACCCAGTAATCGGCACTGGTTAGAATGTGGGCAACTTGGCTGTCATTGCACAGGTACTGCAGCATGTAGTCGCTCATGTGTGCCAGGCTGCCCAGAGGCAAATACAAGCTGTCCTCTGTGGGAGATGTATCGTTGGTGTCCTCTGTATCCCCCCAGCCATGCTCCATTGAGGCCCATAAGCTGCTTTGTGTGCCACCCTGCTGTGAACACGGTTCCTCCTCCTCATCATCCTCCTCCTCATCCTGCAGAACAGTGCCCTGGTTGGACAGTTGTGTACCTGGCCTTTGTTGGTGCAGGAACCCACCCTCCAAGCCACTTGTGAATGACTGGCTTGATAACCGTGGAAATGATCCCTCTTCCTCCTCCTCTTCCATCATCGCCCCAAAGCGTTTTTTCAAGGAGACATAGAAGTGGGATAGTAACGCTGAGGACTGCATCATCGGCACTGGCCATGTTGGTGGAGTAGTCGAAACAGCGCAACACGGCACACACGTCCCGCATAGAGGCACACTCGGTGGTAAACTGGTGCTGTTCCGCAGAGCGACTCACCCGTGCATGCTGCAGCTGAAATTCCACTATTGCCTGCTGCTGCTGGCACAGTCTCTCCAGCATGTGCAAGGTGGAGTTCCACCTTGTGGGTACGTCGCATATGAGGCGGTGAGCGGGAAGGTCGAAGTTACTCTGCAGCGTAGACAGGGTGAGAACGCAGAAAGCGTGCACAGACAGCTGCACTTTCTGCAGCAGCTCTGACATATCTGGGTAATTTTTCAGGAACCTCTGCACCACCAAATTCAGCACATGTGCCAGGCAAGGGATGTGCGTCAAACCAGCTAGGTCCAGAGCTGCTACGAGATTTTGCCCGTTATCGCACACCACCAGGACAGGCTTGAGACTCAGCGGCACCAACCACTCATCGGTCTGTTGTTCCATGCCCGTCCACAGGTTTTTCCTCCAAACAGATGAGTTTCAAAACAGCCTGCTGTTGTTTCCACCTGGCTGTGCTGAAGTTGGTGGTGTTACTATGACCGGATGAGGAGGCGGTAGAGGAGGAAGCAACGAGAAATGTCCATGCGCCAAACAGCTATCCGCCTCAGGCCCAGCCCCCACTGCATTTACCCAGTGTGCAGTTAGGGATATACAACGTCCCTGCCTGTGCTTACTTGTCCACGTATCTGTAGTTAGGTGGACCTTGCCACAGATGGCGTTGAGCAGTTCACACCTGATTTTGTCTGCAACTTGGTTGTGTAGGGCAGGGATGGCTCGGCTGGAAAAGTGGTGGCAGCTGGTAACCTCGTACTGTGGGACAGCCACCGTCATAAGGTTTTTAAAAGTCTCTGTCTCCACCAGAACAAATGACAGCAATTCAAAGGCCAGGAATTTTGAAATGCTGGCATTCAGGGCCAGGGATCGTGGGGTGGGTAGGCGGGCACTTCCTCTTCTCTCCAGTGTTTGGGGGATGGACAGCTGTGGACATGCTGGGTGACGGTGGTGGAGGTGTTGCTGCCACATCTTTTGTTTTGGGTGGCAGGTGCCACTGTCACTCCAGAGGGGGAGGAAGAGTCAGAGATCGCAGCAGAAGAGGCAGCAAGTGGAGCCTGAGATCTTTTGTGGATTTTCAGGTGTGTTCTCCACTGCAGCTCGTGCTTTGCATTTAGATGCCTGGTCATGCAGGCGGTGCTCAGGTTTAGAACATGTATGCCTCGCTTCAGGCTCTGATTGCACAGTGTGCAAACCACTCGCGTCTTGTCGTCAGCACATTGTCTGAAGAACTGCCACACCAGGGAACTCCTTGGAGCTGGCTTTGGTGTGCTCAGTTCCAGGGTGTGGTGGGCAGTAGCAGGCATCCTGTCTAGGGGACAGCCACTCTGCTTTTGCACCCTGCTACCTCTTTTGCTGTGCGGCTGGCGCTGTGTGACCACCACCTCTTCTTCCGAACTGCACACGTCACTCGCATGACCTTGATTCCATGTGGGGTCTAGGACCTCATCATCCTCCACATCATCTTCCACCCACTCTTCACCCCTGCCCTTCTTGCCGGTCTGCACACGGCAGAAAGCCGCAGCAGTTGGCACCTGTGTTTCATCATCATCATCAGAGACGTGCTGTGGTGGTCCTCCCATGTCCATATTCTTAAACATAAGTGGTTGGGCATCAGTGCACTCAATCTCTTCCTCTTCCACTTCCACGGAAACCCCACCAGCAGAGTCATCAAAAAGCATAAGAGACTGCTGTATGACTTGAGGCTCAGACTGCTTGGCTGATTTGCAAGGGGGTGAGGTGAAAGACAGATGCCCATGGGCTGCAGGTGCCAACTCTGTGGTTTCAGCAGGGGACCGGTGGGAGACAATGTAAAGGAACTGGAGACACTGTCAGCCATCCAATCTACTACCGCCTCTACTTGTTCTGGCCTCACCATTCGTACACCGGTATTCGGGCCTACAAAATGACACTGAATGTCCTGTCGCCTACGTGCACCTGAGGAAGGTGTTTCCTTTGGGCGTGTAGCTGGCACAGATCGACCATGTCCTCTTCCTGCAACAGGAGCTCCACCAGCACCAACAGCACCACGACCAGGGCCACGTCCCTTATTTGATGCTCTCCTCATTCTTTGAGGTCACCCACCGAAATAACAGACAGATTAACTATATTAATTTCCCTGTCATGTAAACAGTGCAGGTGTACTTCACACCAAAAATAGGAATATGTCACCCACCGAACTACAAATGGTAACTATATTAATTTCCCTGTACCTCTCACCAAAAATGGGAATATGTCACCCTCCAAACTAACAGATGGATTAAATATATTAATTTCCCTGTCACATATGCAGTGCACGTGTATCTCACACCAAAAATGGGTATATGTCACCAGCCGAACTTACAGTCAGATTAACTATGATAATTTCCCTGTCATGTATAAAGTGCACGTGTATCTCACACCAAAAATGGGTATATGCCACCCACCGAACTAACAGACGGATATTTTTGTGTCAGGGGTACAAAAATGGTGCATTGCACCCACACAAAATCACTATAGGTCACCCACAGAATTAACAGCCAGATTAATTATTATATTTCTGTGTCAGGGGTACAAAGATGGTGCATTGCATCCACAAAAAAAATCGCTATAGGTCACCCACAGAATTAACCCTTTCGCTATCAACGCCGTACATATACGGCGCTGGAGCGATTTGTGAACATGGCGCCCGCTCGCGCGTGCAGTGGGCGTCATGGCCGGCAGATCTCTGCTGCTATTTACCGTGACCGGCAATAATGCCGATCGCGGTAATTAAATGCTTTAGATGCCGTGACAAAGTGAGCTCACGGCATCTAAATGCACAAAAACCTTTGCCCCGTGTGGCCAAATGGGGCATCGGTACTTGCGATGAACACCTTCAGCCTTGCAATTCAGGCTGCAATTCTTATTTTGACTACAAGATGGCAGACCAGGATAAGAAATGAGCAAAATTGACATTCAATGGCAAAAATAAAATCCCTGAAAGAACAAAATGAAAAATTTAAAAACATAATTAATAAGCTCATATATGAGCCACAAAATGATCACAAAAAAAAGTAAAAAATATATATTAAAAAATATAAAATTTTTAATCACCCCCTTTCCATATAATTAAAAAATAAATACCTAAATAACAATAAATATAAACATCATAGGTATCACTGTGACCGAAAACAGAAACAGAACGGAAAAAAGGGTCAAAATGCCGATTTGCAATTTTTTCATTGCTGTTACCCAAAAAAAATTAAATAAAATGTGATCAAAAAGTCATGCACACTCCAAAATGGTATCAATAAAAAGCACAGATTGTGCCGCAAAAAAAATGAGGTGCTAAACAGCTCAGTAGACATAAGTATAAAAAAGTCATGGGGGTCAGAATATGGTGATGTAAAAAATTATTTTTTTTATCAAAGTTTACATTTATTTTTACAGCATGAAAAACCTATACATATGGGGTATCATTGTAATCGTACTGACCCAGAGAAAGAAGGGCATGGGTCAGTTTTGCCGTAAACAAAACGCTGTGGGAACAAAACCCATTGAACTGTGGAGGGATTGCGTTTTTTTTCCAATTCCACCCCATTTGGAATTTTTTTTTCCTGCTTCCCACTGCATTTAATGCCATAATTAATGGTGGCATTAGAAAGTACAACTTGTCCCACAAAAAATAAGCCCTCATACAGGTATGTGACCGGAAATATAAAAAAAAAGTTATGGCTCACAGAAAATAGGGAAGAAAAATGAAAACGTAAAAACGAAAAAATCTTTGGTAGCCAAGGGGATAACAGCCAAATTTATTATTATATTTCTGTGTCAGGGGTGCAAAGCTGGTGCATTGCACCCACAAAAAATCATTATAGGTCACCCACAAAACAAATAGCCAGATTCCTAACACTCTCCCTCGCCTCAGCTGCCTGCTTCCTGTCCCTGCACTACTCAGAGCTGATGGACTGAGGCTGGGTCACATGATGCACCGGCCAATCACACTCATGCCATTACTAGGCATGGCTGTATTGGCTTCTAAGTGCCCACAGCTTAAAAGCTTGTTGATTGGCTACCCTGCAGTCTTTCAAAAGCTTTATTAAATGCCCAAACACCGAATTCGAACCCAAACTTTTCCGGCAAAGTTTGAGTTCGAGTTCACTCAACACTAGTCATCAGTTTCAAAATCTCCTAAAATCCCTTTAATAATCTATGTTAAACAATATTACATGAAAGATTGATATTACCTGAATTTACAAGAAGCTATTACATCCTCCATCCATAGAAAAGTTTTTTTTCTTCTGCATTTGTTACATTATAAAACACAGGCCCAAATTTTTGGCCCAGGGCCTTGGGTCTGCAGGGCACAATATGGTTATTATGAGGCCTCGACTGTCGATAAATCTGCCAGTCTCTTATATCAACATCAGACTGAACATCACATTATTTTCTAAAACTTCTTCGAATGATTGAAAATAGTGGTGGATTCTAGGATTACCATAGATGACTTCAGTCCAATTATCTGTAGATAATGAAAGACCTTTATGGATTGATGTAAACTTCCCTATACATATTATAGTGGTAAAATGTACTTAGGAACCAGTAACCTCCGCTCTCGGGCCCTGGATGTATAAATATTAGTTTTTTAACCCTTTTACTTATTCTCTTATGCCTCGACAGCTCTTAGTATTCTTCTTATTTTAGCTGGATTATGCAGTGAGTTATAAATGCTCAGGCAGCTACGGTAATTGTGTCATTTGCGGTTTTATAGTACCACAATTTGTAATATTCATATCTCATTTGCTTCCAGTGAGAATGGCTTTGAAGAAGACCTTAGCACCTTGGGCTTGGTATCTGGACTGTTCACTGCAGTGTGGTCAACAGGGTATGTACATCTCTATCTGCAGTATCTGCATGGATGCTTCCAACTTTTATTAATCTGTATAATGTGATTGTATATCCAACTAAAGCAGAGGTGCACAGTCTTTTATCTGGTCTGATGGCCACATTGATAGACTGCAGCTCTACCAAAGGCCGCAAATAAAACAAAGAGGCACTCTTATTTGAGACATGGCATTTCAACAGTATTTGCTGTACATTTCTCACAAATGGGAGTCCCAGATATGGAAACTAAACTTATTGGGACATTGGGCTGCTTCCCTGTTTGGCACTCAAGAGAAAAAGAGACAAGGTGACCATACTTAATTATGTCTTTTGTAGTGTATGGGAGTTAGTAAATCAGCTGTGTGTTTCACAACTCCTATAAACTACAATGTTGAGAGCCACCTAGTCATCTCCTCTCTGGATTGCTAAACATATCAGACATGTATTGTATATCCTGTGGATATGTCTTAAATGTCTCATATGGGATTACCCTTAAAGGAGCATTTGGGTAAAACTGTATCAGTGTCTTCTTACACAGCCCAATTATGATCTGCAATATTTAAGTTCATTGGCTCTCATTTAAAAAACCTTTCACACAGACAGATGCCGAGTGAAAGGGTAACAAACGACCTTACGAAACTTGGTCCCCCATTAACTTTGCTTATTGCCCTGAGATGTGGTGCTCATAGGCGTCATGACGGGGGTATTGGTCATATTTTGCTCGCCCCTACTACAACTAACTGTTCTTACCTGTTCCGCCCCCACCATATACCAACATACCCAACCATCCCAAAAAGACTCAGACACCTGTTGGAATATATTGGCCACAGCAGCCGTTTATTAATATAAATACAACATAACATAAACCATAACAATGACTCCTCCTAACGGGGGAGGTCCTTAGAGCCCCACAAATCCCCCAGCTGCTGATCCGGGGTGAGCCATTTTGCCTCCAGCCGTGACCCCCAGCTCGGAAGCACCACAGAATGGCCCCCCCCTCAACAGCTGGGCCACCATGGGAGTCCAGCCCCAACCGTGGGGGCCCTCCCAATGTCCTCCAGCTCCACCGTAACCAACTCCAAGGACCCCCCACCGCCAATGCCACTGTGACAAGACCGATCCCATCTCCCCATGCACACATCGCCTCGCCCCCCCCCCCATCCAAACTTAAAAGGGAGGGTGGGAGGGAGCTTTCTCAGGTAACCAAAATGGCTACCGTCCACTGTCCCCCTACTCTATTTAACCCCTACGCTCCTCCCCTCCTGCTCAAACCCACCAATACGACCCCCCTGCATCCACCCCACCCCCTGCTACCCCAATCCTAATCTCCCTGGGGCTCACTAACCAAACCCCCCGTCATGTGGGCCTACCCTTAGGGGCCCCCCTTTCTCCCCCCTTCCAGTCCGGCCATTTCCTGACGGGGGTATTGGTCATATTTTGCTCGCCCCTACTACAACTAACTGTTCTTACCTGTTCCGCCCCCACCATATACCAACATACCCAACCATCCCAAAAAGACTCAGACACCTGTTGGAATATATTGGCCACAGCAGCCGTTTATTAATATAAATACAACATAACATAAACCATAACAATGACTCCTCCTAACGGGGGAGGTCCTTAGAGCCCCACAAATCCCCCAGCTGCTGATCCGGGGTGAGCCATTTTGCCTCCAGCCGTGACCCCCAGCTCGGAAGCACCACAGAATGGCCCCCCCCTCAACAGCTGGGCCACCATGGGAGTCCAGCCCCAACCGTGGGGGCCCTCCCAATGTCCTCCAGCTCCACCGTAACCAACTCCAAGGACCCCCCACCGCCACCAACGCACAGATTAGACTCCTCAACTCTGTGCGTTCCTCCACATCCTCAGGGCCACCTCAATACCCTCCTGCAGCGCCAGGCTCCACATATCCACCCCTACTGCATTCAGGTGCACCCCGTCCGCTCTCCAAAAGGAACCAACCCCGCTCTCCAAGTCCCTATGCCTGACCACCACTGCCCCGTTCCGTGCCATAAACCGCCCAACCGCCCGATTAACTTTAACCCGAGCCTTATTTACTGCCTCCAACGACCTCGCCTCCCTCCAGACTCGCCTCGGTACTATGTCTGACCACACGGTCACCAACCCAGGGAACAATGACCACAACCGCAACATGTCCCATTTTATATCTTTCACCAGCTCCCTGATAGGTCTCGCAGCCAAATCATTTCCACCCGCGTGGATCACCAACACGTCAGGTGCCCTATCCATCCGAGCAAAACGATGCACTTCCGGCAGCACCCCTCTCCAAATCATGCCCCTGCGCCCTATCCATCTTACCACCACCGACGCCCTGTCGAAACCTAGTTGCTGACCGTCCGGCCGAACTGCTGCCCGAACGGCCCCCCAGAAAACATAGGAGTGTCCCAAAATCCACACCAGGGCGGGTGCTGCACCTGAAACGAGAAAAATAATGCAAGAACAACACTGCCAACATAAAGCAAAATATCATCCCCCCCTTTTTTTTTTTTTTTTTTTTATAAACGATTCAGCCGAACATATGACCTAAAACGCGTAGATTCCCATCGTCCTATGCGTTTTATGACCTCATCCCCCAAACCCAGCCTTGCTGCTTCAGTGGCTGCACCAATCCTAAACGAATGACTGGAGTACCCCTCCCGATCCAGCCCCAACCCCTGCAAACATTTTGCAAACACTGCCGAAAATTGAAAACGGGACAAATAGGACCCATCCGCGTGAACTAACAGTGGACCTAGCCCCACCTCCACCCGTGAACCATACTCCCGAAGACAGCTGACCGGACACATATCACAATCCTCCACCGCAAACAACACCACCCTATGACCCCGACCCTCCACATCGGTCTTTGATCTACGGATAACGAACTCCACCCTATCCGGAAACAAATCCACATCATCCCTCATCAACCCCCCCGGTCTATACACCGACGGACAAACTAGTTCACCCAAACGAAGCGCCCCAAAGAACGCCAGCGAAAAAGCCAGTCTAAACAAACGGACCTCCTTCACTGAATTACACACACCCCTCAACTGCTCCCCCAATTCCAACAATAACGCAAACGATACCGGCCTCCTGGTATCCACCCCTGATCGCAGCCTACGCCATCCTTTTAA
The DNA here is from genome assembly GCF_905171765.1 of Bufo bufo. NCBI lineage: Eukaryota > Metazoa > Chordata > Amphibia > Anura > Bufonidae > Bufo > Bufo bufo. The sequence continues at coordinate 374,693,816 of NC_053392.1, read as the reverse complement.
CGCCTGCACCACCAGAAACGACTTAGTAAAATCAAACATCCGTCTCATTTTAAAACCGAAAGCCAGCCCAGCCATACAACCATTAATTTTACTAACTGACCATCCCTCTTCCTTACAATGGCCCAAAAACATCAACAACGCTACCTCCAAATCCTCCATCCTAGCCCCCAGATCCACACACCAAGCCTCCCAATGATCCCAAGCTCTGACATACATAGCCCACGTACCGGGCACCAACGACGCTTGAATGAGCCCATTCACGGTTCCTCCAGCAGATCCCACAGGCAAGCCGGACAAGGTAGGCCCGTAGCTTCCGCGTCCGGAGCCAACTGACGAAAACGATCCCACTGTGAACGAGAGAGGGCGTCAGCAATACAGTTCTCCACCCCCGGGACATGCACCGCCACCACCCAGGCATTAAGCGACAGGCACTCCAACACCAACCGCTGAAGAAGCCGTACCACTAAAGGCGAAGATGCCGACAAACCATTTATAGCCTGCACCACCCCCATGTTATCACAGTGAAAACGAATCTTCCTATTCCGAAAACGGTCCCCCCACAATAACACCGCCACCACAATTGGGAAGAGCTCCAATAACGCCAAATTCCTCACCCAACCGCGCTCAAACCACCCTACCGGCCACTGCCCAGCACACCATTGGCCACCACAAAATGCACCAAAACCGGAACCACCCGCCGCATCTGTAAACAGCTCAAAGTCAAACGAGTCCATCACATCCCCCATAAATAACGAGCGACCGTTATACTTTTCCAAAAATGACAACCACACCTTTAAGTCCGCCCGCAATTCCTTCCCCAGCCGAATGTAGTGACGAGGCGAAACCACACCTGCTGTCGCCCTAGCCAGTCGTCTACAGAAAACCCTTCCCATAGGCATGACCCGGCAAGCAAAATTAAGTTTCCCTAACAATGATTGAAGCTCCCGTAGCTGCAACTTCTTCTTCCTCTGGGCATTCACCAAATTCCCTCTTAAATCCTCTAATTTATCTACTGGCAGTCTACACTCCATCTTTTCGGAATCAATCACAATCCCCAAGAAACTCAATACCGTTACCGGACCCTCCGTTTTTTCCGCCGCCAACGGAACCCCAAACCAACCAAAAAGCGAACGTAACGTTTCCAACAACAAGGAACACACCCGCGAACCCGGGGGGCCTATACACAAAAAATCATCCAGGTAGTGAATCAGAGATGCACAACCTGATGAGTCTATCACAGCCCATTCCAGAAACGAACTGAACGTTTCGAAGTAGGCACATGACAAAGAGCACCCCATGGGCAAGCATCGGTCCACAAAGAAACCCCCCTCCCAAAAACAGCCTAACAAATGGTGACAATCCGGATGTACCGGCAGTAACCTAAACGCCGCTTCAATATCCGTCTTTGCTAGGAGTGCCCCCGCCCCAAAGCGCTTCACCCACGCGACCGCTGCATCAAATGACGTATACACCACCGTACAAAGTGCGGGGTCAATACCATCATTGACCGAAGAACCCTTTGGAAAAGACAGGTGATGAATAAGCCGAAACTTATTCACCTCCTTCTTAGGGACCACTCCCAGCGGTGACACTCGCAAATCCGCAAAAGGCGGCTCCTGAAACGGTCCCGCCATCCGACCCAACAACACTTCCTTATTTAGTTTATCCGTCACCACCTCCGAATGCTCCCTAGCCGAACGCAAATTCTTTTTTAACAACACTGCCCCCCCTGGTACAAACGGAATCCTAAACCCCTCCCCAAACCCTGCCTCAAGCAATACCGCCGCTGCCCTATCCGGATACCTAGCGAGAAAAGGCACCATCCTTTCCAGTCTGACCGGCGTCTCCCCCTTTGCTATTGGCGTCCCCTTTCTGCTTCCCGCCCCTAAAGCATCTTGCCACTCCATGGTTCCCCCCACAACCTGAGCATTCGTGTTTAAATTTGCATTTAACCCCGAATCTACAGTTTCCTTCATTAAAGGCAAAGCACAAGCCTCTTGCTGAGGCCGACGCCATGCTGGAAGACCCCCCGCTCCCTCCTTCCCCCCGAAAGGGCTGCCCAGATCTAACAGGTGCCGTCACCCTCAGCCATAAGGCAATATCTTTGTGATCCCACCTTATGTCTGGACGCACCGCTTTTCTCTGCCGGAATTGTTCATCGTAACGCAACCAGGCAACCCCCCCGTAAACCCTATACGCTTCGCCTATAGCATCGAGATAACAAAACAGCGCCGAACAATTTTCCGGCGCCTTCTCCCCAATCACACTCGCCAAAATAGCGAACGCCTGCAACCAATTAGCAAACGTCCGTGGAATCAACCTGAACCGTCGTTTTTCCTCCTCATCTTTTTTACCCTCGTCCTTTTTTGCCCTATCTAGATTAAACCTCTCCAAGGGGAGCAAAGAAAAAATCTCTACATACTCCCCCTTCCAAATCCGCTCCCGCACCTCCGCCTTCAAATGAGCCCCCAAAGGCCCCTCAAAGCAAACATACACCTCTCCCTTTGCCTTATCGTCCACCCGCACCGTCTCCTCCTCCGCCTCAGCCCCCGCCTGCGTCTGCACTGACATCCCCACTCCCGGTAATGCCCGCCGAGGCTCACCCACCAACCCGAAACCTCCCGACGGACCCTGTACACCCCACGCCTGTAAAGGGGATCCCCCCGCCACCCCCCAACTAGCCATCAATCCCGCCAAACCCCCCAACAATTGCCCTAAACCCCTGCTGACATCCGCCTGCGGGCCACTACCCCCCCCCCAACCCCCATGCCCTGCATTACCTGTGCTAACGGTCCCCAAGTAATCTCACCTGGCTGCCTGGGTGCTGTGTCCCCATCAGCCGCGATTCCTGACTCCAGACGAACCGTCCCTTGAGGCAGATCTTCGGATCCCGCCGCCAATCCATCTTCATACTGTCCCCTGGAAACGCTGGTACCAGGGACGATGCGTCTCTCCACGACTGGATCCTGAGGGGCAGAGCTCTCCTCTTCACTCTGCCTCCTGGCAGAGCTGGGGTCAGCAGCAAGGCAGCACTCTCTATGGCAATCTGGATCCGTCCTGCTGCATCTTCTCCCTTCTGCCTGTCCCCTGGCCAGCCTCAGACCAGGGACGCTAGGGTTAACTGAGGCACGGTGGGCGGAGCTACTGTGGGCGGAGCTACCCCTCACACACTGAACGGAGGGCCTGCTGCTCGTTTCTCCTTCCCTTGCAGCAGCCCCGTATTGCAGCCTATTCCTCCCACGCCGGGCGGTCACCCCCCTGCCAGGAGTTAGGGGGGCCCCCGCCGCACCTGGTCCAGAACCCCCGCCGCTGCCGCTGGATGAAGGAGATGGCCGGGCCCGGCCACCCCTGGGGCTCCGCCTACCAATTGGATTCCTTCCACGTCGGGGCCTTGAAGCAGCTGGCACCGGAGGCGCCCGACGTGAAGGGTCCTGTGAAGGGCTCCGGACACGCCGCTGAGCCCGAAGGGGGGATGAAGAAGGACTAAAGCGCGCCGGCGGCCTTGCCCGCCGCGGCCGTATTAAAGGTGGCTGAGGCAAGACAGGAGCCTCAGCCTCCCCCCTCAGCAACAACCGAACCTGCTCCTGGGCCTATGCCGATCCGTGGACCGCTGCTGCCGCCCGCAGCTCCTGAATCGCCGCTTCCAACTGCTCCATCTCTGCAACAGGTCTGGCCAGCTTTCTCAGGTAACCAAAATGGCTACCGTCCACTGTCCCCCTACTCTATTTAACCCCTACGCTCCTCCCCTCCTGCTCAAACCCACCAATACGACCCCCCTGCATCCACCCCACCCCCTGCTACCCCAATCCTAATCTCCCTGGGGCTCACTAACCAAACCCCCCGTCATGTGGGCCTACCCTTAGGGGCCCCCCTTTCTCCCCCCTTCCAGTCCGGCCATTTCCGTTTGTTTGTTTTGCTCACTTGTCAGGGGATCGGTAGCACAAAGATTTATAAGAACATCCATTACAGATAATTGTCCCGATCCTCTGGCGGTGTAAAAGGACTATTATACCTAGTGCTGGGCCTGAGGAAGAAATGCAAAGGGACAGTATTGCCTGGATTAAACCATTAAGGCTACGTGCACACAACAGTGAAAAAAAAAAAACATCCATTAAAAATGAATAAACAATCCATTTTTAACTGACTTTTTTTTCCACTGATGCCTTTTTGAGAAACGGACGTTAAAAATGGACACATTCATTTTATAGGGGCAGTCGGTTAGTGAAAAGCGGACTAGATAGAACATGTTCTATTTTTTATTCACTCGCCATCAAAAAACTGCCATGTGAATAACCCTATAGACTGCCTTTGGTCTTAAAACAGACGTGTGATGGCAGTAAAAAAACATCCTGTGCATGTAGCCTAAGGCAGTTAAAATATAACTTCTACAGACCCACAGTGCTTGCCAGGGGCGGATTGGCCATTGACCCTACAGGGAAATTTCCAGGTGGGCCAATGCCTAGGAGGGCCACTCAAGCCCTCCTCACGGCCGCCAGCTGGGTACATAATGATCTTATTCTCTCTTATGCAACTGGACTGGACAGGACAGGACAGCGATACAGTTAAATACTGTGACATAGGTGGCAGTATTTTGTGCTGCACTGTGGTATTTGGTTCAGCTGGGGCGGTATATTGTTCTGCCCTATGGTATTGCTGACCCTGCCTACTTCTGTTGTCCCTGCCTAATTATGTTGTCCCGCTTTCTGTCAATTTAAACCCATCTGAAACGTGGGGCCACTTTTACAATTTTTTCCAGGGCCACTTTTAGTTCCCAGTCCGCCCCTGGTGCCTGCTATAGCAATGGCAAATGCAATACCCTGCACAGCAGTGCCAACATGATATTGGGGAGGGGGCGCAGACAGAAAAGTATTACAGGTCTTAAGAGGCCCATGGTTTGCACACAGTTCTAAAACAACAATGCTAAAAATGTGTATACGGTATGAACGGAAAATGTGTATATGGTAACGTTTGAATGATCAACAAACTACTAGCACTGTAGTCATTACAGGGAACCTGTCACCACTTAGTGATAGACACGCTGAATTCAGCATTCCGTTAGATATATGAGCCTAGTTTGAAATGTTTTGTTGCAGTGCCCACATTGTGCTGTGAGCCAGCAGTTCTCTGTATTCATGAGCAGTGATGGCCAGTTCGCAGTGTTCGCCAGCGATCACATGCGATCTGCCATCTTAACTGACAAGTCCAGTGAGGCACGGGTAAGTCCTTACCTGTGCCTGTGTGCGAGCCTTTCTGAAATGAAATGCGGTCCCTGGGAGCAGGCAGTTCCGAGAACGGAGTCCCCCGGAGTCTGTTCTCGGAACTGCCTGCTCCCGGAGACCGCATTTCATTTCAGACCAGCTCGCGCACAGGCACAGGTAAGGACTTACCTGTGCCTCACTGGACTTGTCAGTTAAGATGGCAGATCGCATGTGTACGCAGGCGAACACTGCGGACTGGCCATCACTGCTCATGAGCTGCCGACTTCTCCTGCCGCTGGTTGACAGCTTTTCTTCTGTCAATCAGAGATGGGAGGGCATGGTTCTCTCACTGTATGACTACTATAGACTTCAGAATCACAGTGTGATATGAGCGCTGCAACTAAAAACTATAAATTTCACAAAAAGTACACCACAGCGCTGAAATTGGTACAAAATCGTCACTACTTTATGCTTCTCTCAGAAATAGCAGAATAAACATGGTGACTGATTCCCTTTCAAAGAAAACCTTACTTTTAAAGGTGATATTCCTTTTGTCTGTGTGTTGAAGATCACTTTGATATGGTGAAACTGCTTTGACACTGCTCATAGATTTCTGCTATTGGAAATAATATTACAGGGTAGAGATTGGCCATTCACACTAAATAGCTGTCAGAGGAACGTTCTTTTATAGCTATCTCTCCTGCCTGTATTGCAGCTTGCAAACAGCGGGTCCTCAATATCTGTGCCCCGGCTGTTTGTGCACCGCATCACAAATGCGGACCCATTCACTTGAATCTGGAAGGTCCCATGGGGAACAGAGGCACGGAACCCCACAGAAACACTACTGAGTGCTTCCGTAGGGTTTCTCTCCGTGCCTCCGCACCGGAAAAAAATAGAACACGCGGACGGATCATGGACCCATTTATGTTGAATGGTTCTGGATCCGTCTGCAACAGCCACACCTAAGTGTTCTGATATTAGACACCTTATACAGAATTTGCAACCTATAAAGGATTTTTCCTTTTTTTTTTTACATATTTAATTCGTCACAAGTTCACTTACTTGTGGGTAATCACTGTGATTTCACATGTCTTTACTATGAAGTTTGGTCAATAAATAGACCTTGAGATAGACAGACCTTGATGCAAGACGTGTGCTGCAGTTCTTCTATAAGCTATATATGATCTGATACCATAATGTGTTTATTACCCTTCATAAATTGTAGATCAATACATGAACTTTTAACACTGAGATACTGCGTAGCCTTTTAAGAAGACTAAGCAGCTACTTAAAGGGAACCTTGGTTGAACATGGTGTTTGAGCTGCAGGTAGCATGTTATAGAGCAGGAGGAGCTGAGCAGATTGATATGTAGAAGGAAAAAATTCTGTAAAACTTTTATATTACTGCTCATTCTTGGCATTGAAGTCAAGCAGATGGACCTTTCAGTGATTGATCGCTAGCAGTGTATGGACTGTCATAGAGGAAAGGCTGTCAATCAACAATAGGACCACCTTCTTGAGTTTAAGGAGCAAGGAGACACCACCGGACCCCATTGATTATAATTGGACCCGGCAGAGATCCAGCCTGTTTCCAGCATTAGGCCCCTTTCACACAGGCGAGTATTCCGCGTGGGTGCAATGCTGTTCAACCTGTTCACATGAGCGGTGATTTTCACGCATCACTTGTGCATTGCGTGAAAATCGCAGCAAGCTCTATTTTGTGCGTTTTTCACGCAACGCAGGCCCCATAGAAGTGAATGGGGCTGCGTGAAAATCGCAAGCATCCGCAAGCAAGTGTGGATGCGGTGCGATTTTCATGCACGGTTGCTAGGAGACGATCGGGATGGGGACCCGATCTTTATTATTTTCCCTTATAACATGGTTATAAGGGAAAATAATAGCATTCGGAATACAGAATGCAAAGTAAAATAGCGCTGGAGGGGTTAAAAAAATAAATAAAATAATTTAACTCACCTTAATCCACTTGATTGCGCAGCAGATCATCACATGGTCCGTCACCATGATAAAAGATCATGTGACGGACCATGTGATGACCGGAGTGACGTCACCACAGGACCTTTTCCTGCACACAGCAAAGAAAGAAGTCAGAAGAGATGCCGGCTGCGCGATCAAGTGGATTAAGGAGAGCTAAATTATTATTTATTTATTTTTTTAACCCCTCCAGCGCTATTTTACTTAGCATTCTGTATTCAGAATGCTATTATTTTCCCTTATAACCATGTTATAAGGGAAAATAATACAATCTACACAACACCGATCCCAAGCCCGAACTTCTGTGAAGAAGTTCGGGTTTGGGTACCAAACATGCCGATTTTTCTCACGCGCGTGCAAAACGCATTACAATGTTTTGCACTCGCGCAGAAAAAAATTGCGCATGTTCCCTCAACGCACCCGCACCTTTTCCCGCAACGCCCGTGTGAAAGAGGCCTTAGTGTCGGAATTCAGCCTGACAAAAACTGGTGCTTGCAATGTAAAGTATTTGCGCCTGCAACCAAACAAAATGGCCGCTAGTAGAATGAGACTAAGGGAGTCTTGTGCATTCACCATTACTGTAAGTAACGGTGCATACCGAACTGTATTAAAGAACAAATCTGATCCCGAATCTGTTGATTGTGGCTCAATCCATAACAGCTGCTACAGTAGCAGCAGCCATCGCTCGTCCTCATACTGTGGAGGTGATCACTGCATGTAAATGCAGTGCTTCATCTCCATTTAACGAGCCACCAATATTCAGGAAGGAACGCTTTCTTCCCAACAATCGGCTGCTCGTTGGATCATCTAAATGCACCTTAAGACTTTTATAATCAGGGGCTGATAACTGAAGTTGGGTGCAGCTCTGCATTGTCCTCAATATCCTAATTCTTCCTCCTAATATCAATCACATGACTTTCCTGGGGACAGTGGCAGAGAAGTAGAAGATTACTTCCGAGACATCATATCCAGGAAGCACTTCTATGTTATAGAAAGCTTTTGTGGGGATTCGCTCTGGTAGACAGGACAAGCGGACGGGGTATAGAGGCAAAGTCCAGTTTGTAACAAAACAGTACGACAGTCTATTTGCAGTTTTTTTCTAGACAGTTCATACAGCAAAACAGTCACCTGTTATCCTAGGTGTTAGTTAACACCCGATCGGCATTGCTCAGGACAGACCAGACCTCCCAAACTCAGGCCTCCAGCCTAGCACACGGCTCAGATCCCAATCCAGCAATTGTCAGAGCTCCTCTGTCAGAGAGAAAGGTAATTACCACCAGCTGACACTGCTGGCTGTTTTTTTTATATAGGCCAGTCAAGACCCGGCCTGGAATGTGGGGAGTAGTCACCCACCCAGCACTTTGACTACTCCCAGTAAGAGCCGTCACGGATCAGCTAGTACAGCTATACTAAATAGCAAGGTGTCAAACAGAAACTGCTGCTGACACATGAAACTGGCTCTTACTCCACCGAGGCCAGGAAGCTCGGTGACACATATCTTCCATCAACGACGGTCCCTTGCACCTTCCTACATACCTCCCCCCTTTGTTCAACCCTGAGGGGGTGAACACTTGCCAGACAGTGTACCCGGGACAGGGCATCCGTGTTTCCCTGCAAGCGGCCTGTCCTGTGTTCCACTGAAAACTTTAAGTTCTTTAATGACAAGAACCATCTGGTGACCCGAGCATTCCTTTGGCCTGCCTCATCCACTTGAGAGGGGAGTGGTCAGTCACCAGACGGGACTTTCTCCCCAACAGATAATAGCGGAGAGACTCGAGTGCCCACTTGATGGCCAGGCACTCTCTCTCCACTATACTGTACCTGATCTCGACTGGGGTAAGTTTGCAGCTCAGAAAAACAACAGGATGTTCCTCCCCATTGATTTCCTGAGAGAGTACAGCTCAGAGGCCTACTTCAGAGGCATTGGTCTGTACCACAAACTCCTTCTTGAAGTGGGGTGTCACCAAAACCGGTGACCCGCACAGGACCGACTTCAATGCGGAAAAAGCCTCTTCCGCCTGGTCATTCCAGCGGACCATCACGGACTTCCGTCCCTTTAAGAGCCCTGTCAACTGAGCCGCTATTTTATTCACTAGGGGTTTGATAACTCCATGTCCAATGACGTACCCCAGGTACTTAGTCTCCTCTAACCCTATTGTGCATTTCTTTGGGTTAGTCCACTACAGCCTGCACTTTGGGTAGATGACTTTCCCAGTCAGTACTGTGGATGACAAAATCGTCTAGATAAGCTGAAGTGTACCGACGATGTGGATGCAGCTCAATGTCCATGAGCCATTGAAAAGTGGCAGGGGCGCCATGCAGACCAAAGGGTAACACCTTATATTGGTACAGCCCCTCTGGTGTGATGAAGGCAGTTTTCTCTTTGGCAGCCTCCATCAATGGTACCTGCTAGTACCCTTTGGTGAGGTCCAAAACAGAAAAATGCTGGGCTTGGCCTAACCTCTCAATAAGCTCATCCACCCGAGGCATGGGATATGCATCAAACTTAGAGATCTCGTTTAGTTTTCGGAAATCGTTACAAAACCAGAATGTTCTGTTTGGCTTGGGTATTAGCACTATAGGACTAGCCCACTCACTTTTAGACTCATCAATGACGTCTAGCCTCAGCATCATCTGCACTTCCTCTAAGATGGCTTGTCGCCGAGCCTGGGGTACCCGGTATGGTTTTAGCTGGACTTTCACCTGAGGCTCAGTGACAATGTCATGCCGAGTTGTAGAAGTGCGTCCAGGGAGATCCGAAAACACATCCATGTTCCGGCTAATAAACTCCCTGGCCTCCTGAGCCTACTTAGAGGAGAGGCTGTCAGAAATTCTTACTGTGGAAGGCGCTTCCCTTGCTTCAGACAGAGGGGCCAAAACCGCTTCTTCTAGAAAACCTGGCCGCTGGCTGTATTTAGGACAGGTTTCCCTATCTTTCCATGGTTTGAGTAGATTCACATGGTACACCTGCTCCGGCTTTCAACTCCATGTCTGGTGTACTTTATAATTTACCTCTACAATTTTTTCAAGTACCTCGTAGGGCCCTCTGCCACGGTCGGCACCAGAACCAAAACCCGATCACCCGGGTTAAAGATCCGGACCCGAGCCTGCCGAATATAGATCTGACTTTGGTCTCGCTGAACGGCCTCCATATGCTCCCTGACAAGAGGCAAAATGGTCTCTATCCGCTGTTGCATCTTGGTAACATACTCAAGGACACTTTTATGCAGAGTGGGTTGCTGCTCCTACTCCTCTTTGGCTACGTCTAACATACCGCAAGGATGTCTGCCATATTGCAATTCGAAGGGCGAAACCAAGTAGAGGCCTGGGGTACCTCTCGCACAGAGAACATGAGATGGGGCAGAAGAAGGTCCCAGTCCTTCCCATCTTTAGACTCCACCCTTTTTAACATGGTTTTTAGTGTTTTGTTAAACCTTTCAACCAGACCGTCCATTTGCGGATGGTACACGGATGTCCGTAAATGTTTGATATGCAGCCACTTACAGAGTTCTCTCATGACCTTGGACATAAAAGGGGTCCCCTGGTCAGTCAGAACCTCTTTAGGTAGCCCCACTCGAGAGAACATCTCCATTAGCTCCTTAACTATATGTTCAGCCGATGTATGTCGCAGTGTCACCGCCTCCGGGTACTGAGTGGTGTAGTCTAGGATGACCAAGATGTGTTGGTGTCCTCTAGCGGACTTCGGTACTGGGCCTACGAGGTCCATAGCAATTCTCTCAAACAGTACCTCGATGATCGGGAGAGGTACCAAGGGACTGCGGAAAAGGTGCTGGGGGCTAGTTGCCTGGCAGGTCAGAATTCGCCCACCTCCCTAAACACACTAGGCCAGTAAAACCGTTGTAGTATCCGGTCCTGTGTTTTCTATATTTCCAGATGACCCCCGAGAACAGGTTGGTGGGCTAACTCTAACACCAGTTTGCGATAAGCTTGGGGCACCACCAACTGTTCAATGGGTTCACCCCGCAGCTGGTTTACCTAATACAACATATCCTTCTGAACCACAAAATGGGGGAACACCGACTCTGCCCCAGCAAGTTGTGGTTCACTATCTACTATTAATACATTTTCCCAGGCTCGGGATAGGGTTGAGTCTCGGTGTTGTGCAGTACCAAAATTATCCCCGGAGACATTGAGGTCTGCCAGCTCAAGCCCCGGCGGCAAGTCCTCCATGTCTCCCACCATTAAACTCAGTGGGGTTGTCTCCCCCTCTTCCACCGAAGTGGCGGTCAGCCCTACCGCTGGCCCTTCGGCCTTGGGTTCCCAGGGTTCTGGCCTTCCCCCGGAGCAAGGCCACTCTGCCAGGGTTACCCCTGTCTCATGGGTATCAGTCACTTTCATAGCAGGCCTCAGTGCCGGGAAACCTGGGAAGTCTCTCCCGATTATAAGTTCGTAGTGTAAGTTTGTGGCAACTGCCACTTTGTGAGTCCACCTGCCGGCCCCCGTGGTTAGAGACACCAGGGCGGTGGGATAGTCTTTTAAGTCCCCATGAATGCACATGACCCCAACTTTCCGGCCAGTATACTCAGCGGACTGTACCAGGGGAGCCCTTACTAGGGACACCAGACTCCCTGAGTCCAGCAGGGCCTCTACTGAAGTGTCTTCCACTTACACCTGGCACAAGTGATTTTGAGTTTCTGGGGTACCCGCTGCACACAGCTTCCTGGCATATAATGACTGACAGAAGCCATAGTTCGTGTCCTTGGGTTTCACCTTATGTGGACAGTCAGCTTGTACATGGCCAGGCTCCCAACACTGCCAGCAGACTATCGGAGCCGGGTGTACATCCCGGGCGGGTTTGGTTGGCACAAGTCTCCGGATCTGGGGTGGAGATTTACAGGATTTGACTGCCCACCTCCCAAATGAATCCCTCTGTAGATTCCGGGTAGCCTCATAGCGTTCCACCAGGTCGACCATCTCAAGGGCATTACCTGGAGAGACCTGACCGATCCATTGCTGGAGAGGGGGTGGTAAAGCCCCCCAGAACATGTCAGCCAATATTTTGTCCAGCATAGCCATGGGACTCAGCACATTAGGCTGTAGCTACTTTTGCAAAAGGTGGAGTAAGTCATAATACTGGGGTCTCGCGGGCTCACTGATGTACCTGCTGGGCCCGGACCAACACATTCACCCCCAGTCTTGCCAAACTCTCACCCTTTACTGTGTGGTAGACAGCTGCTTGATCGTCCAGCAAGTCGAAATACACCTGTTGGGAATCGGATGCCAGAAACGGAGCGACGACCACAGCCCACTGGTCTCGCCAGCTTCTCCCTTGTGGCCACTTTCTCATACATCGCCAGGTAGGTTTCGATGTTGTCTGCGGATGTCATCTTAGGAATCACCGCACGGACTGCCTTCCGGGCATCGTGGCTGTCTGCAAAGCCATCACGTGTTGTAGCAGCAACTGGTTGGTCTCTTGCTGCTGCTTGTTAGCCACCCATTGTTGCAGGTTTGTCTCTCGCTGCTGCAAATTAGCCTCCATGAGGGTCTTCACAACAGCCTTCATTTTGTCGTGGGGCATGGGTTGTAATACCGCTGGTTTGATGTATGACATACAACAGTGTTCAAAAATGCAAACCAACAAATATTTTGGCATTCACGTCGGCCTCACTGCTCCTGCCGCATCCTCCACCAATTGTGGCCATTCGTTCTGGTAGACAGGACAAGCTGGTGCAGTATAGAGGCAAAGACCAGTTTGTAACTCAAAAACTTCAGTGTTTTATTCACACTTGTGGCAACAAAATAGTCCATTTGCAGTTTTGGTGTTCGTTCACACCTAGACATTTCATACAGCAAAACAGTCACCTGTTATCAGGCCTCCAGCCTAGCACATAGCTCAGATCCCAATCCAGCGATTGCCAGAGCTCCTCTGTCAGAGAGAGAGAGGAAATTACCACCATCTGACACTGCTGGCTGTGTTTTTTATATAGGCCAGTAAAAACCTGGCCTGGAACATGGGGAGTAGTCACCCACCCAGATCTTTGACTACTCACAGTAAGATCCGTCCTGGATCAGCTATTACAGCTATACTAAATAGCAAGGTGACCAACAGCAACTGCTGCTGACACATGAAAACTGGCTCTTACTCCACTGAGGCCAGGAACCTTGGTGACAAGTACCTTTCGTCAACGACAGTCCCTTGCGCCTTCCTACACTTTGCAGATCAGGATAAGGGGAAGTGCTAGTGTAAACCTTCCTGACATCCATGTTGCTTTGCTGTTTGACCAACCACACTTCCATTTTCACTGCATATATGAGATGTACATGATCCTGTTAGAACTTTGGAGGCATGAAATTCACCTTCAGCCTTCAAAAGATGCAAAGAGTCACAAATTTTAAAGTATTAACTAACATGTCCTGATAGCTTAAAAGATGGGCAAATGTCTCACAGCTCAATGCTGTTATTTAGCATCTGACCATTTGTGACCACCCATGGAGGCAATGTACAATATTTGCTAAATATATATACTTAAAAGGGATGAAAAGTCTTTAGCAAGTGATGGCATGTCTTCAGAATAGGCCATCACTAGAGTTGAGCGAACACCTGGATGTTCGGGTTCGACGAGTTCGGCCGAACTTTCGAAAAATGTTCGGGTTCGGGATCCGAACTCGACCCGAACTTCATCCCGAACCCGAACCCCATAGAAGTCAATGGGGACCCGAACTTTTGGGCACTAAAAAGGCTGTAAAACACACCCGGAAAGGGCTAGAGGGCTGCAAAAGGCAGCAAAATGTAGTTAAATCCCCTGCAAACAAATGTAGATAGGGAAATGATGAGTTAACATAAAATAAATAAAAATTAAACAATATTAATTGGAGTGAGGTCCCATAGCACAGAATCAGGCTTCAAGTCACCCACCACAGGAGTAGGCCACCATTTAGTTACTTTGACCCCTACACCCAGACGGAGGAGAGAGGTTACACAGCAGAGAATCAGGCATTTAGATCACCCACCACAGGAGTAGGCCACCATTGAATCAGACCCCGGCAACCATGTCAGATGGCACAAGCATAAGCTTTATATCAATCAGCACAGGAGAAGGCGACTTTGACAGACTTTGACCCCTACACCCGGACGGAGGAGAGAGGTTTCAAAGCAGAGAATCAGGCATTTAGATCACCCACCACAGGAGTAGGCCCCAATTTAATGGGACCCCGGCAACCATGTCAGATGGCACAACCATCAGCTTCATATCAATCAGCACAGGAGAAGGCGACTTTGAAAGACTTTGACCCCTACACCCAGACGGAGGAGAGAGGTTTCACAGCAGAGAATCAGGCATTTAGATCACCCACCACAGGAGTAGGCCCCCATTGAATCAGACCCTGGCAACCATGTCAGATGGCACAACCATCAGCTTTATATCAATCAGCACAGGAGAAGGCGACTTTGACCCCTACACCCAGATGGAGGAGAGAGGTTTCACAGCAGAGAATCAGGCATCATATCAACCACCACAGGAGAAGCCACCATTTAGTTACTTTGACCCCTGCACCCAGGAAGAGGAGAGAGGCACCACAGCACATATTCTGGCATCATATCAGCCACCACAGGAGAAGCCACCATTGAGTTACTTTGACCCCCGCACCCAGGAAGAGGAGAGAGGCACCACAGCACATATTCTGGCATCATATCAGCCACCACAGGAGAAGCCACCATTGAGTTACTTTGACCCCCGCACCCAGGAAGAGGAGAGAGGCACCACAGCACATATTCTGGCATCATATCAGCCACCACAGGAGAAGCCACCATTTAGTTACTTTGACCCCTTCACCCAAACAGAGGAGAGAGGTTCCACATCAGAGAATCAGGCATCATATCAACCACCACAGGAGTAGGCCACAATTTAGTTTATTTGACCCCTGCACCCAGGAAGAGGAGAGAGGCCCCACAGCACATATTCTGGCATCATATCACACACCACAGGAGAAGGCCTCTTTCAGTGATTTAGGCCTTTGGACCCAGACAGAGGAGAGAGGTCAGAGATTAGCTTCATATCCCCCAGCACAGCAGAAGACCGCTTTATTTGACTTAGGCCTCAGCACCCAGACAGAAGACAGAGGTAGCATGGCAGAGGTTATGGCTTCATGTCACCCGTTAGTTTAACCGGCCACTTTCATCTGGTTAGGCCCCGGCGCCCAGACAGAGAAGAGTTTCATTCAACTGTGGGTTTCATAAAATTTGTATCAAATAAAGAAGTGGCCCGTAGCACAACAAGACATGTTTTAGGCAGTTAATAAGGACTACTCTGCACAAGGGAGGGACAGGTCCTGTGGGATCCATGCCTGGTTCATCTTTATGAAGGTCAGCTTGTCCACGTTGGCTGTGGACAGGCGGCTGCGCTTGTCAGTAATGACGCCCCCTGCCGTGCTGAATACGCGTTCAGATAAAACGCTGGCCGCCGGGCAGGAAAGCACCTCCAAGGCATAACATGCTAACTCTGGCCACGTGGACAATTTCGAAACCCAGTAGTTGAATGGGGCCGAACCATCCGTCAGGATGTGGAGGGGTGTGCAGACATACTGTTCAACCATGTTAGTGAAATGCTGCCTCCTGCTAACACGTTCCGTATCAGGTGTCGGTGCAGATAGCTGTGGCGTGGAGACAAAACTTTTCCAAATTTCTGCCATGCTAACCCTGCCCTCAGATGAGCTGGCCGTGACACAGCTGCGTTGGCGACCTCTTGCCACTCCTCTGCCTTCACCTTCCACCTGTTCCCCTGTGACATGTGGGAATGCTCTCAAGAGCGCCTCTATCAGCGTGCGCTTGTACTCGCGCATCTTACGGTCGCGCTCCAGTTCAGGAATTAAAGTGGGCACATTGTCTTTATACCGGGGATCCAGCAGGGTGGCCACCCAGTAGTCTGCACACGTTAAAACGTGGGCAACTCTGCTGTCGTTGCGCAGGCATTGGAGCATATATTCGCTCATGTGGGCCAGGCTACCCATGGGTAAGGACAAGCTGTCCTCTGTGGGAGGCGTATCGTCATCGTCCACCGTATCCCCCCAGCCACGCACCAGTGATGGGCCTGGGCTGCCACCCCGCTGTGAACTTGCGTCATTCTCGTCCCCCTCCACCTCCTCCTCCTCCTCGTCCTCCAGTACAGTGCCTTGGCTGGCGACTTGTGAACCTGTCCTCTGCTGCTTAAACAAACCTCCCTCTGAGCCACTTCGAACAGACTAGCCCGAAAGTGTTAGAAACGAGCCCTCATCCTCCTCCTCCTCCTCCACCTGGGCCACCTCCTCTAACATCATTGCCCTAAGTGTTTTCTCAAGGAGACATAGAAGTGGTATTGTAACGCTGATAACAGTGTCATCGCCACTGGCCATGTTGGTGGAGTACTCGAAACAGCGCAGCAGGGCACACAGGTCTCGCATGGAGGCCCAATCATTGGTGGTGAAGTGGTGCTGTTCGGCAGTACGACTGACGCGAGCGTGCTGCAGCTGAAACTCCACTATGGCCTGCTGCTGCTCGCACAGTCTCTCCAGCATGTGCAAGGTGGAGTCCCACCGGGTGGGCACGTCGCATATGAGGCGGTGAGCGGGAAGGCCGAAGTTCCGCTGTAGCGCAGACAGGCGAGCAGCGGCAGGATGTGAACGGCGGAAGCGCGCACAGACGGCCCGCACTTTATGCAGCAGCTCTGACATGTTGGGGTAGTGGTGAATGAACCTCTGCACCACCAAGTTCAGCACATGCGCCAGGCAAGGGATGTGCGTCAAACCGGCTAGTCCCAGAGCTGCCACGAGATTTCGCCCATTATCGCATACCACCAGGCCTGGCTTGAGGCCCACCGGCAGAAACCACTCGTCGGTCTGTTGTTCAATACCCCGCCACAACTCCTGTGCGGTGTGGGGCCTGTCCCCCAAACATATGAGTTTCAGAATGGCCTGCTGACGTTTACCCCGGGCTGTGCTGAAGTTGGTGGTGAAGGTGTGTGGCTGACCGGATGAGCTGGTGGAAGCAGTGGAGGAGGAAGCCGAGTAGGAGGAGGAGGCTACAGGAGGCAGAGAATGATGCCCTGCGATCCTAGGGGGCGGAAGGACGTGCGCCAAGGAACTGTCCGCCGGGGGCCCAGCCGCCACTACATTCATCCAGTGTGCAGTTAGTGAGATATAGCGTCCCTGGCCGTGCTTACTGGTCCACGTATCTGTGGTTAGGTGGACACTTGATTTTATCGGACACTTGCATGTGCAGGGAAGGCACGGCTGTCTTGGAGAAGTAGTGGCGGCTGGGAACCACATACTGCGGGACAGCCATGGCCATCAGCTGTTTGAAGCTGTCTGTGTCCACCAGCCGGAATGACAGCATTTCAAAGGCCAGCAGTTTAGAAATGCTGGCGTTCAGGCCAAGGGCTCGAGGGTGACTCGGGGGGAATTTGCGCTTCCTCTCTAAGGTTTGAGATATTGAGAGCTGAACGCTGCTGTGTGATATAGTGGAGACGCTAGTTGACGGTGGCGGTGGTGGTGGTGTCAGTGGCACATCCTCTGTTTGCTGCTCGGCAGGTGGCAACATTCCTCTCGAGGCGGAAGCCGAGGCAGCAGCAGTAGAGGGAGCAGGGGGAGCCTCAGCGAGTGCCTGGTTTTTAAGGTGTGTACCCCACTGCAGTTCATGCTTTGCATGTAGATGCCTGGTCATGCAGGTTGTGCTGAGGTTCAGAACGTTAATGCCTCGCCTCAGGCTCTGATGGCAGAGCGTGCAAGTCACTCGGGTCTTGTCGGTAGGACATTGTTTAAAGAAGTGCCATGCCAGGGAACTCTTTGAAGCTGCCTTTGTGGGGCTGGGTCCCTGTTGGCGATGTCCAGTAGCAGGCGAACTCTGGGGGCGGCGGCTCGTCTGCTTTGGCCCCCTGCTCCCTCTTTGGCTTCGCTGTTGTCTCGGTCTCACCACTACCTCTTCCTCTGAACTGTGAAAGTCATCGCCACGACCTTCAGTCCATGTGGGGTCTAAGACCTCATCGTCCTCTGCATCGTCTTCCACCCAGTCTCCCTCCCTGACCTCCTCCTGTTCAGTCTGCACACTGCAAAAAGACGCGGCAGTGGGCACCTGTGTTTCATCATCATCAGAGAGTCGGTGACTCTGCTGTGGTGGTATTCCCATGTCCTCTTCATCTGGAGACATAAGTGGTTGTGCGTCAGTGCATGGTATGTCTTCCTCCACTGGGGAAGGGCTAGGTGGACGCCCCTGGGAAACCCTGGAAGCAGAGTCTTCAAACAGAAGAAGAGACTGCTGCATAACTTGTGGCTCAGACCGTTTCCCTGATATGCTTGGGGGTGATGTGACAGACTGATGGGCTTGGTTTTCAGGTGCCACCTGTGCGCTTTCCGCAGAAGACTGGGTGGAAGACCATGTGGTGAACGTGCTGGAAGCACTGTCGGCCACCCAATCGATTAATGCCTGTACCTGCTCAGGCCTTACCATCCTAAGAGCGGCATTGGGCCCCACGAGATATTGCGGTACATTCTGCCGGCTAGTTGAGGGAGTTCGTTCCCTACTGTGTGCGCCTGGGGCCGAACGGCCACGTCCTCTACCAGCAACAGAGGCTCCACGGACACCACCACGACCGCGTCCTCGTCCCTTAATAGTATTTTTCTTCATTGTTGCGATTCAACTCGCACCACAATGAAATATATTATATTTATAAGCAAAATCCCCTCACTGGAATACTTTCAGTCTTTTGACTGTATGGATTACAGATGGAATGACTGTTATATGTGAGTACCGCTTTCTTTGACAGATTCTAGTATGGGTACATATATGTTTTCCCAACCCCAGCACATTAGTTTGCTAATTCCAGATGTATGAAACGCAGGCCTAACTGTATCTAGTATATTGAACGCCAGATAAACTAACTTGGCCTTTTTTAAATAAAAAAAAAATTCCCTCACTGGAATACTTTCAGTCTTTTGACTGTATGGATTACAGATGGAATGACTGTTATATGTGAGTACCGCTTTCTTTGACAGATTCTAGTATGGGTACATATATGTTTTCCCAACCCCAGCACATTAGTTTGCTAATTCCAGATGTATGAAACGCAGGCCTAACTGTATCTAGTATATTGAACGCCAGATAAACTAACTTGGCCTTTTTTAAATAAAAAAAAAATTCCCTCACTGGAATACTTTCAGTCTTTTGACTGTATGGATTACAGATGGAATGACTGTTATATGTGAGTACCGCTTTCTTTGACAGATTCTAGTATGGGTACATATATGTTTTCCCAACCCCAGCACATTAGTTTGCTAATTCCAGATGTATGAAACGCAGGCCTAACTGTATCTAGTATATTGAACGCCAGATAAACTAACTTGGCCTTTTTTAAATAAAAAAAATTCCCTCACTGGAATACTTTCAGTCTTTTGACTGTATGGATTACAGATGGAATGACTGTTATATGTGAGTACCGCTTTCTTTGACAGATTCTAGTATGGGTACATATATGTTTTCCCAACCCCAGCACATTAGTTTGCTAATTCCAGATGTATGAAACGCAGGCCTAACTGTATCTAGTATATTAAACGCCAGATAAACTAACTTGGCCTTTTTTAAATAAAAAAAATTCCCTCACTGGAATACTTTCAGTCTTTTGACTGTATGGATTACAGATGGAATGACTGTTATATGTGAGTACCGCTTTCTTTGACAGATTCTAGTATGGGTACATATATGTTTTCCCAACCCCAGCACATTAGTTTGCTAATTCCAGATGTATGAAACGCAGGCCTAACTGTATCTAGTATATTGAACACCAGATAAACTAACTTGGCCTTTTTTAAATAAAAAAAAAATTCCCTCACTGGAATACTTTATGGCTTTTCACTGTATGGATTACAGGTGGACTGGTATTAGTAGGGGTGACACAAGCACACCCAAGTCCCTGATGTAGGATTTCTATGGCACAGACCACTATTACAAGTGATTAATGGACGTTGGGAGAGATTGTGCTGCAGCACTAGTCCCAAGATGGCCGCCGCCTATCAGCCCAGTAACATGTGCCACAAAATGGTCTGCACAACCTTTAAAAAAAATAGCCTTGGACTGTGCTGCTAAATCGCTATTGGTCTGAATCCCAGGTGTAGATGTCTGACTTGTTTGGAGCTTTGGAATGCACACTGTGGCAGCTTCTGCTGCAGCACTACAAGTCGCAAAATGGCGGCCGGCGGTCAGCCCAGGTACATGTGGATGGAAAAATCACTCTGGCCACTCTAAAAATAGCCAATCCCTATCAAAAAAGCAGCTCAGCTGCAGTTGTTCAGATGAATCACAGGTGGAGGAGAGAAATTTGCTTCCAGTTATTCAATTATCCCTGCCTATTCTCGCCCTAGCATCAGCTGCGTCTATCCCTGTTCTATTCACATCGGGAGTGAGCACGTCCCGACGTGCGCACAAGCTTATAAAGAGGCTGAGTCACATGCTGCACTTGGCCAATCACAGCCTTGCCAATAGTAGGCATGGCTGCGATGGCATCTTAGGGCAAGTAGTATGATGCATGTTGATTGGCTGCTTTGCAGCCTTTCAAAATGCGCCAAAATACATGCCGAACGACGAACCCGAACCCGAACTTTTACGAAAAAGTTCGGGTTCGGGTCCGTGTCACGAACACCCCAAAATTCGGTACGGACCCGAACTATGCTCGAACTGTTCGCTCAACACTAGCCATCACTAGCTGATCGGTAGGTGTCTTGACACCCGCACTCCTGCCAATCAGCTATTCCTTGTAGCACCATCACCTGAACTCGGCGCCGGAGGTACACAGTACCATTAACCTTATAGTGGAGGGAGCATTGCTGTAGTAACAAAATCTCTCCTCTACAGTGTTGATGGTTCGGTGTAGTTCTGGAGCCGAATTCTGGCAATGTAGGTACACCAAACAGCTGATCAGCGGGAGTGCGGGTTGTGGGACCTCCACTGATCAGCTAGTGATGGCCTATTCTGAGGAAAGGTCATCACTTACTAAAGTCTGTACACCTTAAGCATTTATGCCGTATATGCTAGATAGGTTTCATCTTTACCATGAAACATTGATACCACTAAGAACATGTTTCTGCTGCAGTTAATTCAATTTATTGATTTTTCCTTTTTTCTTTTCCTACAAAGAACATTTGTAGGCCCAACACTTGGCGGATTTCTGAATGAAAAGTTCAATTTTCAGTGGGCGGCTGCCTTTCAAGGCATTGTGCCTCTAGTGTCTGTAAGTTACACAGAATCTTGTATCATTATATGATAGAAATGTTGCTGGTTTTAAAATGAATCATTTTTATGTTGTCATTTTGTCATTTTGCAGTTTGTGCTGAGTTTAACATTTTACTCCTGGGAGGCAAAGATAAAGAAAAAAAGGTAAGTCTTTCACAGCATGAATGAATCTTCTATACCTGGAGCTCGCGTTTATCGCTTCAACATGCTGTATGTTCATTACTGTATGTCAACAGAAAGTGTGTTAGATACTGAACAGATTACAAGCACTGAAGACATTACAGACACCATAGCATTTTTAATGTCCTCCTGATGCCGACACAGATTTTCTGTCTAAGGACCCATTTGCACTGCCAGATCATCAGTCTGCAAGCGAGCACTGATCATCAGTGTCTAAGCTTGTTTTAAATAGAGCTATCATCGTACTAGACGGGAATGAAAGATCACATTAAAGATTATTCATCTCCATTCAGTTTGCATATTGTCAGAGGCACATCCTTGTTTACACAGGGAGATGTGCTGCTGACAAACAATAATTTTTATGCTATCAACAACGTCTTTAGTTGCTGATCTTTGGCAATGTTTATACAGGGCAATGATTGGAAACAAATGTTCGTATGAATATTGGCCTTTTTAAAGGTCTTTAAAGAGTGCAGCAAACCGGACCGCAGGGGCAACATGTGAGGCTACGGTGAGCTGATGGGGGTAGTAGTAGTTTTTACTCATGGATAGCAGAGACTCCCTGGGACGGCGTGCAGTGATGGGGAAGACAGCACTAAATCTTCCGGGGCACTCTCTAGTACAGGGATCACCAGCCAGATGGTAGTTGAGGTGCCCTTGATGGTATAGGTGTTTAGGGTGCTTTTGAGGCTGGGACCCCGGTTGTTTGTGACGCCAGCACCGTTAAGTGCAAAGGTTGGTGGTGGAAAAGATGGTGGTATCTATACTTGGTCCTCACTCTAGCACTCAGGTAGGTACTGAATATAATAACTACTAGTCAGTAGCAATCCACAGGGCGGCTCCGTAATGGCAGGCATCAGTCTTCTGCTCCATTCTTTGGAATGGATGCTCTCTGAAGAATTACGGTCCACTATGTCCATAGAGGCATGTGGTAAAGGATAATTTTGCGCATTAATCATCCGGCTGTGTCCAGGTACTTTTAGGTTCCTCCTGGTGACTGTTGCGCGTGAAGTCCTTTGGCTAGTTTAGCTCTAACCTCCACTAGACTTTCTCTATATCCAGACGTAGACTCACTGGTCTGTGCTGTGCTGCTGTAATACTGTTCTCTATGCTCCCTTAGCTTGATCAGGGCCAAGGGGTCAAAATGGCAGCTACATTGTGGACTAGGCCTGTTCTGCTCCTCCATCAAATTCCTCTCTGTTCTCAACACTGGATTAACTTCAATTTCCACTAACTTTATTAGTAAACCCCAGATATATATATCAGTGATGCCAGCACCACCTAGGGGCGAATAGATGTAATGACTTCTAACAGCCTGGCAATAGGAATTACAGTTTGATACCACAATACATTAAATACACACATCAAAAGTTTAAAGTGCCCACATATAACACATAATGGGACACTGCAATACGACCTGTCATTCCTTCTGACGTCTATTTTAGTAAACATTTGTATTCCTCATAATATAACAATTCTGGAGCAGCTTTTATTATAACTCTGCAATGTACTGTTCCTCTGTTATTTCTCCTAGAAGTTTATGAATAAATTGACAACTGGCTGTTACTAGTTGGGGGATGAGTTCTCAGAGACTCTGACATTGTCTAATCATTACTGACAATGCCAGCGTGTTAAGGCTCCATGCACACGTCCGTGGTGTGTTGCGGACCCGCAACACACCCGCCTGGCACCCCCCTAGAAATACCTATTCTTGTCCGCAGCTGTGGACAAGAATAGGACCTGTTCTATCTTTTGCGGAGCTGCGGACCCGATAGAAAATGAATGGGTCCGCACCCGTTCCGCAAAATTGCGGAACGGATGCGGACCCATTTGCGGACGTGTGAATGGAGCATTAGGGACACACTCCTATCACAAGGAGCAGATTGATATATACTGTAGTTTTCTAGAGAAAGATTCATTAAAACTTGAAATTTATTCATTTATAGTATACTAGCAGAAGGACCTGGCTTCGCACGGGTATATTTCATCTATTTCATTTAATGTTTGTGTGTCGTTAGATATCAACAGTATCCCCCATAACAGTGACCTCTACAGCACCCCGCCCCTTTAACAGTGAACTCCACAGTCCCCCACCCCTTAACACTGACCCCCCCCCCCCCCGTGCCAGCCACTTTAAATGAGACCTCCACAGCAGCCCATCCCCTTAACTTTGACCTTCACAGCAGCCCGCCCCTTTAACAGTGAGTTTCACAGCACCCCACTCCCTTGACAGTGACCTCCTCAGGGGCCCCCCCCTTAACAGTGACCTCCACAGTACCCCGCTGCATTAACAGTGACCTCCACAGCAGTTGCCCCTTTAATAGTGGCCCCTGCCCCCTTAACAATGACCTCCACAGTGTCCGCCCCTTTAACAGTGACCTCCATAGCGGCCTTCCCCCTTAACAGTAACATCCACAGTGAACGCCTCTTTAACAGTGACCTACACAGTGCCTGCCCCTTTAACAGTGACCTCCACAGCACCCTGCCCCTTTAATGCTAGGGCTACATGACGACATGTGTTGTGCAACATTTTGTCTCAACAATTTTTATAATGATAGGCTATGGTGTGGCACTGCGACATGTGACATCCTGCGACACGACAGTGTCCTTTTTTATATTCATAGATCTACTGTTTCTGATTTCATTGTTCATGATGAATGTGAATGGCTGTGATTGGAGGATGGCCGCACATGTGCAGCTTCTCTTCCTTCACTTTGGGGGCGTCATTCTGGAGATTGGAGCAGGTCCTAGTGGACAGATGACCACCCCATGCACAAATGACCGCTCCATGCACAGATGTCCGCTCCATGCACAGATGTCCGCTCCATGCACAGATGTCCGCTCCATGCTGAGATGACCGCCCCATGCTCAGATGACCGCCCCATGCTCAGATGACCGCTCCCCACCCCATGCTCAGATGACCGCTCCCCGCCCCATGCTCAGATGACCGCTCCCCGCCCCATGCTCAGATGACCGCTCCCCGCCCCATGCTCAGATGACCGCTCCCCGCCCCATGCTCAGATGACCGCCCCATGCTCAGATGACCGCCCCATGCTCAGATGACCGCCCCATGATCAGATGACCGCCCCATGATCAGATGACCGCCCCATGCTCAGATGACCGCCCCATGCTCAGATGACCGCCCCATGCTCAGATGACACCCCATGCCCAGCCCAGCACACCGAGTATTTGAATATCAAAATGGTGGATTACTATTGATCCTTCTCCTCACACATGCCCAGCACACCACCATTTTGATGGTCAAACGCTCGGATTATTGATCTCTTTATCATACATAGATTAATATTCACCATTTTGATGTTCAAAAACTTGGTGTGCTGGGCTAGCCACCTGTGAAGAGAAGGATTAAAAATAATTCACCAATTCGATATTCGAACTAACACTTTGTGTGCGATTAATAATCCACTGGGCACTGCCCCCTGTGAAAAAAAGGCAGAGTAGCAGTGGCAGAGAGACTGAGACCAGCAGCAGCCATTCCAGTCAGATTAGAGCCAAAGCTGCAGAGTGGCTATAATCTGACTAAAATGGCTGCTGCTGGCCTCAGGGAGTCTCTCTGCCACTGCTGCTCTGATTGAGTGCCCACTGCCCTGCTGCCCATCATTAACATTCATTAAAATTTACTATGGAAGGAGCTTTGGCTGCTGTTCAAGCTGGCTGCTGCTGGAGCAGGTCCTCCTTGCCTGCTGCTCCACTTCTTGCCACTCCCACAGACCCAGCCTGCGGTCTGATGAATCTGGCTGCTGGGCTGGCATTGAGAAGACTGGGGGCGGGCATTAGGTCACACACAGACACACTCACAGATGGCTAGGGTGGCCTGATGTGCGGTTTTAGGCCGGACAGTCCGGATTTTAGACTTCTGGTCCTCCGTCCGGCGCAAGGCCAGGACGGACGGCCAAAAGCTCTCCTTTTTTGTGGTTATCGGCGAGACTACTGTAAGGGGCACTTTAAGTATCAGTCACTCACATGATTCGGCTCACTAGTCACAGCGCAGAGCGCACTGACATCACATGCTGCCTGTCAATTCTGGTTTGCAGGCGCTGCAGGAAGTGAAAGGAGAAACAGACTCTGAGGAGCGCAGCTGCGCTGAGATAGTCGAGGCTGCTGGTACTGGTCTGAAAGACTTTGCTGTGGCCATGACGGGGATTGCTGAAACTGAAAGGGGGGAAGTTTGTGAATGGGTGGGACTGTAATAACTAGGGGGGAAATTAGGTACTCACTGATCTGTGCTGTGGGCCGCCGGGGATTGCTGAAAGGGGTTAATAAATACTGTGAATGGGGGACTGATGAGGTGTTAATAACTACTGTGAAGGGGGAACTGGCTGGCTACCTTTTCAGCAGTCCCCCATTCACAGTAGTTATTAACTCCTTTGGGGGACTGCTGAAAGGGGTTTCTCCTCCCACCATTTTTGTTTCTCCTCCCACCATTTTTTCCTCGGTCGGTGGCGTCGCCGGTGAGGTCAGGCTTTCTGGTGTGAAGCCAGTGGCCACCCTACGGTGTGCAGGCACATCGATGGCTTCGCCTTCTGTGCCAGAGGAGGAGGCGGAGCTGCAGTGAGTAACTGAGTCACGTGCCCGCTCTCGGCGCTCTGAGTCCTCTCCACTCTTCCGCCTCATTCCAGCCTTCCACCACGGCGCTGACGGGGGCGGGACCTGGCCCGGCTGTTACTGTCGGCAGCTCGTAAGTGAAGTGCTGCTGCTGAAGATTATTATTTTGCTATATGTTACTGGTGTCATAAAATGGGGCGTTTGGGATGGCAAATCGGCCAAATTAGCTCACCCTGGGCCCAGGGCTGCCGACTCAAATGCCCCAATTATAATCTGACACTGATGTAGACAGAACGAGCCGCAATTGAAAGTAAATGGAGCCACGGGTTGGCCACCCCTGCTATAAATGTTGAGATGGGACAACCCATTTAAAGAGGGCCTTTCATCTGTTTAGCCCTAGTCTAAATAGGGTCTTACCTGATAGGGCGGCTCTCACTGATGTCATCACACTTTTTTTTTTTCAAAATTCGTCCGTTGTTGTCCCCCGTTGATTTCGGCCCCTTATAGTCTAATTAGTCTACTTGGTTATACTAGGTGGAGACCGGAGCGGTTCTCTTCTCCCTGGTTGTGAGCGCATCCAATCAGAGCGCACCGCTCATAGCCAGGGAGAATGAGCTCCTCCCTGGCTATGAGCGTTGCGCTCTGATTGGATGCAGCCAGGGAGAATATAAGGCGCCAAAATCAACAGGGAAAAAACAAAACAAAACAAAGTGCGATGACTTCAGTGGGGGCCGCCCTATAAGATAAGACCCTAATTAGACTAGGGTTAAAAAGAGTTTAAGTAGTGCTGATAAATGTAAACAACATTTCTTTCTCTTTACAGGTCTGGTTTATCGGAAACTAACAGCATACTTCAAGAAAGGGAACCTTTGCTTCCAAGAGAATAATAACGCCAAGTGAAAGCTTTTTTTTACAGTTTACAGCAGTGTCCTAATGACTTTTGTACTTAAGCTACTTTCACACTAGTGTTTTTGCTGGATCGGGCAGGGTTCAGCAAAAACGCTTCCGTTACTGATAATACAACCATCTGCATCCATTATGAACGGATCTGGTTGTATTATCTTTAACGTATCTTTAACATTGCCAAGACGGATCCATTGAAAGTCATTGGGGGACGGATCCGTTTTCTATTGTGGAAGATTGTGTCAGAGAAAACTGATCCGTCTCCATTGATTTGCAATGGGGTAATGCCGGATCTGTCTTGCTCCGCATCCCAGAACGGAAAGCAAAATACAAAATGTTGCGGTTTGCTCTCCGGTCTGGGAATGCCAATTACAAACTTTTAAACTGTCATAATAAATTGTGACCACAGAATCTGAGGGGCCAAAATGGGACCCAAAAGGCTTTCCAGCGCCGAGATAGAGGAAGCCATTCCATTACTGTGAAATAATCTGAGGCCTGCCACAGCAATGTTCCTATGAAGCCCTGCCTGTGACGAGACTACATAGAACATAGGGAATCTCCCCTAGACTGCAGTGGTAATTCTTTCCATGTTAAATTCCAATGGGGGTACAAAAAAGTTTAAAAAAAAGTTTTTAAATCTAAAAATTCTAATCACCTCCCTTTCCAGATATTAAAAATAAATCTAAGCAATAAAAAATAAAGATCATAGGCATTGCTGTGTCTCAAAATGGCCAAAATATAGATGTATTTATATATGGCTGATTTACATTTTCTTCTCTTCACCTCCCTCAAAAAATTAAATCAAAAGTGATCAAAAAGTCATACACATCCCAAGATGGTATGAATAAAAACTACAGATCATGCTGCAAAAAATGAGCCCCAAACAACTCCATAGACATACATAGGTAAAAGTTATGGGTTCAGAATATAGTGATGCAAATAAAAAAATATTTTTTCCTAAAGTTGTTTTTGTTTTAAGTATTAAAGGGAACCTCCTCTCGCCGCTAGTACATCCGCAATATCCATTCCCCATAGCTCTCTGTGCTTTTATTGTGTCAAAAAACGATTTTATATATATGTAAATGAGGCAAGTAAGAAGCCCAAGGAGCTGTTACTAACGTTTCCGGGGCCCAGCCTCGCCCACTGTGAAGGAGCCCAGCACCGCCCCACATACTCTTGCTCGCCGACGTCACAAAGCTAGAGCGCTGTAATCTCACAATCCTTCACAGTGTGCGTGGCTGGGCTCAGAGTCTGAGAACGCTGGACTCATCCCTAAAGCATGGAGGAGACAGGACTCATCTATGGTTCATTTACATATATATAAAATCGTTTTTATGACACAATAAAAGCACACAGAGCTATGGGGACTGGATATTGCGGATGTGCTAGCAGCCATCTAGCAGCCCATGTCCTCAGCTCTTACCCAAAATCCAGGTGACAGGTTCCCTTTAAGACACAAAAAAAAATGAAAAATGTGGTATTGCTGAGATTATATTGACCTTAACAATGCTGTTAACGTGTCAGTTTTACCACACAGAGAACACTGTAAAATGAAACATAAAACTGTGGCAGAATTGTGTATTTTCCTAATTCCACCCCATTTGTAATTTTTGTTTTCCAGCTTCCCACTACATTGTATGCAATATAAAATGGTGCCATTATAAAGTAGAAAAAAGCAAAAAAAAACTCTCATACATCTATGCTAAGGGAAACAACTAAAAAAGTTATGGCTACAGGAAGGCAGGGAGTAAAAAACACAAATGAAAAAAATAACTGAAAACTGCTTGGGCAGGGAAAGGTTAAAAGAGTGGTGCCAAGTCTTTAAGTTATTCACTGTCAGCAGAAGAGGGGATAACTAGCTGATTGGTGGGGATCCAACTTCTGGGACCCTTACTGATCACGAGAACAGGGCTCCCTTTCCTCCATTCTGATAGAGGGGTTGGTGTTTCCCTGAGCCATTGGTCTGTATAGGTCTCTTTTATTGTGCTACTTGTTAATACTGGTTTCTGTCCTTCTATTGCCTTTGTGTCTTTTTTGCTTGTAGTGTGTATTTCACCTATTTAGGTATCACTTGGTTGGAATCATTTGCAAATAAGTATCGGCACTGTGTTTATGGGCTTGTGCAAGTATGTTTGTAGCAGAATGGAGAACCAGGTGTAGTTGAACCAGTACTTGACCTCTTTTGTGTCTTGTGTTACATACATAGATTGCACACTCCTTTGAGACTTAAAGGTGCTGACCTACTGTGGCTGGGGGGAACCATTTTGTGTCATGGCACTGTCCTGTATTGCTGCTTGTATATTTACATTTATTTATGTTGTATGACATTTTACTAATAAAGGAAGAAGTTATATTATATGTGTGTTCTCAATTTTTTGGTGAGCTATTCTATATGTACACACATGTTTTGGTAACATTGGATGTTCCATTCTGAGAGTAGCAGGTACCCCCACTGGCATGCATTGTAAATGTAAAAGTATAAAAGTATTTATAAATCATAATAATGACATGTATACAGAGTAACGATGCAACTGTTGCACAATAAAATATGGGTGCCACGAGCTAAGCCTTGAAGTTGACCTGAAGTTTAGCCCTGATTTATCAAACTGATTCATTGTTATTTAGGAGTAAATTGTAATTTTTCAGTCATTTTACTTGGAAGACTCATTTATCAATAGTCTGCATCAGACCAATGTTATTTTTTGCACGTGCTAAATCAATTTTAGAGATCCAATTGTTTTGTGGGTGTTCCTATGAAGCACATTAGTTTTTGACCATTTTTATCATTGGGACATTTGGAAAGGTCACAAAAAATTGTCTCAACTGCACTTCACTCCCGCCCTTCCCTAGCTGTGGCAGGTAAAAATACACCAAGTAGGAACGTGATAGTTGATATGTCTGTGCTAAATTTAATATGTTCTGTGCATCACTTTCATAAATTTGGCACACAGACGGGTACTTTTACACACACAGACAAATGTGAAGACAACCCAATTTTTCCTTTGTTAATAAATTAGGGCTTTTGTTTGTGCTCGGATCGGCTCATGATGAGAGGGTCCCCTACCTAAGCCTATACTCCCCCCCCCCCTACCTAGAAGCAGCAGAGTTATGCCGGAACTGCTTATCGAAGGGTAGCTTAAAGGGGGCCACACCAATGATGAGTCCTGAGGAGAAGGGAGGGCTTCTGGGTGGGTCGAAAGAATTCGAACCGACAAGTGGGGGCAGGGGAGCCAGGTTTAAATAATTAAAGCCCCGCCTCCCCTCACACAAACACGGCACTCTTAATTGCCTACTACTTGTGCTCGGATCGGCTCATGATGAGAGAGTCCCCTACCCAAGCCTATACTCCCCCCCCCCCCTACCTAGAAGCAGCAGAGTTATGCCGGAACTGCTTATCGAAGGGTAGCCTAAAGGGGCCAAAAGAACCATGCATAGGAGTTTGAAAAAACTTGATAACAGAAACTACAAAACCAAAACTCGAAAGCCAGTGATATTTCGTATAAGGATCCGGGATATAACGCATGGAACACGCGGAACTGCGACGACCCAACCGTTTGATGACATGTACTGGCACCTTATGCATGGACGCCGCAGCTGCCGCGCCCATGCGGAAGGAATGTCCTGTGATCCAGAGAGGACCGACCCCTGAACCTGTCAACTAAACCCGAATGTACGTAAGAAAGGCCGCGGTGGTTAGCCGGGCATTGCCTAGTTCGAGTACGGGAGAACATGCCGCTTGGACTAAATACTACGCAGCCAAGCCTCCAAGGCCTGCACCGGACACCATCTGCTGTCCGTGGGAAAGTATCTGACCGCCACCGATTCCCCCGGCCGTGACGTCTTGGACGAGGCCAAGGTGAGGACATAGCGTATTGGTGCCCATGAGCTCGCCTGACCTGAGGAATCCATGGAAGGCCAGGTATAAGGCTGTTTCTACCAGAGCGCTAACCTGTGGCCCGAACGGTTTACCCTGCAGTTTGTCTGTCACGGCCTGAACAAGCTACCGGTAAATGGCTGACGCACAGGTCGTTTCACAACAGACATCTTGCGCAAACCCTTCAACGCCGCTTTGATCGGGTGGGCGGAGAAGAGTGACGGTAGGTTGGGATGTAGCATGTACCAATGGTGCTGAATACCTGCCATGTATAGTTAACAATGCTATAGGACAGGTTTAATTGAGAGTGGCAAAACCCAGACGAAGCCCAATAGGTGAGTGATAGGCCCCCGGCCAGCGGCCGGGTAGGTGTTCTCATATCTCTTAAACAGGCGCCAAACTGTCTTGTAAGCCCTCAGAGTATTACTGGCCAAGGAATTGGCCATCAGTCTCTTAGCTATGGTGAGATGAGAGACTAGTCCCAGCTGGGCCTGGTGAGGAATCTTTTTTTTTTTTTTCCTCCTCCATGCGTGAGAGACTCAGATGGCGGAGTCATATGTGTAACCTAAAACGGAGAAGCCATGCGTGAGAGACTCTAATGGCGGAGTCGTATGTATAAAACTAACACGGAGAAGCCATGCGTGAGAGACTCTAATGGCGGAGTCATATGTGGAACCTAAAACACGGAAGCCATGCGTGAGAGACTCTAATGGCGGAGTCATATGTGCAAACCTAAAACGGAGAAGCCATGCGTGAGAGACTCTAATGGTGGAGTCATATGTGTAACCTAAAACGGAGAAGCCATGCCTGAGAGATTCTAATGGCGGAGTCATATGTGCAAACCTAAAACGGAGAAGCCATGCGTGAGAGACTCTAATGGCGGAGTCGTATGTGTAAAACTAACACGGAGAAGCCATGCGTGAAAGATTCTAATGGCGACATCATATGTGTAACCTAAAACGGAGAAGCCATGCGTGAGAGACTCTAATGGCGGAGTCGTATGTGTAAAACTAACACGGAGAAGCCATGCGTGAGAGACTCTAATGGCGGAGTCATATGTGTAACCTAAAACACGGAAGCCATGCGTGAGAGATTCTAATGGCGGAGTCATATGTGTAACCTAAAACGGAGAAGCCATGCGTGAGAGACTCTAATGGCGGAGTCATATGTGTAACCTAAAATGGAGAAGCTATGCGTGAGAGACTCTAATGGTGGAGTCATATGTGTAACCTAAAACGGAGAAGCCATGCGTGAGAGATTCTAATGGCGGAGTCATATGTGTAAACCTAAAACGGAGAAGCCATGCGTGAGAGACTCTAATGGCGGAGTCGTATGTGTAAAACTCACACGGAGAAGCCATGCGTGAAAGATTCTAATGGCGACGTCATATGTGTAACCTAAAACGGAGAAGCCATGCGTGAGAGACTCTAATGGCGGAGTCATATGTGTAACCTAAAACGGAGAAGCTATGCGTGAGAGACTCTAATGGTGGAGTCATATGTGTAACCTAAAACGGAGAAGCCATGCGTGAGAGATTCTAATGGCGGAGTCATATGTGTAAACCTAAAACGGAGAAGCCATGCGTGAGAGACTCTAATGGCGGAGTCGTATGTGTAAAACTCACACGGAGAAGCCATGCGTGAGAGACTCAGATGGCGGAGTCATATGTGTAACCTAAAACGGAGAAGCCATGCGTGAGAGACTCAAAATTATTATTATTATATTTTTTTTTAAACTATAAACCACTTAAGCAGCTCCCGTATGGGCACAGCTCTGAGTACAAGCATGAAGAGCATGGTATAACGCAGATCACCTGCACGGACTAACTAACATCCTGTGCCTAAATAACCCCCTTGGAACCTTATGTACGGCTGGCAGCAGGAAGCCAGCCACCGCCTATGATCTGCTCCCCCTGACCGAGCCTAGTACTCCTTCCCCTGATCCCTGCCTACCTAACGGCACGGCGGCCCGTGCCAGACTTTATTGAAGATGAGGAGCCTTTACCCCCCAGCCGCGTAGGGAGCTGACGCTGCTCCCTGGCAGAATGCACCAGTGCGGGGGAGCCCCCCTCCTCAGCTAGGGCCGACCCACCGCCGGCTGGACACTCGTACTGCGTGGGGAGCAGCGCCACTCCCTGGCAATGTGCACCGGATCAGAGGGAGCCCTTCCTTTACCGTGGGCCCCGGCCCCCGCTGGTTTGAACCGTGTGCCGCGTGAGTTGCCGCACAGCTCCCTGGCATCGTGCGCCGGTGCGGGAGTGCCCCCCTCACCTAGGGGCTGGTTATTGTGACTGGAACCCGCTGGGAGACTGAAGCCTGACCGGACCTACCTGTGACCGTGAAGGCTGACCTCCCAGGCCATGGCTGACCCGCGTGCGTAGTCGTGACGCAACTACCCGTAGATGCCCACCCAGTGCCTGTAGTCAACGGGAGTGCGACCGAGTCTGTGGATGTGACCGACTAGCCCCTGTAGTCGTGAGGGGACCCTACATCGAGAGTAGCGGTAACGGACCATCGCCTGTAGACGTGGTAGTATTACCTCACGAGTCTGTTGACATGAGACTAATGCCTGCAGTCGTGGCAGGCCTATTTAATGAGTCTGTAGTCATAACAGATTTGTGCCTGCAGTCGTGGCAGGGCTTTAGAGCGGGTCTGTAGTCGTGACAGACTGATGCCTGCAGTCGTGGCAGGGCTTTATAACGGGTCTGTAGTCGTGACAGACTGATGCCTGCAGTCGTGGCAGGGCTTTAGAGCGGGTCTGTAGTCGTGACAGACTAAATGCCTGCAGTCATGGCAGGGCTTTATAACGAGTCTGTAGTCGTGACAGACCTGGCAAAACAAAATTTATATCTATATGTATATATATATATATATATTTTTTTTTTTTCAACTTCCCACCAAAGGCCAGGACTGTAGGCGCCACCCTGCAAGACATGCGCCAGTGGCCTGAGCATTGATAGGCCACCATACCCAGTCCCCCAAGCCCACACAGGAGTAAAAAGAGGGGTGGCCCACGCATGCGCACCACACCTGACTCACCTGGCGGCCATAACAGCCACAAACCCCACAGTATCGCAAAGTAGCCAACCACCTGTGGACCTGAATAAACAAGGACAGACATGTGAGTGAGCGAACCCCGGCTGAGTGACCCTTCACCCACGCAACCGCTCCCTAGCTAGCCACCGGCTTGTCGCGGCTGCGCCCGAAACCGACCCACTGACTCCTGACGTACCGTATGTGCTATTGGCGGCCAGGCTGCGTGCGCAAGGCGTAGTGGCCATCCCCCTTCCTTGAACCCTCTTTTATTTAATACTTAAAAAAAAAAATTTATTTTTTTTTCCAACTGACGCCTGCCTTAGTGCCTAGCCACTGGTGCTGAGCAAGGAGCCCAGTACCTGGACTGCAGTACCAGCATGGCCTGTAGGTGTTGCCCTCTCTCAGACCAGGACCTGCTAGAGCGCCGAAGGGCAGTGAGCCGCACTGTGGAGCCGATGGCTGGCGTGACCGATGCACTGCGTGCGACGGTATGAGAGCGGGAGTGTGACGGAGCCACAGGTGAGGAGGCTGTTGTACAGTTTAGCCTGGGGGACGCTGCATGTGGGAGCGGGGTGCCTGGAGCGGATCGGAAGTGCGGGCAGTCACAGGTGCGGCTGGGGACCGGCGGGCACGCCCGGCAGCATGAGATGACATAAATAATGAGACGGGTGTGCAGCCACCCGGCCTACCTATTCTCCGCCGCGATGAGCCCGACGCCGCCGACCACACGAACTAACAACGAGACACGCGACCTCTCTGGAAGGACAGCCAACCCACGAGCCGATTCGAAAGCATTCGAACCGACAAGTGGGGTCAGGGGAGCCAGGTTTAAATAATTAAAGCCCCGCCTCCCCTCACACAAACACGGCACTCTTAATTGCCTACCACTTATTTTTTTTAGTGCACCAGTTAGCCATGATTCAATCCATCTTTTCACATATAAAATGGTCTGAGAGTGTTAGGCCTCTTTCACGCGAACGTGTGTGCTCCGTTGCCGTATTGTGGACCGCATTTGTGGATCCGCAATACACGGGCACTAATGGGTCCGCTAATCCAGAGTTGCGGAATGGTGCGGAACGGAACCCTACGGAAGCACTACGGAGTGCTTCCGTGGGGTTTCGTCCCGTACTTCCGTTCCGCAAAAAGATAGAACATGTCCTATCTTTTTGCTGAACGGGCGGATCGCGGACCCATTAAAGTGAATGGGTCCGCGATCCGCTGCCCCACGGTTGGTGTTCGTGCATTACGGGCTGCAGCACGGCCACGGGGCACACATGTTCGTGTGCAAGAGGCCTTAGGGTACTTTCACACTTGCGGCAGAGGATTCCGGCAGGCCGTTCCGTCGCCGGAACTGCCTGCCGGATCCGGCAATCTGGACACAAACTGATGGTATTTGTCAGACGGATCTGGATGCGGATCCGTCTGACAAATGCATTAAAATACCGGATCCGTCTCTCCAGTGTCATCTGGATAAACGGATCTGGTATTATTATTATTTTTTCATTTTTAAAGGTCTGCACATGCGCAGACCGGAAAGCCAGATCTGTTTTTCCGGAGCACTTAATGCCGGATTCGGCACTAATACACTTCAATGTAAATTAATGCCGGATCCGGCATTCCGGCAAGTGTTCAGTATTTTTAGCCGGAGAGAAAATTGCAGCATGCTGCGGTATTTTCTCCGTCCAAAAAACATAATGGGGACTGAACTGATGCATCCTAAACAGAATGCTCTCCGTTCAGAATGCATTAGGATAAAACGGATCCGTTTTTTTCTGGTATTGAGCTCCTGTGACGAAACTCAATACCGAAAAACAAAAACGCTAGTCTAACCTTGAACACAGAGTGTTATTCTACAATTGGCATTTCACCAAAGACTAGAGAAAAATTCAGCAGACCATAATCCATCTAGAAGAGATCAGGTCTGGGAATACACATCATATAATGGTTCTTCTGATATCCATTTACAGTATAACAAAGGTGTGGATTCAACAACCAAATACCTGAATTAGGCTGAGTTCACACCAGTTATTCCCATCAGTTATTGTAAGGTATAACCAGTAGTGAAGAAGACTCATGATCACTTGTGGAAATAACTGAATTGTAAACTGAATTCCAAATAGGGTGGATTTGAAAAAAAAAAATATGCAATTCCTCCACAGTTTTACGTGTTTGTCCCTATGGCTTTCCTTTTGCGGCAGAACTGACCTGTGCCTTTCATTCTCTGGGTCACTACGATTACAATGATACCACATAGGTTTTATATATATCTAAATACTGTAAAGATAAATAAAAATAAAAAATAAAATTTCAGCACCATATTCTGACCCCCATAATTTTTTTTATAGTTATGTCTACTGAGCTGTGTGGGGGCTAATTTTTTGCAGGACAATCTGTAGGTTTTTACTGATACCATTTTGGAGTATGCTTGACTTTTTGATCACATTTTATTCAATTTTTTGGGGTAAGAAATTCCTATAATGACGAATCTGCTATTTTGACCCTTTTTCCCCATTACGCCATTCACTGTATTAGAAATATTTTTTATATTTAAAAAAAATAAAAATAATATATATATATATATATATATATATATATATATATATTTCTTTTTTTTTACCTTTTTGTGTTTTTGTAGCCAGTCTAGCAGGCTACCATTTTCACAACTTTTTTATTTTTTTATTCAATATTGCCATGCTGCAGATAGCAGCATATTAATATGTGATTTGCTGATTTCTTATATTGGCCAAAATAGGAAATGCAGCTGTAGGGTGCTGGGCCTCTTCAGACAGACCCAACCTATTAGAATTCATTACCAGCATCCCGAATTACTGCACTAGATGCTGGTATTAAACTGGAAGCACCTGGAAGCAGGGCCGTCTTTGATATTGATTGGACCCTGGGCAAGAATTTACTTGGGCCCCCTGGATCCCCCCCCCCCACTTTGCTGTACTTGCTATACAGCAGCACTTACCTGTAACGTCCAGGGCCTCCAGGTGAAAACTCCTCTCTGTCATCATCTTCTCTGTAGATCTTCTCTCTCATCATCTTCTCCACTCGATCTGGACAACTTCTCTCAGCCGCCTCGTCTCTGCAGAGTGTGACACACAGACATCTTAGCTTCCTCACATTCTATCATTATCCCCCAACTGGAGTCCTCACAGTGTTATCCTGCTGCTTGCTGTGCCCCCCCCCCCCCCCCCAGGGGTGTAGCTATAGGGGGTGCAGAGGTAGCAGTCACTACCGGGCCCAGGAGCATGAAGGGGCCCAAAGACACTTGTGCCGCATAAGAAGACACACAAAGCACTGAGGGAAGGGGGGCCCAAGCGGAACTCTTGCACCGGAGCCCATGAGCCTTTAGTTACGCCCCTGCCTCCCCCAATACCCCCAAATACTATCCTGAAGAAACATTACTGCCCCCCATAGTAATAGTGCTCCTCATACAGGGAGTGCAGTATTATTAGGCAAGTTGTATTTTTGAGGATTAATTTTATTATTGAACAACAACCATGTTCTCAATGAACCCAAAAAACTCATTAATATCAAAGCTGAATATTTTTGGAAGTAGTTTTTAGTTTGTTTTTAGTTTTAGCTATTTTAGGGGGATATCTGTGTGTGCAGGTGACTATTACTGTGCATAATTATTAGGCAACTTAACAAAAAACAAATATATACCCATTTCAATTATTTATTTTTACCAGTGAAACCAATATAACATCTCAACATTCACAAATATACATTTCTGACATTCAAAAACAAATCAGTGACCAATATAGCCACCTTTCTTTGCAAGGACACTTAAAAGCCTGCCATCCATGGATTCTGTCAGTGTTTTGATCTGTTCACCATCAACATTGCGTGCAGCAGCAACCACAGCCTCCCAGACACTGTTCAGAGAGGTGTACTGTTTTCCCTCCTTGTAAATCTCATATTTGATGATGGACCACAGGTTCTCAATGGAGTTCAGATCAGGTGAACAAGGAGGCCATGTCATTAGATTTTCTTCTTTTATACCCTTTCTTGCCAGCCACGGTGTGGAGTACTTGGACGCGTGTGATGGAGCATTGTCCTGCATGAAAATCATGTTTTTCTTGAAGGATTCAGACTTCTTCCTGTACAACTGCTTGAAGAAGGTGTCTTCCAGAAACTGGCAGTAGGACTGGGAGTTGAGCTTGACTCCATCCTCAACCCGAAAAGGCCCCACAAGCTCATCTTTGATGATACCAGCCCAAACCAGTACTCCACCTCCACCTTGCTGGCGTCTGAGTCGGACTGGAGCTCTCTGCCCTTTACAAATCCAGCCACGGGCCCATCCATCTGGCCCATCAAGACTCACTCTCATTTCATCAGTCCATAAAACCTTAGAAAAATCAGTCTTGAGATATTTCTTGGCCCAGTCTTGACGTTTCAGCTTGTGTGTCTTGTTCAGTGGTGGTCGTCTTTCAGCCTTTCTTACCTTGGCCATGTCTCTGAGTATTGCACACCTTGTGCTTTTGGGCACTCCAGTGATGTTGCAGCTCTGAAATATGGCCAAACTGGTGGCAAGTGGCATCTTGGCAGCTGCACGCTTGACTTTTCTCAGTTCATGGGCAGTTATTTTGCGCCTTGGTTTTTCCACACGCTTCTTGCGACCCTGTTGACTATTTTGAATGAAACGCTTGATTGTTCGATGATCACGCTTCAGAAGCTTTGCAATTTTAAGAGTGCTGCATCCCTCTGCAAGATATCTCACTATTTTTGACTTTTCTGAGCCTGTCAAGTCCTTCTTTTGACCCATTTTGCCAAAGGAAAGGAAGTTGCCTAATAATTATGCACACCTAATATAGGGTGTTGATGTCATTAGACCACACCCCTTCTCATTACAGAGATGCACATCACCTAATATGCTTAATTGGTAGTAGGCTTTCGAGCCTATACAGCTTGGAGTAAGACAACATGCATAAAGAGGATGATGTGGTCAAAATACTCATTTGCCTAATAATTCTGCAGGCAGTGTAGTCCCACCAATAGTAATTCCTTTCTAGAATTCCCTCATTAGTAACACTGCCCCAACCGTGATAATGCTCCTCAACAATGCCCCCATTATTAGAAGAGCCCTCCCATATTAATAATACCCTCACAGAGTCCGCTGTAGAAATAAGGCCCCCTATTGTTCCCCCAGTGGTAATAAAGCTCCCTACAGACCCCTCAGTAGTAATAAGGCCCCCATAGTGCGCTTAGTAGAAAAAAGGTGGATCTATAAGACCCTCCTATTGAGCCCCCAGTAGTAATAAGACCGCCTATAATGTCCCCTGGATCTGCAGTGCCCCCTGCAGTTATAATCCTCCCTCCACCATACAGTCCCATGTAAATAACATCACCTCCTCCCCAGCCGCCTCCAACGCACAATCCTATGTAAACATCACCCCCTAAGGCTACTTTTACACTTGCGTTCGTGCAGATCTGTCCTGTACTTGCACAGGACGGATCCGCACCGATAATACAAATGAATGCATCCGTTCAGGACCGATTCGTTTGGATTAGATTTGAATTTCTAAGTCCCAAATACGGATCCGTCCTGACTTTCATTGAAAGTCAATGGGGGATGGATCCGTTTACAATTGCACCATTTTGTGTCAATGCAAAGGGATCCGTCCCCATTTACTTACATTGTAAGTCAGGACGGATCCGTTTGGCTCCGCAAGGCCATGCGGACACAAAAACGCTGCTTGCAGCATTTTGGGGTCCGCCTCCAAAACGGAACGGGGGGCTGTACGGAGCCGAACGAATGCATTCTGAATGCATCCGCATCCATTCAGAATGCATTGGGGTTAAACTGATGCATTTGGGGCTGCTTGTGAGAGCCTTGAAACGGATCTCACAAGCGGATCCCCAAACCCAAGTGTGAACGTAGCCTAAACATTAAGTCCAATGTACATAAACATCATTCCCCCCCACCATCCACTTTCAACATACAGTCCCATGTAGATAACATCACTCCCTCCCCCAGCCACCTCAAGCACACAGTTCCATGTCAATAACATCCCTCCCTTCAGCCCTAACATACATCCTAGTTAAATAACTACAACTCCCAGCATTGCTCTGCCTCTCCCTTCACTTACCTCTCCAGTCCTCATATACAGACATCAGCATTAGGCTCCTTCTCCTCTTCACTCCGGTCCAATCCTGCACTGGTCACACGATGGTGACATCATCCAGGTCATCCTATCACAGCCTGTTTTGCTGGTCACATGACCTGTGATGTCACCACAGGTCCTTCACCTCTTCCCAGTGTATTAGATTCAATTGTATTGCCGTTCTGTGTACGGCAATACAGTTGTATCTAGCAGGCAGGCACGACATTCGGGGCCTGGGACAAAACATCAGGGGCCCAGGCCCTGAATGTTTTAACCTAGCGACACAGTCACTAGTGAATGGGAGTCGGGAAACTGAGCTCCCTTGGGCCCCCAGGAGCAACTGGGCCCGGGGCAGCTGCCCCTTTTGCCCTGCGGCAAATACGGCCCTGCCTGGAAGAGATCTGCGGGCCATGTCGCCCGCTGTAGGCACGAGCGGGTGCCATGTTAAAATCGGTACCGTATGCCAGGAAACAAAAGCATACTGTAGCACTATGGATGAGCAAATTAATTCTTAACTAGTCGGATTCATTAAAGATTTTACAAACATTTGTCAAAACTAATCTGAATATTTTTGTTGCAGACAAATTGTGTTAAAACAGTTCCCAGTGCCATTTTACTCTTACTTTTGGCAGGGAAAAGCCATAAGCAAGTGTGAGTGTGTGTGTGGGGGGGGGGCTTGCCCTGATTGGCCAGGGACTGAAAGACAGACTCATAAGCCAATCGGGGGTCTGAAGGCAGCGAGATGCTTAGCTGAAGGAGCAGAAGCGTCATAGTGTTGAACTTCTCACCAGGAAGGAATGTGTGTAGCAGAACCTGCCATGAAATGATTACAGAGCCACAAGCAACTATTCTAGTGTGATTAGGGTCAACATATAGGGAAAGAATAGAAATATAATTGTGTATATTAAGGGAATTTTATCAAGAAAATCTGAGGGAGTGGTTCAGAGAAGGCTGGGCACTAGTGTTGAGCGAGCATGCTCGGCCGAACACCAGTTTGGCTGGAGCATCGCTATGCTCGGCCGAACACCACGTGTGCTCGAGCTCGATGCTCGAGTCAGAGTAACTAAGCATCTATTTCTGAAAAGTTTCTGCCAGGATTTGAACTCCCAACCACTTGTACATTAGAGGCAAGGACCTTATCCACTCAGCTATAAAGCTGAATGCTAAACTGTTTCAGAAAAACCTCATAGTAGTTTCTGATTTAGTGAGTATTCGTATTTAGCAGAAGACTTATTTCATATTTCTGTGTAGGTTAACATGT
Organism: Bufo bufo; assembly: GCF_905171765.1. Classification (NCBI taxonomy): domain Eukaryota; kingdom Metazoa; phylum Chordata; class Amphibia; order Anura; family Bufonidae; genus Bufo; species Bufo bufo. The sequence goes on along the minus strand of NC_053392.1, from coordinate 374,652,482 downwards.
TGCTGTGTAGTGTAGTGGTTAACATCCTTGCATCTAATGTCCAAGCTTGGCAGTTCCAATCCCGGCAGAAGCATTTCAGAATTTTTTATATATAGGTTTTTAGCCATAATATATTTACATATATTATTATATATTTAGAATATATAATATATTATAATATATGTAAATATATTATGGCTAAAAACATCAGTAGTAGTTTCCCACATATTATGCATTGTAGGAGAGTACCCTGGGGTGGTGGTAGACGGGAGGTACGTACCACCGGGGGTCCTGGCCGGAAAAGTGCATTTTGCAGCGGTTATGCTGTTAACACAGCGGATCCGGGCCGGCTCTTATTGGGAGCAGGCAGATATGCGGGCGGGTGCCCGTCTCCCCACGGCCCAGGTTTTGCATGGAAGGGTTAAAACCCGACCAGCAACAAGGGTGTGGTGCGCAATGTGGAGCTTCTGTGTTCTCTGGCTGTGAGAGTAAGAAGTGGAGGTGAGCTGGGCTGCGTGCTGAGGCCTGTAAAGGAGTGTGCAGGAACCCGCAGATGAAGCCAGGAGGGATCCGTGTCCTGTGGCTAGAAGCAGGACCCATGAACTTACTTCACCAAGGAGAAAAAGGTGACATTACTCCTGGCTTTAAATAGACTTTGCTTTATGTGACTGAAACAGGCCTCAAGTAGCCTGCAGCAGGGACTTGCTGTGTTTGAACTATTATTTTGCTGTTGTGTGTGACCACCCTCCCTATGAACTGCACCGTCTTTCACAAATATGCACCGTGTGAATAAACAAAGCATCGTGTTTTACACCAAGACCGGTCTGTGTTGCCTCTATACTGATACTGCACTCGCTACCACTGCCTACCAGAGCGGATCCCCACAGCATTCATATATATATATATATATATATATACACACACACACAGTACAGACCAAAAGTTTGGACACACCTTCTCATTCAAAGAGTTTTCTTTATTTTCATGACTATGAAGGCATCAAAACTATGAATTAACACATGTGGAATTATATACATAACAAACAAGTGTGAAACAACTGAAAATATGTAATATTCTAGGTTCTTCAAAGTAGCCACCTTTTGCTTTGATTACTGCTTTGCACACTCTTGGCATTCTCTTGATGAGCTTCAAGAGGTAGTCCCCTGAAATGGTCTTCCAACAGTCTTGAAGGAGTTCCCAGAGATGCTTAGCACCTGTTGGCCCTTTTGCCTTCATTCTGCGGTCCAGCTCACCCCAAACCATCTCGATTGGGTTCAGGTCCGGTGACTGTGGAAGCCAGGTCATCTGGCACAGCACCCCATCACTCTCCTTCATGGTCAAATAGCCCTTACTTTCAAAGTTTTCCCAATTTTTCGGCTGACTGACTGACCTTCATTTCTTAAAGTATTGATGGCCACTCGTTTTTCTTTACTTAGCTGCTTTTTTCTTGCCATAATACAAATTCTAACAGTCTATTCAGTAGGACTATCAGCTGTTTATCCACCTGACTTCTCAACGCAACTGATGGTCCCAACCCCATTTATAAGGCAAGAAATCCCACTTATTAAATCTGACAGGGCACACCTGTGAAGTGAAAACCATTTAAGGGGACTACCTCTTGAAGCTCATCAAGAGAATGCCAAGAGTGTGCAAAGCAGTAATCAAAGCAAAAGGTGGCTAATTTGAAGAACCTAGAATATGACATATTTTCAGTTGTTTCACACTTGTTTGTTATGTATATAATTCCACATGTGTTAATTCATAGTTTTGATGCCTTCAGTGTGAATCTGCAATTTTCATAGTCATGAAAATAAAGAAAACTCTTTGAATGAGAAGGTGTGTCCAAACTTTTGGTCTGTACTGTGTGTGTGTATATATATATATATATATATATATATATATATATATATATATATTAGTAATTACACATTTATTTTGTGCCATACATTTTTTACAATTACTAAAAAAATATATAAAATATTTACATTTATCTCGATTTCTGAAATGTTTCTGCCGGGATTCAAACTTTCAAGCTTGTACATTAGAGGCAAGGACATTAACCACTACACTATACAGCTACATGTTAAGCTGTACAGAAATATAAAATAAGTCTTCTGCTGAATAGGAATACTCACTAAATCAGAAACTACTATGAGGTTTTTCTGACACAGTTTAGCATTCAGCTTTATAGCTGAGTGGATAAGCTCCTTGCCTCTAATGTACAAGATTGGGAGTTTGAATCCTGGCAAAAACTTTTCAGAAAGAAGATTTAAATACATTGGGGTGTCCCCAAGCACTGACTCCATATATGGATATAGCTATATATGTTGTAAGAGCAGGGACTCCTAAGCCGAACTAGAGTCCCGACACCCTCCCCTTTTCAGAGCAGGGGGTGCATGGGGTTCTCCCATTAACTTCCATTGTGTTCGAGTGCTCTGTAGAACACCCGAGCATCGCGAAGTGTTCTACACGAGCACTTTGGTGTTCGCTCAACACTACTGGGCACATTTGGGGTCATTTATCAAACTGGTGTAAAGTAGAACTGGCTTATTTGCTCATAGCAACCAATCAGATTCCACCTATCATTTCCCAAAGGAGCTGTCAAAAATGAAAGGTAGAATCTGATTGGTAGCTATGGGCAACAGAGCCAGGTCTAATTTACACCAGTTTGATAAATGACCCCAATTGTGCTTAAAGCTGCTTAGTGTATTTTAGCCTACAGGTTAGGCTAAGTACATTATAAAACCAACCCCCTGCAATATATATATATTTTTTTTATATGAGACAGATTATTTTTTCCTAAACCTCAATTGTCTACATAGGCTTACTGCCAGCAATTCATCCCAATAGCATTCTGCTGCAAAGGGAGCCGCTGCTGTGTTATTGAATGCGTTGTATTATAGCAAAAATATTTTACAGCATTACATAGAAATTTCATCACCAACACTGCATAGGTGGATGCATTATTGCATTCTACCATGTGTTTTATATTACAGAAGTTCAATTTTTAAACCAGTGTTATTAAACACATACATAATTCATAGAAATTTCACTGCAAACACTGCATTATTCCCAACAGCATTGTGCAGTGTGTTTGTGGAAGGAGAAGGACAACTAATTGAACCTCTGGTTTTAAATTACAGAAAATTATAATCTGTGTGTACCAAACCCATGACTTTCATTTATAGGTAACCCGTGAGTTTTCATTTATAGGCCTCATGGTAAAATGTCTGGAAAACAGAAGAGTACAAAACGAAAGACCCATGTGGCGTTCTTCAAGAAACAGAATGTGGGTAGCAACACCAGCCATCCGGCCAGTAGTAATAGGCCACATTTCTCCCTGGCTTCCAAAAGGTGCAACATTATTAGGGCTCATGCAAATAGCTGTTATTGGCTGGTGCCGGTATTGCCGCCCGCAAACAGCGGGTCTGCAATATACGAGAACCGTCCGTTTGGGCACCGCATAACAGATGTAGATCCATTCAACTGACTAGGTCCACGATCTGGAAGGTGCAGTGCTCTGCACAGCAAAAAAGTGGAACTTGTTCTATTTTTTTGCGGTGCGGATGGATTCATTCAAGTTGCAATTTGCGGTCCCCAATGCACAGAATGGGTGGCACACGCTTGTGTGCATGAGCCTTTACTGAGGACAAAGTGGATGAGATTATGGACTGTTTGGTTCACTACTCCTCTCAGTCACAGCAGGATATTGTGAAGGTCACCTCTGAGTGTGACACTGTGCCTTGGCGACAGAGGTCACAGCATTCCTCCTGCTGCTCCTCCTTACAACCCCAGAGAAGCCTTTCACTTTCAGTTCTGTCTTCACTGACCCCTCATATTAGGGTGTCTTCTTTTTTCCTAAGAAGAGGCAATAAAAAAATGACGTTCTAAGACTCATAAATGACGTTCTAAGACTCAAGAGAGTCTTCTTATTGATGAGTTGTGTGAGAGTAGTCAGCAGACTGCCATGAGGAGGAGGTTCAGGGGGAGGTGGGGGAACCCATGCATAGCTGTGTTGGTGATGATAGTGGCACCAGGAGCAGTGGTAACAACAGTGACAGTTTGGGCAAATACAGAGCAAGGAATTGGGAGGGGGGACCAAGGAGCTCACAACAATATTATAACACAGCACTCTGCCCTCCATGCTGGATGAGACATTGGTGTACATTTTGGCCAAAGCGTATTAAGCCACTCACCGCGTCAAGGTCGTCTCATTTGAGTGGTCCCTAACTCTTGTTCCTACCTGTTTATGGGCCATGACAGCCACATAAAGTCCAGGGAATGCAGGTCAGCATGCAAGCCAAGTACACTCTGCTTTTAACCCCGTCCGGTGCCATTACAGCTTTCATCGGATCCAGGGATGCAAGTACCAACATGCATGCTGAGCCCACCATATACTTCTCCTGGAGCCAAATGGCTAATGGTAGGTTCTTTATAAGCAGACTCAGTTTTATACTGACTTTAAAACCAGCCTCCAGGACAGATTGACTGGTCAGGTGTGCTTGACTCAAAGGAGATCGCCACGCCTCCAATATATGCTACAAAGAAAAAATGTGGGGGGTTGAGCCCGCACAACCTGCCTGTAGGTGCAGATCACTATGGCGAAATACATATACAAACGGAAAATGCAAATGTGATCGCACACTACATCCAGCACTCTGCCCTCCATGCTGGATGAGACATTGGTGTACATTTTGGCCAAAGCGTATTAAGCCACTCACCGTGTCAAGGTCGTCTCATTTGAGTGGTCCCTAACTCTTGTTCCTACCTGTTTATGGTCCATGACAGCCACATAAGGTCCAGGGAATGCAGGTCAGCATGCAAGCCAAGTACACTCTGCTTTTAACCCCGTCCGGTGCCATTACAGCTTTCATCGGATCCAGGGATGCAAGTACCAACATGCATGCTGAGCCCACCATATACTTCTCCTGGAGCCAAATGGCTAATGGTAGGTTCTTTATAAGCAGACTCAGTTTTATACTGACTTTAAAACCAGCCTCCAGGACAGATTGACTGGTCAGGTGTGCTTGACTCAAAGGAGATCGCCACGCCTCCAATATATGCTACAAAGAAAAAATGTGGGGGGTTGAGCCCGCACAACCTGCCTGTAGGTGCAGATCACTATGGCGAAATACATATACAAACGGAAAATGCAAATGTGATCGCACACTACATCCAGCACTCTGCCCTCCATGCTGGATGAGACATTGGTGTACATTTTGGCCAAAGCGTATTAAGCCACTCACCGCGTCAAGGTCGTCTCATTTGAGTGGTCCCTAACTCTTGTTCCTACCTGTTTATGGGCCATGACAGCCACATAAAGTCCAGGGAATGCAGGTCAGCATGCAAGCCAAGTACACTCTGCTTTTAACCCCGTCCGGTGCCATTACAGCTTTCATCGGATCCAGGGATGCAAGTACCAACATGCATGCTGAGCCCACCATATACTTCTCCTGGAGCCAAATGGATCACATTTGCATTTTCCGTTTGTATATGTATTTCGCCATAGTGATCTGCACCTACAGGCAGGTTGTGCGGGCTCAACCCCCCACATTTTTTCTTTGTAATATTATAACACAGTCTGAAAAAAATCAGGGTGTGGACTATGAAGATTCTGTGTTGGACAGGACCTAGGAGCTGGATCAGGATGCTGAGGAGGAGCTAACATCAGTGGAGGAGGGTAGTGCCATTGGCAGCAATAAAGATCAGAGGGAATGTACTACCAGAACCTCCCAAAAACTGCCAGAGCCTAATCTGCCATCTCCTATCAGGCAGTTTTTCTCCCATCTCCTCCTCAGCAAGATCTGCAGGACTAAAGTAAGCTCTTAGATTTTAAATACAAACGTAGGCAACATGTCTCTATTTCAGCACATCCAGTAGCATCACCTGGTCCAGTAGGTAAATATTAGTGGCTGCCAGCTAGCGCAACAAGAGTGTCTTCCTTCTACCAGTCTCCTTTGTGGCAGCCATTTGTGGGAAATAACACAGTCTCTTTGCATGACACATGTGATAAGTGTAGTCATGTAATGCTTTTTGAAAAAGTACAGTTACTTGCAGATGGTGCTTGCATCTTGTCCAGAAGGCTGTCCTCACATTTCATCCATTCTTATGTGGCAAAGAACTCCCTCTTGAACTTTTGGCAGCAGAACAGCCTGCCGTGACACCTCTTAATTTGCAACGCTCCAACTCGCTGGAATTCCACTTTGCAGATCCTATAGCATCAGTACAATGTGAATGATTTTGTCATGCACTAGACCAGGTATGGCCAACCTGCGGCTCTCCAGCTGTTGTAAAAGCTCAGGTTGGCCATCCCTGCACTAGACCACCTCAGCATGCAGCATGTGTTGTTTTGAAGTCAGGCAGTGGCAGCTCATCAGAGACGCCTGTGGCATACTGAAGCTCTTCATAAAAGCCACAAAGTTTGTCGGTAGGGACAACTTCAGCATAAACAATGTCATCCCCCTGATATTTATCTTAGAACAGATGCTCACAGTAAAGCAACAGTGGATGGCAGAAGAAGAACAGCTTATGCATCTTGCTGTCCGCCCTGTAGCTTTTGGGGACTCACATGGAGTAAGTTTCAAAGAGTAGAAGGATGAGGAGCTGCCACTGGAGGAGTAGTTGTGGTGGAGGAGCAGAAGGAGAGTAATGATGACAATGACACCAATCATGATGACCAATCACAGTGGGGGATGGAACTGGAAAGAACTGGATCCGCCGGCATGCTGGCCAGGATGCCTGACAGATATGTCATTCACAGGAAGCATGATGATTTGGACCCTCACTATCAAAGTAAAATGGGGATATCTTTTTCTTTAGCTGAAAAGGGGGACAAATGACTTTATTACCAAGAAACACTGTGTACACAGCTTGCTGCAGATGCCTGCTGCCCTATGTGTCCTCTACCACAAGCAGCAGAAGAAGCAGCAGGTAGTGTTGATCGAGCTCAGGGGCTCGGGCCGAACACATCGGGATGCTCGGGTGCTCTACTGAGACACCCGAGTATAATGGAAGTCAATGGGAGAACCCGAGCATTAAACCAGGCACCCCCTGCTCTGAAGAGGGAAGGGTGCCTGGTTCATAGGAAAAGGTCAGAAATTTATGAAAACACCACCGAAATGGTTCAGGAACAGCATGGGGAGGATGTCTGGATGCATCTTGGACTCCCAGGTCCCTGCTGGGAACGATGTTGTCCGAGTAGTACGCCACTTTTACAGACTGACAATAATAAGCCCCAAACCAAAGATAAAATCAATTTTAGAGGAGAAATTGCTAAGAAACATTCTTTCCTGTATATTTACTTGTATATAAAGTGCAAGTGCTGCCAAATATCACAAAGGAAGAGGCATTCCGATACAACCTGTATATCACATAAAGGAGGGCCTCATTCACATTGTGGTACAATTGTTCATGTAGTGGGACTCCTACACTCATAAAGCCTATGCACTAAGTGAAAAGGCTGCCAAAAATTACAAGGAACCGGCACTATAATACACCCTTTGTGTAACATCCTGAAGTATGTCACTAAACTTCTGTCCCCCTGCTACATCATGTCAGGTGTACATGTGTATTGTCATCTTGTGTAATCTAACAATGCATTTCCATTATATGTATTTTCCAGGCCTGTATTATGTATTAGCTGTCATTTCCATGTACACCAGCAGGTGGCAGCGATATGTTTAGCAGTCCATAGCCAGTTAGTATCTCTAGCCTGGAATAGTCCATTCCAGTCTAGTCTCCCCTGTGTGAGCAGAAGTGGGCTGTTCCCATGTCCTGTCTCATGAGGAGGAGAAGGAAGTTGGTTAGTGTGTACCAGCCCCCTGCTAGGGGAAGGCTGTGTTGGTAGGAGTTCCCAGCTACAGGGATCCCAACCTAGGATCCAGCCTCGGCTGAGGCCAAGGATCACCCTTCCCAGCCTGAGTCTTCCACCTCAGCTGGTTGACAAAGCAAGCAGCCATCTCCAGAACTACAGATCTCCAGGAAGAATCATCATTCCCTGCGAGCAGTCCTGTGAGTACAGATCCAAAGACCAGGAGAAGCCAAATACCTCCTCAGCTAGTCAGGCCCATATCAAGCAGAATACAGATGGAGCAGAAGACAGATACCTGCCAGATTCACTAGGCATATGTTAAGAAGCAGAATAGATATATTGATTCCTGCCACATATTGCCAATACCTGCTGGGACCCAAGACTACTGCTGTAACTTGTATGGATCAAAGATGCCAATCACTAAGTAAAGACAGGTTGGATTATATTCCCTGTTTGGATCTCATTCCTTCCTGTATTACTCCTACTGACCGCACTCAATTTTATTGCAAGTGAGCCAGGATCCAGGAGTCCAGCCGTACCAAGGTAGGAGACACCATTGACACAATATCTACTACACAGAGACATTATCCCCCTCTGGCATTCCTCACCTGGTACGTGAGTTATTGCATCTTAAAGGGCCCTGCGACAGTACCTGCACAAGCTGCAATTGGCATCACAAACTACTACACATATATCCTGACCCACTGCATAGCTGTCCCACTGTACCAGTGTCCTGCTCATTGCATAAAGTAGCGTCACAAACAGGATCGGATTGAATTGTGTGTCCATCCCTAACAACAGAACCGGATCCAATTGTGTGCTAAAACGGACTTAATCGCATGTTCCACAGTATTATAAGGGCTGAAGATTGTGCAAAAACTGTTGAAAATGGATCTTATTACTTTTATTGCTGGACCAGAAAACGCTGCATTGTGCGCATCGGCACTGCAAGGGTTAATCGGCCATGTTTCCCTCATGGCGCAGCAGCTCATCCATGATTTCCAAGATGGCGAAGATTGCGAATCCACGCCCCCTCAAGAGCGCGAAACTAGCGAATACGCCCCCCAGAAGCGGGAAAACTTAGTGACTTCCCCTCAAAGGCGCGAAGATGTCGAATACGCCCCCCTGGGAGCGGGAAAAATAGAGACTGCCCCCAGTGAACTTTCTATTGTGAGCCGAGGGGATAAAGACTCCTCCCTCTGGGCTACACCCTTAGAACTAGCAGTCTGTTGGATTGAAGAGTTGGTAAAGATGATGTTCCCCCAACCCAGGTGGAGCCAGATGGCGTTCGGTGATGAGCCAGTATACGAGGTGCGCTTACCGGAGATCCAGGTCTCCCAGGTCTTGAAGAGAAGTGAGCCCTCGATGTTCAATACTATGCCGGTGCTGAGATCCCAGTTCCTACTTCAAAAGACCAGGACTTGATGGAGTTCCCGGAGGCCGTGGATCCCTCTGCCAAGTCAAGCACCCCCGCGGAAGAAGACGTGCCTATAAGAAGGGAGGTTGACGTCAAGCCAGTATCCACAGAGGATGCCGCTGACGCAGCTACTCACGCCGTGGATGAGCCAGAGAAACAGATGGCGCCAGAAGTCCGTGACGGCAATCAGAAGGCACTGGAATCGGCTGCCCGGCCGCAACTAAAGGTAGGAGCTGCCGCGCTCCCTGAGGCCCCGGCCCAGTTCGTGTCCGCTCCTGCACCGCGTCCAGAGACTGAGCACCTGCCACCATGCCTAGGCCTGCACCGCGTCCGTCGCCTACTGGTGCGGCGGAGGCGGCTGGTGATTCCACTCCGCCGCCCAGCTACGACAAGTTACGGAGCTTGAACCCCGATGTCCCCCATGAAATAACTGCTTTCGCCCAGACCGCCTGGGAGTACAAATCAGCGGTCGAGGAATGGGTGAAGCAGGTCATTGACGATCCCCAGCCAGGGGACCCCAATCTAACCAGGCGTACCGGGACAGTTCTGTGGTTCTCCGTGGAATGGGGAGTGGGTTTCTTACAAGACAGCCACTCCGGGACCGAGATTTTTGTGGGCCGACGGTCCGTTAAGAGACACTACTTGCCCCAGGCCAGGCACAATCTTTATGTGGGAGACCAGGTGGAGTATACTCCCATGAGATCCATCCAGGGACCGTTTGCTGCGGGTGTCACCCTGTTGGAGAAACCACTCACTCCTGCCGTCGTCCCAGAGACCTGACAGGAGGATCCAGGCTCTGCGGGCAAAGTAAGAAGCCTCCAGGAAACCCCGGACGGCCGCCTGCAGTTTAGAGAGAAGCCCCAACCTGAACCTGTACCTCTCATCCCGGATTTGTCACCACCACCAGCCCTGAGGGTAGGGCAGATAAATAATTCTGTCCTGACCTTTAACCCTAAGGTCCAGCCTTACCTCGCACCACCATACCTCCTGCCCTGGAAGCAGCCCCAGGCAGCTGCTCCCTCTCTTCCTGAGCCTCTACAGCCAGAAGTCCTGTCACCCTCCATACCGGCTGGAGACCCCGGGCTACGGCGAGTGACCGCCGCATTTTCCAAATTGTCTGCTCAACAAGTCCCTGCAGCCACCAGTAGAGGGCAGTGGCGCACTACTACCAACGCCACAATGAGTTACCATCAGAGGCAGGAACAACCTCTGATGAGATTCAGCAGCTCCAGCAGTGACGAGGAGCTGGACACCTTCCTGTAAGGTGTCCTCTATAGCAGAAAAACCCTTCAGTGACATTTTGGGAGCCACTTCTTGGACTGCTACTTGACGGGTGAGGATCTGTTTGGCCTTTGTGTGCAATGTTAATGTTTTATGTTCCAGGTTGCCAGTGTTGTCCTCATCCAGATGGTCATGCTAGTTAGGACTCCCCCCATCAGCACTTAACCCCTTACATCCAAGTTCAGAGTTTTATCCCCTTTCTCAGGTTACCTGATAGCCTGCTGCTCTTAAATGACATTTTAACCCTTTGGATTACAATTGACTTTTACCCTGTGGATTACAATGAACTTTTATCAGTTTCCAGAGGATTCTTCAACTTTAAGCACTTCCAGGAAAAAGGACTCAAGTTATTGTTGAGCCTATCCTTGCCTTAATAAATTGCACTTTATTATATAAAATGTTTTATTGCAACATAAAAGCTTGCACTCAATTTCCGTGCCATGTAATAATTTTGCACTATTGTACCAGTTTACTGTTATGTAACGTTTAAATAACCTGCCCATTGTGTGTATTATCCTTTTAGATGCCGCAATGTGAATTTATGCACTGTTCATCATGATTGCACTTAACCATTGCACTTAACAAAAATGTAGCAACTTACTTAAAGTGTGCCTTTTTTACAGCTCTTGCTTTCTCCCCCCTTATACGGACTGTCATCATAGGGACATTGAATACTAATGGCCTACACCCGGTGATATATACCCATAGGTACCCATGGTAGGACCAAGTGGTAGGTCCAGGCAGATCCAGTTACTTCACAGGTACCCCCGCTGCTTCGGGAATCATTAGAAGCCCTAGGCTGCTCCTTCCCGCTTGTTGAATGTTCCGGATTGTTCCCATCCGGAGGTGTCTCATTTCCAGGAGCGTACGGGATTAAAGGCCCTCCTCCTGTGACTTGCCAGAAGACACGGAGATGATAAATACCTCCCCTTCTGAGCCTTTGCCTAAGGTATGGTACCTCAAGCCTTAGAGCCACATATTTTAGCTTCCTCTTAGTCATCATAGTGATCGTGCTACAAGCCAAATTTCTTCAGGCTATGGTGCAGGGAAGGAAATACAGGATAAAGCCACCCTTCTATTTGCGGGCATACCATTACATAATGGTGGGATTACGGAGTAAAGACCCCCCCATGCTTTCTTTGATGTCAACAGCGCTAAAGACATGCAAAGTCAGTCAGTAAAGGTTTTGCTTTGTGCAGTATTTCGGTTACCTGGTTATACCAAGAGAAGGAAACTGTGTTGGACACCTTACTCTGGCGGGCAGGAACCTTGACAAAGCCGTTAAATGTTTTCTCTATGTATGTCTTTATATGTATTTCACGCAGCACTTTGTATTTATTGGGTACCCAGAGCTTATTCCTCACCCACCTAACGTACGCCGGGGACGGCTTATCTTAAAGTAAAGGGGTATGTAACATCCTGAAGTATGTCACTAAACTTCTGTCTCCCTGCTACATCATGTCAGGTGTACGTGTGTATTGTCATCTTGGGTAATTTAACAATGCATTTCCATTATATGTATTTTCCAGGCCTGTATTATGTATTAGCTGTCATTTCCATGTACACCAGCAGGTGGCAGCGATATGTTTAGCAGTCCATAGCCAGTTAGTATCTCTAGCCTGGAATAGTCCATTCCAGTCTAGTCTCCCCTGTGTGAGCAGAAGTGGGCTGTTCCCATGTCCTGTCTCATGAGGAGGAGAAGGAAGTTGGTTAGTGTGTACCAGCCCCCTGCTAGGGGAAGGCTGTGTTGGTAGGAGTTCCCAACTACAGGGATCCCAACCTAGGATCCAACCTCGGCTGAGGCCAAGGATCACCCTTCCCAGCCTGAGTCTTCTACCTCAGCTGGTTGACAAAGCAAGCAGCCATCTCCAGAACTATAGATCTCCAGGAAGAATCATCATTCCCTGCGAGCAGTCCTGTGAGTACAGATCCAAAGACCAGGAGAATCCAAATACCTCCTCAGCTAGTCAGGCCCATATCAAGCAGAATACAGATGGAGCAGAAGACAGATACCTGCCAGATTCACTAGGCATATGTTAAGAAGCAGAATAGATATATTGATTCCTGCCACATATTGCCAATACCTGCTGGGACCCAAGACTACTGCTGTAACTTGTATGGATAAAAGCTGCCAATCACTAAGTAAAGACAAGTTGGATTATATTCCCTGTTTGGATCTCATTTCTTCCTCTATTACTCCTACTGACCGCACTCAATTTTATTGCAAGTGAGCCAGGATCCAGGAGTCCCGCCTTACCAAGGTAGGAGACACCGTTGACACAATACCTACTACACAGAGACATTATCCCCCCCTGGCATTCCTCACCTGGTACATGAGTTATTACATCTTAAAGGGCCCTGCTACAGTACCTGCGCAAGCTGCAATTGGCATCACGAACTACTACACATATATCCTGACCCACTGCATAGCTGACCCACTGTACCAGTGTCCTGCTCATTGCATTTGTTACACATAAAGTAGGGCACCATACACAGCCTTAAAAAATTATGATTGATGGCCTGCTAGTAACCCTCAAAAATATTTGGAGCAAGGGCCTGCTGATCTGACCATCTAAAACATTATGTGCAAGGGCCTGCTGCTGCTTTGGTGACTTTAGATAAACTGGGGCCGATCGCACGTCCCTGTGACGGCGAAGATCCATTTGGATGTCTGCCCTATCAACTTTCGATGTTATTTTCAGCCCAAACCATGTAGACCATGGGTAACGAGGAATTCATGGTTCGATTCCGGAGAGGGAGCCTGAGAAACAGATATGGCTACCACATCCAAGCAAGGTAGCATGCACGCAAATTACCTATTGGGTGAGGGCCTGCTAGTGAGCTGACCCTCTAAAAAATTATATGCGAGGGCCTGCTGGTGAGCTGACCCTGTAAAACATTATATGCGAGGGCCTGCTGGTGAGCTGACCCTCTAAAAAATTATATGCGAGGGCCTGCTGGTGAGCTGACCCTGTAAAACATTATATGCGAGGGCCTGCTGGTGAGCTGACCCTCTAAAAAATTATATGCGAGGGCCTGCTGGTGAGCTGACCCTGTAAAACATTATATGCAAAGTGCATATATGCCAGGGCATTATATGCGACACATAAGCATGTGTTGATATGAGGAGAAGGAGGATGAGAAAAGGAAGATTCAACCATGTACCCTTGTTTGTGGTGGAAGGGGTGCATGGGAATACAGTGTATTCAGTACATTATAAATCAACACATTAGATAAGATAAGATAAGATGCCTTTATTGTCACTGTACAATACAATGTAATACAATGTACAATACAATAAAATGTTGTTTGGAGTAATCCTAGATGCCATGGACAGAGGAACAAGAACTGACATTTAAACTAAAGCATTACACTAGAAAAAAAAACTAAAAACATTGCACTAGAAAGCATTACTATTCACAGTTCAGAGCATATATATAGCAAGAGCAAAGTAGGAAGTGCTTATGAGTATATATACACACTGATTCAGACATCACTGCAGACAAGAGATCATCATGCGTTTATGAATGCAGCAGTCACTTTCAGTCTGTGGTAGTTTCTATCCTAGGAAGGGGCAATAATCTCCGAGCATTTAGGAGACTGATTGCTTTGGGGTAAAAGCTGTTCTTCAGCCTAGTGGTGCGGGCGTGTAGGGCTCTAAGACGCCTACCAGAGGGTAGGGGAATGAAAAGGCTGTGGCCGGGGTGAGTTGGATCCCCGCAGATAATTTTTGCCCTGTTGCTGCAGCGAGCAGTGAAGATGTCCTCCAGTGATGGTAGCTGAGTACCAGTGATTCTGCCAGCCATTCTGATGATGCGCTTAAGGGTCTTCTTGTCCTCAGAAGAGCAGCCGGAGTACCACACTGTAATGCAGTATGTGATAACAGATTCTATGGTGCACCTGTAAAAATTGACTAGCAGCTGTTTTGGGAGTTGTGCTTTCTTCAGACTCCTCAGAAAATAAAGCCTCTGAAGGCCTTTTTTGGTAATTTCTGTTGTGTTTTTTATCCATGACAGGTCCTGACTAATATGAACTCCCAAGAATCTGAAACTTTGAACTATCTCCACGTTTCCACCATTAATGCTAATGGGATGGTGTCCATTTCGTTTCTTCTTCCTAAAATCCAGAATTAGCTCCTTTGTTTTCTTGGAATTAAGTATGAGGTTGTTGTTCTTACTCCATCTCTCTAGGTTCTCAACCTCTTTCCTATAGGCCGTTTCATCATTGTTGGAGATTAGGCCTATCACGGTCGTGTCATCTGCAAATTTTATAATGGTATTGGTATTGTGAATAGGTTTACAGTCATTTGCGGTACCCCACATTTTATAATGGTAATGGTATTGTGAATAGGTTTACAGCCTTGCGGTACCCCAGTGTTTAGTGTTAAGGATGAAGAGAAGTGCTTGCCCATGCGTACGATTTGTGGTCTTTTTGTAAGAAAATCCAGTATCCAGTTGCACAGGTGTGAGCTGAGACTGAAGTTGTTCAGTTTCGTTGCCAACTTGTTGGGAGGGATGGTGTTAAAGGTCGAGCTGTAATCAATGAACAGCATCCGCACATAGCTGTCTCTCTGCTCCAGGTGTGACAGAGCAGTGTGAAGGGTAAGTGCCTTTATGTTCATCAGCTTTCCTCTCGTGGAGTCATGATCAATACAGGCCTTGTTCATTTTTATAAGAGTCAACCTGTCAGCATTTTCAGTTGACAAGCGGATACGCTTATCTGTTATAATGCCACTAGCAGCACTAAATACCTGCTCAGACAAAACGCTGGCGGCAGGGCAGGCCAGCACCTCCAAGGCTTAGAGCGCCAGTTCAAGCCATGTGTCCAGCTTGGACACCCAGTAGTTGTAAGGCACTGAGGGATCATTGAGGACACTTACACGGTCTGCTATGTACTCCTTGTGACACTAGGCCGCACATCAGGATGAGGGTGCTGGCGGGGTGTCATGAAACTGTCCCAGGCTTTGGACAGTGTTGCCCTGCCACTGTTGGAACTGGTTGGCCAAGGAACTACGGACTCAGCCGCCAGCATTGTGAGATGGAAATTTTTGGAGCAATTTTTCAACAAGGATCTTCTGGTATTGCACTGTTTTGCTCATCCTCTCCACCAGAGGAACTAGAGATGAGAAGTCCTCTTTATAGCGGGGGTCGAGAAGGGTGAACAACCAGTAATCCATGTTGTCTAAAATGTGTATAACGAGCGGATCGTGGGAAAGGCAGCCTAACATGAAGTCAGCCATGTGTGCCAGAGTACCAAAAGGCAAGACTTCGCTGTCGTCATCAGGAGGATCACTCTCAATCTCCTCATCCTCTTCCTCATTTTCAGCAAACTCACGCTGAACAGATGGAATTAAACTTCCATGGATACTACCCTCTGTAGCGAAGACCACCGTCTCCTGCTCCTCCTCCTCTTCATCGTCTAATTCGCGCTGAGAAGACGAACTGAGGGTGGTCTGGCTATCACCCTGTGTAATGTCTTCCCCCATTTCCACCTCTTCCACATGCAAAGCATCGTCCTTAATTGTGAGTAGCGAGCGTTTGAGTAGACAAAGAAGTGGGATGGTTACGCTGATAATAGCATTATTGCCGCTCACCATCTGTGTTGATTCCTTAAAGTTTCTTAAAACCTCACAGAGGTCAGACATCCATGCCCACTCCTCGCTTGTGAATAGCGGAAGCTGACTGGAAAGGCAACAACCATGTTGCAGCTAGTATTCCACTACTGCCCTCTGCTGCTCACAAAGCCTGGCCAACATGTGGAACGTGGAGTTCCAGTGTGTTCTCACGTCGCACAACAGCCGGTGAGCTGGCACTTTCAAGCGCTGCTGCAGCGTTGACAGACCAGCTGAAGCTGTCGATGACTTGTGGAAATGTGCACACACGCTGCTGAACCACAAGATTGAACACGTGGGCTAGGCATGGGATGTGTCTGAGCTTGCCGAGCTCCAAAACCGCCATCAAATTCCGGCCATTATCAGACACAACCATGCCTGGTTGTAGGGTGAGTGGAGAGAGCCACAGCTCAGTCTGGTCTCTTATCCCCTGCTATAGCTCTGCGGCAGTGTGCTGTTTGTCCCCTAAGCATATCAGCTTCAGTACGGCCTGTTGCTGCTTCCCCACTGCAGTGCTACACTGCTTCCAGCTACCGACTGATGACTGACTGGTAGAGATGGCCTTGCGGTTCGCCCGGCGGTCGTTTCGCGGCGAACTTTGCGTGTTTGCGATTCGCCGAACATGTGAACATATGGAGAAATTCACGCCCGCCATATCCTTTTACATTATGAAGAACTTTGACCCATGACAAATCCATCAGGTAGTACAGGACAGCCAATTGAGACATTTCAGCACATGAACATACCCCCTACCTTATAAATAAACCTGATCTGGCCGCCATTTTACATTCAGTGTTTTGCCAGTGTAGGGAGAGGTTGCTGTGTGGAGCAGGGACAGGCTGTTAGGGACACCAAACGCTAGCTAATAGGGCCACAAAAGAAATTTTAAGGACTAGTATAGGTTTGCTATCTATATGTGTGATACACAGAGCGGTGCGATATACTGGAAGTCAGGGGCCTAGGGGCTAGAGGCTTACTAGGGCCATTTTTATATAGGGTAAGGTTTCGGACGGGGTCGCTCTTATCAGGGTGGGTGGTCTGTGCTTAGGCTATCAGGGCCAGAATAGCACCCCCCTGTAGGGCAATATCAGGGACAGTTCTTTGCCCACCCTGTTCTTCAATACCACATCATCATCTAGCCCAGGGATAGATGGTTTTGCTTTCCCTCCGGGATTTATCGATGTGCACTGGAACCACCCGGATTGTGGTAGGACATATGGTTTCTGATTTGGTGCCGCCGAGCACCTGATTTAGTGCCGCCGAGCACTTGTTATTGCCTACCACATCTATGCTTTTTGCTTAAAGGGGTTCTGCACTTTGTTTTAACTGATGATCTATCCTCTGGATAGATCATCAACATCTGATAGGCGGGGGTCCGACACCCGGGACCCCGGCCTTCTCGCTGTTTACTGCTGGCCCAGTGACGTCATGACTAGTATCAACTAGCGTGGGCGGGTCTAAGCTCTGTTCACTTGAATAGAGCTTAGCCCCGCCCACGCTAGTTGATACTAGTCATGACGTCACTGAGCGAGCGGTAAACAGTGAGAAGGCCGCGCCGCTGCTGGAGTGCTGCTGCCTTCTCAAACAGCTGATCGGCGGGGGTCCTGGGTGTCGGACCCCGGACGATCAGATGCTGATGATCTATCCAGAGGATAGATCATCAGTTAAAACAAAGTGCAGAACCCCTTTAACTTTAATAACTTAATTTATTTTATTTTGAGGGATATCTTTTCCATTCACAGGTCTGCAAAATGGGTCTGCATCCGTTCAGCAATTTTGCGGAACGGGTGCAGACCCATTCATGTTCAATGGGGCCGGAATTGGCTGTCCGCATTTACTGATCCGCACTTCCACATCTGTGCTTTCGTTTCCGCAAAAAAATAGAACATGTCCTATTCTTGTCCGCAATTAGGCATTTTCTATTATAGTGCCGGCGATGTGCGGTCCACAAATTGCGGAATGCACATTGCCGGTGTCCGTGTTTTGCGGATCCGCAAAACACTTACGGACGTGTGAATGGACCCTCATAGTAAAATTATTAAAGGTTACGTTTTATCTTTATGTATATTCTAATGGATTGCCTTCCTTGTACAATGTTATAATATACTTTCTATGTTAGAAAGTATATTATAGTGCTTTTGTATTGTGCGGCAGTTGTGTGCGGTTCTGCTGCGATACTGCAGGTATATAGAGGGACAAGCGTTATTGAAACAAATAATTTCTACTGGTGTGATATACCAGTCGCCCCCCCAAAAAACTGATTGAAGCGGGGTGTTATATACCAATATACTTTCTTTATAGTGTATTTGGGTAATGTATAGTGCATTTGCGCATGCGCGTACGCGAAAAATATATTGCCGATATTTCGCATTGAAAAAAATAATAAATGGAGATCGTAAATTCTAATAATTCATCTGGTATGTCACTGTCCATGTTGTGGGACTATTTGTGCACTTCTAGTAATTATTTCTTGGCTGCAAATATGAGCTGATGGTTTTTCAGGTTCGCCTGCCATTAAAATGAATGGAACCCGCCGCGAACTTGCGGTTTGCGAACATTTGATAGTGTTCGCGAACCGTCCCAGCAGATGTTCGTCTATCACTACTGACTGGTTCTGCACGTGGATAAATTGGAGGTAGAAGCGGAGGAGGAGGCGGAGGAGGAGAAGTCGGGTTTGGAGCCACTAACATAGGTGCTGGCGGAAACCCTGATCGACGTAGGGCTCACAATCCTTGGCGTCGATAGCACCTATGCCATCCCAGGGTATGACTCGCTCCTGGCCTCCACAACATTCATCCAGTGTGCCATCAGGGAAATGTAGCATCCCTGGCCGAATGCACTTGTCGATGTGTCCGTGGTTAAATGGACCTTCCCAGTAACTGCGTTGGTCAGGGCACGTGTGATGTTACGGGATACATGTTGGTGTAAGGCGGGCACGGCACACCTTGAAAAATAGTGGCGGCTGGGGACTGCGCAACGCAGGATGGCTGCCGACATCAGTCTGCGGAAGGCCTCAGTGTCCACAAGCCTAAATGGCAACATTTCCAGGGCCTATGCGGATAATTTAACTGTCCACAGCGGTCATCGTCTATGGAAAAAGTACACTGGATGTCACTGATATTTTAGGGATGCACACACTTTAAACAGGAGATGTGGCGTGGATAATTTAACTGTCCGCAGTAGACACCATCTACGGAAAAAGTGCACTGGATGTCACTGATATTTTAGGGATGTGCACACTCTAAACAGGAGATGTGGCACGGACAATTTAACTGTCCACCGTTAATATAAAAGAGGTGCAGCGTACTCAAGTTGTGTGTAGAAATGTGTTCCTAGGTGTAGTAGTGCAATAGACACTAACCTGAGACGGCTGACTCTCTGCATAGGCAGGTGATGGTAGGAAAATGTTCGTGACGCCAGTGCCAATTAAACGGTGGCACGCCGTTTGCTGATAGCAGGAATAAATGAGGAACACCGTGATGTTAAAACAGAACTCCAACTTTAGTAGTTTTCATAGAGACATTAACGGAAGCGCAGTTCCTTTGCATACAGTCGATTTTTCAATACGGTTGATGCAGGCAATACAGATTGAGCAAGGTGACTACAGAGTGTTAAACACACAGGACTTGCAGTACAGGAGCTTGCACTCTATCTCTGACTGATCCTGGAACATAGCAAATCTTCTCCAAGGCCCAATACCTTAACTCTGGCGTATATTCTTGGTTTTAGCTTTATAAAGTACCTCCTCTGTTATCTTGAGTACCTCTTGCTTCTCTGCGCTTTGCCTCTGTCTCCCTCTCAGCTTCCTCAGGCTCTAGAAACTTCTGAGCTCCAAACTAGACTGACTTTTGCTTCCCTGTCTGGGCCTTATATAAACTAGGGCTCTCTAGCTCCCTCTAGTGACTAGAAGCTGGAATGAAACCCCTAGCAGGCCTGTACATGCAAGTGTCATAGTAACAGGGAAATACATAGCATTACATTACATGACAATTTATAAAAATGACATATACCAACTTCCCCATAAGTAAGGGGGGACGACAGCACACCAAGTGACACTTTTGTAGTGACGGGTATTACAGTCCCCGTACACTACATACCCCACTGCTTTAAGCTGAGTACGACCTCGTACTCCATCAGGGCTCGCCCAACTGGAATCTCTACCTGAAACAGAAAAAAGAGACATGCAGGCATACATACATGTAATTCATCTGCATTTACATTCATATCAGGTCCAATTGGCAAAGATGAAGGGTGGTGACAAGGGGCGTCGTTCTCTTCTTCTCAGGATAGTGAATGGAACTGGGGCGCTGACCTGGCACAGCGTAACATTATAACCAGGATAGTCCATGACAATGAATAAGTCCATAATAGAACAGCACAATAGATAAAACAGTATAAAGACGGAACTACCCAGGAGTTTCCTGTGGGTGTATCACAGGCAAGGGCTCGCGTGGAGGAGTCCATTCTTGCGCACAAATGTCAAGTAAGGTATTGCCAGTGGCAACTGTTTGGGAGGAGACACCACCAGAATAGTCAAAGTCTCCTAAACGGACTGGCGGGCGTCCCCTGGTCATCCGGGTAGACCTTCTCAAAACAGGGGTCTCCTCTTCCCTTAGCAACGAGGTAGAAGAGAGAGGAGCAACAGGAGGGTCTCCAACAGGGAGATCTTGGTCAGGAACAACTGGAACAACTGGAACAATTAGATCCACTAGAGGGGGAACTGGATCCGGTGCATCTTGAACCAGCTCTTCCGGAGGGGAAGCTACAGTAGGTGCCGGAGCAGGCACCAGCAAGTTCAACCAAGGTGTCAGAAGCCAATGCATGGGATCAGCGTCATACCTCAGATTACTAACAGCCTGCATAGGATCCTCGGGCTGTATTGCTGACTCTGACACAGGATATTCGGATCCAGAACTCTCGGCACTAGGTTCTGGTGTCAGGCAGAGCTTTAACCGGTTTCGGTGTACAATTTGGGATCCCTTGTCTTCCCGGGTGATCTCATAAGTGTGAGTTCCAACATTTGGGATTGCCGTGACAACATAGGGACTTCGCTCCCATTTACTGTCCAATTTACTGGTACGGCGGTTATTCTTTAACCATACCACGGCCCCTATTGTCAAGGGTTCTGCATGGGCTGCTTGATCATAGTCTCTCTGCTGTCGGTCCCTAGCATAGTCCATACGCTCCTGAACAATGGCTTTGGCTGTATTCAATCGCCTTTGATGTTCAGCAACCCAGTCGGTGTTAGGTAATGGGTTAATGCAATCAGGTACGTGTATGTCCAATGAATGATCAGCAGGCAATGTCCCTTGGCGCCCAAACATCAAGTAAAAAGGGCTATACCCGGTGGAACAATGTATGGTATGATTGTATGTGAACATGAGCTGTGGCAACAGACTGGGCCAATCTCCTCTGTTCTCAGGAGGCACGGCCCTCAGCATCTCTATCAAGGTCTGATTCATTTTTTCACATAATCCGTTACCTTGAGGATGGTAGGCCGTTGTCCGGATCTTCTTACAGTTGTGTAAGCAGCACAGTTCATGGAACAGATTGGACTCAAAAGCAGGTCCTTGATCGGTGAGGATCTTTTCCGGACATCCATAGGGCAGGAGGAAGTGCTTCCAGAACATTTCGGCTGTAGTCTTGGCTGTCTGGTCTCTCACAGGCACTGCTACAACAAACTTTGTGAAATGGTCAATAATAGTCATGGCATAAGCATACCCTGAGCGACTAGGCTCCAGTTTCACATGGTCGATGGCGACAAGTTCAAGAGGACGGGTACTTACAATGGGTCTCAGTGGTGCCCTCTGATCATGGTGCTCACTTCGTTTTAAGGCACAGGCTACACACTCCCGACACCACTTCTCCATGTCTTCTCTCATGCCCACCCAGTAAAACCGCTGGCGGATAGTAGCCTCAGTCTTTTGGACCCCAAAGTGACCGGATTGATTGTGGTACATCTCCAACACCATACCTGCATCTCGTTGGGGTATGAGAATCTGGTGCACTCTCTCGTTGGACACTGGGTCTAGGCTTCTCCGTAGCAATAGGCCCTTTTGTATGAAGAGTTGATGGCGCTGTCTCCACAGTTTGATGAGCTCAGGATCTGCACTCTTACGCCGAATCCTCTCAGGGGCTCTGCCACTAGTAATGAAGTCCAACAACTCACCTAGCACTCTACTTTCAGACTGTAGTTTCACCCACCTTTCTTCTTTAGGATCAGGCCTACTGGAGGGTGAAGGAACTGCAGCTCTGTTATTGGTAGCTCGAGCCTGATCCTGTTGAGCAAATTTGTTATAGAAAGCCGGCATCTCTACATCTTCCCAAGCATCTCGCACATCATCAGGAGCTGTCTCTGTGGGAAGCCTGGATAAAGCATCAGCATTATCATTAGTACGTCCAGCACGATACTTTACAGAGAAATTATAGTTGGCAAGGCGAGAGGCCCATCTCTGCTCCAAGGCCCCCAATTTAGCTGTATTTAGATGTGCCAGAGGGTTATTGTCAGTGAATGCAATGAACGGGGTGGCGGCTAGATAATCCTTGAATTTTTCTGTCACCGCCCACACTAATGCCAGGAACTCTAGTTTGAAGGAACTATAATTCTGGTCATTTTTCTCAGCTCCTTTCAGGGAGCGGCTTGCATATGCTATCACTCTCTCTTTTCCCTCTTGGATCTGGGCTAACACAGCTCCCAGGCCTCGCTTGCTAGCATCAGTATAGAGATGGAAGGGCTTGCTATAATCTGGATAACCTAACACTGGAGGCTCGGTCAGTTTCTTTTTTAGCAATTGGAACGCTATCTCTCTTTCCTCATTCCACTCAATGGGCACAGGAGTTCTAGGACTTTTCTTGGGTTGCCCCCTCAAGAGTTCCTGGATAGGATCAGCTATTTAAGCAAAATGGGGGATAAAACGTCTATAGTAGCCGGCAAAACCAAGGAAACTCCTCACCTCTTTGACGGTAGTAGGAACCGGCCAATTACGGACAGCTGCTAATTTATCAGGGTCAGGTTGCACTCCCTCTCCGCTTACTACATGCCCCAGGTATCTTACTGCAGGTTTGAGCAGGTGACACTTGGATGGCTTTACCTTCAAGCCATATTTGATAAGAATTTCAAATACTTCTGCCAAATGTTTCAGATGGTCTTCATATGTTTTTGAGTACACAATGACGTCATCTAGATACAGCAGCACTGTTTCGAAGTTTTTGTGACCCAAACACCGTTCCATTAGTCTCTGGAAAGTTCCTGGGGCATTACATAGCCCGAACGGCATACAATTGAATTCAAACAGGCCCATGGGAGTAGTGAAAGCAGTCTTTTCCCTATCCTCGGGGGCCATGGGTACTTGCCAGTAGCCGCTGGTCAAGTCCAATGTGGAGAAATAGGCAGAAGAGCCCAGAGCAGTTAGTGACTCCTCAATGCGGAGCAGTGGGTATGCATCTTTGTGGGTTATTTGATTAATTTTCCTATAATCCACACAGAAACGGATACTACCGTCCTTCTTCTTTACAAGAACCAGGGGTGCAGCCCACGGACTACGGCTGTCCCGGATCACATTAGAGTCTTTCATCTCTTGGATCATTTCCTTTACAGTCTGATATGAAGTAGGTGGTAAGGGTCTGTATCTCTCCTTGATAGGAGGATGAGAGCCAGTAGGTATGGTGTGTTGTATGGCACTAACCTCTCCATAGTCAGTAGCATGCTTACTGAAGGCTTGGTGGTGCTCCTTGACAAGCTGTAGAATCCCTTCTTGTTGATGTTGGGGGGTAGTCTCGTCCCCTACATGGAGCTCTTCCCACCAGGGCACTTGTGGCTGGGTTACCGGCGAACATCCGCTGACTGCAGCTGGCGGCTTCTCTGTCGCTGGAAGACGAATGATGTCTTGGAAGGACACCTGGGACAGCTGGGCAACACGGCAATGCTTAGTAAGCGCAACAGGATGATCACTCAGGTTAATCAGACGGACAGGTACTTTACTTTGGGAGACGTTCACCAGGCACTTGGCAGCTCTCACATAAGGGTAATCCTCCATCTGGATTGGTTCCACCAGGGCTGGATAATCTCGGCCTTGGACTCCCAGGACAGCACGACACCATAAAAGAGTTTGAGAATTAGGAGGCAAGGTCACAGGCTTAATATCACTAATCCTGGCAGTACAAATTTCTCCTTTCCCATTAGCAAACCTCTGCTGGGCACTTAACACAGTAATAGTCTTTTGAATCACCCTCCTGGATGCAGAGGAAGCAGTGGGCAAAGTCTGATGTAATACAGCAAGTATTTCTGAATAACAGTTTTTGAAGACATTGGTGCCTAGAATGACAGGATGTCCTCCTCTGTCACCGGCCTGTACTACGATCACTCCCTGTTGAGGCAGGGTTACTTCTCCCACCTGCAGGGTGGGTTCCCAGTATCCATGAATCTTTACTGGTTTGCCATTGCTGGCGATAATTTCCACCCAGGATTCAGGCGGTTGGGTCAACTGGTTGATGTCCCAGAACTTTTCAAATGCAGGCAGCTGAATAGTAGTGACCTGAGACCCAGTATCTAATAGGGCTTCAAAGGGGACCCCGTTGATCTCTATATTGATTTTAGGATGGGATACTACATAACGTGGCATCCAATTTGGATCCTCTGGACCTAGTGTTCTACCTCCCGAGGGGTGGTCCTCAGCCTCAGGGGTTGCCCGTTTAACTGCCAGCACGTGGATTCTGTGTGTCCCAGCTTTTTGCAGTATGTACACACGGGCCGCTTGCGATCTCTATTACGCCTCCCAGGATCCCTGGGGTGAGTTTCTTGGTAAGGAGGTGGGAACGGCCTAGGAGGTGACAGGAATTCTTCATCTAGCATTATGGGTTTTTCCCATTCCTCTATTTTTCTGCACACTTTCTCTAGACTTTTAGTGAGGTGATTTACTTGCTCTGTCAGCATGGCAATAGTATCGGTAGCTGACACTTGAACAGCTTGGCCGGCCTCAGCTCGGTTAGTGATAAGCGGTTTTGGCCTGCAGACTGGTGACTCAGGTGGGGTGCTCAACTCAGGAGATACTGCGGACCCCAGAATTTTTATAGCCAGTTCTTTAAAGTCCAGAAAGGTACTGTTAGGGTGCTGGGCGGACAGCATCTTTAATTGGGTCCTTATTTGTTCACTAGACACCCCGTTGATAAATTGT
Organism: Bufo bufo; assembly: GCF_905171765.1. Taxonomy (NCBI): domain Eukaryota; kingdom Metazoa; phylum Chordata; class Amphibia; order Anura; family Bufonidae; genus Bufo; species Bufo bufo. Next base: position 374,627,211 of record NC_053392.1, on the reverse strand, counting down.
TCCCTCAGGGTCTGGTCCTGGTTATCAGCCTCTTTGGGATCTATCTGAATTACAGCCCCTAAAGCCTCCTGAAGTGATAGGGCAAAGTCACGGAGGGACTCACCGGACTTCTGTTTCTTGCCAAAGAAGTGCATCTTTATCTCTGAGGCAGTCCTAGTTTCAAAAGTGGCCCTGAGGCGGGTAAATATCTGTTCTAGAGTACTCCGCTCAGTAGCAGGCCAGGATAATACCTCCGTGCGGGCAGCTCCCTCCAGCTGCGCTAGCAGGATTTCCATTTGCTGGTCGGCATTTATGGGGTACAGTTTGAATAATGCCAGCAACTTTTCTTTAAAGTCCCTTAGGGTATGGGTCTCTCCTCTGTAGCGGGGGAACCATGGGGCCCCGAAATAGTAAGGCATGGTAAAGGGCATCATGCTGGGGGCTGTAGGATGATTAGGAGCCGCGAACTCTCCCGGGGCCGGCTGCTCAGGCACTCCTGGCTCTGACATGGTAGTCTATTGAGAGGTGGCCACTGGCGACTAAAGGGGCCGGAACACTCCCCTTCCCTCCGGTTACAAGTGCTTACCGGTATCGCCGGGCTTGCGCAGGCCAAGTCTCGCGAGATTCCGGACGTCCTGAGCACCCGATGACGTAGAAGAAGCAGGGCCGCGGCGGTGCGATGATGAAGAGGGGCGGGATTCTCTGTGTCCTTGCAGGGATCCACCCACGAAGGTCCTCGGCAGCGCGGGAAACTTTACTCCAGGCGGCCGGTGGCCATCTTTAGCAAAACGCTGTCCATTCACTGACAGCAAGCAGGATTGTAAAAAGTCCACAAAACCACACTCCGATGTGGCGATTTTCTTCCTCTTGGTAGCGCAACACTGCACAGCGCTTTTTAGAGGTTTTAGGAACACTTTTGGTATGATTTTCAGTCCACTTTAAATAAACAGGTAATTTGTCACTTTGGTCACAGGGCAACTGTATAAGGCACAAAGTTCACGCTTCTTGCACTGGAAAGCGTGCGTATCCTGTTCGTGACGCCAAAAGAGAGGTGCAGCGTACTCAAGTTGTGTGTAGAAATGTGTTCCTGGGTGTAGTAGTGCAATAGACACTAACCTGAGATGGCTGACTCTCTGCATTGGCAGGTGATGGTAGGAAAATGTTCGTGACGCCAGTGCCAATTAAACGGTGGCACGCCGTTTGCTGATAGCAGGAATAAATGAGGAACACCGTGATGTTAAAACAGAACTCCAACTTTAGTAGTTTTCATAGAGACATTAACGGAAGCGCAGTTCCTTTGCATACAGTCGATTTTTCAATACGGTTGATGCAGGCAATACAGATTGAGCAAGGTGACTACAGAGTGTTAAACACACAGGACTTGCAGTACAGGAGCTTGCACTCTATCTCTGACTGATCCTGGAACATAGCAAATCTTCTCCAAGGCCCAATACCTTAACTCTGGCGTATATCCTTGGTTTTAGCTTTATAAAGTACCTCCTCTGTTATCTTGAGTACCTCTTGCTTCTCTGCGCTTTGCCTCTGTCTCCCTCTCAGCTTCCTCAGGCTCTAGAAACTTCTGAGCTCCAAACTAGACTGACTTTTGCTTCCCTGTCTGGGCCTTATATAAACTAGGGCTCTCTAGCTCCCTCTAGTGACTAGAAGCTGGAATGAAACCCCTAGCAGGCCTGTACATGCAAGTGTCATAGTAACAGGGAAATACATAGCATTACATTACATGACAATTTATAAAAATGACATATACCAACTTCCCCATAAGTAAGGGGGGACGACAGCACACCAAGTGACACTTTTGTAGTGACGGGTATTACAGTCCCCGTACACTACATACCCTCTAACCTTTACAGGTGAACTTAATATAACCTTCTCTAAACTTTTGATTGCATATGTCCAACTGTTCAATGTTTCAGTACTTTTTGCAAAACTTGCTGTTCTTTAACAAGAAACTTTAAGGCAAAATTAACAACAAATGTTTGATCCATGAATTGCCCATACATTTCCTGGTTCAATTAGAATTGGTATTTAAACAGTCCTCCTCATCATGCTGTTCACATTTGGACATCATGAGACCAAGACGACACCTAACAATTGATCAACAGTACCTCGCCATTGCGAGGCTTCAAGCAGGATGTTCTCAGTCAGAAGTGGCAACTGAGCTTACAGTGTCACAGAGTGTCATCAGCAGGTTGCAACAAAGATACAGAGAGACTGGAAGAGTCACAGAAAGGCATAGAACTGGATGTCTTAGGGCCACATCTCATACTGATGACCGCTTCATTGTGAACAATGCACTACAGGCACATTTAATGGCAGTGGGAGGCACCCAAGTGTCACATTAGACCATTTGAAACTGTTTACATTAGCGTGGTCTGCATGCTAGACAACCTGCAAGGGTACCTAACCATAGGCGTGATTGCCTTGCATGTTCCAGGGAGTATATATGCTGGACGATGGACCAGTAGGCCTCAGTGCTGTTCACTGATGAAAGTTGATTCACGCTGAGCAGAAATGATGACTGCCAATGATGTTGGAGCCACCAAGGAGAGTTCTATGCATCAGCCACTGTTGTCAACAACGAGCCTTTGGTGGTGGTGGTGTACAGTGTGGGCAGGTCAGTCTAGTCAATACAGAACTGCCCTACACTTTGTGAATGGTACTGTGACAAGCCCATACTACTTGAATAACATCATTAATACAGTCATTGTGCCTCTGCATGAACAACACAGGCCTAATTTCATCTTCATGGATGACAATGTGCCAGCTCATCAAGGTCGTATCATTAGGGAATGGCTGCTGGAGACTGTGGTATCTTGAATAGAATAGCCTGCACTTTCTCCAGACCTGAATCCCATTAAAAACCTATGAGATCAACTGATTTGCCGTGTAGAGGGCCTAGAGGCTTGTAATTCTGTACCCCAGAACCTCAATGACCTGAGGGCAGCTCTTCAAGAAGACAATGCCTCAGCAGACAATAAGTCGACTGGTGAACAGCATGAGACGTCGTTGTCAATATGTAATTGATGCTGAAGGCCACATGACAAGTTTTTAAGACATTTCTTCCATCGTTTGATATCTTTGAATGTGCATGGGTAGTTTGAACAACTGTAACAGCCAATATGGACTAAAGTGTGTATGGCTATGTCTCTGAAACGAATGTTCACAAGATGTTTGTTGGTTTGACTGGTGTTAAACCATCAACCAACTTCTATCTAATGTGTATGGCCACCTTATGATTTTTTCCACATTTTTTTAAATGTCAGGAGCAGCCTGTCATACCTGTTGAAGAATTGTCTGTTGAAGTATTACATGGCTCTGTTCCGGCATCCTGAGTCCCTGTCTCCCTTCTGCGGTCTTCCAGTCCCCATTCTGTAAACTTTTGGATGGACAGGGTCACATGCACCACTGCAGCCAATTATGGCCTCTGCGGTTGTGTGATGTGCGGCTTGGGAACAGGTCATTGTTAAAGTGGTGCACATGACTCCTGACATCTGAAAGATTACAGGGCAGGGATTAGAAGACCACAGAAGGTAGCCAGGGAGAAGCTGAGTACGATTTTTTTCAATGGGTATGATAGGCTGCTACTGACATTTCATCAACCGTTTTCATACAGCCGATTCTCGGCATATTTTCTGTATTGCGGTCGTATCTCCGCCGATCCCCATTATAGTGACTGGGGCCAGACGGCAATGCGGTAGCTTCTGGCAATCGTAGAATGCAAAGAGATCCTGCCAGAACAGCCTGCCTGATCTAAAAACGACAGTGTGAAACAGGCCTTAGATGCAGGTATAAAGGTTTATGCTAATATAGCTAAAATAATACTGTATTTAAAAAGACGCAATGAATCACAACTTAAAGGAAATGGCCTATTGTTTAAATCATATTTTTATTTTAACTTTAATTTTCTTTAGAATTTTTGGTGATTTTTGTTTTAAATTTTATGTCACTTTTTAAAAATAGCTAAAATTGTGCAGATACTAGACCTAATAATATCCTGAGACTTCTTTTTTCAGATGTAACTTTTCAGTGGCCATGACTTTATAATAGTATAGCTATGACATTATCATAGTATAGATAACATAGGATCCACCATTCACAATAGGTGATATTAAAGCTTATCTGCTCCCTCCTGACCTCTGCACAAGTCCCAGAGCATGCCTAGAAAAATCTTTCACAGAAGTCAACGAGGTCACCTCCAGTCTATTGTACTTATGGCATATGTGGATGACCTCAAAGAACAGGTCTTAAAGAGGACCTTTCATGGGTCCAGACTTTACTGTATAAACTAAGTATCAGGGTATGTAGGGCATACAGTGGGGATCTAATAGCCATTACACTTTTTTCTGGGCGCAGCTCCGTTCACCCGCTGTAGCCCCAGTTAAATTATCCCGCCCTGTATGCTAAAAAACTTTTGGAGGGACAGTCCCTCTTTTTGACCCAAGTCCCTCTGTCCCTATGTCCCTTTTTGCTCCTTAAATATCCCTCTTTTTAATCTGAGGTATAGATTTGTATTATTACATTCACAATATTGACATAGAAAGTGTTTGTCTGGTTCCTCTCTGTATATTAGAGCACATCTTGTATATTATTTAATTATTTGATGCAGTTGGGATTTTAGAAATTTCTATATTCAGATTATTTTTGTGCTATTTCGTAAGAGAAATCTATTGAAGTCACACAATGAACCATAAGTGTCCCTCTTTGACCATCTAAAAAGTTGGGAGGCATGAATTAACTTATTTTTAAATAATTTTTGGTGATGTTATTTAACATTTTTCATGTAACCATATGAAAATTTTTAATCCTTGTTTGTACAGATCACTTTTCCTCATCACCTCGGGATACACCATTTACAATAGGTGATTGTCAAGGCTAATCTACTACTTGCTTGTAAAGTGACCTCTGCACAGGTCACAGAGTATGTCTAAAAAACGCTCCCATAGAAGTCAATGAGTCATCTTCAGTCTATTGTATCTATGGCCTTGGTGGTAAAGCATATCTCATATCTAAATGCTGATAACAAGTATGGATTTAATTCCATTGATAAATAGAAGTAGCAATTTGACAATTGCATATTGTTAGGCCCTTGGGGACCTAAAACAGTAGAAAAAAGTAGGAAAAAAAAAGTGATCAAAAAGATGTACAGTCGTGGCCAAAAGTTTTGAGAATGACACAAATATTAGTTTTCACAAAGTTTGCTGCTAAACTGCTTTTAGATCTTTGTTTCAGTTGTTTCTGTGATGTAGTGAAATATAATTACACGCACTTCATACGTTTCAAAGGCTTTTATCGACAATTACATGACATTTATGCAAAGAGTCATTTTTTGCAGTGTTGGCCCTTCTTTTTCAGGACCTCTGCAATTCAACTGGGAATGCTCTCAATCAACTTCTGGGCCAATTCCTGACTGATAGCAACCCATTCTTTCATAATCACTTCTTGGAGTTTGTCAGAATTAGTGGGTTTTTGTTTGTCCACCCGCCTCTTGAGGATTGACCACAAGTTCTCAATGGGATTAAGATCTGGGGAGTTTCCAGGCCATGGACCCAAAATGTCAACGTTTTGGTCCCCGAGCCACTTAGTTATCACTTTTGCTTTATGGCACGGTGCTCCATCGTGCTGGAAAATGCATTGTTCTTCACCAAACTGTTGTTGGATTGTTGGAAGAAGTTGCTGTTGGAGGGTGTTTTGGTACCATTCTTTATTCATGGCTGTGTTTTTGGGCAAAATTGTGAGTGAGCCCACTCCCTTGGATGAGAAGCAACCCCACACATGAATGGTCTCAGGATGCTTTACTGTTGGCATGACACAGGACTGATGGTAGCGCTCACCTTTTCTTCTCCGGACAAGCCTTTTTCCAGATGCCCCAAACAATCGGAAAGTGGCTTCATCGGAGAATATGACTTTGCCCCAGTCCTCAGCAGTCCATTCACCAATCTTTCTGCAGAAGATCAATCTGTCCCTGATGTTTTTTTTGGAGAGAAGTGGCTTCTTTGCTGCCCTTCTTGACACCAGGCCATCTTCCAAAAGTCTTCGCCTCACTGTGTGTGCAGATGCTCACACCTGCCTGCTGCCATTCCTGAGCAAGCTCTGCACTGGTGGCACTCCGATCCTGCAGCTGAATCCTCTTTAGGAGACGAAACTGGCACTTGCTGGACTTTCTTGGACGCCCTGAAGCCTTCTTAACAAGAATTTAACCTCTTTCCTTGAAGTTCTTGATGATCCTATAAATTGTTGATTGAGGTGCAATCTTAGTAGCCACAATATCCTTGCCTGTGAAGCCATTTTTATGCAACGTAATGATGGCTGCACGCGTTTCTTTGCAGGTCACCATGGTTAACAATGGAAGTACAATGATTTCAAGCATCACCCTCCTTTTACCATGTCAAGTCTGCCATTTTAACCCAATCAGCCTGACATAATGATCTCCAGCCTTGTGCTCGTCAACATTCTCACCTGAGTTAACAAGACGATTACTGAAATGATCTCAGCAGGTCTTTTAATGACAGCAATGAAATGCAGTGGAAAGTTTTTTTTGGGATTAAGTTAATTTTCATGGCAAAGAAGGACTATGCAATTCATCTGATCACTCTTCATAACATTCTGGAGTATATGCAAATTGCTAGTATAAAAACTTAAGCAGCAACTTTTCCAATTTCCAATATTTATGTAATTCTGAAAACTTTTGGCCACGACTGTACACACTACTACTCACAAAAAATGAGCCCTCACCCAGCTCCATAGACATTACAAAAAAATGGGTCAGAATTCAGCAGTGGAAAGAAAAAAATATGTTTTCCAAAATCTTTATTTTTTCAGTATTAAAACACAATAAAAACTATGCAAATGTGGTATCATTCTAATTGTACTGTTTTAGAGAATGAAGGCCAAATGTCAGTTTTACCTCATAGGTAACATTGGAAAAAAAAACATAAAAATGTGGCACAATTACGATTTTTTTTTCCAGTTCCACTCCATTTATAATTTTCTTCCAGCCTACTACTACATTATATGTAACAGTAAGGCCCCTTTCACACAAGCAAGTATTCTGCATGGGTGCAATGCGTTATGCAAAAGCATTGTGTCCGCACAGAACCCGGACCCGTTCATTTCAATGGGGCTGTGTATATGTGCGTTGGTTTTCACGCATCACTTGTGCGTTGTGTGAAAATCGCAGCATGTTCTATATTCTGCGATTTTCACTCAACGCTGGCCCCATAGAAGTGAATGGAGCTGTGTGAAAATGCATCCGCGAGCAAGTGTGGATGAGATGCGTTTTTCACGGATGGTTGCTAAGAGATGTTGTTTGTATACATTCAGTTTTTTATCACGAACGGGCAAAACGCATCAAAACTCATTGCACCCGCGAGATAAAAACTGAACTGAACGCGATCGCAGGCAAAACTGAATGACTTTGCCTGCGAAATCGCGCATTTTTCACTGAAAGCATTCACAACGCATCCGGATCTAATCCAGACACGCTCGTCTGCAAGGGACCTAAATGGTACCATTAGAAATAACAACTTGTCACGTAAAACACAAGCCCTCATTTGATTAATTGGAAAAATAAAAAAATAATAATGGCTCTGAGACGACGGGGAGGAAATAACAAAAACGAAAAATCGGGAGGAAAGAATGGTTAAACAGTAGGAGGAGGTTTTAAACTAAATTCTGGCATGGGGGAGAGTGGTCAGACAAACATGGATGTAGATTAGTGTTGAGCATGCCTGCTCAGCCAAACACCATAGCCACGCTATGATCGGCACATCGTGGAGTTCTCGAGCGTGATGCTCGAGTCAGTGTATTTAAAAGTAATTTAGCATCTATTTCTGAAAAGTTTCTGCCAGGATTTGAACTCCCAACCTCTTATACAGTAGAGGCAAGGACCTTATCCACTCAGCTAAAAAGCTGAATGCTAAACTGTGTCAGAAAAACCTCATAGTAGTTTCTGATGTAGTGCGTATTCCTATTCAGCAGAAGACTTATTTTATATTTCCGTGCAGGTTAACATGTAGCTGTGGTTCACTTCTTTGCCTCTAATGTACAAGGTTGGGAGTTCTAATCCTGTCAGAAACATTTTTATATATATAAGTTTTTAGCCATAATATATTTACATATATTATTATATATTTAGAATATATAATATGTTATAATATATGTAAATATATTATGGCTAAAAACATTAGTAGCAGTTTCCCACATATTATGCATTCATTTATATCAGAAGTATGATTTTATCTATCTATATATAGTTGCAAGAAAAAGTATGTGAACCCTTTCTGCACAAATTGGTCATAAAATGTGATCTGATCTTCATCTAAGTCAGAACAATAGACAATCACAGTCTGCTTAAACTAATAATAAAAATAATAAACAAATAATTAAATGTTACCATGTTTTTATTGAACACACCATGTAAACATTCACAGTGCAGGTGGAAAAAGTATGTGAACCCTTGGATTTAAAAACTGGTTGAACCTCCTTTGGCAGCAATAACTTCAACCAAACGTTTCCTGTAGTTGCAGATCAGACGTGCACAACGGTCAGGAGTAATTCTTGACCATTTCTCTTTACAGAACTGTTTCAGTTCAGCAATATTCTTGGGATGTCTGGTGTGAATCGCTTTCTTGAGGTCATGCCACAGCATCTCAATCGGGTTGAGGTCAGGACTCCAGAAGGCGTATTTTCTTCTGTTTAAGGCTACTTTCACACTTGCGGCAGGACGGATCCGACAGGCTGTTCACCCTGTCGGATCCGTCCTTCCGCTATTTCACCGTGCCGCCAGACCACCGCTCCATCCCCATTGACTATAATGGGGACGGGGCGGAGCTCCGGTGCAGCACGGCAGTGCACGGCGAGAGCCGCCGGACTAAAAAGTCGGACATGCAGGACTTTTAGTCCGGCAGCCTTTCGCTGTGCACTGCCGTGCTGCGCCGGAGCTCCGCCCCTGTCCCCATTATAGTCAATGGGGACGGAGCGGCAATCCGGCGGCACGGCGAAATAGCGGAAGGACGGATCCGATATGGTGAACAGCCTGTCGGATCTGTCCTGCCGCAAGTCTGAAAGTACCCTAAGCCATTCTGTTGTTGATTTACTTCTATGCTTAGGGTTGTTGTCCTGTTGCAACACCCATCTTCTGTTGACCTTCAGCTGGTGGACAGATGGCCTTAAGTTCTCCTGCAAAATGTCTTGATAAACTTGGGAATTCATTTTTCCTTCGATGATAGCAATCCGTCAAGGCCCTGATGCAGCAAAGCAGCCCCAAACCATAATGCCCCACCACCATATTTCACAGTTGGGATGAGGTTTTGATGTTGGTGTGCTGTGCCTCTTTTTCTCCACACATAGTGTTGAGTGTTTCTTCCAAACAACTCAACTTTGGTTTCATCTGTCCATAGAATATTTTGCCAGTACTGCCGTGGAACATCCAGGTGCTCTTGTGCAAACTGTAAACATGCAGCAATGTTTTTTTTGGACAGCAGTGGCTTCCTCTGTGGTATCCTCCCTTGAAATCTATTCTTGTTTAGTGTTTTACGTATTGTAGATTCGCTAACAGGGATGTTAGAATATGCAAGAGACTTTTGTAAGTCTTTAGCTGACACTCTAGGATTCTTCTTCACCTCATTGAGCAGCAGTGCTGAACTTTCTCTATTTATTTTACAATTTGTATTACCATGGACTGATGAATAGCAAGGCTTTTGGAGATACTTTTATAACCCTTTCCAGCTTTATGCAAGTCAACAATTCATAATAGTAGGTCTTCTGAGAGCTCTTTTGTGCGAGGCATCATTCACATCAGGCATTGCTTCTTGTGAAAAGCAAACCCAGAACTGGTGTGTGTTTTTTATAGGGCAGGGCAGCTGTAACAAACACCTCCAATCTCATTGACTGGACTCCAGTTGTCTGACACCTCACTCCACTTAGCTCTTGGAGATGTCATTAGTCTAGAGGTCCACATACTGTTTTCACCTGCACTGTGAATGTTTACATGGTGTGTTCAATAAAAACATGGTAACATTTAATTCTTTGTGTGTTATATATGTATATATTTTAGTTATTACACATTTATTTTGCACCATACATTTTTTACAATTGATAAAAAAAATATAAAATATATAAATTTTATCTATTTCTGAATGGTTTCTGCCAGGATTTGAACTCCCAAGCTTGTACATTAGAGGCAAAGATGTTAACCACTACACTATACAGCTACATTTTAACCTGCACAGAAATATTAAATAAGTCTCCTGCTGAATAGGAATACTCAGTAAATCAGAAACTACTATGAGGTTTTTCTGACACAGTTAAGGTCCTGGCCTCTAATGAACAGGGGGAATGTTGGGAGTTCAAATCCCAGCAGAAACTATTCAGAAATTAGATTTAAATACACTGGGGTGTCCCCAAGCACTGATTATATATATGGATGTAGCTATATATAGAGTCAGAGCAGGGATTCCTAAGGCGAACTAGAGTCCTGACACCTTCCCCTCTTCAGAGCGGGGGCTGCCTGAGGTTCCTCCATTGACTTCCATTGTGTTTGGGTGCTCAGTAGAACACCCGATCATCGCGAAGTGTTCTACCTGAGCACTTTGGTGCTCGCTCAAAACTATAGTAGATAGTGAGCATGTGGACTTTACTAAGGGTTAGAGACCAGACCACTACCTCCTGGGATGGTCCCAGTGTACTTGGCAGCTAAGGCTACTTTCACACTAGCGTTCGAAGCGGATCCGCAGGGCCGATCCTACACGGGGTGCAGTGGGTGCCCCGCACCCCAGCGCTGCGGCCCTGGTGACAAGTGGGGGCGGCCGCGGCCGGCGGCAGGGCAGAGCAGGAGATGAGCGCCTCCATTGCGGAAGCGCTCATCTCCATAGTCATCTGTCCTCAGGACGGCAATACAGATGCCTGTCTGTGCTGCGGCAGAGGAGGGAGAGGTGTGTCCCCTCCTGTTCCTCTGATAGGCTGCCGGCTTAGTGCTGGCAGCCTATCAGAGGCCGGTGAACGGTGATGGCGCGATGACGTCATCGCGTCGCCTGAGCCGTATAGCGAGGGACACAGACGGAAGAGGTGGCCTGCATCGCATCGCATTGCTGGAGGTAAGTATAAGTGTATTATTTTTTTTTATTTTTTTATATAGGTACAATACTGGGCTGGCACATGATAAGGGGGGCTACTGGGCTGGCACATAAGGGGGGCTACTGGGCTGGCACATAAGGGGGGACTACTGGGCTGGGCTGGCACATGATAAGGGGGGCTACTGGGCTGGCACATGATAAGGGGGGACTACTGGGCTGGCACATGATAAGGGGGGACTACTGGGCTGGCACATGATAAGGGGGGACTACTGGGCTGGCACATGATAAGGGGGGACTACTGGGCTGGCACATGATAAGGGGGGCTACTGGCACATGATATGGGGGGCTACTGGCACATGATATGGGGGCACTCTGGCTACTGGCACATGATATGGGGGCACTCTGGCTACTGGCACATGATAATGGGGGGGATCTGGCTACTGGCACATGATATGGGGGGGGGCTCTGGCTACTGGCACATGATAAGGGGGGGGCTCTGGCTACTGGCACATGATATGGGGGGCTACTGGCACATGATAAGGGGGGCTACTGGCACATGATAAGGGGGCTACTGGCACATGATAAGGGGGTCTACTGGCACATGATAAGGGGGGCTACTGGCACATAGGGGGGCTACTGGCACATAAGGGGGGCTACTGGCACATGATATGGGGGGCTCTGGCTACTGGCACATGATATGGGGGGGCTCTGGCTACTGGCACATGATGGTGGGGGGGCTCTTATTTCTGGCACATGATTGGGGGCACTCTGGCTACTGGCACATGATATGGGGGGCTCTGGCTACTGACACATGATATGGGGGGGCTCTGGCTACTGACACATGATATGGGGGGGCTCTGGCTACTGGCACATGGTGGGGGGGGGGGGCTCTGGCTACTGGCACATGATATGGGGGGGGGGGCTCTGGCTACTGGCACATGATATGGGGGGCTACTGGCACATGATAAGGGGGGCTACTGGCACATGATAAGGGGGCTACTGGCACATGATAAGGGGGGCTACTGGCACATGATAAGGAGGGCTACTGGCACATAGGGGGGCTACTGGCACATAAGGGGGGCTACTGGCACATGATATGGGGGGGCTCTGGCTACTGGCATATGATATGGGGGGCTCTGGCTACTGGCACATGATGGTGGGGGGGGCTCTTATTTCTGGCACATGATTGGGGGCACTCTGGCTACTGGCACATGATATGGGGGGCTCTGGCTACTGACACATGATATGGGGGGGCTCTGGCTACTGACATGATATGGGGGGGCTCTGGCTACTGGCACATGATGGTGGGGGGGCTCTTATTACTGGCACATGATTGGGGGCATCTATGGGGGCACATCTTACTGCAGATTATTGGGGGGCACTATAGGGGCATCTACTGAGGCTAAAAAAGAAGATATTTTATATGGGGGCTCTGTATAGGGGCATTTTATACTGGGACACATCATGGTGGGTACTATGGGGAAGGGGGGGGCACTATGGGGGTCATCTACGGGGGCACTGAGAAGGGGTATTTTATATTGGCACATTATGGGAACATTAGCTCAACTGGGGGCATTACAAATGTTTTGCATATTATAAGGAGAATTATTACTACTGGGGGGGCATTATGGTGGGCTTTATTACTCCCCCATGGTATGACCCCCTAGTAGCAGCACCAGCCTCTCCCTGCTCTGCTATCCCTCTGCCCTTTCTCCAAATCCTTATTATGAAATCTTTCTCATTAGGTTAAAGCACAACATCAGCTCCGCCGAGCCCCCGGCCAAAGTGTTGAAGTGGCGTCCGAGATCCCCAAGGGCCAAGTCAAGTAACTGTAAGTTTTTATGGGGGTTCTACAAAAGAGCTATCGTGGGGCAAAGTTCATATTCGTGTTTACACACGTGTTTTAAAATGAATGCTTTCTCCTATTATAAACAAGTAAATAATGACGCAATGCTGTGGGGCTGGTGTGCAACTTTTTCCAGGGCTGGTTTTTATCCCCAGTCCGGCCCTGGCCGAGCGAGCCGCCGGGACTTTTTTTTTTTTTACTTTTTTTTTTTTTTAAGCCGAGCAGCCGAGCCGCCGATTCGTGGGGCTGAAGTTGTTGCCATAGAAACATTGTAAAGGGGAGGAGTTAGTAAGATAACCACGCCCATGTGGGGGCGCCAGAAATATTTCTGCACCCAGGCGCCTGTGACCCTAGGATCGGCCCTGCGGATCCGTCTGATGTTTCATCAGACGGATCCGCTCCGATAATGCAGACGTTTGCATCCGTTCAGAACGGATCCGTCTGCATTAAAACTTAGAAAATTTTCTAAGTATGAAAGTAGCCTGAGCGGATCCGTTCAGACTTTACATTGTAAGTCAATGGGGAACGGATCCGCTTGAAGATTGAGCTATATGGTGTCATCTTCAAGCGGATCCGGATCCGCTCGCCTCCGCACGGCCAGGCGGACATCCGAACGCTGCAAGCAGCGTTCAGGTGTCCGCTCACTGAGCGGAGCGGAGGCTGAGCGCTGGCAGGCGGATGCATTCTCAGTGGATCCGCCTCCACTGAGAATGCATTAGGGCCAGACGGATGCGTTCGGGGCCGCTCGTGAGCCCCTTCAAAGGGAGCTCACGAGAGGACACCCGAACGCTCGTGTGAAAGTAGCCTAAGTCTGACCTACTGTGGTCAGAGACACTCATGAAAACCCCAGAGACACAGGCATGGCACAATTCAATATTTTGGGACACTGAGCACTGGCAAACAAACCACTGTTAGACATTTTGGAATGTATATGCTGCAGAAACGCACATAAGTCCCGAGGGACATTAGTGCAGATTTTATGTGCGTTCCCCTGCACCCATGTGCAGGTGGCTTTAAGGACAAAACCTTTATGTGGACATTACAAAGAAGGTGACATAGCTTATGAAATATAGCAAATGGCACAGAACATCAAAAAATGCTATACTAGTAAGTGTCATATAGTTATCTTAAAAGTGGCCAACCCCTTAGAGCAGTGCTAAAAAACAGTATTGTGGAAGGCTCTGACAGTGTGGGTTAATCTCTATAGAGTGGCAGACAATAGTAAACTATTAATTGGAGTTTGCTATCAACCAACTGACATAGCTGAGCAGTCAGAGAATGAAACGCTGCAACAAATAGGAAAGGCAGCAGGAAATAATGGAGCCCTTATTATGGGAGATTTTACCTATCCCAACATTAACTGGGGCATTGAGGTGCTGGTTGTGGTAGAAACTGTGGAGGAGACTTATCAGACTGGTGTAAAGGAAAACTGGTTTAGTTGCCCATAGCAACCAATCAGATTTCACCTTTAATTTTCCAAAGGAGCTCTGAAAAATTAAAGGTGGAATCTGATTGGTTGCTATGGGCAACTAAGCCAGTTTTCCTTTACACCAGTTTTAAAAAATGTCCTCTTGTAAGTTTGTATCCTCAATTCAGGACAATTATTTCTCTTGTTGATGATCCAACCATAGGAGATAATACACTGCTCAAAAAAATAAAGGGAACACAAAAATAACACATCCTAGATCTGAATTAATTAAATATTCTTCTGAAATACTTTGTTCTTTACATAGTTGAATGTGCTGACAACAAAATCACACAAAAATAAGAAAATGGAAATCAAAATTTTCAACCCATGGAGGTCTGGATTTGGAGTCACACTCAAAATTAAAGTGGAAAAACACACTACAGGCTGATCCAACTTTGATGTAATGTCCTTAAAACAAGTCAAAATGAGGCTCAGTAGTGTGTGTGGCCTCCACGTGCCTGTATGACCTCCCTACAACGCCTGTGCATGCTCCTGATGAGGTGGCGGTCTCCTGAGGGATCTCCTGCCAGACCTGGACTAAAGCATCTGCCAACTCCTGGACAGTCTGTGGTGCAACGTGACGTTGGTGGATAGAGCGAGACATGATGTCCCAGATGTGCTCAATTGGATTCAGGTCTGGGGAACGGGCGGGCCAGTCCATAGCATCAATGCCTTCGTCTTGCAGGAACTGCTGATACACTCCAGCCACATGAGGTCTAGCATTGTCTTGCATTAGGAGGAACCCAGGGCCAACCGCACCAGCATATGGTCTCACAAGGGGTCTGAGGATCTCATCTCGGTACCTAATGGCAGTCAGGCTACCTCTGGCGAGCACATGGAGGGCTGTGCGGCCCTCCAAAGAAATGCCACCCCACACCATTACTGACCCAATGCCAAACCGGTCATGCTGGAGGATGTTGCAGGCAGCAGAACGTTCTCCACGGCGTCTCCAGACTCTGTCACGTCTGTCACATGTGCTCAGTGTGAACCTGCTTTCATCTGTGAAGAGCACAGGGCGCCAGTGGCGAATTTGCCAATATTGGTGTTCTCTGGCAAATGCCAAACGTCCTGCACGGTGTAGGGCTGTAAGCACAACCCCCACCTGTGGACGTCGGGCCCTCATATCACCCTCATGGAGTCTGTTTCTGACCGTTTGAGCAGACACATGCATATTTGTGGACTGCTGGAGGTCATTTTGCAGGCCTCTGGCAGTGCTCCTCCTGTTCCTCCTTGCACAAAGGCGGAGGTAGCGGTCCTGCTGCTGGGTTGTTGCCCTCCTACGGCCTCCTCCACGTCTCCTGATGTACTGGCCTGTCTCCTGGTAGCGCCTCCATGCTCTGGACACTATGCTGACCGACACAGCAAACCTTCTTGCCACAGCTCGCATTGATGTGCCATCCTGCATAAGCTGCACTACCTGAGCCACTTGTGTGGGTTGTAGACTCCGTCTCATGCTACCACTAGAGTGAAAGCACCGCCAGCATTCAAAAGTGACCAAAACATCAGCCAGGAAGCATAGGAACTGAGAAATGGTCTGTGGTCACCACCTGCAGAACCACTCCTTTATTGGGGGTGTCTTGCTAATTGCCTATAATTTCCACCTGTTGTCTATCCCATTTGCACAACAGCATGTGAAATTGATTGTCACTGAGTGTTGCTTCCTAAATGAACAGTTTGATTTCACAGAAGTGTGATTGACTTGGAGTTACATTGTGTTGTTTAAGTGTTCTCTTTATTTTTTTGAGCAGTGTATAATGACCTGTTTGTCACGTTGTTGCTCCCTATGTGCTCCTCCTCGGTGCACGAGAGGGCATGTCTTCAGCAGCAGCTCATGTGGATAGAAGACTACAGTTCCTATCTTGCATTGCTGAAATTCTCCTTGCTTGTATTTCCCTGGCTGTTAAAGAGCAAGTCTCTGTCTCAACCCTCTTTTGTATTTTATATTGATCATCATTGATATAGGAAACTACTGAAAAGATTTAATAACTATATATTGTTGAAGAATTATAAGTTGTAATGTGTATTTTCAATAGGTGTCAAGTTTTTCATACTAGAGTGTTCTGCTCAGCTGGGTTAGAGACTCATTACAGATCCCATCTGCCTCACTCAGTCTTGGTATTTCTGAAGTGTTTAGTGTGGTTATATCACGATATAGCGGTTTTAAGTTACAATACTACTGCATTGTGGGTGGTGCGTGCACAGCATTGTGGGAGTGCAAGGAATCCTGGGAAAGAGAAGTCTCCAGGACCCATCATCAGAGCTGTTCTATGCATGTCTCCTTCTCAAACTCCACCATCATTGTAAAATCATATCTGGTGAGAGATCTACCTTTGTTTCAGGGATATTGAGTGTTGCAGAGCTGTTCAGCTAGCTGTAATTGTTACTCAGGGAGTTGTTTTTACTGTTAGCCTGCCATGCAATCTTATGTACAGGCAGACATTTTACCATGTGCTTCAGTGTTAATGTAATGTTATAATACATGCTATGCTATGCTTAAAGGGGTTTTCCCATCTTGCTAATTCATCCTCACCTGCAGCCAGCTCTGCTGTTCCCTTCCTGGTTTCCTGCTGCTAAGGCTGGGCGGGCTTAGGCAGTTTGAGTGAAGGCTGACCATGCCTCTTTATGACATCACACTGAGAACTCAGTCCTTGCGTGCTAGTTCATGTGGATAGTATGACTCATCAGTCTGGCAGCCTGCAGTGTCTGTGAAGCCCATCCCCCATGCTGGGCAATCATGCTCAGAGAGCCATAGGAAGTGAGCTAAGACAGTAACATGTGCTTGTCCTGCATTCTAATATAGTTTTACACACAAAACCCATTCTGAGCAGCAAAACAATAATTCACTACTATACATCAGCCCAAAAGCATGTTAGCTAGTAGCCAAATGATCTGTGCTTTTGCCTCCCCTAAAATATTACCATCCCCCACCGACCAGCACTGATGCAGATTTGTTTCTATTACAGCTCTACTACAGTTGTGTATACACCTTAGACCATGTATCTGTATAGATGCATATACAGATCTGCTACATCTATCTTCGCCAGTACTCTCTAGTACTGTGGCAGTACCGCTTCCTATACAGCTCTGCTACATCTCACTTTGCCAGTACCCTCTAGCACTATTGCAGAATAGCTTCAGATACAGCTCTGCCACATATGTCTTCCCCTCCCCCACTAGCACTGCGGCAGAACAGCTTCAGATACAGCTCTGCTATATATATATATATATATATATGGTTCCATATATGGGCGGAAAAAAACAAATTATGGAACAGACACGGACAAAAAATACATTCTTGTGCATGAGCCCTAAAGGTAGGTTCACACTGAGGTTTTTTGAGGCAGATTTCCCTTCAGATTTTTCAGCCAAAGCCAGGAGTGAATCCAGAAGGAAGGCGATGTTGAGTCCTTTTTTTACATTTCCGATTCCTTTCGAACCCACTTCTGGTTTTGAATCAGAAACCTGCAGGAAAATTTGCCTCAAAACCTCCAAAAATCTCTGTGCGAACCTACCCTTATTCATATACTTTTACTCAAATAACTGAAAAATAACAGGGCATATCTGTCAATTTTCTGGACAAAATGCTGTATTTATGAAGCGCTGCTCTGTACCATGCACTAGTGTTGACAAACCTGCATTCACACTGCAGTCAGTGGACGCAGTTGGCGTATGTAGCCATAGACTTGTATTCACCTAATGGAGGCCAAAAAAGGTTCCTCTTGGCTTTTATGGCAATTTAATACCTCATAAAAGAGCGTGTCGGGCTGCCTATTCCTATACAGTAAGTCATAGATTTTTTTAGTATTTAGTAGCCATATATTTTTTTTTTTTATCCGATTGTCTTGTGTAGAGGCTCATTTTTTGCAGTATGAGATGACTGTTTGATTGGTACTATTTTGGGGGGCATACGCTCTTTTGATCGCTTGGTGTTGTACTTTTTGTCATGGTAGGTGAGCAAAAATAGCTTTTTTGGCTGTTTTCTTTTTTTTTACGGTGTTCACCTGAGGGGTTAGGTCATGTGACATTTCTATAGAGCCGGTCGTTATGGACGTGGCGATACCTAATATGTATACTTTTTCTTATTTATTTAAGTTTTACACAATAATACCATTTTTGAAACCAAAAAAATAATGTTTTAGTGTCCCCAAAGTCTGAGAGCCATAGCTTTTTTATTTTTTGGCCGATTGTCTTAGGTAGGGGCTCATTTTTTGTGGGATGAGGTGACAGTTTGATTGGTACTATTTTAGGAGGCATATGCCATTTTGATCGCTTGGTGTTGCACTTTTTGTGATAGTAGGTGACAAAAAAATTTCTGAGTGAGAGGTTAGGTCATATGACATTTCTATAGAGCCGGTTGTTACGGATGTGGCAATTCCAAACATGTTTGGGGCATTTTATTTTCTTAATTTTTAATGAATTATAAACGTGCGTATATGGGAATATGTTAGATTTTTTTTTACTTATTTTCATTTTTTTGCACTTTTTTTTGACTCAGACCCACTTGGCCCTTGAAGATCCATTTGGTCTGATGCCTCTATAATACACTGAAGTACACTGTATAGTGTACTGCAGTGTATTTTCTATTACACTTAGCCTGGTCAGGGACCTGCCTTGAGAAGGAGCCTGATCAGGCTTAGATATACCATGGCAAGCCAGATGCCCGTGAACACTGACACAGCAGCGCAGCGCCTGATGGGGGAGGGAGCTCCCTCCCTGTTAACCCCTTCCATACAGCGGTCCCTATGAACCGCGGGATGGAAGGGGTTAACGTCCGACATCAGTGCCATCCTGAAATTGAAAGGGGGGTCGGCACAGTTATACACAGCAGCACAACCCCAATCTCCTCACCACTCACTGAGGAGATTCGGGCTGCGCTGCTGAACGTTGCGATTGGTCCAATCACATCAATCACAAAGCCCGGACAGCTCCCCTCCTCCTCCGCTGATTTTCCACCATTCTCTCCCCCTATGGCCACGCTGCATACAGAGCATGCGCGGCTCTGTATCAGATGGCCGCGAAGACAGAAGAAACGCGCATGCTCGCAGCGTGCGCACTTTCGTGCGAATGACCGGCTGCCTAAGTGAAAAGTAAGTGCAGTCTGCGCAAGTGCGGCCCATAGATGTGGCCGTGGAGCAGTGGCCGTATCTATGGGTTGCCAAGTGTAAACAATGGGTTAGGAGGGAAGGCAATTTATCTAAATGGGTGTATTATAAGTAATGGAAGTTATTTAGAAAAATGAAGTATGGCACCAGTGTAAACTTTTGAAACATGATCATCAAGATGGGAATACCCCTTTAAGGGCTCATGCACACAGACGTATTTTTTTTCCGTGTCTGTTCCTTTTTTTGCGGACCGTATACGGAACCATTCACTTCAATGGGTCCGTAAAAAAAACTGAAGTTACTCTGTGTGCATTCCATTTCCGTATGTCCGTATTTCCATTCTGCAAAAGAATAGAACATTTCCTATTATTGTCCGCGTTATTGTCCGTGTTGTGCGCATGCGCCAGCCTGATGCGCATGCGCAGGCGCCGGATCTAGCAGGGGGACGGGAGGATTGCGGAGGCGGGGCTGAGGTCAGGAAGGCAGCGCTGGGCACCAGACGGCGAGGGGTGCGGGCGGGCACCCTGGGTTAACGTAAAACCCCTTGGGCACCTTAGGTAGGTGAGTGACAGCTTATAAAAACCATTTTTTTGGGCTAATAGAGCCAGAAGCAGGTTTAATAAGGGCAGTTTAGGATTCATGTTATTAGTACGGACATGGCCATATGTTTAGCTTATAGGGCTCAAATCTCATGACAGAATCCCTTTAAATAGGTCACTCGACCGGTCATTGCTGTTCAACTGCTTGCTGGCTCGTATTCACTTAAGGACACATAGCTTAATAGCAGCGACAAGTCCTGACACAGTTATCTTCGTACCGTATAAATCTTTGTATAACAGAAGTATATGCCTGTCCCTGACTGAAAGAGCAAGGGAAGAATTTATCATAGACTAACGTTTCCCGCTGGTCTATGATATCTTGTCAGCTGCCAGAGGCTGCGCCTAATGTATGTTGAGATGCACTTCATACTAGAAGTCTGACATAAATGAAGATAAATATGCCAGGTCTGCCAGGGATGCACAGCGTGATGTAATGGGAACAAGCCACTCGTGCTCACCTGCAGAGGCTTACAAAAATTCCACCAGTGTCTAAGAAAGTAGGTATGTGGGGCAACACGCAAAGGGACCTCCACGTTGGTTTATCCTGGGTATTTTGTGTATTCAAAATAGCTGATACATTTGCATTACAACTATGATTCCTTATTCCAATAAGAAATTTTCATGAACATGCATAGTTCTATATATAGATTGCAGTCATTGTCCTGGAACAAGTACTCTGCCCTTAAAGGGGTTGTCCGAGTTATATGTACTTATGGTAATGTGACTTATAACTTAATTAAAAATACTTTTGTAATTTACTGTCTTCATTTATTATGCAGTGTTCCTGCAGAGCCAATGCGGGTCATGTGACCCCCAACGTCATTCACCAGGCTCCTGTGCTGACATTTCAAGTACAGGCTTATCCCTGACCTAGGGAGTGGCCTGGGTCTGTACATGAAACGTCAAAGCCTGTGGCCCACCCCCCTCTCTCTGCTCTGGCTGCCGGCAGGCTCCTGTGAAAACAGCAGCGCATTAAGAGACAGGCGATCGGACCCCAAAGCCACCCCCCAAGACCATACACACACAAGTAAATCCGTGCCCATGATTGAATATATGTATATATAGCTGACAAATTTCTCTCGCTCTCATATATATATATATATATGTATAGTTCATCATTATATGTATATAGATCAGTAAATATATATCTCCATATACATATATATATACATAGATATCTCTATATATATATATATATATATATAGATATGAATATATATATATATATATATATATAGATATGAATATATATATATATATATATATATATAGTTCATCGATATAGGTATATAGAGATATAGATCAGTAACTATATATCTCTATCTATAAATATGTATACCTTTATTTAGATGACATTTGTTTTATCACAAAGATAATGTTTGAAAGGGCTACTTCATCTCTGAAGTATAGGTAAATATTTTTTTTCTCAATACTTTATTTTTGATGAAGTTATCTAAGTAAAAAAAAAAAATGTGGCTGTGGTTGTTTTAAGAGCTCATTCACATGACCATATGGTCACCGTTCCGGTGTTGCGGACTGCAAATAACGGTCTGCAATAGACACAGGCACCATCTGTTTGAATCCCTTTTCACGGATACAGACCTGTTGACTTGGTTTGCGATCCACAAAATACGCTAAAAGATAGGACATACCCTATGTTTTGCCATATCTTGTACATCACGGAGAAAATCAAGTTATTGCGTCTCCATCCATGACATGCAGTTCACATGTATGGTGACTGTGTTTTGCGGACCACTACTTGGGTTACGCAATACGGGCGCCACAGCCATACCTTTGTGTGAATGAGCCCTAAGGATGGGTTCACATCACAAGTTTGTCATCTGTTTAACCCCTTCCAGGCCAGAGTCGTACGCAATAGGAGAAGTGGTACTGTGCAGTGTCCATATATACAGAATAAGAGCAGATAATGAGAATTACACCCAGTATACAGGACAGGATAAATGGTACTGTGCAGTGTCAATATATACAGAATAAGAGCACATACTGAGAATTACACCCAGTATACAGGACAATAGAAGTGGTACTATGCAGTGTCCATATATACAGAATAAGCCCTCATGCACACGACCATTGTTTTATTCCGTGTCCGTTGTGCCGTTTTTCGTGATTTTCGGTGGGTCCGTTGAAAACTCGGCTAATGCACCGTTTGCCATCCGCGTCCGTGATCCGTGGTTCCAGTCCGTCAAAAAAATGTAACCTGTCCTATTATTTTCGCAGAAAACAGTTCGCGGACCCATTCAAGTCAATGGGACCGCTAAAAAACGCGGAGGCACACAAGATTGTCATCCGCGTCCATTTTTTTTCTATCATTTGCATGGCAAACCTGTCTTAGACTTTTTTTTACTTTCCTTTATGTCTGGTGGTCCTCCAAAAATAAAGGAAGACACACGGAAACAAAAACGGAAACGGATCACGGAACAACGGAAACCCATTTTGCGGACCGATAAAAACAACTGTCGTGTGCATGAAGCCTAAGAGCAGATACTGAGAATTACACCCTGTATACAGGACAGGAGAAGAGGTACTGTGCAGTGTCCATATATACAGAATAAGAGGAGATACTGAGAATTACACCCAGTATACAGGACAGGAGAAGTGGTACTGTGCAGTGTCCATATATACAGAATAAGAGCAGATACTGAGAATTACACCCAGTATACAGGACAAGAGAAGTGGTACTGTGCAGTGTCCATACAGGGAGTGCAGAATTATTAGGCAAGTTGTATTTTTGAGGATTAATTTTATTATTGAACAACAACCATGTTCTCAATGACCCCAAAAAAACTCAATATCAAAGCTGAATATTTTTGGAAGTAGTTTTTAGTTTGTTTTTAGTTTTAGATATTTTAGGGGGATATCTGTGTGTGCAGGTGACTATTACTGTGCATAATTATTAGGCAACTTAACAAAAAACAAATATATACCCATTTCAATTGTTTATTTTTACCAGTGAAACCAATATAACATCTCAACATTCACAAATATACATTTCTGACATTCAAAAACAAAACAAAAACAAATCAGTGACCAATATAGCCACCTTTCTTTGCAAGGACACTCAAAAGCCTGCCATCCATGGATTCTGTCAGTCTTTTGATCTGTTCACCATCAACATTGCGTGCAGCAGCAACCACAGCCTCCCAGACACTGTTCAGAGAGGTGTACTGTTTTCCCTCCTTGTAAATCTCACATTTGATGATGGACCACAGGTTCTCAATGGGGTTCAGATCAGGTGAACAAGGAGGCCATGTCATTAGATTTTCTTCTTTTATACCCTTTCTTGCCAGCCACGCTGTGGAGTACTTGGACGCGTGTGATGGAGCATTGTCCTGCATGAAAATCATGTTTTTCTTGAAGGATGCAGACTTCTTCCTGTACCACTGCTTGAAGAAGGTGTCTTCCAGAAACTGGCAGTAGGACTGGGAGTTGAGCTTGGCTCCATCCTCAACCCGAAAAGGCCCCACAAGTTCATCTTTGATGATACCAGCCCAAACCAGTACTCCACCTCCACATTGCTGGCATCTGAGTCGGACTGGAGCTCTCTGCCCTTTACCAATCCAGCCACGGGCCCATCCATCTGGCCCATCAAGACTCTCCTTTCATCAGTCCATAAAACCTTAGAAAAATCAGTCTTGAGATATTTCTTGGCCCAGTCTTGACGTTTCAGCTTGTGTGTCTTGTTCAGTGGTGGTCGTCTTTCAGCCTTTCTTACCTTGGCCATGTCTCTGAGTATTGCACACCTTGTGCTTTTGGGCACTCCAGTGTGTTGCAGCTCTGAAATATGGCCAAACTTGTGGCAAGTGGCATCTTGGCAGCTGCACGCTTGACTTTCTCAGTTCATGGGCAGTTATTTTGCCCCTTGGTTTTTCCACACGCTTCCTGCGACCCTGTTGACTATTTTGAATGAAACGCTTGATTGTTCGATGATCACACTTCAGAAGCTTTGCAATTTTAAGAGTGCTGCATCCCTCTGCAAGATATCTCACTATTTTTGACTTTTCTGAGCCTGTCAAGTCCTTCTTTTGACCCATTTTTCCAAAGGAAAGGAAGTTGCCTAATAATTATGCACACCTAATATAGGGTGTTGATGTCATTAGACCACACCCCTTCTCATTACAGAGATGCACATCACCTAATATGCTTAATTGGTAGTAGGCTTTCGAGCCTATACAGCTTGGAGTAAGACAACATGCATAAAGAGGATGATGTGGTCAAAATACTCATTTGCCTAATAATTCTGTACACAGTGTATACACAGAATAAGAGCAGATATAATAAGAGCTAATACTGAGAATCACACCCAGTATACAGGACAGGAGAAGTGGTGGGAGGAGCTACTGTTCCTTTTCTGTTCCTGTTTCCTGTTGTGTGTGAGGTCCAGGAGGCTTACCAGCGCTTTATTTGCCGGGGGGAACAGGGGGTAGCGGTTTCTCCCGGTATGGATCGCGGGCCTCCGGCTGCCGGCGTTCATCACCATGTGCCGGCAACCGCGGCGGAGATGCGCGAGTGGAGAGGAGAGCCTCCAGGACTGGAGACCTGGGCTTAGATACCTCGGCGCTACTGGAGGTGGACGATGATGCGCCTATGAAGACACCGCAGCAAGTGGCCGCAAGGTCGCAAGCAATGGAGCTACTAGGAGCAGCCTCGATCCCTGCAGTGAGCCCAATGGAGTACCGAGTGGGGTCCGGAGGGGTCCCAGGAGAGCAACCAGCCTGGGATCCTCTCTGAACAATTTTCATCGGCACTCGAGAAAGCAGGATGCTATAGAAAGGCCCGCTGCTGCATAAGCAGCGGGTGAGAAAATGAAAAGTGCAGTGGCTGGACAAGCTTCCGGACGGACCATGGGACGGGATACAGGGAAGGCCATGGAGAAGGTGACGAGGCCAGAGGCTGAGGTAGGTGAATCAGCATGTGGTATGTCTGTGTCGGTACCTCAGCGATAAAGTTACTATAAAGAAGCCTGGTGTCGGGGGTACTTCCTGCCAAGCGGCTAAGAGACTGCTTAATTGGGGTATTTTGAGCCCTAAAGGGTCTTCAGAAAACTTTTCCTCCCGAATACCATTATTGTCAACATGCATGAGAAGGTCAACAAGGAATTAAAAAGACTTAATATGGAGTATAAAAATTTAAAAATGCAAGAGAAAATGGCACCTAAAACAAAGAAGGCAATCCTCTCCTCCAGACTGGTGAAGTTGGAGGAGGTAATCATGGTTTTGGAGGAGAAGAGGGCAGCCATTGAGGAAAATGGCGGCCCATTCTTGGAAAAATTCAGGAATGACTGCAGATTTGAGTGTATGTCTGGACTATCCGGTACGCCTGGCCCCAGACTGTCAGGGCAGCAGGCTGGGAGCCAGGGGAAGGTGGTACTTGGAACACAAGATTCAGAGGTAGACTCTCTGCCTTGTGGGCAGGGGGACCCCTCAGACCTGATTGCGGCTGTATCCGTGGATGAAAGTG
Organism: Bufo bufo; assembly: GCF_905171765.1. Classification (NCBI taxonomy): domain Eukaryota; kingdom Metazoa; phylum Chordata; class Amphibia; order Anura; family Bufonidae; genus Bufo; species Bufo bufo. Next base: position 374,601,649 of record NC_053392.1, on the reverse strand, counting down.
GGTCTGGGGGAAGGCTAATGGTGGAAGTCAGGCAGTTGGAGTCCCTGGTGGGCAGACTGTATTTTAAGGATGAGGAGGTCCCTGAGGATGAGTTGGTGAAAATCAGAAAGGAGAAAAATAAAACTGTGGAAGAAGTGTTTAGATTTGTGCCTTTTGAATCTGCTGCAGTGCCCAGCCCGGTTCCTGTAGTGGAATCGGGTTAAACAGTGCGGGAGATTGATTCTAAGATGTGACGGGAGGTGCCCCCCTTTCCTGTAGTGGTAGGGTGATCACAAGAAGCGCAGGGGGTAAAACCCCAAACAGTGTGGCGGACAAGGAGGTGAGGAGGACCGACAAGGATGCGATGATTGCGGACAAGGTTCAAGGTGGTGGTGCTGAGAAAGAGGAAAAGAAAACATTAGAAACTGATAGAAGTGTCAAAATTGTGAAAAGACCATTAAAATCTGTGGAAGGTGTAAAGACTTTGGAACCTGGGGAGAAGACTGTGGTCGAGGATCCCAGGACTGTTCGGGTCATGGAGGCAGTGGGGGGTGCGGGAGATGGGTCCCCGGTGAGTTTTGCGAGGGGCTCCTCATGGCTCGCCCCCAGTAATACTGCGATCTCTTTAGGGAACCCGACCAGTCCAGGGGGAGTGAAAGGTAATACAGTTAAAAAAATAAAGGTTGATGAAAATACTAATATGGATGCAAATGTGGTTGTGAATGGGATTGTGGGTAATGATGTGCAGGTGGCTGTGGGGGTCAATGAGAACGTAAACGAGGTTATAAATGAGGATACAAATAAACAGGTGAATGGGATTGTGGATGAGGAAGAAATTAAGATGGTGGGTGAGGAAGCTTTGATTGAGGAGTATATTGCGGATACGGAAGTGGATGAAGAGGAGGAATTATGCGGAAGGAAGCAATGAGGATGGAGACAGAAGGATGTGACAGAGAGGATGGCAAAAACAAAGACGTATGTGGGTGTTGTTTCTGGGTGACTCTTTGCCCAAGGTTTCGGGCGGGGGTGACTTGCAACGGCACCTCCTGTAGGCCCTAAAAAAAGGACCGGGGACTTCCATACAGGTAGAGGGAGGGTCGGTTGACCTGGCTTTTTGGACAGAAAGGAATGGTTATAGGGCCTTCCGAGAACAAAGGAGGGGTGAGATCGTATGGACTCACCCCACACCAGGGATTGACCGTAGGAATGTGGCCCGTCTCTATTGGAGGTGTAAGGAAGCAGCAGCTCCTTCTAGGAAGACTGTTGTGGAACTTCTCCTGGGGGCCAGGTTTGTTGTGAATGATATCTTTACGCTCCCTACGGCACCGCTATGTTCGACGTCAGCTTTGTTATGCCGGAGGGTTTGGAGCTCTTCTGGTCTAAGTATGAGCTGATGAAGAACACCCCGGAGTGGCGGGGTTTTGCTGTTGAGGCCATCACCCGCCAATCGACTGTGAAGACAGTGACCGTTTTGACCTGTAATGAATTACTGTCTAGTGTAGACATCATGACTTGGTTTAGTCGATATGGTAGGGTTAGGCAGTTCCCCGCCAATGTGCTCGATGAGCATGGCATCTGGTCGGGTGCCTGGACTTTCAGCGTTGAGCTGTTTGATCGGGGCAATTCTGTTGCTCATATTCCCTCCTCTGCCTTTATAGGAAGGGATAGGATTATGGTGTTCTATAGAGGCCAACCAAAGGTCTGTCACAAGTGCGGCAGTCCCACCCACTTCAGCGCACAATGTGATGTTCGCATGTGTGTGAAGTGTGGGGACACTGGTCATCTTGCCGCATCTTGTAGGCGGATCCGGTGCAACCTCTGTGGGGACCTAGGTCACCTGTTTAGTCGCTGTCCGCTTGCCTTTGCCAACAGGGTTCAGGGCCGGGCTCAAGAACAGGCAGGCACTAGCCATGAGGCTCGGTCTGTGGTTGGGGAGGAGCCTGCTGCCGGGACTGAATCAGTTGGTGAGGGACGAGCGCTGGAACTACTAGCGCTAGAGGAAGCAGACATGATCCGAAGAAGCAAAGGCCATCCAGGATCAGGCGGCAAGAACAACGCCGCAAGGATAGGGAACAGGTGGCAGCTGACCCTTCAGCTGGTCTTTCGGCTGGTCTGGCTGAGGATCCCGGTTGTAGTGACCCGGGGTACAGCGATGATGGGGAACCAGAAGCCCAACCTATGGAGGCTAACCCTGTACGGCGAAAGCCTTGACGAGGGCGGTAGAGCGTGGTTGGAGGGTAGGAGAAACAAGCGGAGTAAGAAGAAGAAGAAAGGAAGAGTCATAAGCCCTCTCTCGAGTGGGACCCATCTGTCCCACTCATCCTTGACCAGAAGCCTAGGGAAGGATCAACTTGGTCCCCTCTGGTGGAAGTCTCTAATGGGTACCAGGCCCTTGACGAGGATCCACCAACTGCTTCAGCTTGGGGGGAGGAGGGTGTGGTGTCAGAGGGCGCGGGGGCTTCCTCGCAGGCTGCTGGGCCCTGTCCTTCTGGGGGTAAATTACCTTGTGGGGGGGGCCAAGCCTGGAACCTTGGGCAAAAAGGATGGCATGGATGTCTCTGTATGTTTGAAAAGACAGAAGGAGTGTGATGGTTCAGATGAAAATGCTGCTGGTAGTCGGGTGGGGAAAAAGAAGGCTATCTAACTCATCAATGATGGCGATCATCAATGATGGCAGAACTCACCTCGTTGACACTGGCAATCATTAACGTTGCCAGTATTAAGTCAGACGCAGCTCGTTTCCTGGCCTTTGATTTTTTTAGCCGTATTGAAGCCGATATTTTGTTTTTGCAAGAGACCTGGTTAACAAGTACGACTCTGCTGGCAAAAGCCAAGCGAGAATGGCAGCTAGGTCCGTCTTTCTGGTCTCTTGTGACAGAGCCACGTAGTGGGGTGGCAGTACTTTTTAAGACCGCCGAAAGAGTGGAATGCAGGAGGATAATAGAGTTAGAAATGGGAAGGTGCCTGATTTTAGATGTCCTCATGGAGAGACAAGAATTGAGATTAATAAACATCTACAGCCCACAAGTGTCTCCTCATGAGGATTAAGCCTTTTCTTTTTACCAGCCAGCAAGTGATCTTTGGAGGGGACTTCAACAATGTGATGAGGGCCTGTGATAGGGGAGGCTCCAAAGGTGGGATGGATGCTGATAGCGTTGTGTTGTCTAGGATAGTTGAGGATACTCGTCTGGTGGACACCCATTTACGGTATAAGCCAGACCACGTGGATTTCACCTTTCATCAGAGAAATCGTAGGTCTAGAAAATATTTTATTTAAAGGTGAGCTGGGACAGATACATATAGATATTTAACTTTTATATTGCACTGCCTGCATTGTAGTATCAGGTCAAGCCATATTGTCATGGACGTACCGAGATATACGGATGTTCCTGCGACAGGTGGTAGAAGATCTGTGAGACTGGCAGCACGTGCTTTGATCTGACATGCTTTCCTTTTGGATTAAATGAGGTCTGTGTTGTTTCTGGTGCTTGCCACACCTTCCTTCCCCAGGTGTGGCTATTTTGGTAATTTAACCTTCTCTATTTATTGTTGTTTATTTCACTATGCTATGCAGTTTATAGCTTCTGTTGGACTTGTGGTTAGCTTGTGTTTGGTTTTTGGCTGAATTCCTGGTGCTACCAAAGCTTCATTGAATATAAGTGTTTCCTTTCCCTTTTGTATTTTGTTTATATTTTTGTGTGAGTTCCCTTTCCCAGTTGTTTGTCATTAGGACTGAGGGAGACTCCTGTTCATCCTTCCCTTTGGAGGAACAGGTAGACTCAGTCCTGACATTAGTTCCAGGGTCCTATAGGGTGAGATAGGATTCTAGGTATCCGGTGTATCCCCTTTCCCTCCTATGCTCGGTGTGGTGTTTTCCTCCCACACACGAGCGTGACATTATAAACCGCCAAAACCGTCATTTTTGCTTGTTTCAGTACAGCCATGATATTGCTGCACTGGCCACGACAGCTGCATGCGCTGTCTTTGGACGTAGCTGAACTCCGCATGACCGTCTCGCAGATCCAGAGACCACAGGCTGCTGGTCCAAGTGGTGGTGGTTACCAGGCCTGTCTCGAGCCTAAAGTTGCCCTCCCAGACAGATTCTCTGGGGGAAGTGATAAATGTAATTTTGTTTAGGAAGGTGTGCAAATTGTATTTTAGGCTATGTCCACATTGATCTGGGGATGAAAATCAGAGCGTTGGTGTGGTTATTTTATTGCTTAAGGGGGATGCTAAGTCATGGGCTTTTTCTATGCCGACCGGATCGCAGTCTCTCCGGTTGGTGGATTAATTTTTCAAAGCTCTAGGTCTCATCTATGATGACCCGGATCGGACCTCCCTGGCCGAGATCAAGCTACGTGGCCTTCGTCAGGGAGAGCGTTCTGCTGAGATCTATTGCTCTGAGTTTAGGAGGTGGGGTACGAATACTGAGTGGAACGATCCGGCATTCCGTGGTCAGTTTTGTCAGGGATTATCAGAGAGGCTAAAGGACGCTTTGGCCCTTCATGAGAATCCTGAGTCTCTGGAAGCCGCTATGTTTCTTGCAGTACGCATTGATAGATGCCTGAGAGAGAGATCTAGGGGCCCCCACTCTCAGGACGTACTATCACATAACGTATCGTTTTCCTCTGACACTTTGGGTGAAGATACTCCTGGGTTTATGTCTGCGGACGATCCCATGCAGTTAGAGGGAGCTACTCCCGGAACCAGTTTTAAGCATTCTGGTCATAAGAAGGGAGTGTGTTTTTTCTGCGGACAGAAAGGGCATTTTATCTATGTACGTCCATGCATTTAGCCTCAAAAAAAAAAAAAAAAAGGGGGGGACATTTAATTCCCATCTGACTCTTGCAGGTGTGGGAGGAGAGTCAGAAAACGTGCACTTGTCTTGGCCTGGTAGTACCCGATTTCTCCTGACTGCTAAGATGGCGCTAGAGTCCAAGATTGTGTGGATTGAGGTGTTTATCGACAGTGGGGCAGGGGTGAATCTGATTGATGCTCAGTTCGTCCGTATGCACGGGTTGTCTCCAAGTGCTTTAAATAAAAACATTTCCATTTTTGCTATTGATTCTGCACCTCTAACTCAGAAGTTTTTATCTCAGATGGTGCATGACATCTGATTAAGAGTGGGTGACTTTATTCAGGAATTCATCTTGTGTTTTGTGTTGGAGGGCCTCCCTGCTCCGTTGGTTCTGGGTTTACCGCGGTTAAGCAGGCACAATCCAACCATCGATTGGCAAGCTAGACAGATTCTGGATTGGGGTGATTATTGCGTTGACAATTGTCTGAATATATCTTTTTCTGCTTTAACCACTAAAACATTACCATCTTTTATATCTGATTTTGCTGATGTATTTTCTAAAAGTGGATGCTAGGATTTACTTCCGCATTCAGGAATATGATTGTCCTATCAACATTATTCCAGAGCTAAATTGCCCAAATCTGGGTTGTAAAACCTTTCTGGACCGGAAAGAACGGCCATGAGAGAGTATATTACTGAGAGTTTGGCTGAAGTACACATAAGACCTTCCAAATCTCCAGTGGCAGCAGGGTTTTTCTTTGTTAAAAAAAAAGGACAGAACTCTTAGGCTATGTCTGGATTTCCATGAGCTCAATCGTATTACTGTCCGTGATCCTTACCCCCTTCCTTTGATTCATGATTTGTTTAACCAGATTGTTGATGCCAAGATGCTCTCAAAGTTGGACTTAAGGGGGGCATATAATCTGGTCAGGATCAAGAAAGGGAGTGAATGAAAGATGGCTTTTAATACCCCAAAGGGTCACTTTGTGAACCTGGTCATGCCTTTTGGGTTGACCAATGCTCCTGCGGTTTTCCAGCATTTTGTGAATGACATTTTCATCACCTGGTGGGGAGGTTTGTTGTCTTGTATTTGGATGACATACTAATTTATTCTCCAGACATGGAAACTCATCAGGATCACGTTAGACAGGTGTTACAGATCCTAAGAGATAATAAATTGTACGCATAATTAGAGAAGTGTTTTTGCTGTACATGAGGTGAAATTCTTTGGCTACCTGCTGTCATCTTCAGGTTTTTTAATGGATCCAGAGAAAGTTCATGCTGTATTGGACTGGGATCGATCCAAAAATCTAAAGGCTCTTATGCGGATTTTGGGGTTCACCAACTATTACCGAAAATGTATTCAGAACTATTCGACAGTGGTGAAACCCTTAACTGACATGACTAAGAAAGGGACGGATGTATCAGTGTGGTCTGATTCGGCGTTGCAAACCTTTTCTGCAGTTAAGGAGTGCTTCTCTTCTGCCCCTATACTGGTGCAGCCGGATGTATTACAACCTTTCATTGTGGAAGTTGACGTGTCCGAGGTGAGGGTAGGAGCAGTTTTATCGCAGGGCCCGTCACCTGGTAAATGGTGCCCATTTTCTTTTTCTTCTAAAGAAACTCTCTGCCGTAGAGAGAAATTATGATGTGGGTTACAGAGAGTTGCTGGCCATTAAGTCTGAGGAGTGGCATCATTGGTTGGAAGGGGGGATTCATCCAATCACGGTGTTCACAGATTACAAAAATCTGGCTTACCTGGAGTTGGCTAAACAACTGAACCTGAGGCAGGCCAGATGGTCTTTGTTTTTCACCAGATTGAATTTCATTGTCACTTATCGTCCTGGGGTTAAGAATGTCAAGGCAGATGCTTTGTCACTTAGTTTTCCTGGAGGTAGTGATTTTTGAAAATCCAAGTCCGATACTGTCGGAAGGGGTGGTGATATCTGCTCTATACCCTGACATAGAGGTGAAGGTGTTAGAGGCTCAGGGAGATGCACCGGAGTCTTTCCCCTTTGGGAAATTGTTTGTTCCATCAGAATTGCGTCATATGGTGTTTGAGGAACATCCCTGAACGGTTGTTGTGGGACACCCTGGGAGTAGATCCACTGACGACGTCATTTCTTGTAGATTCTGGTGGCCGGGGTTGCGTAAGTGTATTGAGGACTATGTGTCGGCCTGTAGTATCTGTTAACATGCTAAGGTGACACATACTCAATCTTCTGGATCTCTACTTCCATTGCCCATCCCGTCCAGACCACGGACTCACTTGTCTATGGATTTTATTACTGATCTGCCTAATTCATCTGGAAATACAGTTATTCTGGTGGTAGTTGATCGTTTTAGTAAAATAGTGCTCTTTATAGCATTGCGTGGCCTACCAAATGCTAAAACACTTGCGCAAGTGTTTGTTGACAACATTGTGAAACTTCATGACATTCCCTCTGACTTGGTCTCAGATCGTAGGACTCAGTTTGTGTCCAGATTCTTGAAGGCGTTCTGTACTCGGCTTGGGGTACAACTGTCTTTTTCTTATACTTTTCATCCTCAGATGGATGGACAGACGGAGCGCACTAATCAGAGTCTGGAGACTTACTTAAGATGTTTTTCTCTGAGAACCAGGAGGAATGGTCCTTGTTTTTGTCTTTGGCAGAGTTTGCTATAAACAATCGCAGACAGGGGTCTACTGTTAAGTCGCCATTTTGTGGAGCATATGGGTTTCACCTGCAATTTGGCATATTCTTTGGTTCGGATACTTCCGGTATCCCCGAAGAGGAACGTTTTTCGTCATCATTGTCTTCTATATGGCGGAAAATTCCAAATAACTTGATGAATATGGGCTACAAGTATAAATGTGTGGCTGACAGGAAATGTATGAATGGGCCGGACCTAAGTGTGGGTGATTTTGTGTGGCTGTCCACAAGAAATATTAAGTTAAAGGTCCCTTCTTGGAAGTTGGGTCCAAGGTTTTTGGGTCCATATAAGATCACAGCATTATTAATCCTGTAGCTTTTCGTCTTGAACTTCCTCAGGCTTTGAAAATTCATAATGTGTTTCACAGATCTTTGAGATATGTTGAACCTTTGGAGTCGTCCCCCTTGCCACCCGCTCCTGTCATGGTGGATGGCAGTTTGGAATTCCAGATAGCCAAGATTATTGACTCTCGAATTCTCTGTAGATCTCTTCAGTATCTTGATCACTGCTGGAAGGGTTATGGACAAGAGGAAAGTATGTGGGTACCGGCATCTGTCATGAATGCCAGTCGTTTGGTAAAAGCCTTTCACAGGTCTCATCCAGATAAGGTTGGTCCTGGGAGCCCGGAGGTCACTTGTAGAAGGGCGGGTACTGTCACGGATGTACCGAGACATATGGACGTTCCCGCGAAAGGTGGTAGGAGATCTGTGAGACTGGCAACATGTGGTTTGATCTGACATGTTTTCCTTTTGGATCAAATGACGTCTGTATTGTTTCTGGTGCTTACCACATCTTCTTTCCCCAGGTGTGGCTATTTTGGTCATTTAACCGTCTCTATTTATTGTTGTTTTTCCAACTATGCTATGCGGTTTATAGCTTCTGTTGGACTTGTGGATAGCTTGTGTTTGGTTCTCGGCTGAGTTTCTGTGTCACCGCCACTTCTGTGAGAAGGTCTGACAGACGTCCTTTTCTACCTCTTGCATGATGTTCTTTGTTTTGGTTTCACTTTCTCATCTCATTTCCTTCTCCCAGATGTCACCTATTTAGACTAATCCTCTTTCCTTTATATTTCCTCCCATACTGCCTCACTTTGCGGTTTATACTACTTCCTGGATTGAAGTGTTCACTGCTGGAGACTTATGTTGCTGCTTGTTCAGATAAGTCCTTTCATGTATTGTGTTTCCTTGCTGGCTTGATTCTAGGTGACCCTGACTCCCTCCGTATTAAGTGCAGGGAGCCGGTGGTTTTCAGGTGTCACACAGTCTAGGTACGAGGGAATGCAATCGTCTACCTCTGAGACCCTTGTATGTACTTAGCAGTCAGGGTGAGCACTTAGGGTTTTATAGGGGTCACCTTTATGCTCCTTAGTTTGGGATCAAGCCAGTTGGATGTTTATCCATAACTTCCAGCTATCTGCAACATCATCCGTATAAACCGCCATTACTGTCTTAAGCATGGATCTGGTTTCAGCCTTGATTGACCGCATGCAAGGTCTTTCACTGGAGGTAGCAGATCTCTGTAAAACTGTGTCTCAGTTTCAGGTGACCGTTTCTGCTTGCGTTCATAGAGTTTGTTCCGAGCCTAAGATCTCGCTTCCGGATACGTTCTCCGGGGGCAGTGAGAATTTTCTTTGCTTTAGAGAGGCTTGCAAACTCCATTTTCGCCTACTTCCCCATTCCTCTGGTGATGAGGAGCAGAGGGTGGGGATCATCATCATCTCACTGCTCAGGGATAACGCTCAGTCTTGGGCCTTTTCGCTGCCGGTGGGGGCACGGCCCCTCCGATCGGTGGATGAATTTTTTGTAGCCCTGGGGCAGATATATGATGACCCGGATCGTATTGCTCTGGCTGAATCTAAACTGCGTCTTTTATGCCAGGGTAAACAGTCCGCAGAGATATATTGTTCTGAATTTCGGAGATGGGCAGCTGATACTGGTTGGAACGATGCTGCACTCCGAAGTCAATTTTGCCATGGTCTTTCGGAGGGATTGAAAGATGCATTTGCTTTTCATGAGAGACCTGCCTCGTTGGAGTCTGCCATGTCTCTAGCTGTTCGTATTGACAGGCGTCTTAGAGAGAGAGGAGAGACCACTCCTTCCTGTCATATTCAGTCCAAGGACAGTGGGGCGGTCTCATTCAGTGCGCAGGGGCCTCAGTCTCTCTCAATCCCCTCTGAGCAGCAGGCCATGCAGCTGGGTTTTCTTGCCTCTGATAGTAGAGAATTCAGCTCTCAGATGAGGGTTTCTGTTGTGGGGGTATAAATCATTTGGCTAATGTTTGCCCCTCTAGGAGATTCAGGGAGTTTTCTGAGGGTAATAAAGAAACAAAAAGAAAAAAACCCTCTAAAAACTTTCCATTTGCTACTATTGGCAAGGTTTATGCGGAAATTGAAGGTTTGCCGTTTGTTTGTAGTTCCTGTTTTCTCCTACCTGCCAGGGTGGCGCTAGATAGTAAGAACATTGTTTGTGAGATTTTTGTAGATAGTGAAGCAGCTGTCAATCTCATTGATAATCAATTTGCTATAACACATGGTTTCCAGGTATGCACTTTGGAAAAGGATATACCTGTTTTTGCTATCGATTCCGCTCCACTTTCTCAAAAATCGTTAAAGGGCATAGTTCACAATATCCGTTTGACTGTGGGTGATGCTCATGTTGAGGATATGTCATGTTTCGTCCTAAGCGGATTACCTACTCCTCTAGTGTTGGGGCTACCCTTGCTCACTAAACATAACCCCACCATTGATTGGCAAGCAAGGCAAATAAATGGCTGGAGTGACTTTTGCAGAGAGAATTGCCTCACGGCGTCTCTTTCAGAGGTTTCTACCAAGACTGTACCATCTTTTCTCTCTGAATTTTCGGATGTGTTTTCTGAGAGTGGTGTCCAGGAGCTGCCCCCTCACCGGGAGTACGATTGCCCTATTAATCTCATCCCAGGCGCCAAGCTGCCAAAATCACGTTTATACAATCTCTCCCAACCTGAAAGAGTCACTATGCGTACATATATCTCTGAGAGCCTGAGAAAGGGACACATCCGACCCTCGAAGTCACCTGTTGCAGCTGTTTTTTTTTTTTGTTAAGAAAAAAGATGGTTCTATAAGACCTTGTTTGGATTACAGGGAGCTGAACTGTATCACAATTCGTGACCCATATCCGCTTCCTCTGATCCCGGACCTGTTTAACCAGATTGTTGGGGCTAAAGTTTTTTCTAAGTTGGATTTAAGAGGTGCATACAACCCGGTCACAGAAGGGGACGAATGTAAGACTGCCTTCAATACCCCTGAGTGTCATTTCGAGAATTTGGTTATGCCCTTTGGTTTGATGAATGCTCCGGCCGTCTTCCAACATTTTGTGAACAGCATTTTTTATCATTTAATGGGGAAATTTGTACTGGTGTATCTAGGTGATATTTTAATTTTTTCTCCTGATTTCAAAACTCATAGGGACCACCTACGTCAGGTCTTGCTTATTCTGCGGGAGAATAAATTGTACGCTAAACTGGAGAAATGTGTGTTTGCGGTTCCGGAGATTCAATTTCTCGGTTTTCTTCTCTCTGCTTCTGGTTTTCGCATGGACCCTGAGAAGGTCTGCGCTGTGCTTGATTGGGAGCTTCCTGAGAATCAGAAGGCGCTGATGTGGTTTTTGGGTTTTGCCAATTATTACAGAAAGTTCATTTTGAATTATTCCTCTGTTGTTAAGCCACTCACTGATATGACTAAAAAGGGGGTAGATTTTTCCTCCTGGTCGGTAGATGCGCTTAAGGCCTTTTCTAGTATCAAAGAGAGTTTTGCTTCCGCTCCCATTTTGGTACAACCTGATGTCTCTCTACCTTTTATTGTTGAGGTGGACGCTTCTGAGGTGGGTGTGGGTGCGGTCTTATGTCAGGGTCTCTCTCCTGCCAAATGGCGACTGTGTGCCTTTTTCTCAAGGAAACTCTCCTCCGCAGAGAGAAATTACGATGTGGGAGATAGGGAGTTGTTGGCCATCAAATTAGCGTTTGAGGAATGGCGCCATTGGCTAGAGGGAGCCAGACACCCTATTACCGTGTTTACCGACCATAAGAATCTGGCCTACTTGGAATCAGCCAAGCGTCTGAACCCGAGATAGGCCAGATGGTCTTTATTCTTTTCTAGGTTTAATTTTGTTGTCACGTTCTGCCCTGGGGTTAAAAATGTGAAGGCGGATGCCCTGTCACGTTGTTTTCCGGGAGGGGGAACTTTGAAGACCCGGGTCCCATTTTGGCTGAAGGGGTGGTCATCTCTGCTCTTTATCCTGATTTGGAGGCAGAGGTTCAGGCAGCCCAGGCAGAGGCTCCTGGTCTTTGTCCTCCTGGGAGGTTGTTTGTGCCTCTCGCTTTACGACACAATGGGCCAGATTTATCATTACTCTGACAGCTCACTCCACTTTCACATATGGCTAAAGTCAGTTTTAGCCAAGTCAGATTTATGATCAGCCCTTTAAGACTGTAATAAATGTGGTTTGACGGTAGCAGTTTATCCGTCAGTAAGCAGCTTTAAAAAAGTCGCACATCTTTACAAAAAAGTCGCACGTTTTTACGAAAAAGTTGCATGTTCTATTAAAAAGTCTCCTCAATGGAGTGAAATTGCGACTTTTTTTCAACTTTTTAAATAGTCCCAATAGTAAATCTGTCTAGAGATTCATTTACATAAGAAAACACGCCCACTTTCAGAAAACTGGCGAGCATAGTGCAGAGCAGAAAAAAGTCGCAAATTTGTGCGCAGTTTTAGCGTTTGGGACTTTTTTGGGGACTTTTTCACTCCATTATTCTGACCTGAGCTAATGATAAATCTGGCCCAATGTTTTTAACCACTTGCCATCTGGGCCATTTGCCCCCTTCCTGACCAGGCCTAATTTTGCAAATCTGACATATCTCACTTTATGTGGTAATAACTTTGGAACGCCTTTATTTATCCAAGTCATTCAGAGATTGTTTTCTCGTGACACATTGTACTTCATGATAGTCATAAATTTGAGTCAAAATATTTCACCTTTATTTATGAAAAAATCCCAAATTTACCCAAAAATTTGAAAAATTCGCAATTTTCTAAATTTCAATTTCTCTGCTTTTAAAACAGAAAGTGATACCTCATAAAATATTTATTACGTAACATTCCCCATATGTCTACTTTATGTTGGCATCATTTTGGAAATGTCATTTTATTTTTTTAGGACGTTAGAAGGCTTAGAAGTAGAGTTGAGCGAACACCTGGATGTTCGGGTTCGAGAAGTTCGGCAGAACTTCCCGGAAATGTTCGGGTTCGGGATCCGAACCCGATCCGAACTTCGTCCCGAACCCGAACCCCATTGATGTCAATGGGGACCCGAACTTTTCGGCACTAAAAAGGCTGTAAAACAGCCCAGGAAAGAGCTAGAGGGCTGCAAAAGGCAGCAACATGTAGGTAAATCCCCTGCAAACAAATGTGGATAGGGAAATGAATTAAAAAAATAAAAAAAATAAAAAAATTACCCAATATCAATTGGACAGAGGTCCCATAGCAGAGAATCTGGTTTCACGTCAGCAGAGAATCAGTCTCTTCATGCCATAGCAAAGAATCTGGCTTCATGTCAGCACAGAATCAGTCTCTTCATGCCATAGCAGAGAATCTGGCTTCATGTCAGCACAGAATCTGTCTTCATGTCATAGCAGAGAATCAGGCTTCACGTCACCCACCACTGGAACAGGCCACTGTCACACATTTAGGCCCCGGCACCCAGACAGAGGAGAGCGGTCCCGTAACAGAGAATCTGGCCTTATGTCAGCGCAGAATCTGTCTTCATGTCATAGCAGAGAATCAAGCTTCACGTCACCCACCACTGGAACAGGCCACTGTCACACATTTAGGCCCAGGCACCCAGGCAGAGGAGAGAGGTCCCGTAACAGAGAATCTGGCCTGATGTCAGCACAGAATCTGTCTTCATGTCATAGCAGAGAATCAGGCTTCACGTCACCCACCACTGGAACAGGCCACTGTCACACATTTAGGCCCAGGCACCCAGTCAGAGGAGAGAGGTCCCGTAACAGAGAATCTGGCCTTATGTCAGCACAGAATCTGTCTTATGTCATAGCAGAGAATCAGGCTTCACGTCACCCACCACTGGAACAAGCCACTGTCACATATTTAGGCCCCGGCACCCAGACAGAGGAGAGAGGTCCCGTAACAGAGAATCTGGCCTTATGTCAGCGCAGAATCTGTATTCATGTCATAGCAGAGAATCAGGCTTCACGTCACCCACCACTGGAACAGGCCACTGTCACACATTTAGGCCCAGGCACCCAGGCAGAGGAGAGAGGTCCCGTAACAGAGAATCTGGCCTGATGTCAGCACAGAATCTGTCTTCATGTCATAGCAGAGAATCAGGCTTCACGTCACCCACCACTGGAACAGGCCACTGTCACACATTTAGGCCCAGGCACCCAGTCAGAGGAGAGAGGTCCCGTAACAGAGAATCTGGCCTTATGTCAGCACAGAATCTGTCTTATGTCATAGCAGAGAATCAGGCTTCATGTCACCCACCACTGGAACAGGCCACTGTCACATATTTAGGCCCAGGCACCCAGACAGAGGAGAGAGGTCCCGTAACAGAGATTCTGGCCTTATGTCAGCGCAGAATCTGTATTCATGTCATAGCAGAGAATCAGGCTTCACGTCACCCACCACTGGAACAGGCCACTGTCACACATTTAGGCCCAGGCACCCAGGCAGAGGAGAGAGGTCCCGTAACAGAGAATCTGGCCTGATGTCAGCACAGAATCTGTCTTCATGTCATAGCAGAGAATCAGGCTTCACGTCACCCACCACTGGAACAGGCCACTGTCACACATTTAGGCCCAGGCACCCAGTCAGAGGAGAGAGGTCCCGTAACAGAGAATCTGGCCTTATGTCAGCACAGAATCTGTCTTATGTCATAGCAGAGAATCAGGCTTCACGTCACCCACCACTGGAACAAGCCACTGTCACATATTTAGGCCCCGGCACCCAGACAGAGGAGAGAGGTCCCGTAACAGAGAATCTGGCCTTATGTCAGCGCAGAATCTGTATTCATGTCATAGCAGAGAATCAGGCTTCACGTCACCCACCACTGGAACAGGCCACTGTCACATATTTAGGCCCAGGCACCCAGGCAGAGGAGAGAGGTCCCGTAACAGAGAATCTGGCCTTATGTCAGCGCAGAATCTGTATTCATGTCATAGCAGAGAATCAGGCTTCATGTCACCCACCACTGGAACAGGCCACTGTCACACATTTAGGCCCAGGCACCCAGTCAGAGGAGAGAGGTCCCGTAACAGAGAATCTGGCTTGATGTCAGCACAGAATCTGTCTTCATGTCATAGCAGAGAATCAGGCTTCATGTCACCCACCACTGGAACAGGCCACTGTCACACATTTAGGCCCAGGCACCCAGGCAGAGGAGAGAGGTCCCGTAACAGAGAATCTGGCCTTATGTCAGCGCAGAATCTGTATTCATGTCATAGCAGAGAATCAGGCTTCACGTCACCCACCACTGGAACAGGCCACTGTCACACATTTAGGCCCAGGCACCCAGGCAGAGGAGAGAGGTCCCGTAACAGAGAATCTGGCCTGATGTCAGCACAGAATCTGTCTTCATGTCATAGCAGAGAATCAGGCTTCACGTCACCCACCACTGGAACAAGCCACTGTCACATATTTAGGCCCCGCCACCCAGACAGAGAAGAGATGTCCCGTAACAGAGAATCTGGCCTTATGTCAGCGCAGAATCTGTATTCATGTCATAGCAGAGAATCAGGCTTCACGTCACCCACCACTGGAACAGGCCACTGTCACATATTTAGGCCCAGGCACCCAGGCAGAGGAGAGAGGTCCCGTAACAGAGAATCTGGCCTTATGTCAGCGCAGAATCTGTATTCATGTCATAGCAGAGAATCAGGCTTCACGTCACCCACCACTGGAACAGGCCACTGTCACACATTTAGGCCCAGGCACCCAGTCAGAGGAGAGAGGTCCCGTAACAGAGAATCTGGCTTGATGTCAGCACAGAATCTGTCTTCATGTCATAGCAGAGAATCAGGCTTCATGTCACCCACCACTGGAACAGGCCACTGTCACACATTTAGGCCCAGGCACCCAGGCAGAGGAGAGAGGTCCCGTAACAGAGAATCTGGCATTATGTCAGCGCAGAATCAGTCTTCATGTCATAGCAGAGAATCAGGCTTCACGTCACCCACCACTGGAACAGGCCACTGTCACACATTTAGGCCCCGGCACCCAGACAGAGGAGAGGTTCATTCAACTTTGGGTTGCCCCGCAATATAATGGTAAAATGAAATTAAAAATAGTATTGAATGAGGAAGTGCCCTGGAGTAGAATAATATATTGTTAAGGGGAGGTAGTTAATATCTAATCTGCACAAGGAATGGACAGGTCCTGTGGGATCCATGCCTGGTTCATTTTTATGAACGTCAGCTTGTCCACATTGGCTGTAGACAGGCGGCTGCGTTTGTCTGTAATGACGCCCCCTGCCGTGCTGAATACACGTTCAGACAAAACGCTGGCCGCCGGGCAGGCCAGCACCTCCAAGGCATAAAAGGCTAGCTCTGGCCACGTGGACAATTTGGAGACCCAGAAGTTGAATGGGGCCGAACCATCAGTCAGTACGTGGAGGGGTGTGCACAGGTACTGTTCCACCATGTTAGTGAAATGTTGCCTCCTGCTAACACGTTCCGTATCAGGTGGTGGTGCACTTAGCTGTGGCGTGGTGACAAAACTTTTCAACATCTCTGCCATGCTAAGCCTGCCCTCAGAGGAGCTGGCCGTGACACAGCTGCGTTGGCGACCTCTTGCTCCTCCTCTGCCTTCGCCTTGGGCTTCCACTTGTTCCCCTGTGACATTTGGGAATGCTCTCAGTAGCGCGTCTACCAACGTGCGTTTGTACTCGCGCATCTTCCTATCACGCTCCAGTGTAGGAAGTAAGGTGGGCACATTGTCTTTGTACCGGGGATCCAGCAAGGTGGCAACCCAGTAGTCCGCACACGTTAAAATGTGGGCAACTCTGCTGTCGTTGCGCAGGCACTGCAGCATGTAGTCGCTCATGTGTGCCAGGCTGCCCAGAGGTAAGGACAAGCTGTCCTCTGTGGGAGGCGTATCGTCATCGTCCTGTGTTTCCCCCCAGCCACGCACCAGTGATGGGCCCGAGCTGCTTTGGGTGCCACCCCGCTGTGAACATGCTTCATCCTCATCCTCCTCCACCTCCTCCTCATCCTCGTCCTCCTCGTCCTCCAGTAGTGGGCCCTGTCTGGCCACATTTGTACCTGGCCTCTGGTGTTGCAAAAAACCTCCCTCTGAGTCACTTTGAAGAGACTGGCCTGAAAGTGCTAAAAATGACCCCTCTTCCTCCTCTTCCTCCTGGGCCACCTCCTCTTCCATCATCGCCCTAAGTGTTTTCTCAAGGAGACATAGAAGTGGTATTGTAACGCTGATAACGGCGTCATCGCCACTGGCCATGTTGGTGGAGTACTCGAAACAGCGCAACAGGGCACACAGGTCCCGCATGGAGGCCCAGTCATTGGTGGTGAAGTGTGTCTGATCCGCAGTGCGACTGACCCGTGCGTGCTGCAGCTGAAACTCCACTATGGCCTGCTGCTGCTCGCACAGTCTGTCCAGCATATGCAAGGTGGAGTTCCACCTGGTGGGTACGTCGCATATGAGGCGGTGAGCGGGAAGGCCGAAGTTACGCTGTAGCGCAGACAGGCGAGCAGCGGCAGGGTGTGAACGCCAGAAGCGCGAACAGACGGCCCGCACTTTATGCAGCAGCTCTGACATGTCGGGGTAGTTGCGAATGAACTTCTGCACCACCAAATTCAGCACATGCGCCAGGCAAGGGATGTGCGTCAAACCGGCTAGTCCCAGAGCTGCAACGAGATTTCGCCCATTATCGCACACCACCAGGCCGGGCTTGAGGCTCACCGGCAGCAACCACTCATCAGTCTGTTGTTCTATACCCCGCCACAACTCCTGTGCGGTGTGGGGCCTGTCCCCCAAACATATGAGTTTCAGAATGGCCTGCTGACGTTTACCCCGGGCTGTGCTGAAGTTGGTGGTGAAGGTGTGTGGCTGACTGGATGAGCAGGTGGAAGAAGAGGAGGAGGAAGCTGAGTAGGAGGAGGAGGAGACAGGAGGCAAAGAATGTTGCCCTGCGATCCTTGGCGGCGGAAGGACGTGCGCCAAACAGCTCTCCGCCTGGGGCCCAGCCGCCACTACATTTACCCAGTGTGCAGTTAGGGAGATATAGCGTCCCTGGCCGTGCTTACTGGTCCACGTATCTGTGGTTAGGTGGACCTTGCCACAGATGGCGTTGCGCAGTGCACACTTGATTTTATCGGACACTTGGTTGTGCAGGGAAGGCACGGCTCTCTTGGAGAAGTAGTGGCGGCTGGGAACAACATACTGTGGGACAGCAAGTGACATGAGCTGTTTGAAGCTGTGTGTGTCCACCAGCCTAAATGACAGCATTTCATAGGCCAGTAGTTTAGAAATGCTGGCATTCAGGGCCAGGGATCGAGGGTGGCTAGGTGGGAATTTACGCTTTCTCTCAAATGTTTGTGAGATGGAGAGCTGAACGCTGCCGTGTGACATGGTTGAGATGCTTGGTGACGCAGGTGGTGGTGTTGGTGGTACATCCCATGTTTGCTGGGCGGCAGGTGCCAACGTTCCTCCAGAGGCAGAGGAAGAGGCCGAGGCGGCGGCAGCAGCAGCAGAAGAGGCCGAGGCAGCAGCAGAAGAGGCCGAGGCGGCAGCAGCAGAAGAGGCAGCAGGGGGAGCCTGAGTGACTTCCTTGTTTTTAAGGTGTTTACTCCACTGCAGTTCATGCTTTGCATGCAGGTGCCTGGTCATGCAGGTTGTGCTAAGGTTCAGAACGTTAATGCCTCGCTTCAGGCTCTGATGGCACAGTGTGCAAACCACTCGGGTCTTGTCGTCAGCACATTGTTTGAAGAAGTGCCATGCCAGGGAACTCCTTGAAGCTGCCTTTGGGGTGCTCGGTCCCAGATGGCGGCGGTCAGTAGCAGGCGAAGTCTCTTGGCGGCGGGTGTTCTGATTTTGCCCACTGCTCCCTCTTTTGCTACGCTGTTGGCTCGGTCTCACCACTGCCTCTTCCTCCGAACTGTGAAAGTCAGTGGCACGACCTTCATTCTATGTGGGGTCTAGGACCTCATCGTCCCCTGCATCGTCTTCCACCCAGTCTTGACCCCTGACCTCCTGTTCAGTCTGCACACTGCAGAAAGACGCAGCAGTTGGCACCTGTGTTTCGTCATCATCAGAGACGTGCTGAGGTGGTATTCCCATGTCCTCATCATCAGGAAAAATAAGTGGTTGTGCGTTAGTGCATTCTATCTCTTCCACCCCTGGGGAAGGGCTAGGTGGATGCCCTTGGGAAACCCTGGCAGCAGAGTCTTCAAACAGCATAAGAGACTGCTGCATAACTTGAGGCTCAGACAGTTTCCCTGATATGCATGGGGGTGATGTGACAGACCGATGTGCTTGGTTTTCATGCGCCATCTGTGCGCTTTCTGCAGAAGACTGGGTGGGAGATAATGTGAACGTGCTGGATCCACTGTCGGCCACCCAATTGACTAATGCCTGCACCTGCTCAGGCCTTACCATCCTTAGAACGGCATTGGGCCCCACCAAATATCGCTGTAAATTCTGCTGGCTACTGGGACCTGAGGTAGTTGGTTCACTAGGACGTGTGGCTGTGGCAGAACGGCCACGTCCTCTCCCAGCACCAGAGGGTACACTAACACCACCACGACCATGTCCGCGTCCCTTATTAGATGTTTTCCTCATTGTTCCCGTTCATAACAATTTTGAGAATGGCAAATTTGGGAATGCTTTTTCAACCCAGAACAAAAAGTCTGCTTTTACGGTCACTACAAATAACTTGACCAGCTAAAACTGTGCAGATTTGGTTGAATAGAGATGTGAGACCTGTTTTTTTTTGCGCTGTGTGACAGTTATAGGTTTAATTACAGAATAACACTTCTATCAGCACGCTAGCATGTGTCTTAGGTTTTTCTGAATGACACTATCAATACCTTCAATGTAAGATTTTCTTTTTGGGATAGATTTCAAGTAGGCCTCAAATACCACAAACTAGTTATTTTCAGAATGGCAAATTTGGGAATGCTTTTTCAACCCAGAACAAAAAGTCTGCTTTTACGGTCACTACAAATAACTTGACCAGCTAAAACTGTGCAGATTTGGTTGAATAGAGATGTGAGACCTGTTTTTTTTTTGCGCTGTGTGACAGTTATAGGTTTAATCAAAGAATGACACTTCTATCAGCACGCTAGCGTGTGTCTTAGGTTTTTCTGAATCACACTATCAATACCTTCAATGTAAGATTTTCTTTTTGGGATAGATTTCAAGTAGGCCTCAAATACCACAAACTAGTAATTTTGAGAATGGCAAATTTGGGAATGCTTTTTCAACCCAGAACAAAAAGTCTGCTTTTACGGTCACTACAAATAACTTGACCAGCTAAAACTGTGCAAATTTGGTTGAATAGAAATGTCAGGTCTATTTTTTAGGCGCTGGGTGACAGGCTTAACTTGCCCCTGATGTAATATATGGCCAAAAAATAACCACACTGTTGATGGTTAAATGCACTTGGGTGACACAGGCTCAGCCTGCAGCTGATGTAGTATATGGCCAAAAAATATTCAGGCTGTTGATGGTTAAATGCACTTGGGTGACACAGGCTCAGCCTGCAGCTGATGTAGGATATAGCACAAAATAACCACACTATCGATGGTTAAATACACTTGGTGATAGCTCGTGCTGGCGCACCACAAGTCACAAAATGGCCGCCGATCACCCCAGAAAAAAAGTGATCTAAAAACGCTCTGGGCAGCCTCAAAAAAGTGAGCAAGTCAATAATAGCACTTCAATGATCCACAGCTGCAGATCGATCACAGAATCAAGTCTTTTGGAGGAGTTAATCTGCCTAATCTCGCCCTAACGTCGCAGCTGCAACCTCTCCCTATACTGATCATAGCAGAGTGACGTGCGGCGCTACGTGACTCCAGCTTAAATAGAGGCTGGGTCACATGGTGCACTGGCCAATCACAGCCATGCCAATAGTAGGCATGGCTGTGATGGCCTCTTGGGCCAAGTAGTATGACGCTTGTTGATTGGCTGCTTTGCAGCCTTTCAAAAAGCGCCAAGAAAGCGCCGAACACCGAACCCGAACACAGACTTTTACGAAAATGTTCGGGTTCGGGTTCGGGTCCGTGTCACGGACACCCCAAAATTCGGTACGAACCCGAACTATACAGTTCGGGTTCGCTCATCCCTAACTAAGTTTAGAAGCAATTCTTCAAATTTTTAAGAAAATTGCCAAAACCCACTTTTTAAGGGACAGTTCAGGTCTGAAGTCACTTTGTGGGGCCTACATAGTGGATACCCCCATAAATGACCCCATTGTAGAAACTACACCCCTCAAGGTATTCAAAACCGATTTTACAAACTTTGTTAACCCTTTATGCGTTCCACAAGAATTAAAGGAAAATGGAGATCAAATTTTAAAATTTCACTTTTTTGGCAGATTTTCCATTTTAATCCAGTTTTTTCTTTAACACATCGATGGTTAACAGCCAAACAAAACTCAATATTTATTACCCAGATTCTGCGGTTTACAGAAACACCCCACATGTGGTCATAAACTGCTGTTTGGGCACATGGCAGGGCGCAGAAGAAAAGGAACTCCACATGGTTTTTAGATGCCATGTCCCATTTGAAGCCCCGTTGCACCCTTACAGTAGAAACTCCCAAGAAGTGACCCCATTTTGGAAACTAGGGGATAAGGTGCCAGTTTTATACATAGGATTTTTTGATCATTCATAATAACACTTTATGGGGCAAGGTGACCAAAAAATTGGCTGTTTTAGCACAGTTTCTATTTATTTATTTTTACAGAGTTCATCTGAGGGGTTCAGTCAAGTGACATTTTTATAGAGCAGATTGTTACGGACCTGGCGATACCTAATATGTATACTTTTTCGAATTTTTTTAAGTTTTACACAATAATAGCATTTTTGAAACAAAAACATTGTTTTAATGTGTCCATGTTCTGAGAGCTATAGTTTTTTTTATTTTTTGAGAGATTTTCTTATGTAGGGGTTCATTTTTTGCGGGATGAGGTGACGGTTTTATTAGTACCATTTTGTGGGACATACGCATTTTTGATCACTTGGTGTTGCACCTTTTGTGATGCAAGGTGACAAAAATTGCTTGTTTTGACACAGTTTTTTATTTTTATTTTTTACGGTGTTCATCTGAGGGGTTAGCTCATGTGATATTTTTATAGAGCTGTTTTTTACGGACGCGGCAATACCTAATATGTATACTTTTTTTATTTGTTTCACTTTAACACAATAATAGCATTTTTGAAACCAAAAAAATGATGTTTTAGTGTCTCCATGTTCTAAGAGCTATAGTTTTTTTTATTTTTTGAGAGATTTTCTTATGTAGGGGCTCATTTTTTGCGGGATGAGGTGACGGTTTTATTGGTACTATTTTTAGGGACATACGCGTTTTTGATCACTTGGTGTTGCACCTTTTGTGATGTAAGGTGACAAAAATTGCTTGTTTTGACAGTTTTTTTTTTTTTTTTTTTACGGTGTTCACCCGAGGGGTTAGGTCATGTGATATTTTTATAGAGCTGGTTTTTACGGACGCGGCAATACCAAATATGTTTATTTTATTTTATTTTTTCTATTTAAAAAATAAATAAAATTATTCCTTACTTGGGGACTTTATTTTTTTATTTTATTTTACATTTTTCGTCCCCCATAAGGTCATACAAGACCTCTGGGGGACATTTACTTCACTTTTTCTTTTTTTTTCACTGTTGATTTCTCCTGTAACTGGGGCTGACATAGTAGCCCCAGTTACAGAAGAAATGCACCCCTAGAGAGGCTGTACAGCAGCAATCCAGCGCTGTACAGCCTCAGAGCAGGGCTGATCGAGGTCTCTGAGAGACCTCACACAGCTCCTGCACTCTCCGGTCCCGGCGGTCACATGACCGCCGTGCCGGAACAGGAAGCGCACACCGCTTCCTTCTCTGCATACACAGCGCTCTGTGAGCGCTGTGTCTGCAGCGATCCGGAAGGCAGGGACACCTGGGAACTGTCCCTGCCTCCTCTCTGGGTTGCCCTGCTGTCACTGACAGCGGGCAACCCGATCAGCAGCTGCACGATTAGCGTGCAGCTGCTATTTCTGAAAGGACGTTTTAGAACGTGCTTTCAGAAATAGAGGTCCACCCATAGGACGTTTATATCCTATGGGCGGACGTAAAGCGGTTAAGGAGCACCACAATACTGTCCTTGCTGGGCACCCGGGGAGTAGAGCCACAGTAGATCTCATTGCTCGGAGATTCTGGTGGCCGGCTCTTCGTAAGACGGTTGAGGGTTTTGTGGCAGCCTGCGAGACCTGCGCTCGTGCCAAGGTCCCTCATTCATGGCCATCGGGTTCTCTCCTCCCGTTACCCATTCCTTCCCGTCCTTGGACGCATCTGTCCATGGACTTCATTACGGACCTACCTTGTTCCTCGGGGAAGACTGTGATTCTGGTGGTAGTGGTTTTAGCAAAATGGTGCATTTCCTTCCCTTTCCTGGGTTACCCAATGCTAAGACGTTGGCGCAAGGGTTTGTTGATCACATTGTCAAATTGCATGGCGTTCCTTCAGACATTGATTCTGATAGGGCACGCAATTTGTTTCCAGATTCTGGAAGGCCTTCTTTTCTCGCTTGGGGATTCAGTTGTCATTTTCTTCTGCTTTTCACCCGCAGTCGAATGGTCAGACCGAACGCGTCAATCAGAATCTGGACACATATCTGCGCTGTTTTGTGGCGGAAAATCAGGAGGATTGGTATTCTTTTTTGTCCCTTGCTGAGTTTGCGTTAAATATCCGTCGCCAGGAGTCCTCTGATAAGTCACCATTTTTTGGTGCATATGGGTTTCATCCACAGTTTGGGACATTCTCTGGAGAGGGGTCTTCTGGTTTACCTGATGAGGAGAGATTTTCCTCGTCTTTGTTATCTATTTGGCAAAAGATTCAGGGTAATCTGAAGAGGATGAGTGAGATATATAAGCGTGTAGCGGATAAGAGACGTGTGCCTGGTCCGGACCTGAATGTGGGTGATCTGGTGTGGTTGTCTACAAAGAGTATCAAACTGAAGGTTCCCTCCTGGAAGTTGGGTCCTAAGTTTATTGGGCCTTACAAGATCTTGTCCGTCATCAATCCCGTTGCCTTCTGTCTTGATCTTCCTCAGACTTGGAAGATCCATAATGTTTTTCATAGGTCCCTATTAAAACCTTATGTCCAACCCACTGTACCCTCCTCTTTGCCTCCTCCTCCGATCTTGTATGATGGTAATCTTGAATTCCAGGTCTCTAGGATTGTGGATTCTCGCATTATCCGCGGTTCTCTCCAATACCTTGTTCATTGAGAGGGTTATGGTCCTGAGGAGAGGATGTGGGTCCCAGTGGCGGACATTAAGGCCACTCGTCTCATCAAGGCTTTCCATAGGTCTCATCCTGAGAAGGTGGGTTCTGAGTGTCCGGAGTCCACCCGTAGAGGGAGGCGTACTGTCACCGCCACTTCTGGGAGAAGGTCTGACAGACGTCCTTTTCTACCTCTTGCATGATGTTCTTTGTTTTGGTTTCACTTTGTCATCTCCTTTCCTTCTCCCAGGTGTCACCTATTTAGCCTAATCCTCTTTCCTTTATATTCCCTCCCATACTGCCTCACTTTGCGGTTTATACTACTTCCTGGATTGAAGTGTTCACTTCTGGAGACTTCTGTTGCTGCTTGTTCAGATAAGTCCTTTCATGTATTGTGTTTCCTTGCTGGCTTGATTCTAGGTGACCCTGACTCCCTCCGTATTAAGTGCAGGGAGCCGGTGGTCGTGTCCCCTCGCTATTATAGGATTTTCAGGTGTCACACAGTCTAGGTATGAGGGCATGCAATCGTCTACCTCTGAGACCCTTGTATGTGCTTAGCAGTCAGGGTGAGCTCTTAGGGTTTTATAGTGGTCACCTTTATGCTCCTTAGTTTGGGATCAAGCCAGTCGGATGTTTATCCATAACTTCCAGCTATCTGCAACATCATCCGTGACATTCTGGTGCTACCAAAACTTCATTGAAGATAAGTGTTTCCTTTCCCTTTTGTATTTTGTTTATATTTATGTGTGAGTTGCCTTTTTCGGTTGTTTGTCATTAGGCCTGAGGGAGACTCCTGTTCATCCTTCCCTTCGGAGGAACAGGGAGACTCAGTCCTGACATTAGTTCCAGGGTCCTATAGGGTAAGATATGATTCTAGGTATGAACTTGACTACCTTTTGGGGCCTTTCATACTGGTAGTCTGTCAGGACTGGAGTTTGGGTTTTCTCTAGGAGGTGTCCATCTTCCTTCCCTAGTTTCCAGGCCTTATTTCGGTATCCCTTTCCCTTCTATGCTTGGTGTGATGTTTTCCTCCCACACACGAGCGTGACACATACAGTGTATATCTTCCTCAAGAAACCTAGTGTTGTCCATCTAAACCCACTGGCAAAGATTTTCCCCACCAGGCAATGCATCTTAAACCCACTTACAAATGACAGGAAAACCATTAGGAGTGTAGATAAAGGAAGACAAAAGATGCCTCACTGATGTAGCATCATATATTTTAAACCTCACCACTGGTGTCCTGTGGGTCACCAACCATTTCTGTGTTTCTTGACAAGTCCAAGCAAGCCCCTTTTATTAATAAATACCATTGATAAAGAACATTTTTAAGCAAAGCATTAGCAACATCTCTACCAATCACTACCCAATCACTTTCAATGCACTTGATGACCTTAGCCGCACACCCGTGACTCAAGGGCACCCAGACTGGACATACTGCTCTTGGTACATTTCTAAGACCAATTACCCAGGCCCGATGACACCCTCAGGGGAGACCAACCTGAAGTAACTGGTTATCCCTGTGATGTACCCGGGTCCACCTACTGATTTAAAACAAAGGGCCAACTTTTGGCAGGGTCCCTAGAGGCACCCCAACCCCTTCCAATTACTCTCCACCATGTTAGCATACAATTAACAACTTATTTTGATGATGGCAGCTTCCTCCTGACTGAAGGACAGTCAAAATGAAGCCTATGACCAGCACCAGAACGCTCAACTGCAGCTAAAACCTGAACAGCTAGAATTCTTCCTCACTCCAATAATGTCTTGTGTATCACTTTGAAATATGATGCTTCCAAGAAAACTCCCACCCCCCACCACTGATGAATACGAATAACAGCATTAATCAGGCTGCTAATATAAACCTGAAAATCTTCTACATTGTTGATATAGGCCATCTTGATGCTACCCGTTGCTCAACAGGGCTAAAGGTTGATATTTGTTACATGCAGAAGATGGAGTTACTGTGATGAACCTTCCTGAGCTCCATGGGATAGCTGATTAATAGTATTGAGCAAGCATGCTCTGCCAAACTGTTGTTCGGCTCGAGCATCGCTATGCTCGGCACATGGCGGTACTCGGCCGAGTACCACATGTGCTAGAGCGCCATGGTCGAGTCTCCTTCCCGCATGTTTGCAATGCAGCCAAAAAATGTGCAGGTAAGTACTGCCCTCACTGTATTGCCAGTAGCCATGTTGGTTAATGGCATTACAGCGATTGGCTGGCCGGAACACGTCATCGGGTGCTATATAGCACCCGATGACGCATGTTCGGCTCATTTGTAGTCAGGGAGAGCTGCGCTTAGGAAGGGATAGGTGGTGTAGGGAGTGTGATCGCAATCTATTTAGTTGAAAAGCGTTTTAAAGACCCAAAAGTCATTTTAAGGACTATTGCGTGTGGTGGCAGCAATATAATATAGCCATCATTTTTTTCCCCCATCATACTTTTTCTACAGAGGGTGTCTGCAGTGACTTGTGACATCTGTCCAATACCTTCTGTGTGTCAGGGCCAGAGATAGGAAAAATATAAGTGAAAACTAGTATATTGTTTCCTTAATTTACAATACTTTTTTATAGAGGGTGTCTGCAGTGACTTGAGACTGTGGCAGGCGCAGCACTATGAAGTGCCTTTTGCGCTGTGGCATTAGAAGAATTCTGATATCTCTGACTTTTTAATCTAACCAGACTGTCTATTACTCTGTAATTCCTCTAGCGCTATTCTATAAAAACAGTAGGTTTAAAGAGCACACCAAATGCTTTAAATAACTTTTTTATTAACTTCAACTTTTCTTCATATATCACACTGCCGTCTCCGCAGCAGAGAGTCCATGTACATAACACGTGTTGAAAAGATATCACAAAATGGCGGTATGCATAAGATGGTGGTTCAACTGTTCATTGTCATTCAACATAAAATGGTGGATATATTTTTCTCTTCAGTATCTTTACTCTCACTTTAAGTTATTTAAGCACTTTATGATCTCTCTGAGGTATATCTGAGGTCTAACTAATAGTTCTACTTGCCGAATTTGATCGCAATTTGCAGTATGCAGTTAGCAGTAACTATTTGTAGATTGGTTGAGTATGATCTGGTATGTTTGTATGCAATTTGGATTGCAATATGGAATTTGAATGATGCAATTGTTTGTAAGTTATTTGTCGTTTGCAATTGGTGAAAATATTTTGGCCTCTCTGCTTCCATGAAACACAGCTCTTAGTGGAGTGAATGTCTGTTCAGCTTCTCTCTCTCTCTGGTAAATAATGATTCCAGCAGCTCCTGCTAGTGAATCTCCCACACAAGCTGTGTGTGAGGCTGGCTAGGATTGGTCAAGACTCCTGCCAGCAACAACAGTTTAACCCTATGCTTTCTGTTGTTTCTGCTGTGTCATTAAGCTTACCTCACATCCATATAATAAATCTTAAAGGCATATTATCTTTTCTGCTTCTGTGATCACAATATATGTAACAGTTATATGACATCCAAAACATGAAGTCACTGTAAATAACTCTGCTTTTGTCTTTAACACACAAACATAGGAACTGTATTAAGGTTATTGGCAGGTCTAGCTGTATAAATACACAAGCTATATTAGCAACCTAGGACAGGTCTTAGCTGGCCAGCTACACTCCCACCAAAATTATCTATAATTATATGTTCTTAGTGGTAGGACTTAAACATGAATTCAGGGAATTTTCCATCAGGTTCTAAACTTCCAAGTGTCTTTTATCACTCTCAAGTAGAACAACTAACTTCTATATAGGACGTTCCAACTTGAGTGGAGTAGTGAGACGTTTTCTCTTTTTGTCAAGTTTTGAGTCTCCTATTTGTCTCTCCCACCTTGGCCTCAAATTTTCAGGTATGGGTTCATCCTATCCTAACTTCTGTCTGCATAATTCTTGCAGCAATTCTCTTGCTTTGAGGATCACTGGGGCCAAGAATTCTAATGGATCATACATAGAATCCAATGTGGAAAGAATGGTACATCTAGTTGCAACTTTCTCTTCAATAGATACTTCAAAGAAGAACTTGTCATTCTCTACATTCTATCCCAATCCAAGTACGTTCTGAACTGGACGATGATCATAATTGAGATCTACATTCTTCATTGTTGATGCACGTTCAACGTCACTGATGGATTCCAGTACCTCTTCGTTGTTTGAGATAAATTTGTGAAGGCACAGGTTTCCTCTTGCGCATAACTCTTTTACTAGTTTTATTGCAGATTCTGTGGACTCTAGACTTATAAGACCATCATCTACATAAAAGTTTTTCTTCAGAAAATGTGCTGCTGATGGATAATCCTTTTCATTCTGATTGGCCAGGTACTTCATACCATAATTGGTGCAAGCTAGAGATGATGCAAACAAGTGTACTTTCATTCTGTATTCTGATGGCTCTGTATCTGTATCTCTGTCCTCCCACCATAGGAACCTCAGGAAGTCTATATCTTCATTCTTCACATGAAACTGGTGGAACAACTTTTCAACGTCAAACATGACTGCTAGGGGATACTTTCTGAATCTACAGAGTACTTCAGACAGAGTGTTTGTAAGATCTAGTCGTTTTAGTAGATGATCATTCAATGCAACACCATTGTACTTTGCTGAGCAATCAAATACTACTCTAATCTTATCTGGTTTCTTTGAGTGGTAAACACCTTGATGTGGGATTTACCAAACTTCTCCTTCTTTAACCCCCAGAAACCCAAATATAGAAAAAAAACTAAAAAATTTTTTTCAACCTTTCACATGTTGTTCTAGGAGGCTTGTGATGCCGAAATCAGTGTTTTTATTTTTTATTTGGACATTTTAGTAACTTTTGGGGAGGATGTTGGAAAATTGCAACGCTGGGCCTGTAGGGTAGCAGAATTTCAATAATATCACTCACACTCTGAACACATGTAAGGAACAATTAAAAGTTTATTTGTACTTTACAGCTTATAAAGACCCACATAAGTTTATGTATCTACACAATAAGAATAGTATAATGGAAGAAAAAGTAATTTTTATTATAAATTTAATACAAAAAAAAGGAGCATCATATTAAAAAAAACACTGGATCCAGACTATATGTGCAAATCATGCTTGTTTTATTTGTTGATTTATTCAATTATGGTAGTCCCAAAAACAGTTATTTTGCTCTGAAAAGCAGAGGCGAACATTGCACTTCCTGCAAAGTGTGTTGGTGTAGCCTTTAGCACAGTGTCGGCATCGTCAGCTTTGATGGGAAAATTAGTCAGAAGTGTTTTCTCTTCACCAAGAGATGAAATTTGGTTAAAGAAACCGATGGGCAATTTTAGATGTGGCCATTGTTCCTTCTGCACACTTAATGTCTGTTCCAGGAATCTACAAATAGGCAGTGTATCACATACAGTACGGGACTTTATTAACTGCCGTACGTCATACGTGGTATATGTAGTTTTCTGTCCCTGCAGACGCTTCTACATTGGAAAGACAATTCGCCCCCTTTTTGAGCGCATTCGCGAACATGTTGGTTCCATTCGATCAGGCAAAGGCAGCCCTCGCCTCATTGAACATATCCGCACGGCCCACGACGCGTATCCGCGTTGTCTCTCCTTTGCGGGCGTAGAGCATGTCCGCCCTATCCCTCGGGGTGGTGACCGGCATCGCCTACTCCTGCAGAGGGAGGCAAGGTGGATTATGCGTACGGAAGCCATGCGTGCGGTAGGAATGAATGACAGAAATGACATGTCTGTATTCTTGTGACATTCCAGGCGCCCATATATGGAGGGACTTTGTGGCGATTTGTCTTTCCCATGTAGAAGCAGATCCTCCCTTTTCATCCCTTGCAGCAAAAAGCTTTGTAGCTGTTCTATCAGGCCTTATACACGTACCGCGGACTTTGGTCCATGTTAAAGCATTCTGATCCATTACCGTAGCTTAGACCAGTTATCTCCTTTCCGAATCTCTTACATGCTCTAATATGTATTTTGCAACATTCGTCCTCTCTATGTATATGCTCCCTTTATTTGTCCTAATTCTGGCCCAATTAACCATATGATTGTAACCTAACCTGTCGTTTTGCATGTAATTTTAACACGTCATATCCGTGGGAGTGAGATACTTGCTGACGGCGTCGGCCGTCCCCTCATCCACTTTGCATAAAGCGCACATATGCGCAATGACGTAATCAGTGGCCTGAGGAAGCGCGTCTGAGCGCGCGAAACGGCCGTCGCTGCTCGCAACTATGTGTCCGCCCTGGATCCCCACTGCTACCTGTTGAGGAAGCTACAATAAAGGATACTTTTTGATACACTTCGGTGAGTGCCGCAACTTTGTTTTTCACTTCTCTCTCCAAGTTGCCATTTGATGGGAAAATGTCCAATCATGTCCTTGCAAACTTCCTTTGGAGGGTGTGCATTTGGGTCTTTGCAGCTGAAGAACCTCCATAATCTGTATACTGCCTCTTTTGGGAAGTCAAGGGGCCCCCCCTGGATGAAACTGGGCTTTCAGGTGGTCGCCCTAGCTTTGGCACTGATACAGCCGTGTTGATCAGGATAAGAGAAAATGCCAACTGGGCCTGAAACAGTCTCCTGTTTAGCATCTGTTTCTTTGGGATAGCCAAAGCTTTGCAGTCCCTTTTGTACAGGAGCCAAGCAATGATCACAGCTAGGACAATGATGTGCCAGAAGATGTAAAGGTACCAGCGGCAGGACTTCAGTGGAAACTTGTGTTTTGCTGTAAATGAGTCTAACAAATCCACTCCGACCATGAATTTGTTATAGGCAGCCACAGTGTAAGGCCTCGAATCTTTTGGCAGTTTTGTCCCAGCGTTGAATCTTCTCCACTGGTTGTGGGTCAGCAAAAGATGACACAGGTATAACCTGTCTGTTGTCGAACCATTTCACAGCACAAATGTTGTGGTTTGACTCCACTCTGACATCAAAGCTTCCTCTCCCTTTTTTCTTCAAGCTTTTCTCATCCTCAAGGTTACAGTTGGGAAGGCGCACTTGTCTGGCTGTTCCTGTGTAATGAATTCCACAATCCAGCAGGCTAACAATCAATGGGAAGCTGGTGAAAAAGTTGTCTGCATAGATCTTGTAGTTGTGACCATGTGGAAGCAAGTTTCATCACAACATCCCCTAATAGTCCAAGTTCAGATCTTGCCCGTATTCCATTCGCACTGCCTTGTTACACTTTAAAATCACAAAGTTTACCAGAGATTCCAGTCTTTGCCCACAGCTTGAACCCCCATGGGTTTGGCTTGCCATGCATGTACTGTTTGATGCTGCTGAATTTCTCCCTGAAAGGGATCATCATTTCATCAACAGAGTTATGTTCTTCAGGGACCACCTTTAGGCATTTCTCTCTGATTTCTCTCTGAAAGCATCAAGCCATGGTCTGAGTTTCCAGAGTTTGTCAGTGTTTTGTTCCATCTCAGACACGGTTAGATTGTTCTCAAAATGTAATGATGTCAACAGAGACTGGAATCTGTTTCGTGACATTACATTGGAGACAGGACTGTATCTTGTGTCTGCTTCCCAGTACATGCGAATTCCAGGCATTTGGACAAGACCCATCTTCAGATACATGCCAACCATCTGCTCTATTTCCTTTGTGTTTGTGTTTATGGATGATCCTTTCTTCTGAAACTGTACTGATTGGTGTTATCTGCCAGAGCGTTGATCATGTCTTCTGTCACAAACTTCTAAAAGTACTCAGTGGTGTGCAGAGGGATTGGACACCATTACTGACATCCTGACCAGAAAAATCAGCACTGGGACTGATGAAATTCTTTTTCAGCCATCGATACCTGTCACAGGGCATGGTCTGGGCATCAGGATGCACTGCCTCTGTTGGGGTGATGTGAACATCAAAAGTTTGGTGGCCGTTGGGTAATTTATTTTCCTTGTCCACTTCACAGATAACTCCATACTCCTCCTACTGTGCAGACAAAACCTTGCTACCACTTTGACCCACTGTTGTAAAATTATAACAGACATAAACAGCTCTAAATCTCTGAAATCAGTATATTCAATGATGTCATAAAATCTGCATGATCTACACATATCAATTATCACAGAAAATAAATATTTACATTTTTTTAATTACTTGAGTCTTGATTTATCCCATCCAAAACAACAAGATGATGTACTCCAAAGCAGGCACCCGGGTTGTATGACTTCAAGGCCAGATAAACAGGCCTATTTACACATTCAACCATCCAATAGTGTTGCAGAACTGAACAATAGGACCTATTAGTAATGTACATGAGTTTTTAAAAATAAGAAAATGGGGGAGGGTTTACTTTTGTAACCTTAATCGTGATGTTGTAATATTACAACTCTGGGTCTCTGGGTGTTAAGTTGGTTATTAGCTTTCTCTGCATGTCCTTCTTCGAGGATGCCTTCTTCGAGGTAAGGGCATTTCAAGATGAGCTTTTTAATTCTGCTGAATACTTTCTTCTAGCGTGTGTACGAACTTTATGTCTTCTTGGCATACACCCTTTTCTTTAGAACTTATATCTGCAAAGTCGGATTCAAGGATCTTGATTACTTTTGCTGGACTTACAGTTGGTAACTCTAGAAAAGATATTCAATGACACAATCCTGTCACCTATCTTGAGTTTGCGATCTGCTGTTTTCCTCCAACAACGTCCCATCCTAGATCAGTTTGAACAGTGTAGGGTTCACCCTTTCCTCCTGTGATTACCTTTTGTGGTACCAAAGCTTCGGGACAATCATAGCCTATCAACAGTCCAACACCAAACTCCTTTAGAGGAAACATTTCATGAGATATGACAGATAGGTGCTCCCATTTATTGGCTGTTTCACAGGTAGGTATGCGATCTAGATCTAGAGGTATATCATCTTTTGTATAAGCCGCAGGTAGATCTAATGTAAAGTTTGAATGAAGTCCTCTAACTCACAATCCTTTGACCCTTTGACTGTTCCCTGATGTATTTCTCCTCATCATTGTGGTGAGTTTGAGCTTCACTGGTTCTATTGCCACATGTAATTTCTTGCAGATTTCTTGATCATTGAAGGTGACGTCACTCTGGGCATCCAGTAGCGCATAGGCGTATACCTTCTTGTTCCTCCTTTTAGGATTTGAAATGCAAACTGGTGCAACCATTGATGTGCCGTTGCTTTCTCCTTCCCAGGAAATGCTAGCAGAATGCTTGGGTGTATAGGGAGAGGCATTGCCAGTAGAAAGAGGGAGGTGCTCATGTCGCTCTACAGAGCACTAGCAAGACCTCATTTGGAGTATTGTGCGCAGTACTGGAGACCATATCTCCAAAAGGACCACTCCCCCCCATCGTCCAACAATACATTTCCTGGCCTGTAATAGAAGTTTGGAAGCTATCTCTCGATGTTGGGGGACTTCCATTCCATCCATCACCCCCAAAATACATTTTTCAAATTGCCTTGGCACTTTAAACTGGTGGTATTCCTCTATTTTTTCATAGACCTTTTCCCAATACTCTTGGATTTTTACACATGTCCATAATACATGTATATCATCCACGCCTACCTCACTACATTTTGGACACCTAAACTCTTTAGACTTGTAACACTTCATTAACATCTTGGGAGAATAGTAAAGGCGGTACAGTATATAAAATTAAATAATTCTATGAGAAAAATTCCTTGAGACCTTATTTTTTGACTGTATGGGCAGATCTCCAAATTCTTCCCGTTGAGTATTTAGGTTCGACCGCCATTTGTTCTTTAGACTATCCACTACTCTTCTCTTGGTCTTTTGGTGTAATAAGCATTGATATATTCTTGAAACCAATTTCTTCCCTGGTGTTAATTTAGTGATATTAACTAGAGGCTGCGGTAGGGCATTTATTTGTGTACCTTTTTCCTAGCGTCTTTTTCAGTACCTGTTTTAGTTGAAAATGAAGTTTTTCATAAGGAATTGTATCCCCTTCTTCCCATACCTGGCCTAATTTATATATTCCATGTTTTCACCGAATTTTTTGTTCAATCGACTTTAATTCTGTGAGATAGATATTATCCCACAGTATGGTATCGGGATGGAAACCACTCTGGGACCACAAGTCTCTTGCCACCTTCCAAGTTCTAGCCATCAGCTCAATCAGAGGTATCTTGTTACGTTCCTGTTGCACCAACATGCCTGCCTCCAATATTTGAAAAATATTAAATTTCTCCAGTCTTTTGTAAATCCCTGCTATTAAATTCTTATATCTTTGCGTGTTACCCCATATTATCATATTTTTTATGTAGTCAGAGATGTAATAAAGTTCCAAGTCTGGTACTGATAGTCCACCCTCCTTCTCCTGAATGCACATTATTTGTGCCTTTATCCTCATTTTTTTTCCCACGCCATATTAAATCCGTTAATAGACTGGTTATTAATTTAAAAAATCTTTTGGGGATCATCACCGGTGCATTCCACAAAATATAGTTCAGAGCGGGTAGTAGACACATTTTTACCAGAGAAATACGACCAGCCATCGAGACATACAGTCTTTTCCAGACCTCTGTTTTCTTCCTAATTTCTTGTATTTTTGGGACCACGTTCAACTGAACATAGTCCCTGGGATTAGGGGTGATCTGGATACCTAAATATTTAACAGGTTCGTTAATCAACTTAATTTCCAGCAGCCTCGGTCTAAAATTGTTCAGAGGATCAATCTGGACACAAGTGGATTTAGACCATTTTATTTTGAGGCCAGCATATTTACCAAACTGATCAAATACTTGAAAAATCCTAGAAAGGGATCCATGTGAACCCACAAACAGCATAATATCATCTGCATATACAGCAATTTTTTCCTCATGGGTTCCATACCTAAACCCCACAATATCATTATCTTGTCTAATCATATCGGCAAGCGGCTCTATAGCTATAGCAAATAGCAAGGGAGAAAGGGGACATCCCTGTCTAACCCCTTTGCCAATATGTATTATTATCTGAATATTCTCTGTTTACTATCACCCTTGCAGAAATTTCAGTATATAGTAACTTTATCCAGGAGACCAAATTTTCGCCAAAACCCATTTTCCGCAATGTACCAATCAAAAGGCCATTCTATCGTGTCAAAGGCCTTTGAGGCGTCTATAGTTACAATCAACTGTTCTCCGCAGTTTGTGGGTTCAGATTGGGTATTCACAAATTATCTCATAATATTATCAGTTGTGGTTTTCCCTGACATAAACCCCGCTTGATCCTCGTGAACAAGAACAGAGACCACTCTCCTAAGTCTAGTTGCCAAAATCCTAGCCAATATTTTATTATCGGTATTGATTAATGAAATTGGACGATATGAATCCGGAAAGGCTGGATCCTTTCCGGGTTTTAAAATAAGTGTAATTAACGCTTCTCGCAGGGTATCTGGCAATTTCCCTATCTGCTTCGAGGTCTCCCACATCATAAGCATTTTCGGTATTAAAATGTCTTTATATTGGGCATATACCTCGAACGGAATACCATCTGTTCCTGGGGCCTTGTTCTTTGTTATCCTAGATAATCGTTAATTTCTAACGATAATTTGTTTTCCCTTAGTCCTAACAGCAGCACAGATGGGGTTAACCACCCCCCATGGACTGGTAGGACCGGCGGAATTTTAATGAGCCCAAGTAGTAATTAAACACTTAAACCTCCCCTATAAAAAGGAGGGAATCACCTCCAGCCCATTGTGTTATAGCAAGAAAAAACTAGTCTTACTAGGGTGGGAAATTTGTGTGCTGCTGTTAGGACTAAGGGAAAACAAATTATTGTTAGAAATTAACGATTCCCTTACGTCCTACCAGCACCACAGATGGGGAGATAGCAAGAAGAACCCCTAGGGAGGGCCATCATGCCTGGCAGAACTAAGAATAGTCTGCCCAAAGGCCGAGTACTCAGCTAATCTGGCATCTAGTCTATAATGGGATAAATGTTGATTCAGAGCTCCAGGAGGCAGATTTACAATTCATGTCGAGCGGAAGAATACTCCTCTCGGCAAAAGAAGTAGCTACAGCCCTCGTAGAATGGGCTTTTACAAACCCCGGAGGGTCTAGAGATTGGGAAACAAAGGATTCCCCCTTAGCCTCCTTAATCCATCGACTGATGGATGGTTTAGACGCCTTATGGCCTTTAAACTTACCGGCAAACAGGATTAGAAGATTTTCATCTTTCCTGGACTCCTTGATCTATCCACATAGATCCGGAGGCATCTCGAGACATCCAATGGATGTATAGCAGGTTCCTCGGAGCAGGTAGAAGGTCTAGAAAGAACCGGGAGGGATATCACCTGGTTGATATTCTGGAAAGAAGGAACCTTAGGCCTAAAGTACGGGAGAAATCTTAAAAGGACCCGGTCTTGCAAAAAAATGGTATAGGGCTCGTGCGCTGATAGAGCTTGAAGCTCAGAGACCCTCTTGGCCAAAGTCACAGCAAGAAGAAAAAACAAATTTTCATGTGACAAACTTGAAATCTACCTCCTCCAAAGGCTCAAAGGGGGGAGATAACCCCCTGAGAACTACTGATAAATCCCATTGAGGGATGGGTTTCAGTACTGTAGGCTTTAATCTTTCAGCTCCTTTAAGGAACCGTTTAATGAGCGGGTCCTGCGAAAAAGACTTGTTGAAACAAGCTGAAATGGCTGAAACTTGACCCCCTCAAGGTAGATGGAGCAAGGCCTTTGTCACGGCCATCTTGCAGAAACTGAAGGATGATGGGGAGGGGCGGATCTGCAGACGCCACCTCCTTTGAGGAACAACAAGAAGAGAATATCCTCATAATCTGTGAGTAGGCTCTATTAGTAGAGTCTGCTCTTGAATGAGACTGCGTTCTAAGGACCGACTCTGAAAGCCCTTCTATTCTGGGAAGGGACTGATCAACCTCCAGGCTGTCAGGTTGAACCTGTGCAGAGGTGAGTGTCCCATGACACCAGGGTCTGCCGTGGGGGGAGCCTCCAATAATGTTCCCGACTCATCTGAATGAGCTGGGTAAACCAGGATCTCTTGGGCCAAAACGGTATGATGGCTATTACCGAGGCCTGATCCTGACGAATTTTCATCAATACCCTCGGTATCATGGAAAAGGGAGGGACGATGTAAGCCAGCCTGAACCTCCAGGATATTGACAGAACATCTATCGCCAGGGGGTTGTCCTCCCTGTAAAGGGAGCAAAACCTCTCCACCTTGGCGTTGAACCTTGTTGCCATAAGATCCACCTCTGGCATTCCACACATGAGGACTATCTGCTCCGGATGTAAAGACCACTCCACTTTTGGAAGACCGCCGCTCAACCTATCATATTGAGGGAGCTTCGAATGTGGATCGCAGATAAGTGTGAAAGGTTAAATTCTGCCCAATCCAGAATCACCCCGATCTCTGATAAGAGGGTAAGTGATCTTGTGCCTCCCTGCTTGTTGATGTAAAGTACCGCAGTCATATTGTCTGACTTGACTTTCACCGCTTTGCCCCGGATCTGAGGGGCGAAGTGAAGGAGGGCTAGCCGGATAGCTTGAATCTCGCGGAGATTGGATGAGAGGAGCCGCTCCTGAGGAGACCAGGATCTGTGCACTGGAGAATAGTCTAGATGAGCACCCCAGCCTACTTGGGACGCATCTGTTGTCAATATGACCCAGGTTGGCTGGGTCATAGACTTCCCGTCTAAAAGATGGCTCCACCATCTGAGGGAATGCAGAGTTTGCCAAGACAGGTAGCACAGGGAGTTCAGCCCAGCGGGGCTGCCATTCCATTTGGAGAGAATCTCTGACTGCAGCGGCCGGAGGTGTCATAAAGCTCAAGGGACTGCTTACGCAGACGCTGACATGAGCCCCAACATCTTCATGAGAGACCAAATTGGAACTCGCCAAGGCACGGATAGGAATTCTG
Source organism: Bufo bufo (assembly GCF_905171765.1). Lineage (NCBI taxonomy): Eukaryota > Metazoa > Chordata > Amphibia > Anura > Bufonidae > Bufo > Bufo bufo. The sequence continues at coordinate 374,563,861 of NC_053392.1, read as the reverse complement.
CCATGTTCTGTATTCGGGATCTTCTTTCTGGAGTCAATCGGAGAGATCTCCCAACGGAGTCAATTATGAAGCCTAAATATCTTACTGAAGTCGACGGGCTCACGTTCGACTTCTGCCAGTTGATGATCCACCTTAGGCGGAACAGAAAGGAAATCACTACATGAAGATGGTGGGTCAGGACCACAAAGGAAGAGGCTTTTAAAAGCCAATTGTCCAGATAAGGAACGATGGTCAGTCCTTGGAGTGCTAGCCGCCACCACAGAAACTACCACCTTGGTGAAAGTGTGAGGGGCAGAAGAAATGCCGAAGGGAAGGGCAACGAACTGAAGGTGTCTGGTGACACCTGACACCTGGACCGCGATCCTGAGATATTTCCTGGAAGCAGTATGAATCGGGATGTGCAAATATGCATCCTTGAGGTCCAGGGTTGCCGTCACATCTTCAGGATTGAGAACGTGAACCACTGACCTGATGGTTTGCATACGGAACCTTACTTTCCTTACGTATCGATTGAAGAATCTCAAATCGATAATCATCCGGAGATCCCCTGACGCCTTGGGAACCAGAAACACTGGTGAGTAAATCCCTAAGCCCCGTTCCCCTGCCAAAACCTCCTCCAGAGCCCCCTTGTGGATGTAATCCTGAATGTAAGCCTCCAGAACCGACTGCCTTGCGGCCTGTGGAAGTTTGGTTCTGATGAACCTATCCGGAGACAGAGAAAGAAGATTGATTGAATACCCCTCTGATATGACATTCAGGGATCAGGGATGTCCTTGAAGTGGGAGAGTTGACCTCCGATGGGAAGATGAGGCAGGGGAGTGGGGAAGTCTTCTGGCAGGATGGCAGGAGTCATGGGAGTCATCCAAGAGCCTTGAGGAGGCCCGTAGTCAGGAGGTGGATTTTTTATCCTTGGCTCCTTCACGAGAGCGCCTCGAACCTCTTCGCTGCGCTCCCCAGTCCCTCCGGGCTCTTGACTGCTGGTCAGACCTACCACCACGCTTTTGTCTGCCCCGCCCCCAAAAGGACTGTTGGGGAAGACTCTTCCCCTTTTAATCTGACAGATCTTCCATAATCTTATCCAACTCTGAGTCGAACAAACGGTTGGGCTCAAACGGAGGGCTACATGGAATTGTCAGCGACCCAAGGCTTACGCCACAAAGGCGTGCGGGCCGCTGACACCAGGGTTATGGTTTTGGCCACCAACTTCAGCTGTTGTTGCGCTGTATCAGACAGTAAATTCATCGCCAGGTTGACAGTCTTGAAAGCCGCCAGAATGTCGTCCCGAGACACCTTCTGATCCACATCCATCTGGATCTGGTTTAATTGAGACCAGAGGAAGGTAGAAACTTCTGTAGCAGCGGTGGCCGTAGACGCGGAAGCTGCAGCTGCCGTATAACCTCTCCTGAGTGTGCACTCTGCTCTCCTGTCAAGGGGATCCTGCAGACTCGACCCATCGTCCGCAGGAACCAGAGTGCGCCATGTCCACCTTGGGAATGGAACCCCACGATTCCACCAAGGGTTTAGCCATCGGAAACATGGTTCTGAATCTTTAGTTAGAATCGGACCGCTTTCGGGTTTGTTCCACTCAGTGCTCATGACAGAGAGGAGGGTCTCATCCGCTTTAAAGACACAAAGTGCCCGACTAGCGGGATCAGAGGGCTCCCCCAGGTCAACATCATGGTCCCCCGACCTGATAGACTTAAGTAACTTTTGCGTCTTATCAGGAGGAAAGAAGCATGAAGTAAGCTCCTCCTCATCCAAGGAGAAGGAACTCAAGGAGACTACGGACTGTCTCTCTACTGGAGCCGAAGACTCCATAGGAGTCTGAGTAGGAAGCCTCTCATACAGCAGGCTTATAACCCCTTTGATGGATCCATCAACATAGGTCTTTACCCACTGATACATATCCTGCATCGTAGGTTCGGTGGAAGGTTGAACCCTCGGATGGCAGCCATCACACCTGGAGTAGGGACAGCTATCCTCCAAAAGCGTGCTACAATCATAGCACGAAAAATGTTTCCAAGCTTGGAAACCGCCTTTCTGCCATTTGAATCCCGTGGAGGCCTTTTTTTTTTTTTTTTCTTAAAGTCAACGGAACAAGGGATTCCCAACCAGTCTCCCAAGCTGGTTCCTACCAAGCCCCAAGCTGCTTATCTTCTGCGATCTGACGAGTGCAGGTAAATTCAGCTTAGAATAACCGTTGACCGACCTCACTGTGGGAAAAAAGAAAAAAAGGATAAGTAAAACATTTGTAAACAACCAATAAATGTTTCAGGAGAAAGGTAAAAGAAAAGGCAGACTGGCGGATAGCTGAAAATGAGGACCAGAAATAAGGCACCAACAAGTGGAGGAACACCAGCTTATGGGACTCTGGGAGCTAGCTTAAAAAGCATGTGCAGCCAGAGAACGACCTGGTTCACAACCGTAAATAAAAAGGTTTCTCCCCAGGAAGGAATACAATAAAACCTCCAACCGGAGGGAAAATCGCGGATTATATATAAAACAATGGCAATAATGAAGCGAAATCGCGTCGCAAGGAAAAAATTCCAGAAGTGACGTCAGATTCGTAAGATGGCGGCGCCCAGCGGCCGCAAGGAAAAGGACAGAGGACGCCGAAAACGCACCGCAGCGAAGCACCGCTGCACAGCGCCGGCAGCAGGTAAGCTGCCGGACAAGCCATAGTAGTAAGGGAGATACTACTCCCGCAGATAAAGCCCGCAGATAACATGAAAAAAAGATTCCCCCCTAAGAGAGGGGGAATCACCGCCTAGTCCACCTGTCCGGAGGACAGAAAAAAACACAATGGGCTGGAGGTGATTCCCTCCTTTATAGGAGAGGTTTAAGTGTTTAATTATTACTTGGGCTCATTAAAATTCCGCCGGTCCTACCAGTCCATGGGGGTGGTTAACCCCATCTGTGCTGCTGGTAGGACGTAAGGGAATATGTCATTAACTTCTAAGGAGGTTAAGGGAGCTTCCAAGGAGTTGCTTTGATCTATTGTTAGCCTAGAGATAGTGATTTCATCCAAAAAATGTTGTATCTGTTCCGAGCTTTTATTTATTTTACTGCTATAAATGTCTGCAAAATATTCTTTAAGAAGTTCTACTTTAGCCACTTGTTCAGTGATTTTATATCCCGATGCATCCACTAAGCAATGGATGTATTTTTTTTTTTTTTTTACTTGAGCTGCTACCAAGGCCGCTAACTGTTTTCCTGGTTTATGTGCATAAATGTAGTTGTCCCTTACATAATTTTATTTTTGATGTTCTGCCAACAAGAATAGTTCATCTTTTAATTTGGAAGCCTTCTCTATCCACACAGTACAATTTTGCTCTGTGGGATTCTCAATATACTTTTTTTTCATTTTTTTCCGTCTCTTTTTCCAGATTATTTATTTTCTCTCTTATTCCTTTCTTGTATAATATTGTATATTTTGTGATAATCCCTCTGATAAATGCCTTTGCGGTCTCCCCTACCATGTTAACTGCCGCTGAGCCATCATTAATATCAAAAAACTCTATTATCTTCTTTAGAATCTTATGTGTACCCATCATATTTATCCATCCTATATTTATATTCATCCCTCTTTTTTTTTTTATATTTATATTAATTGGATTGTGATCCGAGATTCCACATTGTCCATATTTAACCCCAGCAATATCTAATGAACCTTTATTATTTGTGAAAACTAAATAAATTTGTGATAAACTCCTGTGAGTCTTTGAAAAACACGAATATTTTCAGAATTTTGGATGCATAACCCTCCAAATATCAATCCATCCCATCTGTAATATTTTTAAATTTTGATCCCATACACAAACTTTGAGTTTTACCTATTCTACACCTATCTAATCTTGCTTTCATTACATTATTAAAGTCCCCCACCACTAAAAGTGATTTATACCCCGCCTTAAGTGCAATATCGTGTATTTTTAATAGGACGTCAATTTTAAAGGGTGGTGGTATATACACACTGGCTATTATCCATGCTCTACCTTCCAATATACAATCAAGCAAGACATAACACCCCTCCCTATCTACCTCTACTTTCACTATTTTTATGTCTATGTCCCGATGTATTAATATGCTCACCCCTCTCGCATATGAAGAATATACTAAATGGAAGGAGTGCTGCATCCACGGCCTGGAAACCGCAGCCATCGTCTCGCCCGTCAGGTGTGTCTCTTGCAAGCAGACTATAGCAGGGAGAAACCTGTGTATTGCATTCAAAAACCGCAGCTCTTTATGCCCCTGCTCAAGCCCCTAATGTTCCACGAGATAATTCTCATGTAATTTATTCTTGGGTTTATCCATTATCTAGGTATTATTCTGGTTCGGGCCCCGAGGGACGGGAGGGAGAGAGGAACATAGAATGGGAGAGAGAAGTGAGGAAAAAAACAAAAAAAAAAAACAGCACAACTGCACACATAACCCCACCTTCCATCCCTTCTAAATGAGCCAGGATAGCCTGAGCCCTGGTTCTCTAACTTAGCATTTTCCCCCCCTCAGCCCAAGTATCACTCAGCTCTTTATCTTTTCTCTAGCCCATTCTCCAGTTGCCTCTGCTGTATCAAAAAAACATGTTTTATTTTCCCATTCAATCCTTAGCTTAGCCGAAAACATCATCGAATATTTCATGTTATTTAAGTGCAGCATTTTTTTCACCTCAGTAAACCGACTTCTTTCATTTGCCGTTTCCTTTGCATAGTCAGAGAATAACATTACTGCTGTACCTGAATATTCTAGCCTCCCTCTCTTCCCTGACCTACGTAATATCTCCTCCTTATCCCTAACTGATAATAAGCTAAGGATAATTACTCTCGGTCTCGTACCTGGAGGAGGTATCTTTGCTGACAGTCTATATGCCCGTTCCACAAAGTTTTTATAATCAGAAATGTCCTGGCCCAATTGCTCCCTCAACCATGTTTGCATAAAGGCGCTGGGGTCTTGCCCCTCCATGCCCTCTGGAATTCCCAGGCACCTCAGGTTGACCCTCCTAGACCTATTTTCTAGGTGTACTAGTTTATTTTTCAGTTCCCTATTTTCTTCCTTTAAACATTTCTTTCTTTAAACATTTCTTTTTCTTTAACCATTAAGTGCAATAGGTCCTCCACTTCCGAAGTTCTTTTCTCAACCTCTATCAACCTATCTTTGTACTTTTGTAGATCAACTCTAAGAAGCCCCACCGACTCCCTAATGTTTCCAGTCTGGAGAGAGAGGTCCTGTATCGCCATATAAAAAAAAAATATTTCTTGAAATATATCCTGCAGGCTAGGAGCCTGCTCCTCTTTTTTTTTTTTTTTTTACATTTTCCTCTATCTCCTTTAATTGTTTATTACCTCTCTCCCCAGACTGAAAACTCGCCCCATGCGGCTCCCGGCCAGGGTTCTCCTCTAAAAAAAATTCGCCCTCCTGACCCAGAGTCTCATCCACTCTTTTATTTTCTTTGTGGCTAATCTGGCCTCGCATATTGGTCAGGAGCAATTGCCTAGATCGCTTTTTTTTGCTTTGGGGAAACTGAAGTATTAAGCTCCAGTTGCCCCTTAGCCCTCTTCCCCGCTCCCTGTCTCGCCATTCTCTCCCCCCGCCACCACCTCCTCCCCTTCCACCCCCCCTCCCCTCTCCTCTCCCCCCTCCCCCCAGCAATCCGAATTTTACTCTTATAGAGCGTACAGAGGGGAAAAATTAGCATACAGCCCCCAAAAACAACCGAGCATTAATCAAAATTTATATATACATAAAACTCCCAGTTCCATTTCCATATGACAACTGTCAATCAGCAGTTCAACTTTTGGCCTTTAGCACAGTGAATTAGCATTAGTTGATTAAAGGCTCTGCCCCTTATAAGTTCATCAAATCCATATGATTAGTGACATAGAAATTGCCAGCAGTCTAATAACCAGTCATAACACCAAGGCAGTTATGTTAGTTGGATTAGTCAGGTTAGTTAGTTATTAAGTCAGGCCATTGTTATCAGGTCTTCCCCATATAGCATTATGATTCAATTTACCCCTCTAGTGAGCTGCGGCAGCTTTAGTTAGATTTTAGTCATCCAAGTCCATAGAGATTAACCTCTTAATAAGGGTTAACAGCCTTTTCTTTTTGTGCCACCAGCCAAATTAGTTTTGCCATATTCAACTGGAAATAGCACTTAGACCCCTTTTGAGCTTCCTTGGCCCAACGCCCTCCGCCAGCAGCACTCCTCCACCTCTGCCGTACTCTAGATTCTGGGTGCCGGTCACAGGGGTGGGGACTACTCGATCCCACATATATAATTTATCGTGGCCTTCTCAACTCCTCCCCAACCCACACCCTCACACAGTGTTGTATCAACTATTAGTTGCACAGCTCCATCAAGCAGTATGTATCTCACCACAGTTCCAGGGAGAGGAGGAGAGGAGGCGAGGAGGAGGAGGGGGAGCACTCACACGGCAGAACCAGTCCACCTTCACTCCTATAACTTATATGCGACTCCACACGTCCCCCGTCTCTGGCACCTTCTGTGTACTCACTCCGGGTGCAGAGGAAAGCAGCGGCAAGCAGGTGGCAGGGCAGCAGCAAACAAGTCGGCACTCGATCAGGGAGCAGGAAAGAGGCTAAGCAGCACTAAACAACGGCCAAGGTAGTTTGGGGGGGGGGGGAAATGGAAAGTTCATTTCCAGGACGGCATTCAGTGCGGCCCCCCAAACCGTAGCTGAATCATCCTCCGGATGACCTCCAGGGCAGCCACCGAGCAGTACTTAGGGTGGCTTCAGAGCTTGGGCACCGCCGACTCCATCCCGGGCTGGGAGCTCGTACTGCCAGAGGGGGTGTGCGACCGTTACCTACGAGCGTCCGCACGCATGCTTCTCCCTCTGATCTAAAGAGGACATAGTTAGTGGAATATGAGACTTTGTAAGAAAAAAAAAAATCATCATTTTCCGCTAACTTGTGACAAAAAATAAAAAATTCTAGGAACTCGCCATGCCCCTCACGGAATACCTTGGGGTGTCTTCTTTCTAAAATGGGGTCACTTGTGGGGTAGTTATACTGCCCTGGCATTTTAGGGGCCCTAATGCGTGAGAAGTAGTTTGAAAATCAAAATGTGTAAAAAATGCCCTGCGAAATCCTAACGGTGCTCTTTGGAATGTGGGCCCCTTTGCCCACCTAGGCTGCAAAAAAGTGTCACACATGTGGTATCGCCGTACTCAGGAGAAGTTGGGCAATGTGTTTTGGGGTGTCTTTTTACATATACCCATGCTGGGTGAGATAAATATCTCGGCAAAAGACAATTTTTCCCATTTTATTATACAAATTTGGCATTTGACCAAGATATTTATCTCACCCAGCATGGGTATATGTAAAATGACACCCCAAAACACATTGCCCAACTTCTCCTGAGTACGGCGATACCACATGTGTGACACTTTTTTGCAGCCTAGATGCGCAAAGGAGCCCAAATTCCTTTTATGAGGGCATTTTTAGACATTTGGATCCCAGACTTCTTCTCACGCTTTAGGGCCCCTAAAATGCCAGGGCAGTATAAATACCCCACATGTGACCCCATTTTGGAAAGAAGACACCCCAAGGTATTCAATGAGGGGCATGGTGGGTTCATAGAAATTTTTATTTTTTGGCATAAGTTAGCGGAAATTGATTTATTTATTTTTTTCTCACAAAGTCTCCCTTTCCGCTAACTTGGGACAAAAATTTCAATCTTTCATGGACTCAATATGCCCCTCAGCAAATACCTTGGGGTGTCTTCTTTCCGAAATGGGGTCACATGTGGGGTATTTATACTGCCCAAGCATTTTAGGGGCCCTAAAGCGTGAGAAGAAGTCTGGAATATAAATGTCTAAAAATTTTTACGCATTTGGATTCCGTGAGGGGTATGGTGAGTTCATGTGAGATTTTATTTTTTGTCCCAAGTTAGTGGAATATGAGACTTTGTAAAAAAACAAAAACAAAATAAAAAATCAATTTCCACTAACTTGTGCCAAAAAAATGTCTGAATGGAGCCTTACAGGGGGGTGATCAATGACAGGGGGGGTGATCAGGGAGTCTATATGGGGTGGTCACCCCCCTGTCATTGATCACCCCCCTGTAAGGCTCCATTCAGACGTCCGTATGTGTTTTGCGGATCCGATCCGTGGATCCGTAAAACACATACGAACGTCTGAATGGAGCCTTACAGGGGGGTGATCAATGACAGGGGGGTGATCAGGGAGTTTATATGGGGTGATCACCCCCCTGTCATTGATCACCCCCCTGTAAGGCTCCATTCAGATGTCCGTATGTGTTTTGCGGATCCGATCCATGTATCTGTGGATCCGTAAAAAACATACGGACGTCTGAATGGAGCCTTACAGGGGGGTGATCAATGACAGGGGGGTGATCAGGGAGTCTATATGGGGTGATCACCCCCCTGTCATTGATCACCCCCCTGTAAGGCTTCATTCAGATGGCTGTATGTGTTTTGCGGATCCGAACCATGTATCCGTGGATCCGTAGAAAACATACGGACGTCTGAATGGAGCCTTACAGGGGGGTGATCAATGACAGGGGGGTGATCAGGGAGTCTATATGGGGTGATCACCCCCCTGTCATTGATCACCCCCCTGTAAGGCTCCATTCAGACGTCCGTATGTGTTTTGCGGATCCGATCCATGGATCCGTGGATCCGCAAAACACATACGGACCTCTGAATGGAGTCAGCCTTACAAGGGGGTGATCAATGACAGGGGGGTGATCAGGGAGTCTATATGGGGTGATCACCCCCCTGTAAGGCTCCATTTAGACGTCTGTATGTGTTTTGCGGATCCGATCCATGTATCCGTGGATCCGTAAAAAACATACGGACGTCTGAATGGAGCCTTACAGGGGGGTGATCAATGACAGGGGGGTGATCAATGACAGGGGGGTGATCAGGGAGTCTATATGGGGTGATCACCCCCCTGTCATTGATCACTCCCCTGTAAGGCTCCATTCAGACGTCCGTAGGTGTTTTGCGGATCCGATCCATGGATCCGTGGATCCGCAAAACACATACGGACGTCTGAATGGAGCCTTACAGGGGGGTGATCAATGACAGGGGGGTTATCAGGGAGTCTATATGGGGTTATCACCCCCCTGTCATTGATCACCCCCCTGTAAGGCTCCATTCAGACGTCCGTATGTGTTTTGCGGATCCGATCCATGTATCCGTGGATCCGTAAAAAACATACGGACGTCTGAATGGAGCCTTACAGGGGGGTGATCAATGACAGGGGGGTGATCAATGACAGGGGGGTGATCAGGGAGTCTATATGGGGTGATCAGGGGTTAATAAGTGGTTAATAAGTGACGGGGGGGTGTAGTGTAGTGTGGTGCCTGGTGCTACTTATTAAAGAGCTGCCTGTGTCCTCTGGTGGTCGATCCAAGCAAAAGGGACCACCAGAGGACCAGGTAGCAGGTATATTAGACGCTGTTATCAAAACAGCGTCTAATATACCTGTTAGGGGTCAAAAAAATCGCATCTACAGCCTGCCAGCGAACGATCGCCACTGGCAGGCTGTAGATCCACTCGCTTACCTTCCGATCCTGTGAACGCGCGCGCCTGTGTGCGCGCGTTCACAGGAAATCTCACGAGAGGACGCGTATATGCGTCCACCCAGAATAGCAGGGTCGCCGCCAGGACGCAATCCTACGTACGGCGGTCCGGAGGCAGTTAAATGCAGTAAAAACAAAATGCAGAAATAAATGACTCTTTAAATGTTACAGAGTCCGTGTATTACAAACTGTCCGTTGTCTTTTATTCCTGAATACGAAAATGTCACTTTATACCAAAACCTATGTGCAATGATAAGTAATAAGGAAAGCCCTGTCCTTATTCTGAAGAGCAGGAACAAATGTCTGTCTTAAAGGAGACGTGTCTTTTCATGATGATACGATGCTCTGCGCTGACTTGCGATGCTCTGTGATAACTTGCAATGCTCTGTGATAACTTGTGATGCTTTGTGCAGACTTGCGATGCGCTGGCTTGGATATGCTGTTGTAGGCGTTGAGCCTAGTGGCGTGAAACTAGCTGGCTGCAGTACATGGCCTCTTCGTGGATAGCGGTGCAGGCACTCTAGCTCTGGACTTTGGCCTCTCACTATGTATCTCTTTCTCTCTAGGGATCGCAGGAGGGTTGGCGCTCTTTCGCGGACTATTTTGCCTTTGCCGTTCTGCCACTTTAAGAGTCGGCTCCGCTGAGGTGTCTTTGCTTGCTCACTCAGGGATCAGTTGCTGAGAAGCGGTATATGCTGGCGCTTTGCTGCTCTAATGTGCTCTTTTCTGTGCAAGTTGAGGAGCGCTATTGCTTCGCCCTCTGAGGCTAATAGTTCCACTGTGGCAGGCGCAGCACTATCAAGTGCCTTTTCCGCTGTGGCATTAGAAGAATTCTGATATCTCTGACTTTTTAGTCTAACCAGACTGTCTATTACTCTGTAATTCCTCTAGCGCCGTTCTATGGAAACAGTAGGTTTAAAGAGCACACCAAATGCTTGAAACAACTTGTTTATTAACTTCAACTTTTCTTCATACATAACACTGCCGCCTCCGCAGCAGACGGTCCATGTACATAACACGTGTTGAAAAGATATCTCAAAATGGCGGTATGCATAAGATGGTCGTTCAACTGTTCAATCTTGTGATTCAACAGAAAATGGTGGATATATTTCTCTCTTCAGTATCTTTACTCTCACTTTAAGTTATTTAAGCACTTTATTATCTCTCTGAGAAGTATATCTGAGGTCTAACTAATAGTTCTACTTACTGAATTTGGTGGCAATTTGCAGTATGCAGTTAGCAGCAACTATTTGCAGATTAGTTGAGTATAATCTGGTATGTTTGTATGCAATTTGGATTGCAACATGGAATTTGAATGATACAATTGTTTGCAAGTTATTTGTGGTTTGCAATTGGTGGAACTATTTTGGCCTCTCTGCTTCCATGAAACACCGCTCTTAGTGGAGTGAATGTCTGTTCAGCTTCTCTCTCTGGTGAATAATGATTCCAGCAGCCCCTGCTAGTGAATTTCCCACACAAGCTGTGTGTGAGGCTGGCTGTAATTTGTTAAAACTCCTGGGCTGTGTGAGGCTTCCTAGGATTAGTCAAGACTCCTTCCCAGCAACAACAGTTTAACCCTATGCTTTCTGTTGTTTCTGCGGTGTCATTGAGCTTACCTCACATCCATATAATGAATCTTAAAGGCATATTATCTTTTCTGCTTCTGTGAACACTAATATATACAGTACAGACCAAAAGTTTGGACACACCTTCTCATTCAAAGAGTTTTCTTTATTTTCATGACTATGAAAATTGTAGATTCACACTGAAGGCATCAAAACTATGAATTAACACATGTGGAATTATATACATAACAAACAAGTGTGAAACAACTGAAAATATGTCATATTCTAGGTTCTTCAAAGTAGCCACCTTTTGCTTTGATTTCTGCTTTGCACACACTTGTCATTCTCTTGATGAGCTTCAAGAGGTAGTCCCCTGAAATGGTCTTCCAACAGTCTTGAAGGAGTTCCCAGAGATGCTTAGCACTTGTTGGCCCTTTTGCCTTCACCACATCCCAAAGATGCTCTATTGGGTTGAGATCTGGTGACTGTGGGGGCCATTTTAGTACAGTGAACTCATTGTCATGTTCAAGAAACCAATTTGAAATGATTTGAGCTTTGTGACATGGTGCATTATCCTGCTGGAAGTAGCCATCAGAGGATGGGTACATGGTGGTCATGAAGGAATGGACATGGTCAGATACAATGCTCAGGTAGCCCGTGGCATTTAAACGATGCCCAATTGGCACTAAGGGGCCTAAAGTGTGCCCAGAAAACATCCCCCACACCATTACACCACCACCACCAGCCTGCACAGTGGTAACAAGGCATGATGGATACATGTTCTCATTCTGTTTACGCCAAATTCGGACTCTACCATTTGAATGTCTCAACAGAAATCGAGACTCATCAGACCAGGCAACATTGTTACAGTCTTCAACAGTCCAATTTTGGTGAGCTCGTGCAAATTGTAGTGGAGATGAGTGGTATCCGGTGGGGTCTTCTGCTGTTGTAGCCCATCCGCCTCAAGGTTGTGCGTGTTGTGGCTTCACAAATGCTTTGCTGCATACCTCCGTTCTAACGAGTGGTTATTACAGTCAACATTGCTCTTCTATCAGCTTGAATCAGTCGGCCCATTCTCCTCTGACCTCTAGCATCCACAAGGCATTTTTGCCCACAGGACTGCCGCATACTGGATGTTTTTCCCTTTTCACACCATTCTTTGTAAACCCTAGAAATGGTTGTGCATGAAAATGCCAGTAACTGAGCAGATTGTGAAATACTCAGACCGGCCCGTCTGGCACCAACAAACATGCCACGCTCAAAATTGCTTAAATCACCTTGCTTTCCCATTCTGACATTCAGTTTGGAGTTCAGGAGATTGTCTTGACCAGGACCACACCCCTAAATGCATTGAAGCAACTGCCATGTGATTGGTTGACTAGATAATTGCATTAATGAGAAATAGAACAGGTGTTCCTAATAATTCTTTAGGTGAGTGTATATATAACAGTTATATGACATCCAAAACACAACACACAGACATAGGAACTGTATTAAGGTTATTGGCAGGTCTAGCTGTATAAACACACAAGCTATATTAGCAACCTAGGACAGGTCTTAGCTGGCCAGCTACAATGACATCTGTCCAATACCCTCTGTGTGTCAGGGCCAGATATAGGAAAAATATAAGTGAAAACTAGTATATTTTTTTTTTATCATTTTCAATACTTTTTCTATAGAGTGTGTCTGCAGTGACTTGTGACAACTATCCAATACCTTCTGTGTTTTGTACAAAAAAAGAGCAAGGATTTAACAAGGTAAAAAAATCTCATTTTATTAATTATAAATCACATGGACATTACAGGTGAGACTCAAAAGGGACAGAACATGGAGACTGGGCCACAAAAGGGCTCTGTAATGTGGAGAATCACAATGGGGGATAATGTGACCATATACAGCAGGTAACAGACAATTAACAGAAGCTGTGAATATTGGAGTAGTTGCGGGTGCAATTGCTGTCCCCTAGTGTTGAACAACTACCTAGCTCTTATTCACAGCGTCCCAGCAATGGATGTTGTAGGGTATAATTGGACGGTGCAATACTAGTCATAAAGATGGCATATAACAATAACTGTAAATCACTAGTCCCACCCTAATACAGATACCATGTTACCTACCCATGTTGCTGCTGAAAAATGGTGACACAGTTCCCCCACTGCTTCGACCTCAACACGTGTTTCGCCACGTAGGCTTCGTCAGGAGGTACAAACACACTAAGACAGATTTGGGCATATAAAGGCTAAAGAGGAGGGATTAATTATCACTAACCATGATCATCTGTACCAAGGGTATTCATGTTGTGAGACAGCCTCCTTCAGTGCTTCCTGGTCATTAAAATGCAACCTGATTCCAGCACTTCCGGGTGGCAATCACACAGCACATATGTCAGCCAATAACATAATCGCTACCTGGTCACATGGTCCTGATGTCATGGGCATGTGACCATCTCCCAGGTCCTTCAACCATAGTTAAAAATACTCCCAGGTCCTGTATACAGCTAAAGCTAATTATCTATAGCTCAAAACACCTCTCAATTATCTTCATATCAGCTCATAGATCAATTTATAAAATACAAATATAATCACAGGATCATCTCATAGAAGAATATATATTTTTGCACTACCATGGTTAAGTTATAGAGAGAAGGAGTCATATGATTGCTATCTGGTCACATGATCCTGACGTCATGGACATGTGACCATCTCCCAGGTCCTTCAGCCATAGCTGATATGCTCCCAGGTCCTAAATACAACTACTATAAGCAACCACCAATCGGACTATAGCTAATTATCTATACCTCAACACATCCCTCAACTATCTTCATATCAGCTCATAGATCAATTTATAAAATACAGAATACAAATATAATCTCAAGATCTCATGGAAAAATATATATTTACATTACCATAATTAAGTTATGGGAAGGGGGAGGGGGAGGGAGGGAGGGCATCCTCTCATCCATTCATACAGGGAAGGCACAAATCCATATCACAGAATAAATGCATCATCTTTACATTTCACCAAAACCTCCTGCAGAGGAATAAAGTGCGTGTGTGCTAAGATACCTTTTATAATCAGTGATGTTTCAGGTCTATAATAATTGTCAAATATATAAAGAGTGCATTACATGGTGAGCGAGTCCAACCCCCAATAGCTGGCTGCAGGGCGACTGATCCCAGGTTAAACCTAGGTATCAGCCGCGCCGCAACCGCCAGTGGTGGGTCAGATCCGCCCCCACTATAAATAAATGAGGCATATGTCCAAATCTATTCAATACCTTCTGTGTGTCAGGGCCAGAGATAGGAAAAATACAAGTGAAAACTATTTTCCTTTTTCCAAACTTTTATGTACTTTTTCCATATACTGTGCTTGCTGTGAACTGTGGCATCCATGCCACATCTCGTGTGTCAAGAGTGCATATAACATTTAATATGAAGAAGGCAAGCAGTAAGGGACGGGGAAGTGGCCTTGATGCTGATGGTTCACACAGAGGCCATGGCCCTGGGCTCGTTGAAACTGTGCCTGCTGCTAGAGCACAAGAAAAACAAACATCCACGATACCTAGCTTCATGTCCCAGATTGCAGGGCGTCGCGGGACAAAACTGTTGAAGTCAGACCAGTGCAACCAGGTGGTCAGTTGGATTGCAGCAGATAATGCTTCCAGTCGGTTAAGCACCACCCTGTCTTCCACCAAGTCCAGTCTCAGTAGCCAGGAGTCTGGTCAACAGAATCCTCACCCTGATCCTCCTTCCTCCCACCATGGATAGTCTGGCCAAACAAGTGATCCCAGACTCGGATATTCCGAGGAGCTCTTTTCATCGCCATTTCTTGATTTGGCACTCTCGCCAAGCACGCTTGAAGAGGGACATGAGATCTTGTGCCCTAATTCCCAACTTCTTGAGCATCCACAGTCACAAGAACATGATGGTGGGGAACGAAAATTAGTGTTTAATGAGGTAGATGATGATGAGACACAGTTGCCAATGAGTCAACAGCAATTACTGTCTCAAGAGGTTGATGAAGACGATGAGACACAGTTGTCAATTACTGAGGTTGTGTTTAGGTCAACAAATCAAGAGGATGATCAGAGTGAGGAAGTGGAAGAGGAGGTGGTGGAAGATGAGGTCACTGACCCAACCTGGGAAGGTGGAAAGCCGAGCGAGGAAAGCAGTACAGAGGGGAAAGGATCTGCAGCACCACAATAGGCTGCAAGAGGCAGTGGTGTGCCAAAAGGGAGAGGGCGGGCCACACCAAACAGGCCCGCAACTGTTCTAAGGAGCACCCCCTTGCGTAAATCTCCCTTGCCAAGGGGTAGGTGTTCCGCAGTATGGCGCTTTTTTGAGGAAAGTGCGGAAGACAAAAGAATAGTAGTTTGCAATCTGTGTCACACCAAAATGAGCCGGGGCGTAAACACTAGCAACCTCACCAAGACCAGCATGATCCGCCACATGGCATCTAAGCACCGTAATAAGTGGGACGAACGCCTGGGTCCACAATCTGTGTCTGCGGGTCACACCACTGCCTCCTCTTCCCCTATGGTACATGCTGGCCAATCGCCTGTCGAAGGCGCAGGCGAGGATGCCTCCCGCCCTGCACCTGGACCATCGCAAGCACCATCAGCGACCACATCCCCTTCCCTGTCCCAGCGTAGCATCCAAATGTTATTACCCCAGGCATTTGAACACAAGTGCAAATACCCAGCCACAGGCCATAACACTAAATGCGCACCTTTCAAAATTACTGGCCCTGGAAATGTTGCCATTTAGGCTTTTGGACACTGAGGCCTTCCGCAGCCTGATGTCGGCGGCCGTCCCGCGGTACTCTGTCCCCACTATTTTTCAAGGTGTGCCATGCCCGCCTTACACCAACATGTGTCCCGAAATGTCACACGTGCCCTGACCAACGCAGTTACTGGGAAGGTCCACTTAACCATAAACACATGGAAAAGTGCATTTGGCCAGGGACGCTACATTACCCTGACGGCAAACTGGGTGAACATTGTGGAGGCCGGGAGCGAGTTGTACCCTGGGATGGTACAGGAGCTACCGACGCCGAGGATTGCGGGTACTAATTCCATTAGGGCTCCAACCCCCACTTCTTCTCATCCGCCTCCTCCTCCACTTCTACCTCCAAATTATCCGCGTGCAGCACCAGTCAGCCATCAGCCGGTAGCTGGAAGCAGTGTAGCACTGCAGTGGGGAAGTGTCAACAGGCCGTGCTGAAGCTGATATGCTTAGGGGACAAACAGCACACTGCCGCAGAGCTATAGCAGGGGATAGGAGACCAGACTGAGCTGTGGCTCTCTCCACTCAACCTACAACCAGGCATAGCTATGTGCGATAATGGCCGTAACTTGGTGGCAGCTTTGGAGCTCGGCAAGCTCACACACATCCCATGCCTAGCCCATATCTTAAACTTAGTGGTTCAGCGGTTTCTCAAAACTTACCCCGATTTGCCTGAGCTACCGGTCTGTCAATGCTACAGCAGCGCTTTAACTTGCCAGCTCACCGGCTGTTGTGCAAAGTGAGCACGTGCTGGAACTCCATGTTCCACATGTTGGCCAGGGTTTGTGAGCAGTAAAGGGCAGTAGTGGAATACCAGCTGCAACATGGTCGTTGCCTTTCCAGTCAGCTTCCGCTAATCAGAAGCGAGTAGTGGGCATGGATGTCTGACCTCTGACGTTTTAAGAAACTTTGAGGAATCAACACAGATGGTGAGCGGCGATAATGCTATTATCAGCGTAACCATCCCACTTCTTTGTCTACTCAAAAGCTCGCTGCTCACAATTAAGGAAGACGCTTTGCATGTGGAAGAGGTGGAAATGGGGGAAGAAGACACTACCCGGGTCAGCTCACCTGCAGGCCCTTGCATATATTGTTTTACAGGGTCAGCTCACCTGCAGGCCCTCGCATATAATTTTTTACAGGGTCAGCTTACCTGCAGACACTCGCATATAATGTTTTACAGGGTCATCTCACCTGCAGGCCCTTGCATATATTGTTTTACAGGGTCAGCTCACCTGCAGGCCCTCGCATATAATGTTTTACAGGGTCAGCTCACAGGCAGGCCCTCGCATATATTGTTTCACAGGGTCAGCTCACCTGCAGGCCCTCACCTATAATCTTTTACAGGGTCAGCTGATCTTCTGATGACAACAGCGAAGTCTTGCCTGTTGGTACTCTGGCACACATGGCTGACTTCATGTTAGACTGCCTTTCCTATGACCCGCGCGTTATACGCATATTAGACAACACGAATTACTGGTTGTTCACCCTTCTCGACCCCCGCTACAAAGAGAACTTCTCATCTCTCAATCCTCTGGAGGAGAGGACAAGCAAAATGGTGCTATACCAGAAGGCCCTTGTTGAAAAATTGCTCCAAAGTTGATAGGGCAGACATCCAAATGGATCGTCGCTGTAACGGGGACGTGCGATCGCCTAGAATTTATGTAGAGTCAACAAAGAGGCAGCAGGCCCTTACCTACAAGTCCAGTCTCAGTAGCGCCCTTACCTACAAGTTCAGTCTCAGTAGCCAAGAGTCTGGTCAACACAATCCTCACCATGATGGCACACTGGGTGAACATTGTGGAGGCCGGGAGCAAGTCGGCTGCTGGCACCAGACTTGCCCTCCAATAGATCCTCGTTAACGGAAAGTGTACTCATTTCAATAACAGGGCCTCTTGTTATTAATCGTCACTACCTCCCCGAGTCGGGAGTGGGTAATTGGCATGCGCCTGCTGCCTTCCTTGGACGCTTGTGCTTTAGCAACTTGACCTACCCTCTCTGGGTGGTTATTAAATAATATGTGATATAATATTAATTGATATTTAATATAAAGTATGTATTACATTACACACCATTTATAGTAATACACTTGGCAATGGGAGATCTGTATGGGAACGTCAAGAACTATATTTGACAGAGGTGGGACGAATCCAAATATTTTTCAAATCCGAATAGGTTCTTGAATATATCAAATCTTTCGAATCTCGAATCCTAGGAATCCTGTACATAAGAATTGTGTGAACGGTGTAAGAAACAAAGTGATCTGTGGATGACACACTATTATGGGGGATCTGTGGATGACACGGTTATGGGGGATCTGTGGATGGCGCTGTTATGGGAGGGATCTGTGGATGACACTGTTTTGGGGGATCTGTGGATGACACTGTTTTGGGGGATCTGTGGATGACACTGTTTTGGGGGATCTGTGGATGACACTGTTTTGGGGGATCTGTGGATGACACTGTTTTGGGGGATCTGTGGATGACACTGTTTTGGGGGATCTGTGGATGACACTGTTTTGGGGGATCTGTGGATGACACTGTTTTGGGGGATCTGTGGATGACACTGTTTTGGGGGATCTGTGGATGACACTGTTTTGGGGGATCTGTGGATGACACTGTTTTGGGGGATCTGTGGATGACCCTGTTTTGGGGGATCTGTGGATGACACTGTTTTGGGGGATCTGTGGATGACACTGTTTTGGGGGATCTGTGGATGACCCTGTTTTGGGGGATCTGTGGATGACCCTGTTTTGGGGGATCTGTGGATGACACTGTTTTGGGGGATCTGTGGATGACCCTGTTTTGGGGGATCTGTGGATGACACTGTTTTGGGGGATCTGTGGATGACACTGTTTTGGGGGATCTGTGGATGACACTGTTTTGGGGGATCTGTGGATGACACTGTTATGGGGGATTTGAGGGATTTGTGGATTCGACGGATTTGTCGTCCCACCTCTAATATTTGAAGTCTACCATATATGACAATGTATAAGCCCATATTATTAGTAAAGACACGCCTGTATCTATGCTATAAAAGACGGACAGAGACAGACAAGGGGTGGTCTTCTTACACTCACTCTCAAGTCTGTTGGGGGTTGTTATTGCTGGCTAGAGATGAAGACACATGAAGTCTTGAGAAGAGGATTCCTGACCTTCAACAATGATACTTCAAGGACTTTCAACACTGACTCATGGACAATAGATTAAGACTTTTCCTAAACAAATTCTGTAAGTAATTAACTCATATGAAGACTGAAAATAAATCGCATTATTCATTTTTTATATAACTCTTGTTGAATCATGGTGATGAGTCCTCCAGGTGTTCTTTACTCCAAATAAACATACACAAGATTTGGAGAGGATTACCAAATCAGGTTGATATATTTTTCATACATAAATATTTTACATTTGGATTCATATTACAGTGGTTCACAAAAAAAGACAACAGCCAATCAGATTTCAGCCATTGACCTCGCTTGAATGTGGTAGCCGTTTCTCAGGCTCATTCTCCCGCATCAAACCCTGATTCCCCGTTACCCGTGATCATCATGGTAGGCGCAGAAAAGAATATTGAAAGTTGATAGAGCAGACATCCAAATGGATCGTCGCCGTCACAGGGACATGCAATCGCCCAGAGGTTAATTAGAGCCACCAATGCTGCAGCAGGCCTTCGCCCCCTAATGTTGTAGATGCTCAGATCAGCAGGCCCTTGCTCCAAATGTTTGAGGGTCACCAGCAGGCCATCAATCATAATTTTTCAAGGGTGTGTATAATGCCCTCCTTTATGTGTAACAAAGGGTGTTTTGGAGTGCCGGTTCCTTGTAATTTTTGGCAGCCCTTTCACTTGCATAGGCTTTATGAGTGTAGGAGTCCCACTACCTTAACTATTCTACCACAATGTGAATGAGGCCCACCATTATGTGATATACAGGTTGTATTGGAGTGCCTCTTCCTTTTTTTGGGCAGCACTTGCACTTTATATACAAGTAAATATACAGGAAAGAATGTTTCTTAACAATTTTTCCTCTAATTTAAAAGTGGCGTACGACTCGGACAACATGATTCCCAGCAGCGACCTGGGAGTCCAAGATGCATCGAGACATCCTCCCCATGCTGTTACTGAACCATTTCTGTGGTATTTCCATCAATTTCTGACCTTTTCCTATGAACCAGGCACCCTCCCCTCTTCAGAGCAGGGGTTGCCTAGTTTAATTCTCGGGTTGTCCCATTGACTTCCATCATACTCGGGTGCTCGGTAGAGCACCCGAGCATTCCGATGTATTCGGCTAGAGCACCCGAGCGGTTTGATCAACACTACTGATTATGTTAGGTACTTTATTGCTGCTCTCGTTTTGTTGCCTTAAAGGAAATCTTGAGAGTAACAAAAGTTGATCAATATAAACAATGAAACATGCATACAGTACCTCAAAATTAGTAGTCAACAAACAGGGTTCTTGACCCTACAGATCTCATCAGAAAAAACTAGCCTGCCAGCCATATTCGCTGGCTTAGAGGACTCAATATATTTCATAAGCGTATGAAATATGATCTCAATGACTCCAGGGAGTTCACACCAACAGGATCTCATATTATATAAAATAAATGATTTGCAAACCAAACTGGGAGGCGTAACTAAGATGGTTACCCCTGCACCCCAGGAGGCCATTCCTGAGATTTTTACCCCTCTTCATCAGGGGGGCCATGACTGAGAGGTTTACCTCACCACAACAGGTGGTCATAACTGATGATGGGTACCCTTCTACCTCACATTTTATTCTAATGGATTACATGCATAGCAGACAACACAAATTGTGAAGAAACAAAATGAATACATACGTATATGAACTCTGGAATAGTTAGGATCTAGTCTGCAGGTGATGAGGCAATGTGTACCCTATCTGGGCCTGAGATATCACCTTAGAGGTGAATTGAACAATGTGAGCAATGTATGTTAAGTGTATGGGCTCAACCAGATGCAGCCCCCATGGAAGTAATGTACTGTATAAGGGCTTGAGCTCTCACTATACATAAACTAGTGTCCCTAGGACTGATTCACACCTGTTAATCCTGCACCTACCTCTATTCCTAAAACTTAACCTTTATTGTTATACTTTTTAGAATGCTAATTTCTAGCCACACATTTAAAATTCCAGTACATCCCAGCCATTCGTATATGTCTGTTTCCTATTAGGGATCTCCTAACTAAATATACTGGTCCAGGACAGTTCACACTGGTGCCTTTCTGGCTGCGCGCTGCCAGTAGTAATCTAGGCACTGTGTTACTTCCTGTTATACTGGCTGCATCGATGTGCTGTATTAAAACTAAAGCTCCTCACTGCCCCCCGACATGTTTCGCTGATGACCGGCGTCTTCAGGGGTTAGGGCAGAGTGTGAGTGTATTTCCTTCCGGCCGGCTTTATGACCTTAGTTGATGACGTCATCTCTGTGAGCGGCACTGTGGAGTAATCGGTGACGTTTCCAGGGGTGCCTCCCCCTAGTGCTTCCGCACTCTTCTGATTGGCTTGGAGCCAATGACGTCAGAGGGTGGTACCACGCATGTCTGTGGACTTTGCCATTTCTAGCTCCGTCCATCTTACTGCGCATGTCAGCCAACTTAGTCCCCATCCACTTCTATTTCCTAGTTCTGCGCTTCACTCAGCTGAGCTCTCACTATACACTTTATACTCCCATGGACTATTACAGGTTATTACTGGAATATCCCATCACATAATGTGTTATAGTCTGTAATGCATGATGCTCCTTCATACGTAATAACGAATCAGGGAAGTAAGAAGCCGACCATCTAGATATGGACAAGTAATGTTCTCCAGTCACCAGCTACACAGTTTAATAAGAAATGTCAAATCCAGGTCCAACATTTGTTTGATACACTGCTAGCTGCATGTTACCGCAGGGTCTGTATACAATATGCTGATCAGTAACCACAAAGATACAATAGATAACACAGACATAGTAGTGGTTTAGTACATTAAAGGGGTTGTCCTCAAAAAGATAATGATGACTTATCCTCAGGATAGATCATCATTATCACATTAGAGGATTTCCAAGTCCCGGCACCCCCGCTGATCAGCTGTTTCATGATGCCGCTGCACTTTCCGTAGCTCTGGTTAGCGATGCAGGCTTCCGGTACCTTTCCAAGGATAGTGCATTACATCTTATAGTGGCAGTGCCTGGTATTATAGTTCAGCCAGTTGGTGTCACAGCCAGTTCTGTGAGAAGTTCTGGAAGACGTTCTTCTCTACCTCTTGTATGACGTTCTTTGCTTTGGTTTCACTTTGTCATCTCCTTTCCTTCTGCCAAGTGTCACTTATTTAGACTAATCGTCTTCCTTTATATTCCCTCCCATACCTATCAGAGTAATGGGGAAGGGATACGCCTCCCCCTCCCCTGCCCCGCAGCACATCCATCTGTATCGCTGTCCTGAGGACGGCGATACAGATGACTATGGGGATGAGCGCTTCCACAATGAAAGCGCTCCTCTCCCTATGACCTGCCGCCGCCCCCCACTTGTGAGCAGGGCCGTGCTGCCTGGAGTGATTGCCTCACTTTGCCTAATTGGCGGTACGGCCCTGCTGGCGCCCCCTAAAATTTTCCGCCTCCCCCCCTCACGCTACGCCACTGCCTGCGCGATTCAGAGCAGGGCAAGGGAGAGCATTGGAGCATGAGATGCTCATCTCAGAGGGGCTGCCTGGGTAAAGAAGGGGAAATATCTGGGTTCATCTCTTATCCCAGACAACTCCTTTAAGACAAAAAATTTGCTTTGTCCTTAACAAGTTAATAGAATTGGTGCTCAGTTCTGGGCATAATAAAAACACATGCTGATAATTTTTTTTCATTATACAAACTACACAAAGTGGCACACAAATGTAATGGGGAAAATCTACCAGTTCTCTCTTTAAAGGGTTTCTACCACCAGAATTACTGTTATGTAGCTGACTGATATAGCGATGCGCTAATGTCAGCACTACATAACAGTGTGTTTTTTACCTTTGTCCCTGCAGCCGTTACGCTAAAATACACACTTTTAAAATATGCTAATGAGCCTCTAGGTGCTATGTGGGCGTAGATTCAGCACCTAGAGGCTCCGTCTACTCACCCTTTATCCCGCCCAGGTCCTCCGTTCTGCCCGCCCCGCTCCTCTTTGATTGATGTCCAAGTTCCATGCATCGGTGAGGAAATCCCGCGCCTGCGCCGTTCACTTCTGTATTCGCCGCAGGCGCAGTGGGTGAAGGCCGCGCTCCTGGTGCGGCGCAGGCGTGGGATTTCCTCACCGATGCATGGAACTTGGACATCAATCAAAGAGGAGCGGGGCGGGCAGAACGGAGGACCTGGGCGGGATAAAGGGTGAGTAGACAGAGCCTCTAGGTGCTGAATCTACGTCCACATAGCACCTAGAGGCTCATTAGCATATTTTATAAGTGTGTATTTTAGCGTAACGGCTGCAGGGACAAAGGTAAAAAACACACTGTTATGTAGTGCTGACATTAGCGCATCGCTGATGTCAGTCAGCTACATAACAGTAATTCTGATGGTAGAAACCCTTTAACGGAGAAAATTCACTAAAGATTAGGGTACACATACATGTTGGGTTGTGTAATCTTAGATTACCTTTCACCTGGTTTGTCACTTGATGATTGTTGAGTAATGCAGTTTATGTTGTGTAATGTTTCCCGATTATGTGTGCACGCTATTTACCATACAGATAAAAGGTCTAAGATAAGCATGGTGAGCATTTATAGATTTGTAGTCTGTCTTTCAGCTGTACCAATACCTCCACCATGGTTACTGCACGCTTTCTGCTTTCCATTTTACTCTGGGCTTCAAGCTGCCAAGCTTTGGAAAAGTTCATTGGTGCAATCTATGAACATGCCGTCATACTGCCAGATGAGATGCCAAAACCTGTCTCAACACAGGAAGCCCTGCAATTAATGAATAAAAATATGGACATTCTTGAAGAAGCAGTGAAGACAGCAGCAGGCCAGGTACTGTGACTTGTAGCACTCTTTAAGTATAGAGTAAAGACTATTGCTTTAGCAGTCAATAAGAATGTGTTATAAGAGTTGAGACCCAATGTTGACTGATATATGACATTGCTACTAGACTTGAGCGAATTGAGTAGAAGGCGATTCATTGAAAAACTTTATAGCATTAAAATGTATTGGCTCTGTGGAGAAACTTCATCTCGCCTGAAGTCTCGCGAGACTTTGGTGAATTACTACGGTATTCCTATCTGCGTATTTAAAAACATTTTAAATTAGGAATCCAAAGTGGGCTTTGATACTGACTGGTACCTTAGTACCAAAGCCTACTTCAGATTACTATTTTAAAATGTTTTTAAATACGCAGATAGGAATACCATAGTAAGTCTCACGAGACTTCAGGCGAGATGAAGTTTGACTCTAGGGAGCCAATACATTTTAATGCTGTACTGAAACAGCATTAACACCAAAGTTTTTGAACGAATTAACTTCGCATGTGTAAAATCCGAAGTTCCATTTACTCCAGCTTAATTGAAACATGTCTGCTTTGAAATTAAGGACTCCACTTAGGAAACTCCCACCAAAAAATACTAATAAGAAAATGCGCATTGTCTTCTGATTTTTAGCAGTACAGCTGCGCCATATTTGCTGTTGGGGCTTGGCAGCATAAGGGCTGATTCACACAACTGTGCTCAGTCCAGGAAACACAGGCCGTATGTGAAGGGGGCTTTCACATACAGCAGATTTTGGGAGGAATGTATTAAGATGGGAAGATTTTAAGTCAGTTTTGATTTAAATTTGCGCTGGTGGAAAGTTCATTAAATTTATCAAAAGTCAAATTTTTTGTGTGTCCATATGTGGAACCATTCACTTCAATGGGGCAGCAAAAAACCTGAAAAAGACTGGAGTGTCTGTATATCCACATGGCCATTGCACACCATAAATTTTACACGTCCTATAATTGTCCACATTATGGACAAATATAGGAATATTCAATGAGGGGCCGACCCTTCCATATTGCAAAATGCGGAATGCACACAGCGAGTATCAGTGTTTTGCGGACCTGCAATTTGTGGACCACAAAACACCCAACATGTGCATGAGCCCTTAGACAGGTTGTTGTACTTACAATATGCTTCCACTAAGTCCACTGTGGGATGTGGAAATCTACACAGGTGATCAAAATGCTATGTGTGTATCCAGACATCAAAGGTTTCTCCTGGTCACTGGTGCTGTAGAGCCTATGGGGGAGATTTATTAAAACGGCTGTAAAAAAAAAACTGGCTTAGTTGCCCATAGCAACCAATCAGATTCCATCTTTCATTTTCCAAAGGAGCTGTCAAAAATGAAGGATGTAATCTGATTGGTTGCTATGGCCAACTAAACCAGTTTTTCTTGATACCAGTTTTGATAAATCTCCCAGTATAAGTCCTGTACTAGACTTTTTCTGCACCTCTAGATCCTATCTGGCCTGCTTCTGTATGTTTCTCTGATCCTGTTCTGGCTGGATTCTTTTCCAGGACAGGTCTGTCACTTCACATCTTTGTGCTTCCTTCTCTAAGCCCTAGGCTGGACTAGACTGACTTAGACTAAACTGACTCTACAAAGTTCTGCCTCATCTAATAGTGACTAAAAATATGTGCGTTTTTTTACCATGTACATACAGAAATATACCGTAAATGCATATGTGACATGCAGTGGCATATCTCCAATGGAAGCAGACCACGCAGCTGCTATGGGGACCATCGGGAAAAGGGTCGGTCGTGGATCTAAGGCTCGCCTCCTAATTACAATTCAATAGCTACCAGTGCAGAGGAGAAGACAGGGTTAGGAGATGGATGTTTCATGTCATCACCATGTGACCAGTACAGGAAGCCAGAGCATAGCAGTGCAGAGAAATCTGAAGGCCCCATGATGATGTCAATGTGGGATGTCAATGTGAGGGGGAGGACCTCCTATGCTATGCATGGAGTGAATTGGCCGGGTTTGGGGTGGCACTAACGCTATACTGGGCCCCCCAGACACTGTCGAGATGTCACCATATGTTGCTGCTCTCTGGAAGGGTTGGTAAGGCGTGGTGCACACCAATAGGAAATAAGTCCAGAGAGTCAGGGTCTGCAATAAACCAGTGTGCTTATCTACTGGAGAAATTAAGGTGCAAAACAATACAGGGGATGCATAGGGCTGGTTTCTCCATTAGAAATGATTTGATGCTGAGGAAAGGTCTGAGAAAGCTGTCCCTCTCTCTCTCTCTGAAGCCTGTTACCCTGGAAAAAGGTTGGCGATCCAGGGTCTGTGGCAGAGTATCCCCATCTCAATGTCTTCTTCTCGTCACTCAGGTAGTCTGGCAGAGTATCCTCCTCCAAGCATTGTTCCCTAACTGCAGGACACTAGAGCTCTGGCTGCTCTCCTTATATATAGTTTCTGGCTGAAATAGAAACTTCTAGTGGGAGGGGTGGAGTGGAGAAACTCAGCACAAACAGTTACAATGTTACAACTCCCGTCTGTTATAGACTTGCATTAGAGCTTCAATGATACTCAATGGCAATGACACAGCAGTTTCCCCATACAAGTTTTTAGACATAAGGAGTTGATGACTTTGCATCGGGGAAACAGGGGCAAATGTCCACACTTCAAAGTACCCCTGCTCCAGAGCTCTACACGAAGAGAGGTTAGTGGTGTCCTGGGATAACCCATAATAACATTCTAGAAAAGCTGGGAGTTGTAGTACTGTCCTATTATATCCCTATCCATGTTATTTCAACTGATGCCCTACAAGTTACAACAACAGTGTAACAACTCTCTGTATAATGTCTGCTGAGGCCTGTAATAACAACAGTCTGGACATGCTGGTAGTCAGAGGTAGCACTAAAAAAAAAATTCCCAGAAGAGTAAAATTACTCCTCTTACCATTTTTGAGACGTATTTTTAGCGGAGCAGGAGTACAAAAGTTGCAGTAATTCAAATACATAATATGTAGGACTAAAGTAGTTCATATCTGCATTGGAGGCTCCATTTGAGGGCTCTGTTGCAGATTCTGTCAAAAAGACCGGATAAAAAAAGCCTTATATGCAGGATTTTAGGCGCAGGATCCCTAATGGAAATGGATGGATGTCTCCATCATAGTCAGTGGAGTCTGTTCAACTTCTTCCCTGTCACTTAGGCTGGGTTCACATCACATTTTTGTCATGCATTTAATGTACACAAAAAACAGATATATGTTAATGAACGTCTCAGACAGATGCCATACAGTGGCATCCATCACCTTAGGCCCCTTTTACATGGGCGAGTATTCCGTGCGGATGCGATGCGTGAGTTGAATGCATTGAACCCGCACTGAATACCGACCCATTCATTTCTAT
This sequence comes from Bufo bufo, assembly GCF_905171765.1. Lineage (NCBI taxonomy): Eukaryota > Metazoa > Chordata > Amphibia > Anura > Bufonidae > Bufo > Bufo bufo. The sequence goes on along the minus strand of NC_053392.1, from coordinate 374,536,581 downwards.
GGGGCTGTTCACATGAGCAGTGATTTTCACGCATCACTTGTGCGTTGCGTGAAAATCGCAGCATGCTCTATATTCTGCGTTTTTCACGCAACGCAGGCCCCATAGAAGTGAATGGGGTTGCGTGAAAATCGCAAGCATCCGCAAGCAAGTGCGGATGCGGTGCGATTTTCACGCATGGTTGCTAGGTGACAGTCTATTCACTGTATTATTTTCCCTTATAACATGGTTATAAGGGAAAATAATAGCATTCTGAATACAGAATGCTTAGTAGATGATCAATTGAGGGTTAAAAAAAAATAAAAAAATTAACTCACCTTCTCCTCTTGTTCGCGTAGTTCCCGGTCTATTCTTTACTTCTTAAAAGATGAACTACCGGCTAGAACCTGTGGTGACGTCAGATCACATGCTCCAATCACATGGTCCATCACCATGGTGATGGACCATGTGATTGGAGCATGTGATCTGTCGTCACCAAAGGTCCTTTAGCCCACAGCTCATCATTAAAGTAGTAAAGAAGAGACCGGGAACTACGCGAACAAGAGGAGAAGGTGAGTTAATTTTTATTTATTTTTTTAACCCTCAATTGATCACCTACTAAGCATTCTGTATTCAGAATGCTATTATTTTCCCTTATAACCATGTTATAAGGGAAAATAATAACATCTACACAACACCTAACCCAAACCCGAACTTCTGTGAAGAAGTTCAGGTTTGGGTACCAAACATGCGTGATTTTTCTCACGCGAGTGCAAAACGCATTACAATGTTTTGCACTCGCGCGGAAAAATCGCGGGTGTTCCCGGAACGCACCCGCACATTTGCCGCAACGCCCGTGTGAAAGAGGCCTTAGAGTTCTATTGTACATGAAATGTATATATTGGTTTGCTGGACTTTGCAGGATGTAAAAAAACGTGGTATACTACGCTTTCCCATCCTGCAAAGTATACTTTTTTATTTATTGTACAATGGAACTCTATGGTGACAGATGGCATAGTACGGCATCTGTCTGAGGCATCTGTTAACGTATAAGTTTTTTTGTGTGCGTTAAATGTATGACAAAAACCCAGCCTTACAGCACTTCTGTTATTTTTGTTGTTCTGATCATCTAATCGAGCAGAACAATAGAAATATATAGTGGTGATTTGAATGTGGCCTAAGAGGTGGGTATTTATGTAATCTAATTAGCATCTGGTAATTATAGCCAAGTGAAAAAGTACAGTCCAATAAACTGGATCTTCCCTGTACCTTATCACTTGGATATAATGTCCTGCCTGCATTCACTACACGCTGCACCACACACATCACACGCTGCACCACACACATCACACGCTGCACCACACACATCACACGCTGCACCACACACGCTACATCACATACATCACATACATCACACACTGCTTCACATACATTACATGCAGCCAGCCAGTCGCAGGGGCAACACGTGAGGTGCACGGTGGACCGATGAGGGGCCAAATAATATAACACACAGTTCATCAGTTTACTCACGGCTAGCAGAAAGCCTCCCTGGGCTGGCAGCACAGTGTTGAGGTGGACAGCACGAAATCCTCCGGGGCACGCTCTGTGGTAGGAAGCATTAGCCAAGATGGTGGTGGAGGTGCCCTTGATGTTAGGGGTGCTTAGGGTGCTTGTTGCGGCTGAGTTCCTTGATGGTTTTTGTCGTGACGCCAGTACCATTAATGGTGGTACAACCAATAGTGGTAATAATGAGGTAGACAGTGGTAAGGTGCAACTCACAACTTTTACTTTGGATGTCTTAGGTTGCAGCAGTATAAATATGCAGTCTCTTGATGGTACAGAGTTAACTCTGCAAATCCACTGTTTTAGGCTTGTCAGGTTTCGTGGGTTTTGGAGCAGTGGGTTAGGTGTACCTGGTTTCTTTAGATGTGTGGGATCCTATTCCTTGATTTTCCCTACAAGCTGAATATTTTTAGACAGGAAAACTCAACTGTCCCTCAGAAGGTTGGTGTGGCTGCCTGAAGCTATAAATCCTCCACCATGCAAAGGTGTCTGTGGCCCTCAATAATAGCTCTTATCACCGATGAATTCTTAGGAATGCTTGGTTCTTTTCCTGGGAGGCAAACTCTTCTCCTACTGGTCAGGGATGCAAGTCTATAGTCCAGCTACAGAAGAAAAACGCTCTTCTGCGCCTAACATCTGAGTATCACCTACTAGCGAAGTTGGCTCCACTCACTAATATGTGTTATGAAGTCTTCACTCTATCTTTCCTCCCACTAATTCTGATCTGACTCCCTCAGATCTGCTCTCTTCTGAACTACATTTTCCTAGCTATCCTGATCCTCAACTGACTAACTAGGCCTGACCTAGGTATATATATAAGACCTGAACTTTATCCCCATCTAGTGGTGGGATGTATAAATTACACCTAATAGGCCTGTTAACAGGGATTTTGCAGATACATAAATGCAAAGTTATACATTACAACCTAGTGCTACTAATAATATAAAAAGTGCTTTTAAGCAGTGCCCACACACATGTAGTGGGACGCTGCATACACACTGCACTACATACATCACACGCTACCCCACATACATCACACACTGAACCACATACATCACACACTGCACCACATACATCACACATTGCTACACATACATCACACACTTCACCCACATACACCACACGCTGCACCACACACATCACACGCTACATCAAATACATCACACGCTACCCCACATACATCACACACTGAACCACATACATCACACCCTGCACCACATACATCGCACATTGCTACACATACATCACACACTTCACCCACATACACCACACGCTGCACAACACACATCACACGCTACATCAAATACATCACACACTGCACCACACACATCACACACTGCTTCACATACATTACACACTGCGCTACATACATCACACAGTTAGGAATGACCCGGACAGTCCGGGTTTGTAATCCTGTGCCCGGGTACAACCTTTCGCAGACCTGGGCACAGTGATCAGCTGGGAGTGATGCGATGCTAGCCCAGGGCGGCGCTGACTTCAGACACGCCCACCCTCCCTTCTGTTTGGGTTTGGGTTTGGGTTTGGCTTTGGCTTTAAGAAAAGGTGGCAACCCTACACATAGTGCACCACATTCATCACACACTGCTCTACATGCATCACATACTGCACTGCACACATCACACACTGCACCACATATATCACACACTGCACCACATACATCACATACTGCATTGCACACATCACACACTGCACTACATACATCGTACACTGCACTACATACATCACACACTGCACCACATACATCACATACTGCACACATCACACACTGCACCACATACATCACATACTGCACACATCACACACTGCACCACATACATCGTACACTGCACTACATACATCACACACTGCACCACATACATCGTACACTGCACCACTTACATCTCACACTGCACCACATACATCGTACACTCCACCACATACAACGTACACTGCACCACATACATCGTACACTGCACCACATACAACGTACACTGCACCACATACATCGTACACTGCACCACATACATCACACACTGCACCACATACATCGTACACTGCACCACATACATCACACACTGCACCACATACATCGTACACTGCACCACTTACATCACACACTGCACCACATACATCGTACACTGCACCACATACATCACACACTGCACCACATACATCGTACACTGCACTACATACATCACACACTGCACCACATACATCGTACACTGCACTACATACATCACACACTGCACCACATACATCGTACACTGCACCACTTACATCACACACTGCACCACATACATCGTACACTGCACCACTTACATCACACACTGCACCACATATATCGTACACTGCACCACATACATCACACACTGCACCACATACATCGTACACTGCACTACATACATCACACACTGCACCACATACATCGTACACTGCACTACATACATCACACACTGCACCACATACATCGTACACTGCACCACTTACATCTCACACTGCACCACATACATCGTACACTGCACCACATACATCACACACTGCACCACTTACATCACACACTGCACCACATACATCGTACACTGCACTACATACATCACACACTGCACCACATACATCACACACTGCACTACATACATCACATACTGCACTGGACACATCACACACTGCACCACATACATCGTACACTGCACTACATACATCACACACTGCACCACATACATCGTACACTGCACCACTTACATCACACACTGCACCACATACATCGTACACTGCACCACATACATCGTACACTGCACCACTTACATCGTACACTGCACCCCATACATTACACACATTGATAACAATAACATTTGTAAAGCGCTTTTCTCTCATAGGACTCAATGCGCATTGATACATTACATGTTGCTGCTAGCACCCTGTTCTGCACTTGCATCTTGATGTCCGGACTGTAGTCTTCAGCTGCACTGCCACCATGTTTTCTGGTGTCCATGGGCAGAGCACACGGCTCCCCTTACTATAGCAACCCCTGGGAGCAGCCTCCCCAAATGAGCTTTGCTGTTAGTTGTTTCAGACAGCAGCAGTATTGCAGTGCTACTTGTGCCGTTCACAGCGTGCCCTGTGCTGATGAAAGGCAGGATAAAGTCTAAAACGTATTGGTACATCATAGATGTTTTCCAGGGAGTAAAAAGGCCTGAAGAGGTGTGTAGGACACTTGTATATTGTATGTTGATGCCCAATTATAACAATCTGGGCATGATGGGGGTTGTAGTTCTCTCCTCTTAAAACCCTCACCGAGTAATGTCAGCTGATGCTCTATAATAATAATCTGGACATCATGGGAGCTGTAGTTCCCTCCTCTTATCCCCGTTCCTTGTAATGTCCAATAATTACAGCCTCAACATGCTGGAAGTTGTAGTTCTCTCCTCTTTTACCCCTCCGTGTATTGCCCTCTAATTTCCAATAACATCCCAGTCATGTTGAGACTTGTAGATCTCTTGTTAGGGTCCATTCACATGTCCATAGAATGGGTCCGGATCCGTTCCGCAACGTTGTGGAATGAATCCGGACCCATTCATTCTCTATGGGGCCAGAAGAGATGCGGAGAGCACACAGTGTGATGTCCGCATCCGCATTTCCAGAACGTGGCCCCGATCTTCTGGTCCGTGGCTTCTGAAAAAAATAGAACATGTTCTATTCTTGTCCGCAATTGCGGACAAGAATAGGCAGTTCTATGGGGGTGCCGGCTGGGTGTATTGCGGATCCGCAATACACTACAGACGTGTGAATGGACCCTTACTATGTTGATGATCTGCAGCATGTGAGGTGTGTGTTAGGCTTTGTTCACATCTGCACTAGTGACTTTAGATGTTCTGCTCTGTTGTAGGAGAACAACAATGAAAATATCAGTAGTGCTAGATCTGGCTCATCATGGACGACAACGCCTGATGGGTCCCTCTGACTATGATGAGGCCTGATGGGTTTCCATCATGGAGCCTGGCAGGCTGCAAAATTGTGTAGAGCATTTATGACCTGATCTGCAGCAGATGCTCCTAACCACAGTTGTGATCAAAGCCTTATGTGTTCTGTAGCATCAGATGATCATGTTCTGCAGCAGCTGATATGTGTATCATGAGGTTCTGCAACAGCTGAGATGTGTATTATGATGTTCTACAGCAGCTGAGGTGTGCATTATGATGTTCTGCAGCAGCTGAGGTGTGCATTATGATGTTCTGCAGCAGCTGAGGTGTGTATTATGATGTTCTGCAGCAGCTGAGGTGTGCATTATGATGTTCTGCAGCAGCTGAGGTGTGCATTATGATGTTCTGCAGCAGCTGAGGTGTGTATTATGATGTTCTGCAGCAGCTGAGGTGTGTATTATGATGTTCTGCAGCAGCTGAGGTGTGTATTATGATGTTCTGCAGCAGTAGAGGTGTGTATTATGATTTTCTGCAGCAGTAGAGGTGTGTATTATGATGTTCTGCAGCAGCTGAGGTGTGTATTATGATGTTCTGCAGCAGTAGAGGTGTGTATTATGATTTTCTGCAGCAGCTGAGGTGTGTATTATGATTTTCTGTAGCAGTAGAGGTGTGTATTACGATGTTCTTCGGCAGCTGAGGTGTGTATTATGATGTTCTGCAGCAGCTGAGGTGTGTATTATGATGTTCTGCAGCAGCTGAGGTGTGCATTATGATGTTCTGCAGCAGCTGAGGTGTGCATTATGATGTTCTGCAGCAGCTGAGGTGTGTATTATGATGTTCTGCAGCAGCTGAGGTGTGTATTATGATGTTCTGCAGCAGCTGAGGTGTGTATTATGATGTTCTGCAGCAGTAGAGGTGTGTATTATGATTTTCTGCAGCAGTAGAGGTGTGTATTATGATGTTCTGCAGCAGCTGAGGTGTGTATTATGATGTTCTGCAGCAGCTGAGGTGTGTATTATGATTTTCTGCAGCAGTAGAGGTGTGTATTATGATGTTCTGCAGCAGCTGAGGTGTGTATTATGATGTTCTGCAGCAGCTGAGGTGTGTATTACGATGTTCTTCGGCAGCTGAGGTGTGTATTAGGAGGTTCTGCAGCAGCTGAGGTGTGTATTATGATGTTCTGCAGCAGCTGGGGTGTGCATTATGATGTTCTGCAGCAGCAGGGGTGTGCATTATGATGTTCTGCAGCAGCTGAGGTGTGTATTATGATGTTCTGCAGCAGCTGAGGTGTGCATTATGATGTTCTGCAGCAGCTGAGGTGTGTATTATGAGGTTTTCCAGCAGTAGAGGTGTGTATTATGATGTTCTGCAGCAGCTGAGGTGTGTATTATGATGTTCTGCAGCAGTAGAGGTGTGTATTATGATTTTCTGCAGCAGTAGAGGTGTGTATTACGATGTTCTTCGGCAGCTGAGGTGTGTATTATGATGTTCTGCAGCAGCTGAGGTGTGTATTATGATGTTCTGCAGCAGCTGAGGTGTGCATTATGATGTTCTGCAGCAGCTGAGGTGTGCATTATGATGTTCTGCAGGAGCTGAGGTGTGTATTATGATGTTCTGCAGCAGCTGAGGTGTGTATTATGATGTTCTGCAGCAGCTGAGGTGTGTATTATGATGTTCTGCAGCAGTAGAGGTGTGTATTATGATTTTCTGCAGCAGTAGAGGTGTGTATTATGATGTTCTGCAGCAGCTGAGGTGTGTATTATGATGTTCTGCAGCAGCTGAGGTGTGTATTATGATTTTCTGCAGCAGTAGAGGTGTGTATTATGATGTTCTGCAGCAGCTGAGGTGTGTATTATGATGTTCTGCAGCAGCTGAGGTGTGTATTACGATGTTCTTCGGCAGCTGAGGTGTGTATTAGGAGGTTCTGCAGCAGCTGAGGTGTGTATTACGATGTTCTTCGGCAGCTGAGGTGTGTATTATGATGTTCTGCAGCAGCTGGGGTGTGCATTATGATGTTCTGCAGCAGCTGAGGTGTGTATTATGATGTTCTGCAGCAGCAGAGGTGTGCATTATGATGTTCTGCAGCAGCTGAGGTGTGTATTATGAGGTTTTCCAGCAGCTGAGGTGTGAATTATGATGTTCTGCAGCAGCTGAGATGTGTATTAGGAGGTTCTGCAGCAGTTGAGGTGTGTATTAGGATTTTCTGTAGCAGTAGAGGTGTGTATTACAATGTTCTTCAGCAGCTGAGGTGTGTATTAGGAGGTTCTGCAGCAGCTGAGGTGTGTATTAGGAGGTTCTGCAGCAGCTAAGGTGTGTATTAGGAGGTTCTGCAGCAGCTGAGGTGTGTAATTTAAGAAGTTTTGCAGCAGCTGAGCTCTGTATCATGAGATTCTGCAGCAGTCAGAGAAACACCAGTTGTGAATGACTGGATTAAATCATTTAGTATTCTTTGTCTGCACCTTGTAAAGTGTTTTAAAATTCAGTTTTTTTGTAATTAAGGTAGTGTTAATTATTTCTACCACCTTGTCCCATCCCTTTTCCTCTGTCAGCACACACTGCACTGGGACCTGACTGCTCAAACCAGACCTGACCCCATCCAGCAGCATCAAAAGTCCAGAGGACCCAGTCCAGCGCTCTGAAGATCTACCCCAGCCCTGACTGTGGCAGCCACAGTGACAGCCGGCTAAAGAGGCACATGCAGTGAGTCAGCACTGGAGGGAGGGGAGGAGGGTGAAACAGCAGCAGGCAGCCGTTCATGGGGGCACAGTGGGGTATGGCACACTATATAAAAAGCAGCAGCTGGCACAGTCCATGGGGGAAGGATTGCACACTATATAAAAAGCAGCGGTCATGGTTTATCGAGTAAGGTTAGGTGCACGCGATGATATTCCGGTATTCTGTTCCAGTGTAGCCAAGGCAGGTAGTGGGAGGGGCTAGGGGTAGGTAGTCGGACGGGACAAGGAATGGGGCCTCATTTAGATTCTGGCTGTGATTTCTATGTACGCCCCTGATGACATGACAAATATATTTTTGCACTTTGTGTATATGGCGAATCTTCAAGCAGGATGCTACACGTAAACTTATAGCTTACATCTGGAGGTGGCGTTTTTGCCTAAAATATGCACTCAAAATGAATGTCAAGAAAATGCATCAAAAGTGCAAAACATGCCATAAAATAAATCTATGTGCAACCCCAGCTTTAGATTTGGGTTAGGCCCCCTGCACACGACCCTAGGTGTCCCGTTGCCGTATTAGTTGCCGGATCCGCAATACACAGGCACCGTTCGGTGTGCATTTCGCATCACGGATGCGGACCCATTCACTTCAATTGGTCCGCAAATCCGAAGATGCGGAATGGTGCAGAACGGAAGCACAGAACAGAACCCCGTGGGGTTTCGTCCCGTACTTCCGTTCTGCAAAAAGATAGAACATGTCCTATCTTTTTGCGGAACGGGCGGATCGCAAAACGGGCGGATCGTGGACTCTTTAAAGTGAATGCTGCCCCACAGTCGGTGTTCGTGCATTGCGGCCAGCAGCACGGCCACGGGGCGCACACTTTTTTGCTTTCCGTCCTGGGGATGCGGAGCAAAACAGATCCGTCATGACCCCAATGCAAGTCAATGGGGATGTATCCGTTTTCTCTGGCACAATCTGCCACAATAAAAAATGGATCTGTCCCCCATTGTCTTTCAATGGAGTTAATGACGGATCCGTTTTGGCTATGTTAAAAATATGTTAAGGATAATACAACCGGATCTGTTCATAACAGATGCAGATGGTTGTATATTCAGTAACGGAAGCGTTTTTGCTGGACCCTGCCGGATCCAGCAAAAACGCTAGTGTGAAGGTAACCTTAGTTGCCCATGGCAACCATCTTTCATATTTCATTTTTTCAGAGAATCATTGGAAAATGAAAGGTGGAATCTGATAGTTTGCTATGGCCATTAAGCCAGTTTTCCTTTACACTAGTTTTGATAAATCATCCCCTCAGTCCGTCCTTTAGGCTACATGCACACAAACGTATTTTGTTTCCGTGTCCGTTCCGTTTTATTTTTTTTGCGGATAGGATGCGGACCCATTCATTTCAATGGGTCCGCAAAAAAAAAAAAGTGTACTATCCGCATCCGTATGTCCATTCTGTAGCCCCGCAAAAAAATAGAGCATGTCCTATTCTTGTCCGTTTTGCGGACAAGGATAGGCATTATTACAATGGTTCTGCAAAAAAAAAAGATGCCATACGGACATCACCAGTTTTTTTGGGGGGATCCGCAATTTGCGGACTGCAAACCACATACGTTCTTGTGCATTTAGCCTAAGGCTCCATTCACACGTCCGCAAAATGGGTCCGCATCCTTTGCGCAATTTTGCGGAAAGTGTGCGGACCCATTCATTCTCTATGGGGACGGAATGGATGCGGACAGCACACAGTGTGCTGTCTGCAGCCGCAATTGCGGAGCGCGCCCCCGATTTTGGGTACGCAGCTCCGCAAAAAGATAGAGCATGTCCTATTCTTGTCCGCAGCTTGCGGACAAGAATAGGCATTTCAATGGGGGTGACGGGCTGGTGTGTTGCGGACCCGCAATTTGCGGGTCCGCAACACATCACGGACGTGTGAATAGAGCCTTACAAGGGTGTTTTCACACATGAATTTGGCACTGGTGCAGCAGTGGTAGTGGCCCTGTTGTAGTGTCACAGTGTTCTAACTCAGGCCGTCGCTCCATGGGGTCCTTTGCAGTGAAAGTTGTAGCACTGAAGAATGAGGCCAGTGTTGAATGTAGCAAAATCCTTTTTACTAAGTGCAATGTAGAACTTAAAATACTTACTGTAGCAGAAGACTTTAGTGCAATTCTTCTCTGGCACCAGCTGAAGAGGTATGGTGACAGATTGAATGGATGTAGTTCTTCACTTCTATGTTGCTGATTAGAATGCTGCTCGTTTGCGTATTGCCGAACTGGCGAACATATGGCGATGTCCGCCGGCGCCATATTCTTTTACATTGTGAAGAACTTTGACCCATGACAGATCCATCAGGTGCTACAGTACAGCCAATTGAGATGTTTCAGCACATGGACACCCCCTACCTTATAAATAAACCTGGTCTGGCCGCCATTTTATATTCAGTCTTTTGCCAGTGTAGGGAGAGGTTGCTGTGTGGAGCAGGGACAGGCTGTTAGGGACACCAAACGCTAGCTAATAGGGCCACAAAAGTCCTTTTAAGGACCGGTATAGGTGTGCTATCGATAGGTGTGACTTACTGAGGGGTGTAATATACTTATAATATACTTTCTAACATAGAAAGTATTAGGGTTGTCCCGATACCACTTTTTTAGGACCGAGTACAAGTACCGATACTTTTTTTCAAGTAGTCACCGATACCGAATACCGATACTTTTTTTAAATGTCATGTGACCGTTTTGGGGGATCTGTGGATCTGTGGATGACGCACTGTCATGTGGGGGATCTGTGGATGGCACTGTTATGGGGGACCTGTGGATGGCACTGTTATGGGGGATCTGTGGATGGCACTGTTATGGGGATCTGTGGATGGCACTGTTATGGGGGATCTGTGGATGGCACTGTTATGGGGGATCTGTGGATGGCACTGTTATGGGGGATCTGTGGATGGCACTGTTATGGGGGATCTGTGGATGGCGCTGTTATGGGGATCTGTGGATGGTGCTGTTATGGGGGATCTGTGGATGGCACTGTTATGGGGATCTGTGGATGGCACTGTTATGGGGATCTGTGGATGGCACTGTTATGGGGGATCTGTGGATGGCACTGTTATGGGGGATCTGTGGATGGCACTGTTATGGGGATCTGTGGATGGTGCTGTTATGGGGGATCTGTGGATGGCACTGTTATGGGGATCTGTGGATGGCACTGTTATGGGGGATCTGTGGATGGCACTGTTATGGGGGATCTGTGGATGGCACTGTTATGGGGATCTGTGGATGGTACTGCTATGGGGTGGGATATCTGTGGATGGCATTGTTATGGGGTGGGGGGATCTGAGGATGGCATTGTTATTTGGTGGGGGATCTGTGGATGGTGCTGTTATAGGGGATCTGTGGATGGAACTGTTATGGGGAGGATCTGTGGATGACACTGCTATATGTCATCCACAGATCCCCCTCATAACAGTGTCCCCCAATACACCGGGCCCCGCCGCTCACCGAAGTATTTATAAACGTGAATCCTTATCCTGTTGTTAAGTTGAACTAACGCTGCCCTCTCCCATGTTCCCCTGTATCCCCCTGTATCTCCACAGCACTTACTTAAGCTTCCATAGCAGGCAGAGCGGACGGCACCAGTAACGTCACTCACTGACGTCGCGCGTCTGCTCCGCCTGCTTCACTCATAAAGTGGGCGGAGCAGGCGCTCTACGTCAGTGAGTGACGTTACTGCTGCCGTCTGCTCTGCCTGCTATGGAAGCTTAAGTAAGTGCTGTGGGGATACAGGGGAACATGGGAGAGGGCAGCGTTAGTTCAACTTAACAACAGGATAAGGATTCACGTTTATAAATACTTCGGTGAGCGGCGGGGCCCGGTGTAAGAGTACAGTGACTGCACCGGGCCCCGCCCATAGTTACGCCCATAGTATTCTATTTATGTATCGGGGCGGGGTATCGGCGGCTGAGTACCGCCGAGAAAACTCGGAATCGGTCCCGATACCGATACTAGTATCGGTATCGGGACAACCCTAGAAAGTATATTATAGTGCATTTAGGTATTGCAGCATTTGTTTGCGGTTCTGCTGCGTTACTGCAGCTACACAGAGTGACAAACGCTGTTGGAACAAATAATTTCAACTGGTGCGATATACCAGTTGCCCCCCAAAAAAGTGTTTGAGGCAGGGGTATTATATACCAATGATATACTTTCTATATAGTGCATTTGGGTAGTGCAGCATTTGTTTGCGGTTTTGCTGCGTTACCGCAGCTACACAGAGTGACAAACGCGATTGGAACAAATAATTTCTACTGGTGTGATATATCAGTTGCCCCCCCAAAGTGATTGAGGCAGGGGTGTTCTATACCAATAACATACTTTCTGCATTTGGGTAGTGCAGCATTTGTTTGCAGTTTTGCTGCTGTAAAATTGATATCCAATGACCGTGTAATCTACCTCCAGCCACATACTTGTTCTTTTCTGTACGGTGAATGAATAATTGTTGGGGCCTCGGAGGAATTCAACACCAGTGACGACCACAAGTTATCAAATTTCAACTATTATCATTAGTTTTTATTTCAAGAGGGGGGATTTCGTTAGCCATGTTTTTAATCCAATTTTATATTTTTAGTTCTTTTAAACATATGTATTTGACCTGTATTTGTACTGGCCTGCAGTAAAATTGATATCCATTGACCGTGTAACATACCTCTAGCCACATAATCAGAACATAATGTACCTCGAGCAACATAATCAGAATTTCTTTTATGTCAGGTGAATGCCTAATTTATAAGGCCCGTACTCCCTTGTCCTAAAGTAAAATTTTTCTAGGCTCCAATAGGGCACATTTCAGAGAATTTCCCTTTAAGACGCATAAAAATATCCCCTGATTAAGATACATATTTTTGGAATTTTTGTCATTGATCCCCGTCTAGTATGTCACTGTCCATGTTGTGGGACTATTTGTGCTCTTCTACTAAGTATTTTGTGGCTGCAAATATGAGTTGTAGGTTTTTCAGGTTCGTCTGCCATTAAAATGAATGGGGCCCACCACGAACTTGCGGTTCGTGAACATTTGATCACGTTCACGCGATCGCGTTTGCGAACCGTCCCGGCCAATGTTCGTCCATCACTATTGCTGGCTAGTGATGAGCGGCAGGGGCTATATTCGAATTCCTGATATTTCACGAATATTTGGGCAAATATTCGTCATATAATTGCGAATTCGAGATTATTTTCTTGATTGCGAAAATCTGCAATGTAATATTCGTGTAATGCATGTGAAATACAGGCGTGGGTCACTTTTGCTAAATTTTCCAAGCTGCTAGAAGTTTCCTGAGACTGGAGAAAATGGTTGGCACGGCAGAACATTAAAAATGGCTTTATATGCAGTTAGAGTGCTCCAATATATTTGTGATTGCGCAAATCGGCACTAACGATGCAAATATTTTGGTACAGTACGTGAAACTTCAAATTTTTGCAGTTCTGCATGCATTTGTGGACAGCAGAACCTATCACACTACCTAACACACTGCACTGCAACAGCTACACTATATCAGGATATAACCTACACTGACTATCCCTCACTAACTATCTGTATTATATATATATGAGCTATCTAACTATCTATCTAATGTAATGAGTGGAAAGCACAGAGCACAGCAATGACACTGCTGTCTCTCTCAGAACTTAAAAAAACTGTAGAAAATGGCTGCTGGGGAGGTTCTTATATAGTAAGGGGTAGGCAACTTTCCTATTGGTTGCTAGGGATGTTGCTAAGCTCAGATAAATACATTGCAGCCTTCTCATTGGCCCACAAGCAAGAAGCGAGGTTACTGATGAAAAAAAATCTAGAATGTTCGAAATTACGAATATATATCACTATATTCTACATATTCACAAATTCTCGAAGTGCCGATATTCGCGATTCGAATATTCGTGATCAACACTATTGCTGACCTAGTGGTTGTTTGGTGATGAGGGTGTCTTTAGTCCCTCACCTCAAAGCAGTTTCTGTAGAAGCGATGTCACAGTTCACTTTGCTGTATGGGATCTCAAAGCTTCACATGAGTCCTTCCTTCAGTTCTTGAAAATGGGTGCTGTAAGAGCTACTTCCCAACTCTATGGCAGGGGAGGGATAATTTGGGTCTTGAACTTTACTTAGAGGGAAAGCAATAACGGTTATTGGGAGTGGACACTCTATGAGCTGCTTTCTCACTCCCCCACTATCTGGACAGGACCTCTCTGGTCCTCTCTGACAATAGATTCCTGAACTACTCTAGACTTCCCCCTCCTGGCAGGAAGTCAGACCAGCCTACTTAATCAGGAGGAGTGGAACAGGGTAGTTAAGCCCTGTTACAGCCAACCACTGACAACTAGTGTTGAGCGAACTTCTGTTTTAAGTTCGGCGTCTAAAATTCGGCTTCCGGTTAGCGGAGAATCCCGATATGGATTCCGAATTCCGTTGTGGTCCGTGGTAGCGGAATCAATAATTGGCCATTATTGATTCCGCTACCACGGACCACAACGGAATTCGGAATCCATATCGGGATTCTTCGCTAACCGGAAGCCGAACTTTAGACGCCGAACTTAAAACAGAAGTTTGCTCAACACTACTGACAACCAATACCTCCGCCTGCTAGATAAGATGACCGTGCCTGTGACATTACATTGAATTGTATATAAAATATTTAAGAATTCAGCAAATAAAGAACACAAAAGTAGTACCCCCAGGTCTGGGGTATTACACTGGCATTTTATTAACAGTAAAAAATGCAATCATTTCTGCCTCCTTTGATTTTGGCATGTTTTTGTGACGGTTTTTACAAATGGTGTATCTTACCTATAACTTTTTCTTCATGACTTTTTCCACCTATCGAGAAAGTGTCATCAAAATGCCTGAAAACATGCCAAGAGTTACAGTGTGCTGCATTTTTGAAAAGAAGGCAGAAAGACAAAAACACCACCTACTGCTAACAAAGCGAGCGAGTTTTCCGTGCGGGTGCAATGTGTGACGTTAACACATAGCACCCACACTGAATCCTGACCCATTCATTTCAATGGGTCTGTGTACATGAGCGTTTTTTTTTCCCGCATCAGTTCTGCGTTGCGTGAAAAACGCAGCATGTTCTATAGTCTGCTTTTTTCACACAGCCCTGGCCCCATAGAAGTGAATGGGGCTTCAGTGAAAAACACATTGCATCCGCAAGCAAGTGCGGATGCAATGCGTTTTTCACTGATGGTTGCTAAGAGATGTTTGTAAACCTTCAGTTTTTGTCATGCGCGTGAAAAACGTATCAGAAGGCATTGCACCTGCGTGGAAAAAACTGAACGCAATCGCAGACAAAACTGACTGAACTTGCTTGCAAAATGGTGCGAGTTTCACTGAATGCACCCTGAACGCATCCGGAGCCAATCCGTCACGCTCGTGTGAAAGAAGCCTTAGGCTATGTATAGGTGATATTTTTTCCACGGATTTTAGAGCAGATTCCTCTCCAAAATTCCTGGTGGATGTCAATACATGGACACCATTGGAAACCACAATGAGAATCTAAATGAGTGGCTAAAACTACTTGTGGCTCTTCTGCATTCAAATTCAAATCCAGCGGCTTTCTACCATAGAGTCCATGGTAGATTTTGACATTGGTAAAATCTGCAGTGTGAACATAGCCAAAGGGCTCGTTCACACGACCGTATGTCTTTTTGAGTGTTTTGCGAGATGTTTTTCCCGGATCTGTTTTTCCTTTTTTTTTTTTTTTAGTAGTGTATCCGGTTCTGTTCCGTTTTTCCGTATGGCATATACAGTATACAGTAATTACATAGAAAAAATTGGGCTGGCCATAACATTTTCAATAGATGGTTCCGCAAAAATTGAACGGATATGGAAGACATACGGAGTACATTCCGTATGTGTTCCATTTTTTTTGCGGACCCATTGACTTGAATGGAGCCACGGAACGTGATTTGCGGGCAATAATAGGACATGTTCTATCTTTCAACGGAACAGAAATACGGAAACGAAATGCATACGGAATACATTCCATTTTTTTTTTGCTGACCCATTGAAATGAATGGTTCCGTATATGGAAAGCAAAAAACGGCCCGTACACGGAACGCAAAAAACGTTCGTGTGAACGAGCCCTAATTGTCGTCCTTCTATATCCATTCCTGGCTTTAGCCTTATGCCTCATTCACACGTCAGTATTTTGGTCAGTCATTTCCATCAGTGATTGTGAACCAAAACCAGGACTGGAGCCTACACAGAAGGTGTAAGGAAAAGATCTGCTCCTGTTCCGTGTTTAGAGCCGCACCTAGTTTTGGCTCAAAATCATTGATGGAAATCAGTGACTGTGAGGCTTCATGCACATGGCCGTTGCCCAGTCATGCCCGCAAACAGCGGGTCCGCAATGTATGGGCCCCGGCCGTATGCATACTGCATCGCGGATGCAGTATGCAATCCGGAAGGTGTGGTACAGAACCAGGGCCGTTTCTAGGGGCGGGCGGGACGGGCGTCCGCCCGGGGCGCTGTCAGAAGGGGGCGCCAGCAGGGGCGCCCTCTTGTCGTTTCTCTGCCGTGCGCCCTGGCTCCCTCCCTCTGACATCTCGCCTGACCTGCGCCCGAGTGCCGACTAGTCCTCTCACTCTTCAGACAGTGCGGGCGGCACTTACTGACGTCACGCGCCTGCTCCTCCCACTAGGCGGCGCAGGCGCGTGACGTACAGTGAGTGAGTGAGCGCCGCACTGCCTGCCTGTTACCGCCCGCCCTGACCCCCTGAGCAGTGCTGATGCCTGCTGTGAGGTGAGTGATGGTCGGGGGGGCATTAATTACAATGGGGGGGGGGGCATTAATTACAATGGGGGGGGGCATTAATTACAATGGGGGGGCATTAATTACAATGGGGGGGCATTAATTACAATGGGGGGGGCATTAATTACAATGGGGGGGGGCACTGTGGGAGACATGAAAATGGGGGCCACTGTCACTGTGGAACACATTAAGTTTAATAAGGATCACTATGGACATTATTTAGAATGGAGGCTGCTGTGGGTGTCATTACTCATTATAACTATGTCTGATAGGCCTAGTCCTGAGCTGAGTTATATTACCTGTATAATAATGTACCCATCCCTGATACCCCTTAGTTATATTACCCCGCTGGAGTAATATAACTAAGGGGTATCAGGGTACATTATTATACAGGGCAGGGTAATATAACTCAGGACTAGGCCTATCAGACATTATACAGTTATAATGACACCCACAGCAGCCTCAATTCTAAATAATGTCCATAGTGATCCTTATTAAAAATAATGTCCCCCCACAGGCAGGCAGTGCGGGCGGCGGCGCTCACTCACTGTACGTCACGCGCCGCGTGACGTACAGTAGTGAGGTGAGCACCGCCGCCCGCACTGCCTGCCTGTTACTGCCCGCCTGGAGCAGTGCTGAGAAAGAAGCCTGCTGTGAGTGAGAGCCTGAGTCTGTGGGTCACTGTGACCGTCCGTGCAATGTGGTTCCACATTTTTTACAATGGGGAGACACTTATTTCATCGAGCAGTTTTGAGGGGGGGGGGGGGGAGTTTTTTTGACACTCGCCCTGAGAGAAATTTTACCTAGAAACTGCACTGTACAGAACGGAGGCACAGAGTGGTTCAGTGGGGTTTCTCTCCATGCCTCCCCACTGCAAAAAAATTTAACTAGTTCTTTTTTTTTGTGATGCGGACAGATCCATCTGCGGCAGCCACAAGGATGTTGTCTGTGCATTGGGGACTGCAAATTGAGACCCCAATGCACTGAACGGACGCGCAGCGGCCGTGTGCATGAGGCCTGACTGTGAATAAGGCATTTGGCTTCTGAAAATCCATCAAAAATCCTAAATGTTGAAACCAACCTAAATGAAACTGGGTTTTATTTTTGCTGACTTTTGTGTTTTTTGCTAATTAATTTGGAGATGCGTTTTATGGCTTTATCTTTCAATGGGGGTTAATCCTTTTTTCCATGCAGAATTTGTGGTAATAACGGGTAGATTGACAAAGTCTGTGGGTGAAGCAAAATGAAACTGTCAAGACACGCAGCAGATTTATCACAATGGATCAGGAAGGATGCTAAATGTGGTGCATGGTGCGCACAAAAATCTGCCTACATTTTTGCATATAAATGGGATTACAAAAACTCCAAATCTGTCAAGATCCACATTAGAAATCTGAGGCTTACATTTGGATTTCTGTGTCAGATGTGACATGGGTGTATAGCAGATGAGAATGAGGATTAGGCTACATTCACATATGCGTTTTTGCTGTCCGGCTTTCAGATCCGCCATGGGATCTCAAAACCACAGCAAAACGCATCTGTTTGAATAATACAACTGGCTGCATCTGTTCAGAATGGATCTCATTGTATTATATCGAAAATGAACATTGTAACATTGTAAAACCATTGTAAGTCAATGGGCGCCATGTCCAAAAAGAAAAAAAAAACTGATCTGGCACCATTGACTTACATGGTTTTTGGTTGTGGATCCGGCATGTTCAGTTTCACATGACGCACACAAAAACGCTGCTTGCTTCACAGTGCATTTAGATCAAATTAAGCTGTTTATGCTGGAGATCTCTTCCTTCTTCTTCTTTCACTGATAGGACATGATCATTGTCCACCATCTTACAGCTTGCTGTGCAGTCACAGGTCACTGATTCTACCCTTCTCCAAGTTGCGAGGGACACAATGAAAAGCTGTAGCTGTTAGTCTCAGCCTCGGACTAAAAAGATATGTTTTGTATTGCCCCTTTTATTTATTTTTAAAAATTTGTTTTGTTTGCTTTGCATGCTCTGCATTCACATAAGCATTTTACACTGAAAGTTTTTTTTTTTTTTTTCCTAGGGAGCTCATTTGATTGTTACACCAGAAGACGGTATTTATGGTTGGAGATTTACAAGAGAAACAATAAATCCATTCCTGGAAGATATTCCTAACCCCAATGTTAACTGGATACCATGCTCTGACCCTGAAAGGTACACAAATACAATGGTCTGCCTAAAATACATTTTCATAAATGTATTTTTTAAAAATCAAAAATCAAAAAGTACAATATTTTAGGAATAGTCTTCAAGAAATTGTAAAATATTTAGAGATTTTATGTCTTTGTTAAAGGGGTTGTCCGGGTTCAGAGCTGAACCCGGGCATCCCTCCATTTTCCCCCCGGCAGCCCCCCTGACTTGAACATTGGAGAAGTTCATGCTCTGATACTCTCCTTTGCCCTGCGCTAAATCGCGCAGGGCAAAGGCATTATTTGGAGATCCGGGGGCTGCCAGGAACCCCGGTGATGTCACCGTCCCCGATGGGCGGGATTTAGCGCTGCTCTAGCCAGTAAAACGGCTAGGGCAGCGCTAAAGCCCGCCCATCAGAGCCAGTGACGTCACCGAACACACTGCCGGGCGGAAGTTTCCGCCCGGCAGTGTGTTATTGAAAACAAGAGAACCCGTGCCCTGCGCGATCTAGCGCAGGGCAAGGAAGTGCATCGGAGCATGAGATGCTTCGATGCTAGGCTCAGGGGGGCTGCCTGGGTGAAAATAAGGGTATGTCTGGGTTCAGCTCTGAACCCGGACAACCCCTTTAACCTGGTTTGTATCGCCATAAAATACTAAAACAATAAATTTTTAATATACACTACAAAGATTCCTTTTCCTATTTGTGAGTCTTTTCTGTGACTGTGATTCCCCTTCTCCTCTGTTTAGTATTAATGGATTATGGAAATGTTTGGATTTATTCAATAGAATTCCTATCAGGAAAGGTTCCAGCTATTTGGGCCATCCGCAAATGCGGATGCCGACAGCACATTCCGCCCCCATTGAAAATGAATAGGTCTGCGCCCGTTCCGCAAAATTATGGAACGGATGCGGACCCATTTTGAGGACGTGCGAATGGACCCTAAGTGGTTGTTGAGAACCAACAGTGGCTACTCTAGGAACAATATATAGGGGGGGCACAAAGATACCACAGTCAAAATTGGGGGGGCAAAAACAAAATAAGTATATATAAATAAGATTACAAAATACGAGAGAATTGCGTTCTGCAGGGATACATTTATAATAAAACTATTTACTTACAAAAGAAGCTAGTCAGTCGTCTGCTGTGCCGTCCTCTGCTTGCTTCCGCGGATTCTTTCCCCTTCTTTCTGTCTCTCGTCAGTGCGCAGGCGCACTGTTATGGTGGATCTGTGGAAGACACACTGTTATGGGGGCATCTGTGGATGACACTGTTATTATGCCTCTTATTAGCCCTCATTATGCCTCTCATCACTCCAGAGGCGTATCTAGTGAAAATGGCGCCTATGGCAAGCACTGAAACTGCGCCCCTGTCAAAATATTTTAAACCCATCTTTCAGATAACCTTAACAAAAAAAAAAACACGATAGCTCTTTTGTAGAACCCCCATAAAAACTTAGTTACTTGACTTGGCCCT
This sequence comes from Bufo bufo, assembly GCF_905171765.1. Taxonomy (NCBI): domain Eukaryota; kingdom Metazoa; phylum Chordata; class Amphibia; order Anura; family Bufonidae; genus Bufo; species Bufo bufo. The sequence continues at coordinate 374,515,999 of NC_053392.1, read as the reverse complement.
TGGGGATCTCGGACGCCACTTCAACACTTTGGCCGGGGGCTCGGCGGAGCTGATGTTGTGCTTTAACCTAATGACAAAGATTTCATAATAAGGATTTGGAGAAAGGGCAGAGGGATAGCAGAGCAGGGAGAGGCTGGTGCTGCTACTAGGGGGTCATACCATGGGGGAGTAATAAAGCCCACCATAATGCCCCCCCAGTAGTAATAATTCTCCTTATAATATGCAAAACATTTGTAATGCCCCCAGTTGAGCTAATGTTCCCATAATGTGCCAATATAAAATACCCCTTCTCAGTGCCCCCGTAGATGACCCCCATAGTGCCCCCCCCTTCCCCATAGTACCCACCATAATGTGTCCCAGTATAAAATGCCCCTATACAGAGCCCCCATATAAAATATCTTCTTTTTTAGCCTCAGTAGATGCCCCTATAGTGCCCCCCAATAATCTGCAGTAAGATGTGCCCCCATAGATGCCCCCAATCATGTGCCAGTAATAAGAGCCCCCCCACCATCATGTGCCAGTAGCCAGAGCCCCCCCATATCATGTCAGTAGCCAGAGCCCCCCCATATCATGTGTCAGTAGCCAGAGCCCCCCATATCATGTGCCAGTAGCCAGAGTGCCCCCAATCATGTGCCAGAAATAAGAGCCCCCCCACCATCATGTGCCAGTAGCCAGAGCCCCCCATATCATATGCCAGTAGCCAGAGCCCCCCCATATCATGTGCCAGTAGCCCCCCTTATGTGCCAGTAGCCCCCCTATGTGCCAGTAGCCCTCCTTATCATGTGCCAGTAGCCCCCCTTATCATGTGCCAGTAGCCCCCTTATCATGTGCCAGTAGCCCCCCTTATCATGTGCCAGTAGCCCCCCTTATCATGTGCCAGTAGCCCCCCATATCATGTGCCAGTAGCCAGAGCCCCCCCCCCCATATCATGTGCCAGTAGCCAGAGCCCCCCCCCCCACCATCATGTGCCAGTAGCCAGAGCCCCCCCATATCATGTGTCAGTAGCCAGAGCCCCCCCATATCATGTGTCAGTAGCCAGAGTGCCCCCATATCATGTGCCAGTAGCCAGAGCCCCCCCATATCATGTGCCAGTAGCCCCCCTTATGTGCCAGTAGCCCCCCTATGTGCCAGTAGCCCTCCTTATCATGTGCCAGTAGCCCCCCTTATCATGTGCCAGTAGCCCCCTTATCATGTGCCAGTAGCCCCCCTTATCATGTGCCAGTAGCCCCCCTTATCATGTGCCAGTAGCCCCCCATATCATGTGCCAGTAGCCAGAGCCCCCCCATATCATGTGCCAGTAGCCAGAGCCCCCCCCCCCACCATCATGTGCCAGTAGCCAGAGCCCCCCCATATCATGTGCCAGTAGCCAGAGCCCCCCCATATCATGTGTCAGTAGCCAGAGTGCCCCCATATCATGTGCCAGTAGCCAGAGTGCCCCCATATCATGTGCCAGTAGCCCCCCATATCATGTGCCAGTAGCCCCCCTTATCATGTGCCAGCCCAGTAGTCCCCCCTTATCATGTGCCAGCCCAGTAGTCCCCCCTTATCATGTGCCAGCCCAGTAGTCCCCCCTTATCATGTGCCAGCCCAGTAGTCCCCCCTTATCATGTGCCAGCCCAGTAGTCCCCCCTTATCATGTGCCAGCCCAGTAGTCCCCCCTTATCATGTGCCAGCCCAGTAGCCCCCCTTATCATGTGCCAGCCCAGCCCAGTAGTCCCCCCTTATGTGCCAGCCCAGTAGCCCCCCTTATGTGCCAGCCCAGTAGCCCCCCTTATCATGTGCCAGCCCAGTATTGTACCTATATAAAAAAATAAAAAAAAATAATACACTTATACTTACCTCCAGCAATGCGATGCGATGCAGGCCACCTCTTCCGTCTGTGTGTCCCTCGCTATACGGCTCAGGCGACGCGATGACGTCATCGCGCCATCACCGGCCTCTGATAGGCTGCCAGCACTAAGCCGGCAGCCTATCAGAGGAACAGGAGGGGACACACCTCTCCCTCCTCTGCCGCAGCACAGACAGGCATCTGTATTGCCGTCCTGAGGACGGCAATACAGATGACTATGGAGATGAGCGCTTCCGCAATGGAGGCGCTCATCTCCTGCTCTGCCCTGCCGCCGGCCGCGGCCGCCCCCACTTGTCACCAGGGCCGCAGCGCTGGGGTGCGGGGCCCGGGCACCCACTGCACCCCGTGTAGGATCGGCCCTGGTCGCCCCCCCCCGCTTGGCGCCTATGGCACTAGCCATGGCTGCCATAGCTTGGATACGCCACTGCATCACTCCCATATCAGCCCGGAAGCGTCTCATTAGCTCCCATATCAGCCCTTATGCCTTATTGCCCCCATGATATGCCCTTATGCCTCATTAGCCCCCATTATTCCTCTCATTAGCCCTCATTATGCCTCTCATCACTCCCATATCAGCCCCCACGCCTCTGATTAGCCCCATATCAGCCCTTATGCCTCATTAGACCCCATTATGCCTCTTATTATTATTAGGATCCCATTCAGTTCAGTAAAGGATTCCCTTTATTATATTAGAATGCCTTTGAACTCACAAAAACCCTTAAACTCACACTGGCTAGGTGCCTTAAACAGTCTCTAGACTGATAACCTAATTGTAAGGGTCACAGCATTAACAATGCACTGCCCTTTGGCATTTCTTCTTTTTGCAGGTTTGGTCGAGCTCCAGTTCAGACAAGACTGAGTTGTATGGCAAAAAATAATTCCATTTATGTAGTTGCCAATATTGGTGATAGAAAATTATGTAACATATCTGATGTTGGATGCCCAGATGATGGCCAATATAACTATAACACTGCTGTAGTGTATGACTGTAATGGAAAGTTAGTAGCACGTTATCACAAGGTATGTCTACACGATTTGTTTCAAATTTAGATTAATGTGTCATATTAGCATTTTATCAACATTTAGAGTTTTTCAAAGTTTGATCTGATCTAGAGATTAGCGTACCCATTCTAAACAAATCCAATTAGTTACAAATCTCACAAAGGTTCTGCTGTAAAACAAGTTTTGGTGATTCACTATGGACAAATGGGAAACTGGGCAGGAAAGATGAAGATAGAGGACCACATGACCCTTAGGCCAAGTTCACACGAACGTGTGTGACCCGTGCCTGTGCTGCGGCCTGCAAATAGCGGGCCGCAATGCACGATCGCCGGCCGTAGGTCAGCCGCATCGGATCGCGGACCCTTTCACTTTAATGGGTCCGCGATCCGGCCGTTCCGCTAAAAGATAGGACTTGTTCTATCTTTTAGCGGAACGGAAGTACGGGACGTAACCCCACGGAGGCACTCCGTAGTGCTTCCGAGGGGTCCCGTCCTGTGCGGCCGTTCCGCGATTCTGGTTTTGCAGACCCATTGAAGTGAATGGGTCCGCATCCGTGATGCGGAATTCACACGGAACTGTGGCCGTGTATTGCGGCCCGTGTGAACTTAGCCTTAGAGAGAAGGAGTTGTGTTGATTGGCTCAGAGGATGGCCACCTGTTACCCAATCATTTGGCAGGATTTTGGAAAGTACTTCAGTGACAGAAGCCAGAGATGCCATTTTGAGGCTAGCTTGCAATCTGAGAGCATTTGTCTGCCAGTATAGACATATACTGAGCAAAAATATAAACGCAACACTTTCGGTTTTGCTCGCATTTTGCATGAGCTGAACTCAAAGATCTGAAACATTTTCTACTTACACAAAAGACCCATTACTTTCAAATATTGTTCACAAATCTGTCTAAATCTGAGTTAGTGAGCACTTCTCCTTTGCCAAAATAATCCATCCCACCTCACAGGTGTGGCATATCAAGGTGCTTATTAGACAGCATGAATATTGCACAGGTGTGCCTTAGACTGCCCACAATAAAAGACCACTCTGAAATGTGCAGTTTGATCACACAGCACAATGCCACAGATGTCACAACGTTTGAGGGAGCGTGCAATTGGCATGCTGACTGCAGGAATGTCTACCAGAGCTGTTGCCCGTGAAATGAATGTTCATTTCTCTACCATAAGCCGGCTCCAAAGGCGTTTTAGAGTTTTTAGAAAATTTTGGCAGTGCATCCAACCGGCCTCACAACCGCAGACCTCGAGTAACCACACCAGCCCAGGACCTTCACATCCAGCATGTTCATCTCCATGATCGTCTGAGACCAGCCACCCGGACAGCTGCAGCAACAATCGGTTTGCATAACCAAAGAATTTCTGCACAAACTGTCAGAAAACGTCTCAGGGAAGCTCATCTGCATGCTCATCGTCCTCATCGGGGTCTGGACCTGACTTCAGTTCATTGTCGTAACCGACCTGAGTGGGCAAAGGCTCACATTCAATGGCGTCTGGCACGTTAAAGAGGAGTTCTGTTCACAGATGAGTCCCAGTTTTCACTGTTCAGGTCAGATGGCAGACAGCGTGTGTGGGGTCGTGTGGATAAGCGGTTTGCTGGCGTCAACGTTGTGGATCGAGTGGCCCATGGTGGCGGTGGGATTATGGTATGGGCAGGCGTATGTTATAGACAATGAACACAGGTTTATTTTATTGATGGCATTTTGAATGCACAGAGATACTGTGACGAAATCCTGAGGTCCATTGTTGTGCCATTCATCCATGACCTTAACCTCATGTTGCAGCATGATAATGCAAGGCCCCATATTGCAAGGATCTGTACACAAATACTGGAAGCTGAAAATATCCCAGTTCTTGCATGGCCAGCATACTCACCGGACATGTCACCCATTGAGCATGTTTGGGATGCTCTGGATTGGCGTATACAACAGCGTGTTCCAGTTCCTGCCAATATTCTGCAACTTCACACAGCTATTGAAGAGGAGTGGACCAACATTCCACAGGCCACAATCAACAACCTGATCAACTCTATGCGATGGAGATGTGTCGCACTGCGTGAGGCAAATGGTGGCTAAACCAGATACAGTAAGGCAAAACTGTGCACATTTCAGAGTGGTCTTTTATTGTGGGCAGTCTAAGGTCTCTTTCACACAGGCGTTGCGGGAAAATGTGCGGGTGCACTGCGGGCACACCCGCGATTTTTCCGCACGAGTGCAAAACATTGTAATGCGTTTTGCACTCGCGTGAGAGAAATTGCGCATGTTTGGTACCCAAACCCGAACTTCTTCACAAAAGTTCGGGCTTGGGATCGGTGTTCTGTAGATTGTATTATTTTCCCTTATAACATGGTTATAAGGGAAAATAATAGCATTCTGAATACAGAATGCATAGTAAAACAGCGCTGGAGGGGTTAAAAATAAATAATAATAATTTAACTCACCTTAGTCCACTTGATCGCGTAGCCCGGCATCTCCTTCTGTCTCCTTTGTTGAACAGGACCTGTGATGAGCATTAATTACAGGAACAGGACCTTTGATGACGTCACTCCGGTCATCACATGATCCATCACCATGGTAAAAGATCATGTTATGTACCATGTGATGACCAGAGTTACGTCATCAAAGGTCCTGTTCCTGTAATTAATGCTCACCACAGGTCCTGTTCAACAAAGGAGACAGAAGGAGATGACGGGCTACGCGATCAGGTGGACTAAGGTGAGTTAAATTTTTGTAATTTTTTTTTAACCCCTCCAGCGCTGTTTTACTATGCATTCTGTATTCAGAATGCTATTATTTCCCCTTATAACCATGTTATAAGGTAAAATAATATTGATTGGGTCTCCATCCCGATCGTCTCCCAGCAACCGTGCGTGAAAATCGCACCGCATCCGCACTTGTTTGCGGATGCTTGTGATTTTCACGCAACCCCATTCACTTCTATGGGGCCTGCGTTGCGTGAAAAACGCAGAATATAGAGCATGCTGTGATTTTCACGCAACGCACAAGTGATGCGTGAAAATCACCGCTCATGTGAACAGCCCCATAGAAATGAATGGGTCGGTATTCAGTGCGGGTGCAATGTGTTCACCTCACGCATCGCATCCGCGCGGAATACTCGCCCGTGTGAAAGGGGCCTAAGGCACACCTGTGCAATATTCATGCTGTCTAATCAGCACCTTGATATGCCACACCTGTGAGGTGGGATGGATTATCTTGGCAAAGGATAAATGCTCACTAACACAGATTTAGACAGATTTGTGAACAATATTTGAGAGTAATGGGTCTTTTGTGAATGTAGAAAATGTTTCAGATCTTTGAGTTTAGCTCATGCAAATTGGGAGCAAAACCGAAAGTGCTGCTTTTATATTTTTTCTCAGTGTATTTAATTAGAAACATTTAATCAGTAGGTAAAAAAGTCACGTTTTTATCATGGAAAACTTAGGAAGGGAGGCACTGGTCACTGTGTGTGTTATATACTGTTTTCATACAACTGCTGGCAAGTGAAAAGTTTATGTCGCACTGCAAACTCTGCTACCAACAAAATCCTGCAACATCCTAATTTTTTTTTCTGTAAGTGAACAGCCAACCAGCCTTTTCCTTTGTAAAAACCTTAAGTTTCTACAGTTCATATTGCCAACACCTCCACCATCTGCATCAATAGCGTACATTCTGCTGCAAACACTGCACAATTGCTCACTTTTTTCCCCTAAAAAAGTTTCAATTTTGCTACCGTGTCTAATTAAGCACAGTGCATTTCACTGTGTCAATACCAGTGTGTTTGTAGAAGAGGGGTGTGGCAGTGGAGCTGCCAGAGAGACATACGTATTCATGTCATATAAATGGTGTGTCTTAACCAGGGAAAGCTGGGAGAGAAGGAAAGGTCTTGGAAAATTCTGGTTATCAAGCAACTGGGCTGTTAATAAGACTTAATTAGCAGCCAGCTGAAGAGCTCAGGTAAATATGTGCTAAGCTCTTCCAACAGGCCTCCCAGTCTAGGGAAGAAGCAGGCTATGCCAAGGCCTGTGGGAGCCAGGAACTCTGACCAGATGTATGGTATCAATTATGATCTATGTTTTGGGGAACTAGGTGGTAGACCCAGGTCCTGCTGGTGAGGGACAAAGTTATGTGCTGGAAATAACATGCAGTTTTATTTAACACATTATATTCCATCAATATACCAGTTTCAATCAACGCATTGTAGTACCTCAATATACCATATAGTTTTAATTAACACATTATACTGCATTAATATACCAGTTTCATTCAATATTTTGTATTTCCTTGATATACCATTAATTTTCAATAACAGTGTGCAGTGTGTTTGTAGAATGGCTATAAATTACAGACAAAAACACTTTTTAATTTGCTACCATTTAATAACCTGTGTACCAAACTTGTGACTTTCATTTATAGGCCTAATAAAATGCCCAGTAAACGAAAGAGTGGAAAACAAAAGACCCATGCCTCATCATCCAAGATTCAGAATGTGGGTTGCTCTAGTAGTCTCGCTTTTGATGGTGGTGGCAGTAGGGGCAGTAGAATTAACAGGGCACTCATGGCAAATACAGATCAGGGAATTGGAAGAGGGGCCAAGGAACCCAAGTAGACTTATCGCAGTCTAATAATATTGGTGGGGAGAGTACAGACTATAATTATGATTCTGTGTTGGACAAGACCTTGGAGTGGATTGGGGTGCTGTGGAGAAGGACCGAAGGTGACATCAGAGGAGGAGGGTGGTGGCTGCAGCAGCAGTAAAGAGCAGAGGCAATATACGACAAAAACCTCTAAAAAAACTGCCTGGGAAATATGTTATTCTATTAAGGTCAGCTCAGGATCTGGTGATGCTGTGGGTGCAAACTCAAAACATGCCATGCTTAAGCCCAGCTTGGCTCTGCATTAGTATCTCACGTCTGGCAGGTTTTTTTTTCACAGTACCAATAAACAAAAGCACTGCTTTGTGCAAGATCTGCAGGTTGAAAATAATGGTCATTCAAGCACAAACATAGTCACCATGGCTCTACTGCAGTGAGAAAGTAGAACTGGCCACCAGCAATCAGAACAAGATTATCCTCCTTCTCTCTGTCTCTTTTGTGACAGCCAGGCCGCATCCACATGCAGTATAGTGTCCTTGACATCATCATCATTAGTTACTGTTTCTCTCTTTCTTCTCCTCCTCCGCTCCATCGCCAGCCATTATTAACAGAATGTGTGGCCATGAAACAACTCTACATGCCCCGTAATCTGATTGTGTGCAAGCTTAACTCCCAAGTTGCTGGCAGTGCAATTGCTGCTGTACCACTGAGTAGATTCTGCTGCCTTTAGGGAACTGATGGCATGCACTCATCCTTGCTAGAAGATACCTAGCCTCCATGATTTAAAAAAAAAAAAAAATCCCTGCCTTGTACTGTTACGTGGCAGAGAATGTAGGCCGCTCCTTGCAATTGTTACTGTGTGGCAAGATGTATGCCACTGTAGGCACTTGGAGCAGCTTTTTTTTTGGGTAGGGACAGTACCTATCTTTGAAGGTCCACTGGGTCAATGTCTTTGCAGCAGTGGCACCTGTGCATCACATCAACAAGGCCAGGTCCTATCAACACCTCCATGTTTGTGTTGGGCTGGTTCCCATAGCAGGTACTTATCCACCACCTCCATGTTGTCCTCAGTGGAAATTCTCCCATCCCCAACAGAAGCAGGGCAGAGTGTTACTTCCACTCAACCTCCTTTCTATTATCTGTCTAAAGTAAAATGTTGCCATGCTGTTTTAGAGCTGATGAGCCTATGCAAGATTAGCCAAGATAAGGCAAGATTAGTAACACAGCGTATCAGTTGCTAAAGTGCTTCAGACAACATCCTGCTGGCTGTCTCCCCACCAACTCCACCTGGACAAGATGGTCAGCAACACCATTGCTGTGCTGCATTTGGCGGAAATAACACATGATCCCTTCATGGTGCATATGATAAATTTAGTGGTGCAACACTTTTTGAAAAAGTACCGTGGCTGAAACAGTATGTGGCAAAGGACTCCCTCCTGGACTTGACAGAATGATATGCCATTACACAGCTTGATCTGCAATTTTTCACCTTGCATATGCTGGAACATCTGTATGAGCAGCGTAAAGCTGTGAATGATTTCATCATGCACCAGCCCACCTCAGCAGGGAGCATGTATTGTTTTGAGGTCTCATCTCATCAGAGATGTGTGTCGCATACTCGGGCCTAGAGATGGCCTTGCGGTTCGCCCGGCGGTCGTATTGCGGCGAACTTTGCGTGTTCGCGATTCACCGAACATGCGAACATATGGAGATATTCGCGCCCGCCATATTCTTTTACATTGTGAAGAACTTTGACCCATGACACATCCATAAAGTGGTACAGGACAGCCAATTGAGACATTTCAGCACATGGACATACCTTATAAATAAACCTGATCTGGCCGCCATTTTACATTCAGTGTTTTGCCAGTGTAGGGAGAGGTTGCTGTGTGGAGCAGGGACAGGCTGTTAGGGACACCAAACGCTAGCTAATAGGGCCACAAAAGTCATTTTAAGAACTGGTATATGTGTGCTATCGGTAGGTGTGAAACACAGAGGGGTGCGATATACTTATACTTTAATAATGAGTCAAAAACACATAGATCTATATAGTGATCACCTGGAAGTCAGGGGCCTAGGGGCTAGGGGTTTACTAGGGCCATTTTTATATAGGGTATGGTTCCGTACGGGGGTCGTTCTTATCAGGGCGGGTGGTCTGTGGTTAGGCTATAAGGGCCAGAATAGCACCCCCATGTAGGGCAATATCAGGGACAGTTCTTTGCCCACCCTGTCCTTCAATACCACATCATCATCTAGCCCAGGGATAGATGGTTTTTGCTTTTCCTCCGGGATTCATGGATGTGCACTGGAACCCCACGGATTGTGGTAGGACATATGGTTTCTGATTTGGTGCCGCCGACCAACTGATTTAGTGCCGCCGAGCACTTGTTATTGCCTACCACATCTATGCTTTTTGCTTAACTTATAATTTAAAAATAATTTAATTTATTTTCACTTTGAGGGATATCTTTTCCATTCACGGGTCCGCATCCGTTCCGCAATTTTGCGGAACGGGTGCGGACCCATTCATTTTCAATGGGGCCGGAATGTTCTGTCCTCATCCGCATTTGCAGATCCGCATCCGCATTTGCGGATCCGCACTTCCGCATCCGTGCTTCCATTTCGTCAAAAAAATAGAACATGTTCTATTCTTGTCCGCAATTGCAGACAAGATTAGGCATTTTCTATTATAGTGCCGGAGATGTGCGGTCCGCAAATTGCGGAATGCACATTGCCGGTGTCCATGTTTTGCGGATCCGCAAAACACTTACGGACGTGTGAATGGACCCTCATAGTTACATTATTAAAGGTTACGTTTTATCTTTATGTATATTCTAATGGATTGCCTTCCTTGTACAATGTTATAATATACTTTCTATGTTAGAAAGTATATTATAGTGCATTTGTATTGTGCGGCAGTTGTGTGCGGTTCTGCGGCGATACTGCAGGTATATAGAGCAGGTATATAGAGGACTGAGGGAAGCATCTTGGTTGTTTTGACAAATTGCCCACCATTAAGAACGTTCTGACTTAGCTATTAGAATATGTTGGGTGCACTGGTTGCATGAGGGCATGCACACATGGAGAACAGGCTCCGGATGGCCCATACAAATCACTAGTAGAGAGGATTGTTTTATCTGCCAACAAGCATAAGCAGCTCCCACAGTTCCATTGTCCACCATCCAGACACAGGTGGAACCTTCATTACACACCCCTGTCTCTGCCCAGTCAATATCCAGGCACTTTCAGAAGGAAATTTGGTATCATGGTGCCTACTACATGTCTTGCCTTTGACAGCCAGCCACTGTCTCCTTCTTTTGCCATGGTGAACTAGAAACCTTGAGTGCTATGGACTGAAACCATATTGTCTTTTGCTATGAATCCAGGTTCTGTTTGGGATACAATGACAGTCAGGTTCATGTATGGAGGCCTCATGGTTAGCACTTAAATCCTGCCTTTGCTGTGGAGTGACACTCTGGCACAACCTAGTAATTATACGAGGGACACTAACAGCTCACTGATATGTTGCGGACATCCTGTGTCCACATGTGTTGCCTTTCATGGCAGGGCTTTTAACTAGCATTTTTCAGTAGGATAATGCTTGCCCACACAAAGCAAGGCTTTCCCAGGTAGGTCTCCTCTAGATTATAGCACCTCCTTGGCCTTCCTGGTCATCAGATTTATTGCATCCATAGGACCAGCTGGGGCACCAGCTTCAGCAACCTATGAGTGTGCAGGATCTACATGTCCAACTGCAACATCTGTAGGCAAATGTGCATCAGAATACCATACAGAACCTGTATGTCTCCATGCCCAACCATATCTCATCTTGTATCCAGGCTAGAAGCGGCCTAAGAGGGTGCTAGAGCCTCCTTTCAATTGTGCAGTTTTCCCCAATAAACTTATCTTTTCACTCTAATATTATAATCACTTACATATATCTAGATTACATTCACACATACAAACTTTCATTTGATTCCAACAACTCTTCCTTGGTGTGTTATTTTTTGTCAATGAGTGTGTCACATCATTCTAGCATATCCAATCTAGTATATTCATGGCCCAGTTATTATTTATGCCAGGTCTAAATGTGATCAAGATGAATCTAAAGTTGGAGGATTTAATATGTTTCTAGTATGAAGCAACAGGTTCACCTGTGGAATTAAGGCCTCATGCACACGACCGTTGTGTGCACCCGTGGCCGTTGTGCCGTTTTCCGTTTTTTTTCGCGGACCCATTGACTTTCAATGGGTCCGTGGAAAAATCGGAAAATGCACCGTTTTGCAGCCGCATCCGTGATCCGTGTTTCCTGGCCGTGAAAAAAATATGACCTGTCCTATTTTTTTCACGGCCAACGGTTCACGGACCCATTCAAGTCAATGGGTCCGTGAAAGAACACGGATGCACACAAGATTGGCATCCGTGTCCGTGATCCGTGGCCGTAGTTTAGTTTTTATACAGACGGATCCGAAGATCCGTCTGCATAAAGCTTTTTCAAAGCTGAGTTTTCACTTCCTGAAAACTCAGAACCGACAGTATATTCTAACACAGAAGCGTTCCCATGGTGATGGGGACGCTTCTAGTTAGAATACACTACAAACTGTGTACAAGACTGCCCCCTGCTGCCTGGCAGCACCCGATCTCTTACAGGGGGCCGTGATCAGCACAATTAACCCCTTCAGGTGCGGCACCTGAAAGGGTTAATTGTACTATCATATCCCCCTGTAAGAGATCAGGGCTGCCAGGCAGCAGGGGGCAGACCCTCCCCCCCTCCCCAGTTTGAATATCATTGGTGGCCAGTGCGGCCCCCCCCCCCCCCCCCTCCCTCTATTGTAATAATTCGTTGGTGGCACAGTGTGCGCCCCCTCCCTCCCTCTATTGTAATAATTCGTTGGTGGCACAGTGTGCGCCCCCCCCCCCTTCCTCCCTCTATTGTAATAAATCGTTGGTGGCACAGTGTGCGCCCCCCATTGCCCCCCCCCCTCTATAGCATTAACAACGTTGGTGGCCAGTGTGCAGCCTCCCATCTCCCCCCCCCCCCCTGCCCCCCATCCTCATTGGTGGCAGCGGAGTTCCGATCGGAGTCCCAGTTTAATCGCTGGGGCTCCGATCGGTAACCATGGCAACCAGGACGCTACTACAGTCCTCGTTGCCATGGTTACTTAGCAATAGTACAATAGTAGAAGATTAATACTTACCTGCTGCTGCGATGTTCGTGTCCGGCCGGGAGCTCCACCTACTGGTAAGTGACAGTGACAGGTCTGTGCGGCGCATTGCTAAATGAACCGTCACTTACCAGTAGGAGGAGCTCCGGCCGGACACGAACATCACAGCTCCCAGGTAAGTATGAATCTTGTACTATTGCTAGTAACCCGCTGCCACCAATGATCGGGGGGGGGGGGGGGGGCGCAAGATGGGAGGCCGCACACTGGCCACCAATGTTGTTAATGCTATAGAGGGAGGGGGGCCAATGATTGCCACCAACGATTTATTACAATAGAGGGAGGAAGGGGGGGGGGGGGCGCACACTGTGCCACCAACGAATTATTACAATGGAGGAAGGGGGGGGGGGGCCGCACTGGCCCCCAATGATATTCAAACTGGGGAGGGGGGGGGGGGGGTCTGCCCCCTGCTGCCTGGCAGCCCTGATCTCTTACAGGGGGATATGATAGTACAATTAACCCCTTCAGGTGCGGTACCTGAGGGGTTAATTGTGCTGATCACGGCCCCCTGTAAGAGATCGGATGCTGCTAGGCAGCAGGGGGCAGTCATGTACACAGTTTGTAGTATATTCTAACTAGAAGCGTCCCCATCACCATGGGAACGCCTCTGTGTTAGAATATACTGTCGGAAATGAGGTTTCACGATCTAACTCATATCCGACAGTATATTCTAACATAGAGGCGTTCCCATGGTGATGGGGACGCTTCAAGTTAAAATATACCATCGGATTGGAGAAAACTCCGATCTGATGGTATAAAAGGGACTCCGGACTTTACATTGAAAGTCAATGGGGACGGATCCGTTTGAAATGGCACCATATTGTGTCAACGTCAAACGGATCCGTCCCCATTGACTTGCATTGTAATTCAGGACGGATCCGTTTGGCTCCGCACGGCCAGGCGGACACCAAAATGACATTTTTTTCATGTCCGTGGATCCGCCAAAAATCAAGGAAGACCCACGGACGAAAAAACGGTCACGGATCACGGACCTACGGACCCTGTTTTTGCGGACCGTGAAAAAAAACGTTCGTGTGCATGAGGCCTAAGGCAGATCATGAGGTTAAAATAGGATGTATGTGTGCATGTCCAATATCGTATTGTCCATCTAATCCTACATTTATCTTGCAGTATAACCTGTTTCTTGGAGAGGTCCAGTTTAATCAACCTAAAGAGCAGGAGATTGTGACCTTTGACACCCCATTTGGAAAATTTGGAATTTTTATCTGCTTTGATATACTTTTTTACAATCCAGCTGCTGCGTTGGTAGTAGAGCACAATGTGGACACTGTTCTTTTCCCTACTGCATGGATGAACCTTCTACCTCATCTAACTGCTATAGAATTCCATTCGGCATGGGCCATGGGAATGGGTGTAAATTTGCTCTCTGCAAACACTCATAATACAGTGCAAAGGATGACAGGTAAGTCCAAATGCAAGCTATTTCATATATAATCCAGTGATTATATTTAATTTAAATATATACCGTATGAAGAAGACTTCCACGGCACCTTTGTATGGTGAAAGAAATGTGTCCTTTATTCACCCATACATCTATTTGGTAAAGCAAATAAGGATTAAATATATACAGTCAGGTCCATAAATATTGGGACATTGACACAGTTCTAACATTTTTGTCTCTATACACCACCACAATGGATTTGAAATGAAACGAAAAAGATGTGCTTTAACTGCAGACTGTGAGCTTTAATTTGAGGGTATTTACATCCAAATCAGGTGAACGGTGTAGGAATTACAACAGTTTGCAAATGTGCCTCCCACTTGTTAAGGGACCAAAAGTAATGGGACAATTGGCTTCTCAGCTGTTCCATGGCCAGGTGTGTGTTATTCCCTCATTATCCCAATTACAATGAGCAGATAAAAGGTCCAGAGTTAATTTCAAGTGTGCTATTTGCATTTGGAATCTGTTGCTGTCAACTCTCAAGATGAGATCCAAAGAGCTGTCACTATCAGTGAAGCAAGCAAAGATGAAGAAGGTCACGGCACTCCAGAAGCAAATTCAATGTGTTTTAATCCACCAAATGTACAGCAGCTGCTGTACATTTGGTGGATTAAAACACATTGAATTTGCTTCTGGATTGCCGTGACCTTCTTCATCTTTGCTGGTATATTGGGGGTCTCTGAGGCCGAGACCTGACGCCACGAGCACCGCCGCAAAGTCTCTTGAATGTTTTCAAGTAAGTGGTGCTGTCCTACCATACATTTTTTGTTGCCTATCAGGGAAGCAAGCCATCATTAGGCTAAAAAAACAAAACAAACCCATCAGAGAGATAGCAAAAACATTAGGCGTGGCCAAAACAACTGTTTGGAGCATTCTTAAAAAGAAGGAACGCACCGGCGAGCTCAGCAACACCAAAAGACCCGGAAGACCACGAAAAACAACTGTGGTGGATGACCGAAGAATTCTTTCCCTGGTGAAGAAAACACCCTTCACAACAGTTGGCCAGATCAAGAACACTCTCCAGGTGGTAGATGTATGTGTGTCAAAGTCAACAATCAAGAGAAGTCTTCACCAGAGTGAATACAGAGGGTTCACCACAAGATGTAAACCATTGGTGAGCCTCAAAAACAGGAAAGCCAGATTAGAGTTTGCCAAACGACATCTATAAAAGCCTTCACAGTTCTGGAACAACATCCTATGGACAGATGAGACCAAGATCAACTTGTACCAGAGTGATGGGAAGAGAAGAGTATGAAGAAGGAAAGGAACTGCTCATGATCCTAAGCATACCACCTCATCAGTGAAGCATGGTGGTGGTAGTGTCATGGCGTGGGCATGTATGGCTGCCAATGGAACTGGTTCTCTTGTATTTATTGATGATGTGAATGCTTACAAAAGCAGCAGGATGAATTCTGAAGTGTTTTGGCAATATTATCTGCTCATCATCAGCCAAATGCTTCAGAACTCATTGGATGGCGCTTAACAGTGCAGATGGACAATGACTTAAAGCATACTGCAAAAGTTACCAAAGAGTTTTTTAAGGGAAAGAAGTGGACTGTTATGCAATGGCCAAGTCAATCACCTGACCTGAATCCGATTGAGCATGCATTTCACTTGCTGAAGACAAAACTGAATGGAAAATGCCCCAAGAACAAGCAGGAACTGAAGACAGTTGCAGTAGAAGCCTGGCAGAGCATCACCAGGGATGAAACCCAGCGTCTGGTCATGTCTATGCGTTCCAGACTTCAGGCTGTAATTGACTGCAAAGGATTTGCAACCAAGTATTAAAAAGTGAAAGTTTGATTTATGATTATTATTATGTCCCATTACTTTTGGTTCCTTAACAAGTGGGAGGCACATATGCAAACTGTTGTAATACCTACACCGTTCACCTGATTTGGATGTAAATACCCTCAAATTAAAGCTGACAGTCTGCAGTTAAAGCACATCTTGTTCGTTTCATTTCAAATCCATTGTGGTGGTGTATAGAGCCAAAACTGTTAGAATTCTGTCGATGTCCCAATATTTATGGACCTTACTGTATTTACACTGCAAAGCTGCTATTATATGTTGCTATGGAAATGATATTCTTCTGTACTATCAGTTAAAAGGAAGGTACAGGTATTGACACCAGCTCAAGAAGATTCTGATGCTGATATGGATATATGTATTGTGACTCTGATCCATTCTGTTGGGAGGAATAGCAAGGAAGAGATAAAAGTGGAACATTTGAACCAATAGGAAAAGTACAGAAGGTTTGCATGTGGTGGAACTGAGGAACTGCTGTTGCAGTTAGGTATGTAGTCTATTTACCTTGGACTTAGCAGTGATCTGGAAGCCAGTGAAGACTTAGTCATTGGGAACAGAGGCTAGAATGAATTTCCACTGAAGAGTTGGAAGTGGAGTAGATGCTGGGTAACATGACACAGGGCCTGTCCATTAGGACGTATGGAGGGACATTTATCAAGACTGGTGTTCCCATATGCCAGTCTCGGTCTCTGTACTCTGGAGTGGGATGTGCCTAATTTATTAGGAGGCAGGTGCCTCCTAATAAATTAGTCGCATCTCTGTTAATCCGTGAACCAGAAACTGAAGACTTTGCCAACTAGGGGCGGCGAAGTCTTCGGCTAAAACTTGCACCAGCTTTGGAGTAAGTTCTAGTATATCTGAAGTACCGTGAAAATCCCTGCCCCCTCCCACCAAGCTCCAGCAGTTTTCTCTCCATTTTTCTATAGCGAGAAGCTCAAAATGTTGTAAATTATGGTGCAAATGTTTCGCCATAATAGAGGTGTAAAAACTTTAGTAAATGCTCCTCTTGGTGTTTCTGGGTGCATCTCCCTATGAAGTGATTCACTGCTTCATTGAACTAGGCCTGGCTTTCACAGAAGCAGATGGGAAACTATATGAGAAAACCCCAGGTTACCCTCAACAAAGTTGGCAGGATAAAGACATCATAGATTTTGCCAGTTAAGATGTCAGAGGGATGCTGTGGAGCTGCTCCTGGACCGTCAGATGTGCCACTAAAGGTAGAGAAGCAGCTCGCAGAGTAATGGAGATGGAGGAGAACAACCAGAAAGGGCTAAGAGGCAGGATTCTTCAGTTATATGTTGGATGTGAGGAGGAAAACAAGGATCAGCAAGCTGGAGACTGAAATTCAGAAAATTCTATTTGACACTGGTGGATGACGAGGTAGACATGAGCCAAAAGCCAGTGGTCAAGTGGCTTGTTCCTGCTTTGTACATTTATTTATATTTCTGCTATTCAATGTTTGGTGCCAATAGGGAGAGTGCGGATGGTCTGTGTTCAGTACCAAGAAGAACTACTGTTGACCTTTGGGACAGGCATGTGACCTATCTACTTCGATGTTGAAGGCTTAGTCAATGAGAAAAATGATGGTATTCTGGAGGCTCAAGCAGCTTGCCAACTTAAAGGGACTCTGTCACCACTTTCTAACCCCCCCTTTTAAAAGTATTGTTATCTCCATGGCACCCCTGTGATTACAAAGGTGTTGTTAGAAGATAAATTCGCCGTCTCCTTTTGATAAAAAGAGCTTTTATCTAACCTGTCAATCTTCTTGATAAGGTGCCCAGGGCGTTTCTGTTGGTCTCAAGCTGCCGCCCGCCGCCGCCGCTGTTGGTGCCCAGCTCCTCCCCTGATGCTTTCAGCGCCGCCTGAATATAATGAAATACGCCTCCGGCTCTCGCTCAGTGCCCCCTCCTTTTAAAAGATCCCGCGCGTGCGCACAGGCCTGTGCCTGATGCGCCCGTGCGGACATTTACAATCAGCCTCATTGAGCGAAGTGCGCATGCGCGCACTTCGCTCAACCTCCTCATCAGACGAGCACTGCAGCCGGCCGGCTGCAGTGCTCGTCTGATGAGGAGGTTGAGCGAAGTGCGCGCATGCGCACTTCGCTCAATGAGGCTGATTGTAAATGTCCGCACGGGCGCATCAGGCACAGGCCTGTGCGCACGCGCGGGATCTTTTAAAAGGAGGGGGCACTGAGCGAGAGCCGGAGGCGTATTTCATTATATTCAGGCGGCGCTGAAAGCATCAGGGGAGGAGCTGGGCACCAACAGCGGCGGCGGCGGGCGGCAGCTTGAGACCAACAGAAACGCCCTGGGCACCTTATCAAGAAGATTGACAGGTTAGATAAAAGCTCTTTTTATCAAAAGGAGATGGCGAATTTATCTTCTAACAACACCTTTGTAATCACAGGGGCGCCATGGAGATAACAATACTTTTAAAAGGGGGGGTTAGAAAGTGGTGACAGAGTCCCTTTAAAAGTGGATGAGAAGCTGAAGGAAGGCGTAATGTGGGCTTAAAGAGAAGCTTTCCCTGGGGTCATTTGGTGTGTGTGTGTGTGTGTTTGTGTGTGTGTGCGTGTCTCCGGAGCTAAGCAGTTTGGCTGCTTCACCGAGCAAGGCCTAGTTTTTACAGGAGCATGTGTGGAACCACTTGAAAAAAACAGATATTAAATGCAGAAATCAAATCTCTTCCTGCTTTCCTCTGGAAACCAAATTGTGCATAGTGTGGTAAGGTGAACGGAAAAGTGTACAGTAGTGGCCAAAAGTTTTGAGAATGACACAAATATTAGTTTTCACAAAGTTTGCTGCTAAACTGCTTTTAGATCTTTGTTTCAGTTGTTTCTGTGATGTAGTGAAATATAATTACACACACTTCATACGTTTCAAAGGCTTTTATCGACAATTACATGACATTTATGCAAAGAGTCAGTATTTGCAGTGTTGGCCCTTCTTTTTCAGGACCTCTGCAATTCGACTGGGCATGCTCTCAATCAACTTCTGGGCCAATTCCTTAATGGATAGCAACCTATTCTTTCATAATCACTTCTTGGAGTTTGTCAGAATTAGTGGGTTTTTGTTTGTCCACCCGCCTCTTGAGGATTGACCACAAGTTCTCAATGGGATTAAGATCTGGGGAGTTTCCAGGCCATGGACCCAAAATGTCAACGTTTTGGTCCCCGAGCCACTTAGTTATCACTTTTGCCTAATGGCACGGTGCTCCATCGTGCTGGAAAATGCATTGTTCTTCACCAAACTGTTGCTGGATTGTTGGAAGAAGTTGCTGTTGGAGGGTGTTTTGGTACCATTCTTTATTCATGGCTGTGTTTTGGGGCAAAATTGTGAGTGAGCCCACTCCCTTGGATGAGAAGCAACCCCACACATGATTGGTCTCAGGATGCTTTACTGTTGGCATGACACTGGACTGATGGTAGCACTCACCTTTTCTTCTCCAGACAAGCTTTTTTCCAGATGCCCCAAACAATTGGAAAGAGGCTTCATCGGAGAATATGACTTTGCCCCAGTCCTCAGCAGTCCATTGACCAAACTTTCTGCAGAAGATCAATCTGTCCCTGATGTTTTTTTTGGAGAGAAGTGGCTTCTTTGCTGCCCTTCTTGACACCAGGCCATCTTCCAAAAGTCTTCGCCTCACTGTGTGTGCAGATGCGCTCACACCTGCCTGCTGCCATTCCTGATCAAGCTCTGCACTGGTGGTACTCCGATCCCGCAGCTGAATCCTCTTTAGGAGACGATCCTGGCGCTTGCTAGACTTTCTTGGAGGCCCTGAAGCCTTCTTAACAAGAATTGAACCTCTTTCCTTGAAGTTCTTGATGATCCTATAAATTGTTGATTGAGGTGCAATCTTAGTAGCCACAATATCCTTGCCTGTGAAGCCATTTTTATGCAACGCAATGATGGCTGCACACGTTTCTTTGCAGGTCACCATGGTTAACAATGGAAGAACAATGATTTCAAGCATCACCCTCCTTTTAACATGTCAAGTCTGCCATTTTAACCCAATCAGCCTGACATAATGATCTCCAGCCTTGTGCTCGTCAACATTCTCACCTGAGTTAACAAGACGATTACTGAAATGATCTCAGCAGGTCCTTTAATGACAGCAATGAAATGCAGTGGAAAGTTTTTTTTGGGATTAAGTTAATTTTCATGGCAAAGAAGGACTATGCAATTCATCTGATCACTCTTCATAACATTCTGGAGTATATGCAAATTGCTATTATAAAAACTTAAGCAGCAACTTTTCCAATTTCCAATATTTATATAATTCTCAAAACTTTTGGCCACGACTGTATGGTAGAGTCCTGGAAGGGGTGTATATCCCACTCAGCTTCCTCAACTGGGTGAGTAAATAAAATCCAGAAGGTTAAAAATGGTCTCAGGAATGTGTAGGTTGATGAGACAGTTTTGTTAAGTTTATGGGCTGGATTTTATTGGACTGGGAGAAGGTAGGATTGGTAGAGGGACCTCCCCAGTCCACCCCATTCCGAGACAGGTTTTCCCCTAGCCTGAGGGATATCCAGCTGAAGCCAGCTGGGATCGTCAAGGGGAAATAAAGCACAGTCCAGGCTGTCAGTCTGAGGAGAGTAATGCCTAGAGAAAGTCTGGGAAACTGGCTGCCCTACTGGCTAGAGAAGCCAAATTCTCTGTGTGACCTGTGTTCAATAGGTGACTTAGGTACTTAACTGTATTACCCAGAGCCCAGACGGGCAGGTGTTTATTTTGGTTTATGTTTTGTGGTGCTGGACCTTCACCTTACCCAGTGAATTATAACTGGGATTGCCTGTATTGCTGGAGTGTTATAAATAAAGCAACATTTGGACTTTAACCCTGTAGTCTGCAAGAAAATCTGTCATCGCCCCCCTACCTGAGAGTGTAACCCCTTACAATTGGTGGAGGATGCGGGCAATCACAGGTTGCTAAGGGCAACGGCGTGACAGTTAATGATTAAATGTCCTGGGTGAAAGCTGCTGCAGCGTTACAAAGTCCCTCGAAAACAATGGAGGAAGTGATAAAGCAGCTGGTGCAGGCTAACATAAGGCATGAACAGGCAATGGCACAGCAACAGAAGAGGCCTTATATGCCCAACAGTAGGCTCAGCAACAGGAAACAAATCATTTGCTGATAGAGCATATTGCTGCTATAACTCCAGCCCCACAAGTGGGGTAAGCCCCCCAGAGACTTCGAATGTGAGAAGGGCTGTGCAGCGGGCCTTGCAAAAAACTGACACTTGATGATGATATCGAGGCCTACCTGACCGTATTTGAGAGGGTGGCTGAAAGAGAAAGGCTGCCAATTACAGAGTGGGCAGAGGTTCTTGCACCCTTTTTGTCCGGCGAACCACAAAAGGCCTACTATGACCTCAGGGAGCAGGATGTCCGGAACTATGTCAAATTAAAAATGGAGATCCTGGCTCATTTGGGCATTACACCAGCGGTTCGTGCCTGGCGGGTCCACATGTGGAGCTACACCATTGACAAGCCTGCCCGATCTCCGATGTTTGACCTCCTCCATCTTGCACGGAAGTGGCTGGAACCTGAGTTTTCTACACCGGACCAGATCGTGGAGAAAGTAGTGGCGGATCACTACTTCAGAGCCCTCCCGGCGGAGCTGCAACGGTGGTTCGGACATGGAGACCCTAAAACTGCGGATCAGCTCGTGAACCTGATGGAAAGGTTCCTGGCGACTGAGGACTTCCTCTGTGATATCCCTACCACACCAACACCTCCTCGGAGTACCTGACCTGTGTCATCTGTGGGTAAGAGTTCCAGCTGTTGGGGGTGTGTGGAAGGGTGCAAGAGGGAATAAGGCTCTAGAGGTTGGGCGTGGGCCTAAGGCTGAGTCTCCTGGACAGTCCGGACCCGGAGAGGTCTTCTCACCTAGGAGACCCGGGGTGTCCCAGTGCTGGAGGTGCCGTGAGTGTGGACACATTGCTGCCTATTGCCCTCTGACCTCAGAGCCCATGGAGTGTGCAGGTAGCCAGAGACAGTCGCTGTATGCGGAGCCAGTGTGTGCGGCCTCACCAGGACTAGAGACTGAGCCGCACATGTGTTCCCTGGTGATAAATGACTGCTCCGTCAGGGCTCTGTTGGACTCTGGTAGTCTGATCACCTTAGTGCATGCCAGCTTCGTGGCTGGGAATTATGTGCCGGAAAAAAGAGTAAATGTGCTGTGCATCCATGGGGATGCAAAATCATATCCGGTGGCTTGCGTTAAGCTGGAGACCCCGGCTGGGACGGTATCCTATGAAGTCGGGGTCGTAAAAAGAATTATTCCCCTTGTTTTGGAAGTTGTGGGAGAAGAGAAACATTCCTGCAGAATCTGTGCCTTCTCCTTTAAATAATCATTGCTATGAGGGGCTCATTGAATCCAATGGTTTAAAGGAAGAGACCATTGAAAACAATGGTGCCGATAAGGTGCAAAATGAAGAGGTCGTGTTAACTGAAATGTCTGATGAAAATGCAGGGTTATGTGACGTACCTGATAATGACACTATTCCATTGCAGGTGTTAGCTGGCGAAGATGAATCTTCCCCCATCTGGGGAAAATGTGTTGGACTAAGGTGTCTCGGGATAACTTTGGTACAGAGCAATTGAGAGACCCCACTCTTATGAGTGCTCACAGAAATGTTACTGTGATAGATGGTGTACCACAGATACCAGAAGCTGACCAAAAACCTGCTGCATCGAGTTAATAAATGCAACAATGAAATTGTGGAGCCAAAACCCTATAGACGTATGGTACTAGATCTCGCATATAACCACGTAATTCTGATCAATCCGTGGAAAGATCAGGAGTCATTGGTGGCCGCACAGACCATGATTAAGGAGGTGTCACCACCAATTCTTACGGTAAAAATTTGTGAGGCACTGTCCGTACCCCAGAAACAAGAAGTAAGGGAGTTTCTACAGAAAAATAGAGGAAGGTTTTCTGACCTACCAGGCCGTACCCACCTGATAAAACATTCCGTGAGAACTGAGCCCCACAGTAAGGTGAATCTAAAGCCCTACAGGATACCAGAAGCACGCAGAAAAGCGGTATCCTCTGAGGTCAGGCGCATGCTTGAGTTAGGGGTCATTGAGAATCTACCAGTGAGTGGTCAAGCCCTATTGTCTTAATACTGAAGCCTAATGGGATGATTTCCGGAAGCTAAATGAGGTGTCAAAATTCGATGCATACCCCATGCCCAGAGTAGATGAACTAATTGAGAGGCTTGGGAAAGCTTGGTATATAACGACCCTGGACCTTACAAAAGGGTATTGGCAGATACCATTATCAGATGATGCAAAAGAAAAGACGGCATTCTCCAATCCAGAGGGGCTGTTCCAGTACACAGTGATGCCGTTCGGGTTACATGGAGCCCCTGCTACATTTCAGAGATTGATGGACCTAATCTTGAGGCTACATCGTGACTATGCTACCGCTTTCCTTAATGATGTGGTCATTTTTTCATCTGATTGGAGTCACCTCTGGAAGGTACAGGCCGTTATAGACTCCATTAGTGATGCTGGCCTAACCATAAACCCTGAGAAATGTGCAGTGGGTCTAGAGGAAGCAAAATATCTGGGCTATATTATTGGTAAAGGGCTTGTTAAACCCCAGATCAATAAAGTAGAGGTGATACAAGACTGGCCTAAGCCCTTAACAAAAAAAACAAGTCAGGGCCTTTCTTGGCATGACAGGGTACTACCGCCGTTTGGTACAGAATTTTGCCTCGATGGCAGCACCATTGACTGACTTAACGAAAGGCCCCTAAGCAGTGGCGTACCAAGGGGGGGGCGGGACTGAGGATAAAAAAAATAAATAAAAATGTGGCGAGTGGGCCAGGCGTGGCGCTGTGATAGGGGCAGGGCTCCAGATGGTCTATCCCTCCCCCTGTGCTGCTGCCGCCGCCGCGGCCAATAAGAAGAGGGACAGGGCCGGGGGAGGGGCTGTGGCCACTGCGCCACCAATGAAGATAACTGACCTGTTAATACAAATGCAGGAGGCGGGTGCCGGAATCAAATAGCCGGCACCCGACCTCTATGACAGAGAGCTGCGATCAGCCTCATCAGCGGCAGTTAACCCCTCAGGTGCCGCTCCCTGTCATAGAGGTCGGGTGCCGGCTATTTGATTCCGGCACCCGCCTCCTGCATTTGTATTAACAGGTCAGTTATCTTCATTAACATTGAGTGCGGGCCCCCCCCCCCCCCCCCAGTATAATAAACATTGAGATGCGGCCCCCCCCAGTATAATAAACATTGAGTGCGGCCCCCCCCCCCAGTATAATAAACATTGAGTGCGCCCCCCCCCCCGTATAATAAACATTGAGTGCGCCCCCCCCAGTATAATAAACATTGAGTGCGGCCCCCCCGCAGTATAATAAACATTGAGTGCGCCCCCCCCCCCCAGTATAATAAACATTGGTGGGCAGTGGGCAGTGCCAATGAGGGTTAAAAAAAAAAAAATTAACTCACCTCCTCCAATTGATCGCGTAGCTGCTGCCGGTCTAATTGTAATTTCTTCAGGACCTGTGGTGACGTCACTGAGCTCCAGCCTCTATCACATGGTCCATTACCATGGTGATGGATCATGTGATGTATCATGTGATGAGCTCAGTGACATCACCACAGGTCCTGAAGAAAGTACATGAGACCGGCTGCTACGCGATCAATTGGAGGTGGTGAGTTAATTTTTATTTATTTTTTTAACCCTCATTGGCACTGCCCACCAATGTTTATTATACTGGGGTGTTGGGGGGGGGGGCGCACTGCACCACCAATGTTTATATGTTTATTATGCTAGGGAGGGGGGGCGCACTGCCCACCAATGTTTATTATGTTGGGGGGGCACACTGTGCCACCAATGTTTATTATACTGGGGTGTTGGGGGGGGCGCACTGCACCACCAATGTTTATATGTTTATTATGCTAGGGAGGGGGGGCGCACTGCCCACCAATGTTTATTATGTTGGGGGGGCACACTGCGCCACCAATGTTTATTATACTAGGGTGTTGGGGGGGGGGGCGCACTGCACCACCAATGTTTATATGTTTATTATGCTAGGGAGGGGGGGCGCACTGCCCACCCATGTTTATTATGTTGGGGGGGCACACTGCGCCACCAATGTTTATTATACTAGGGTGTTGGGGGGGGGCGCACTGCACCACCAATGTTTATATGTTTATTATACTAGGGAGAGGGGGCGCACTGCGCCACCAATGTTTATTATGTTGGGGGGGGCACACTGCGCCACCAATGTTTATTATACTGGGCTTTAAGGGGGTGCAGGTTTTTATTTTATTAAGGAAGGGTTAAGGGGTCTATTAAGGGGTGGTTAATGGGTTTTATTAAGGGGGGTTAATGGGTTTATTTCGTTAAGGGGGTGTGCAGAGGTTTATTTTATTAAGGGGTTTTATTTTTATTTATAAATATTATTGAAAACATTGAAAAAAGTTTGTGCATGTTTTCTTAACTTTCTTGGGGGGAGGGAACCAAACAAAGGGTTCGCCCAGGGTGCCAAATGCTCTAGGTACGCCCCTGCCCCTAAGTCAGTAATGGTGAAGTGAACCCCAGAGGCAGAAAAGGCCTTTCAAAGCCTGGATTTCAGAAAAGAGTTTCTGGTCCAGACTGATGCATCTGAGACAGTAGGAAGTTTACCCGGCAGAGAAAAATTATGCCATAGTGCAGGCATCCTCAAACTGCGGCCCTCCAGCTGTTGCAAAATTACAACTCCCAGCATCCCCGAACAGCCTACAGGTATCAGCCTACAGCAGGGCATTGTGGGAGTTGTAGTTTTACAACAGCTGGAGGGCCGCAGTTTGAGGATGCCTACCATAGTGGAACAAGAGTGTCTAGCCATTAAATGGGCTCTGGAGTCACTTAAATATTACCTACTGGGTAGGAAGTTTATGTTGGTAACAGATCACGCTCCTTTAACTTGGATGAAACAAAACAGGGAGAAAAACTCAAGAGTGACCAGGTGGTTCCTCTCCCTGCAAAATTTTAATTTCAAGGTTGAACATTGGCTGGGGAAATTACAAGGGAACGCAGATGCTTTGTCCAGGATACACTGTTTGCTGGCTAAAAATATCCAGACCTCCATTCTGGAGAAGGGGGAGGGGGGATATGTGGTAAGGTGAACAGAAAAGTGTATGATAGAGTCCTGGAAGGGGTGTATATCCCACCCAGCTTCCTCAACTGGGTGAGGTAAATAAAATCCAGAAGATTAAAATGGTCTCAGCAATGTGTAGGTTGCTGAGACAGTTTTGTTAAGTTTATGGGCTGGATTTTATTGGACTGGCAGAAGGTAAGATTGGTAGAGGGACCTCCCCAGTCCACCCCATTCCGGGACAGGTTTTCCCCTAGCTTGAGGGATCCCCAGCTGAAGCCAGCTGGGATCGTCAAGGGGAAATAAATCACAGTCCAGGCTGTCAGTCTGAGTAGAGTAATGCCTGGAGAAAGTCTGGGAAAATGGCTGCCCCGTTGGCTAGAGAAGCCGAATTCTCTGTGTGACCTGTGTTCAATAGGTGAGTTGGGAACTTCACTGTATTAGCCAGAGCCCAGACGGGCAGGTGTTTATTTTGGTTTGGTTTATGTTTTGTGGTGCTGGACCTTCACCTTACCCAGTGAAATATAACTGGGGTTGCATGTATTGCCGGAGTGTTCTAAATAAAGCAACATTTGGACTTTAACCCTGTAGTCTGCAAGAGAATCTTTCATTGCCGCCCTACCTGAGAGTGTAACCCCTTACAATAGGTTATGTTTAATATTGAAGATTAGCTCCAATGAAGTGGAGGGTGTTGCCTATTGAGCTAAAATACCAAACACAACCTGGAGACAGGTATGGAGCTGTGGAGCAGTCATGTTTTTGTAACCCTGGATAACCATTTTAAGAAGCTGCTGAAGAAGTGAAAGTTATAGATAGCTATAAGAATAATATTAAAAATATATACATAACCTGTAACTTCTCACCTGTTAATAATAATATATCATTTTAAAAATGTATTATTGTAAAAATGAATATTCCAATTTTCTACTCTTTTTTTCTATTCATAGGCAGTGGAATTTTTTCCCCAGATAAAGTTGTGCCATATTATTACAACATGAAAAATGAGTCAGGACACCTCCTGATCTCAGAACTTAATTCTCATCCTCGGAATTCTTCAACATACTATCCTATCACATGGAACCTCCATGCCTCCCAGATTAAAAACTCTCCTTCTGGTAGCAATGTTTTTAATGGGCTCCTTTTTGCTGATAATTATACTTTTACTGAACTTAAGGAACTACATGGAGAGTATTCCATTTGTCAAAATGACCTTTGTTGCCACATAAATTATACAATTGCTGAGAAGCACAGTGAGGAGATGTACGTATTTGGTGTTTTCGATGGTCTTCACATAGTTGAAGGAGAATACTATCTACAGGTATTTTTTCCTTGAAATTATACTTAAAGCTAGGTAATACATAGTAGATAAAATGTGCAGGCAATTCAAGCTACATCCAGCAGAGTTTTAGCATAGTTTTCAATATGACTGAAGAATAACACGCAGAGATATTATATAAACAATACTACCATTGTTAGGCCCAAAATCCAATGCTGATTAAATTCTATATCTTTATTGCAGTGGGATATCCTCTTTCTGATGCAGAGCTCCAAGTACTTTACATAGGAATAGGAGGAGGTTTATTTAGACTGACCTCTTAAACAGAAATAAATATAATGCACCATATTTATTGAAAGGAGCACAACCCTTGGCTGTCTCTAAACCAGAAAATGAAATATACGCCTATGAGTAGGCATAGATTTGTGTTGCTTTCTGTACCATTGCCTGGCTTTAATAAATTTGACAGAAACTTACCGATCCAACCCCCCCCCTGCCCCCCCCCCCCCACCAGTCTCCATACACTTTCCTTGAAACTTTTCAAAGAGGTAAAGGGAGTTAAAAGGCACAACTTATTGTGAAAATGTGAAATGTATTATAATTGTGGCACAAATAACTTTAAAATAAAGTTATAGAATTCCACATTTATTAAGTGTATTAGACACTTTTTGTGCTTTATTAGACAAGGACATAGCTGTGCTATGATGTGTGGTTTAGCAGAAGGGTTGAAAGTTTAAGATGCAGTATGTGGCAAAATTTTTACTCAAAATAAGTCAACCAATTGATGGTGAGAAGTTAGACAAAAGTGTCTAACAATGCCCCAGATTTATCACACAGCAAGAGTCACTGTCATCCAATTTCAATTACTTATGTCTGGTCTGTGCAGGAAATTTTGAGCTCTACAACAGAACAAACAAAGCTTTGACTGTAATAAAGACACATTAGGAAATTAATATTTATTGACACAGAGTTTGAATCTGTTTAGGGTTAACAGGCAAAACAATGTTCACCATTGAAGTGATTTGCTACAATGAAGTCAGGCTTTTTTGTAACTCAGTTTTTGCTAATGTTGTGCACTCACTAATGATTGTTAATACTAGAGGTGGTATTGTTTCGGTGTTGCGATTTTCATTTTTTCACAACTGATTCATTGCTAAGAAATTGACAACCAAAAGTTTCTTTCAATGCATTTTTTACCCCTGTTTCCAGGTATGCACAATGCTAAAATGTCAAAGTATGGATTTTAACTCATGTGGAGAATCTGTAGAGACAGCTTCAACCAGATTCGACTCATTTTCCATAAGTGGGAATTTTTCAACTTCATTTGTATTCCCAGAAGTTTTGCTGACTAATATTCATTTGGCTCCTAATATGTTCCAGGTAAGGAATTTACTGTAAATTGTACATTCATAGAGATAGACACATAGTAGATGACAGAAACTAGAAGTGTTAGCCAGAGATGTAGCTAAAGGCCTTTGAGCCCTGGTGCAAAAGTTCAGCTTGGGTCCCCTTCCCTCAGTGCTTTGTGCCAGGCTTCACCTCGCTTTGTGGCAGGCTGCACCTAGCCTGCCACAAAGCCTGCCCCTTTTGTGCTGCTTGAGGCAACAGTTTAAATGGCACCACTTCCATACCAAATTCTCAACTTAACTTCTTCCCTCCAGCCCTACTGTTAAAGACATACCTTGAAAGCATTACATACAGCTCTGCAAAACATAAAGGGAAATACAGCACCACATACCTTACCATACCCTTACAAACCGTGACGTCTCCTTTGATATATATATTCTCTTTCCTCATCTTAGCCTTTCATACCAGACCATCATGATGATTTCTTTCAGCCATCTGTCGTCTCTGCAGAGTTTGACAAAAACAGACATCTTAGTTTCCTACTTTTCCATCATCCTATCCACCTTCTCAACACCCCATCCTGCCACCCCAATACTGTGCCCACTGTGCTCCCCAAAACTATACTTCAAAAACCGATAATCCCCCTGAAAATACTAGTACCACACAAATAGTGCTCCTTTCAATAATTAGTGGCACACAGTGTCAGAAAAATAACTGCACAGCAAATAGTGTCCTTGACACTAATAGTGAAAACATATTGTTCCCCCAAAATAATTGTGCTAAGCTGATACTATGCCAGCGTGCCCCCCACAGTAATAGTGCTCCTACAAGTCCCACCAAAAGAAAAAAAAAAATTCTGCCAGAGTGCATATTGTTAACAAGGCACTCACTAGTAATAATGGTCCCATTGTGCCCATACTAGTAGTACTCTCTGTAGTCCCCCAGTAGTAATAATTCTCCTTATAATGTGTGCTAGTAGAAAAAAGCTCCCTAATGTGTATCAGTCCAAAAAGTACCCCTTATAATATGCACTATAAAAAAAAAACCCTCTTACAATGTGCGCCACAAAAAAAATCCCCCTTATAATGTGTGCCAGTACAAACAATACAACCTTATAATGTGTGCCAGTACAAAAACTATCCCCTTACTTTTCACATCAGACCCCCATATCAGATCCTCAATCAGATGAAACCCCCATATTACACCTCAGATCAGACCCCCATATCAGATCCTAAAATCAGACTCCCTATATCACACCTCAAATCAGACCCTCATCTCATATCAGACCCCCATATCAAATCTCCATATCAGATCCTCAGATCAGTCTCCCCTATCACACCTCAGATCAAACCCCCATATCAGATCCTCAAATCAGACACCCCCATATCAGATCCTCAGACCTCCATATCAGACCTCAGATCAGACTCCCATATCAGATCCTCAGACCCCCATATCAGACTTCAGGTCAGACTCTCATATCAGATCCTCAGACCCCCATATCAGATTATCAGACCCCCATATCAGATCCTCAGACCCCCATATCAGATCCTCAGATCAGAGCCCCATATCAGATCCTCAGACCCCCATATCATACCTCAGATCAGAGTCAGACCCCCCAGTTTCAGACCCAAAATAAATAAATAAATGTACCTCTCCTGCTCCGCTGCTGCTCTCCGGGTCCAGCATCCTCTCCTGAAGTCTCTGCTCGGTGGTGTGGGCCCGTGCTGCACTGTCACCTGACTGTGTACAAAGTCAGGTCATAGTTTACACTGTACATCCTGACACTATATGCAGCCAGGACACAGCAGTGCGAGAGCAAAGACGACAAGGGAGGAAGGGTGAGTTTAGCGCTCACAGCACTTCACTCCCCGTTCCTCCTGCATACTAGTGAGCGCTTCCATAATGGAGGCGCTTTCTAGTAGTCATTTTATAAGACGCACTGCATCTTATAAAGCAGAAGATACCATAATTGGAGGTGTGTATCTGGCAAGGGTAGCCCTATTGGCGCTCCCAGGTTAGGGACCCGGTTGCAATTGCCACTGCTGCAACCCCTATTGCTATGCCACTTGTGTTAGCTACGGAAGACCTAATTACTATCTAATTACTAACTGGGGTAAACAAGCTCTATAATGAGGAATTTATTTTGCCAGAGACAATTCCCAAGTCGCAATCCCAGAATAATCTGTACTAGTAAACAGCTGACAGACAGATAACTAAATTCAAGGTACAGAATGAGAAGTCTTACTGCAGGTCAAAATGGGCAGAGTTCATTCAGAGCTCGGTCGGGCTGGAGGAAGGGAAGGTCAATATGTTGGTCATCGTTTACACATTAACAGATGCCACACAACCCACTTTAGGAACTGGTGTAATGCTTACAAAACATCTAGAGAATCCTGAGACATACTATCAGAAAATGATGAGAAAATCAAGGTGAGACTTTAAGTGGTTGTCCAGATGTCAGATATTTTTTTTTCTCAGTAATAGTGCCACATTTGTCCATTTGTTTTTATAAAAACAGCAGTCCCTTTTTATAAATTCTGGACAACCCCTTTAAATCAAGTAGGTATTGATTTGTAAGTATAGATCTCAGGCAACTTGTGAGTATAGGCATTTGTGTGTAAAGTATAGACCACCAATAATAAAAACCTCAGACATGCTGGATGTTAGGGCTTGTTCACATCACCGTTATGTATTCCATTATGGCTTTACGTTATAACATGGTTATAACGGAAAATAACGTAATCCATAAGACGGAAATCAAAACGGAAACCTTTAGAGGCATTCCGTTTTGATCCGACATAAAGGAAGTATATGGGCAAGTACAAAAACTGGACTTAGGGGGCACACCAAATACATCCAAACATAGTGCAAGCCACAGTATTATATCACAACCATATGAAATGAACAAAAAGAAATACTGCATGCAAGGCTGCACCTCTTATTATAAAAAATACATTATTTATTTAAAAGCACAAAACTCCAAAGATAAAAACATTTTATACAATTAGAGCACTGGGTGTGGACTACACATATGTCCAACACACATCCCTACAACCACCAGTTTCTAAATGGAATCATATGAACACTGCCAGAATAGAGCATAATACATGAATATAGCATCATAAATAAGGCATCAAAAATTCTGGATACTTATCATGATAGACAAATCAGCGGGCATGGTGTAGGAGAAAATTCGCATGACGCGTATCGCCAGGTCAGATTGGCTTCCTCAGGGGTCCATTAAAACTTTGTATTCCATCCAGCATAACGGAAACCATACGGATCTGTTATGCTTGCCCATATACTTGTATTATGACGGATCAAAATGGAATGCCTCTAAATGATTCAGTTTTGATTTCCATCTTATGGATTCCGTTATAACCAAGTGAAATACATAATTAAATACATAACGGTGATGTGAACAAGCCCTTACCCGGGTGGTGACTGAAAAGCATAGAGATTTCAGTGGGATTATACACATTGAGGACTTCATCGAGGCAGTAGCATATGTCAGTGCAGTGGTGCTCAGCATGAAGATGTCCACAATACAATCTTCAGTAAGATGAAAATGTGGCATTCATGATCTTTAAAATATTCTCTTTATTAGTGCCTCAGTCTTCCATAAAATAAACTGGCAAAAGGTTGCAGTATGCAACAACTAGGCGACAGTTGTTTTGTGCTTATTGCGCTTCCATAGACCTTATTTATGCATCCTTGTACCAGTGTATTAGTCTTGCATTAGTCTTCCATTAAATGGAATATGTTAAAGATAGCGATTGCCAAATTTTCATCTTACTTAAGATTAGATATGAGATGGATACATAGATATGAGACAGACAGATATACACTCACCTAAAGAATTATTAGGAACACCTGTTCTATTTCTCATTAATGCAATTATCTAGTCAACCAATCACATGGCAGTTGCTTCAATGCATTTAGGGGTGTGATCCTGGTCAAGACAATCTCCTGAACTCCAAACTGAATGTCAGAATGGGAAAGAAAGGTGATTTAAGCAATTTTGAGCGTGGCATGGTTGCTGGTGCCAAACGGGCCGGTCTGAGTATTTCGCAATCTGCTCAGTTACTGGGATTTTCACGCACAACCATTTCTAGGGTTTACAAAGAATGGTGTGAAAAGGGAAAACATCCAGTATGCGGCAGTCCTGTGGGCAAAAATGCCTTGTGGATGCTAGAGGTCAGAGGAGAATGGGCCGACTGATTCAAGCTGATAGAGCAACGTTGACTGAAATAACCACTCGTTACAACCGAGGTATGCAGCAAAGCATTTGTGAAGCCACAACACGCACAACCTTGAGGCGGATGGGCTACAACAGCAGAAGACCCCACCGGGTACCACTCATCTCCACTACAAATAGGAAAAAGAGGCTACAATTTGCACGAGCTCACCAAAATTGGACTGTTGAAGACTGGAAAAATGTTGCCTGGTCTGATGAGTCTCGATTTCTGTTGAGACATTCAAATGGTAGAGTCCGAATTTGGCGTAAACAGAATGAGAACATGTATCCATCATGCCTTGTTACCACTGTGCAGGCTGGTGGTGGTGGTGTAATGGTGTGGGGGATGTTTTCTGGGCACACTTTAGGCCCCTTAGTGCCAATTGGGCATCGTTTAAATGCCACGGGCTACCTGAGCATTGTTTCTGACCATGTCCATCCCTTCATGACCACCATGTACCCATCCTCTGATGGCTACTTCTAGCAGGATAATGCACTATGTCACAAAGCTCGAATCATTTCAAATTGGTTTCTTGAACATGACAATGAGTTCACTGTACTAAAATGGCCCCCACAGTCACCAGATCTAAACCCAATAGAGCATCTTTGGGATGTGGTGGAACGGGAGCTTTGTGCCCTGGATGTGCATCCCTCAAATCTCCATCAACTGCAAGATGCTATTCTATCAATATGGGCCAACATTTCTAAAGAATGCTATCAGCACCTTGTTGAATCAATGCCACGTAGAATTAAGGCAGTTCTGAAGGCAAAAGGGGGTCCAACACCGTATTAGTATGGTGTTCCTAATAATTCTTTAGGTGAGTGTATAGAATCATTGACAAAAAAACTCATCCAGATAAAAGAAACTCAGATTGCTGCAAAAGTTGGCATGTGGTTACGTTTCAAGCAGATACAGTATGTAAACAATTAGAGGTGCTGTCTCATTAGGCACAGGCTCTTGCCAACTAAAAGCTTCTGCTGCCATATAAAAAGGCTGTTAGAAGCTACTTTTGGGTAGTTTTGGACATCTTGGTGAGAGATTGTTGACTGCTAGACATGCCTCTATAACGCACTTTTTGCCCAGCTAACAGACTTTGAGAGGAGGCAAATTATTGTACTTAGAGAAACAGGATGGTAATTTTGGCGAATTAGTCAATTTAAAAGAAAGCAAAAGATTTGCACCAGAAAGGCAATCAGGTCACAGTGGTCCACATTTACTAATCTGAAGGCACTTACATCCTAGTGTAAGTTGCACCAAAATGGGGAGCAATTTGGCACATCTCACAAATTCTCTGCATGCCTTATGGTACAATGTTTGCTTAGCCCATGTTGGAGATATTTTTTCTTTATGTTGGACCGATGTTGGTTGAGCCATACGTGCAATTCCTGTGTCTTACGGCCCACATACTGTGAAC
Source organism: Bufo bufo (assembly GCF_905171765.1). NCBI lineage: Eukaryota > Metazoa > Chordata > Amphibia > Anura > Bufonidae > Bufo > Bufo bufo. The sequence continues at coordinate 374,481,685 of NC_053392.1, read as the reverse complement.
CACAGCCACATTGGACTAACGCACTTGGATTTGAATGTATAATCGTCATACATTTTTTATTGGGGAATGCACATTTACATGAAATTCAGTTTTGGGCTCTATATACCACAAAAGGATACAGGAGAGCCAGAAATAATTCACAGCATATGCAGCATCTAAGATTAAAGAAGTGAGCAGAACATAGGAACAAGGAAGCAACTGTCATATTCAAGTTTTTGTCCTGATTCTGTTTTTCCAGGTGTTAAAGGATGGACGCCTTGTAAATAAACCTGGAATTTCTTCACATCCACTTTTGAGTGCAACTCTGTTTGGAAGATTGTATCAAAAAGACCCAAATTCAAAGTGATGTAGATACAATATTCAATGTCAGAAGAAATTTTCTGTGCCATTTTGCAAATGTCAAAAAATATCAATAATATTTCATGTGTGAAAATGATTCATCCTATCTTCTTGGCAAACTAAAATTTATGTATACAGTAGTAAAGTATTTTAGGTCACTTTTTATTATCATAAAATAATATAAGACATATCTTCCACATTTATGATCAATAAACTTTATTGCACTGATGCGTATAACATGTTATTTTAGGCAACATTTACTACAATTACCTTTACGGTCTTTTAGAAGTTTTTATGTACCTTTGAGTCCGTGCACATGTATGTTTTTTTTTTCATGTTTTAAAGACCACAGTAAATTATATCTGAAAATAAACAAGATTACGGTAAATGGCCACTATACTTTCAACAAACTTATAGACCAATGGGTTATACGCATATATGACAAAACTTTGTAATGTATGTTATTAGAAACCACAGAGACAAGTTTTCTGTCTCATCCCAGTACTGGATTCACAGTTTCACTAATCAGTGGTACTTTATAATGCCCCCGCCCCCAATTCTTTTACTGAGGGTGTGCTACAGAGAGATATGTGAACTGGATCTAATTTTTGTGTTGTGTATGGGAAACATGATAGCTTATCTCTGCTCACTGGAAAACACTGGAAAGACCACCAATTAGAGATAGAGTATACAAAGGGCTTAAATGGTGAAAAATGCAGGATAAAGGTTATAAAATGGGATTTCTCGTGCACACACATCAATATCAGAAGAGTTGGTAAATATCAACTATGCCTATTGACAGTAATGACATTTTCTGGGGTTGTAATATTTTTTTATAGCAAGATTGGCACTGTAGACTGAGCTAATCTTTTACACAAAATACAAAAAATAATTCAAGTGGAACCATAACAGATCCCTATTATTTCCAGTGTGCACAGAGTCTATTATAAGCAACCTTTTATTTCCCAACTATACTGCTTTTTAAATGTCTTATTTAACCAAAGCAACAAACAAGAATTCTAGCTTTCCTGCAATACATACAGTGCTGCTGTCACGGCTGAGGATGGGGGAAATCCTCAGCCGTGCAGTGATGGAAGATGTCCAGTCGCTACTCGCCAGGAACACAGAATTAGGGAGCAGGTCACCTCCTGTTGCGTCCCTAACGCTGACCCTGTCTCCTACCTGCATGGGCCGACCTTGATGGTAGGAGGACTCATGCGCAGGAACCTCGAATCCCTGACTTATCCTTTGACCGGTTCCTGGGCAAAGGAGCAGGATAAGACAACCCACTCCTCCTAGGCACGGAGGAGCAGGAGTCTCACTGGCCAAGCAGCATGAAGAAGGGGGTACATAAACAGGACTATGGATAAGACAGGTGAACCAAACAGTTCCACACAAACCTGTCTCAGCCTTGCTGACTGGAACCCGTGCTAAGGAAAGGCTGTCCACACAGGGACCAGGACATCCATAGCTGCACAAAAACCAAAGACACAAGACATCAACAACACATCACGGTATTAGAACTTATGACCGGAAGGGTGGCCCTTACAAGAAGATGGAAAATCACAGGAGGCTGCTACAGCAAAGCATGACTGAAGCAACCTCCTGAGCCATGCCAAAGTGAGAGGCTTCATAGGCCTAAGAGGCCACACCCAACAGTCAGACACACCCAGTGACATCACACACACTGGGAAGGGAGTTAACCCTTCCAGCACCACAGGAAAGGGAAAACACCAACTTAAAGGGAAAGTGTCCAACACGACAAACACACTGTGGTTGTTGCCGCTGGCAACGACATCGGTGGCAACCATGTCCTGGGAGTCAGCCACAAGGCCGGGACACTGCCACCACATGTACACAACGACAAACGTTGCCACGGGCAACCACAGTGCAGGAAAGGTGTCCGTGCACACCACACACTACACAGAGTGCACACAGGCAAACGACAGTGCATACATACACGCACACAAACTCCAAAGGGACCGCACACATACCTGTTGTCCGCGGCAACCGCACTTGAGGCAAGCAACATCAAACCTCAAGCTGCGGTTGAAACAACAACCCAAACCGCGGGCAACTGTATGCGGCTCCCAAGGAGTCACGGCCAAAACCGTGGCCGTGACAGCTGCCCATAATTATTCATACCCCTGGCAAATTTTGACTTAAAGTTACTTTTATTTAACCTCAAGTAATTTTTTGACGGGAAATTACATAGGTGTCTCCCAAAAGATAATAAGACGATGTACAAGAGGCATTATTGTGAAAAAAAATAAAATTCTCAGCTTTTATTTACATTTGAGCAAAAAGTGTCCAGTCCAAAATTATTCATACCCTTCTCAATAATCAATCGAAAAGCCTTCATTGGCTATTACAGAAATCAAACGCTTCCTATAATTGCAGACCAGCTTTTTGCATGTCTCCACAGGTATTTTTGCCCATTCATTTTTAGCAATGAGCTCCAAATCTTTCAGGTTGGAGGGTCTTCTTGCCATCACCCTGATCTTTAGCTCCCTCCACAGATTCTCAATTGGATTCAAGTCTGGACTCTGGCTGGGCCACTCCAAAACGTTAATCTTGTTGTCTGCTAACCATTTCTTCACCACTTTTGCTGTGTGTTTTGGGTCATTGTCATGCTGAAATGTCCACTGGTGCCCAAGGCCAAGTTTCTCTGCAGACTGCCTGATGTTGTCATTGAGAATCCTCATGTATTGCTCTTTTTTTCATAGTGCTGTTTACTGTGATTTGGTTCCCTAGTCCATTGGCTGAAAAACACCCCCAAAGCATTAGGTTCCCACCACCATGTTTGACAGTGGGGATGGTGTTCTTTGGGTTGAAGGCTTCTCCTTTTTTACGCCAAATGAAGGAAACATCATTGTGACCAAACAATTCCATTTTTGTTTCATCTGACCATAACACAGAAGACCAGAAGTCTTCTTCTTTGTCCAGATGAGCTTTTGCAAAGACCAAGAGAGCTTTTGTGTGCCTTATCTGCAGAAGTTGCGTCCTCCTTGGTCTGCATCCGTGGAACCCAGCAGTGTGCAGTGTCCGTTGGATTGTCTGCCTTGAGACATTGCCCTCAGCAGAGCCCAGATTCACCAGGATGGCCTTGGTGGTGATCCTTGGATTCTTTTTCACCTCTCTTACTATCCTCCTGGCTAGCACAGGTGTCACTTTTGGCTTCCGATCGCGTCCTCTGAGATTTTCCACAGTGCGGAACATCTTGTATTTTTTTTATAATACTTTGCACTGTAGCCACTGGAACTTGAAAACATTTGGAAATGGCCTTGTAGCCCTTTCCTGACTTGTGAGCAGCCACAATGCGCAGCCGCAGGTCCTCACTGAGCTCTTTTGTCTTAGCCATGACTGTCCACAAACCAACTGCAGAAAGCTGCTGTTTTTCACTTGTTGAGTTGATTAAAACAGCTGTTCCCAATTAATCAGGGTAATTAGGATGCTTTAGAACAGCTTGGACTATTTGGAATGGTATAGAACTTTTTTTTCCCCCACAGACTGTGACAGTTTGTGAAGGGTATGAATAATTTTGGACTGGACACTTTTTGCTCAAATGTAAATAAAAGCTGAGAAATGTTTTTTTTTCCACAATAATGCCTCTTGTACATCGTCTTATTATCTTTCGGGAGACACCTATGTCATTTCTTGTCAAAAAATTACTTGCTTGTTGAATAAAAGTAACTTTAAGTCAAAATTTGCCAGGGGTATGAATAATTATGGGCAGCACTGTATATAGACTCTTTCCTAGATGGAAAGTCACCTCTATCTGTGCATAATGCTGTAAACTTCATGCCATGCTTTTTCAGATGTCTTGGCATTCAGAGCTTATTAGAATTACAAAGGAGTTAGAATGATAAGAAATCATCCAAGGCAGCTAAACCGACAATGAAATAATAGTAATTTTTATTTATATAATGCTAACATTTTGCAGCGCTTTACAATCATAGGGTTCATGTACAAACAAAATCATACATTACATAGCAACAAACAAATCAACAATAACAACAAGAGGAATGAGGACTCTGCTGGCAAGAGTTACAATTAGTGTTGAGCGAACCCGAACTGTACGATTTTTGGTACCTGGCCTGAGCCTGAACTTTGCCGGGCATTCAGGCATTTAATAAATCTTGTTGAAATTCTGCAATCAGCAAGCCTTTAAGCTGTGTGCCCTTAGAAGCCATCACAGCCATGCCTACTAATGGCATGGCTGTGACTGGCCGGTGCATCATGTGACCCAGCCTTTATATAAGCTGGATCACGTGTAGCACCGCCCATCAGCTCTCAGTAGTGAAGGGACAGAAAGCAGGCAGCTGAAGTGAGGGACAGTGTTAGTGCGATTTTTTTTGTGGGTGCAATACACCATCTTTGCACCCCTGACACAGAAAGATAATCATAAATCTGGCTGTTAATTCTGTGGGTGACCTACAGCGATTTTGTTTTTTGTGTTGGTGCAATGCAACATTGTACTTTGTACCCCTAACACAAATATAATAGTTCATTTATTGCATGATGTACACCTGCACTGCATACGTGACAGGGAAATTGATATAGTTAATCCGCCTGTTAGTTAGGTGCACGTCATATACCCATTTATTGCGTGAAATACACATGCACTGCATACGTGACAGGAAAAGTAATATAGTTAATCTGTCTGTTAGTTCAGTGGGTGACCTCAAAGAATGAGGAGAGCATCAAATAAGGGACGTTGCCCTGGTTGTGGTGCTGCTGGGTTTAGTGGAGCTCCTGTTGCAGGGAGAGGACGTGGTCGATCTGTGCCAGCTACATGCCCAAATGAAACACCTCCCTCAGGTGCAAGTAGGCGAGAGAATGTTCAGCGTTATTTTGTAGGCCCGAATACCGCTGTACGAATGGTAAGGCCTGAAGTAGAGGCGGTAGTAGATTGGGTGGCTGACAGTGCCTCCTGTTCCTTCACATTGTCTCCCACCCAGTCCCCTGCTGAAAGCGCAGAATTGGCACCTGCAGCTCATGGGCATCTGTCTTTCACCTGACCCCCTTGCAAATCAGCCAAGCAGTCTGAGCCCCAAGTCATGCAGCAGTCTCTTATGCTTTTTGATGACTCTGCTGGCAGGGTTTCCGAGGGCCGTCCACATAGCCCTGCTCCAGAAGTGGAAGAGATTGAGTGCTCTGATGCCCAACCACTTATGTTTCAGGATGTGGACATGGGAGGACCACCGCAGCACATCTCTGATGATGACAAAACAAAGGTGCCAACTGTGGCGGCTTTCTGCAGACCGGCAAGGAGGGCAGGGATGAAGAGTGGGTGGAAGATGATGTGGATGATGATGAGGTCCTAGACCCCACATGGAATCAAGGTCATGCGAGTGACGTGTGCAGTTTGGAGGAAGAGGTGGTGGTCACACAGCACCAGCCACACAGCAAAAGAGGGAGCAGTGTGCAAAAGCAGAGTGGCTGTCCCCTAGCCAGTACGCCTGCTACTGCCCACCGCATCCAGGGACTGAGCACACCAAAACCAGCTCCAAGGAGTTCCCTGGCGTGGCAGTTCTTCAGACAATGTGCTGATGACAAGAAACGAGTGGTTTGCACGCTGTGCAATCAGAGCCTGAAGCGAGGCATAAATGTTCTAAACCTGAGCACCATCTGCATCTAAATGCAAAGCACGAGCTGCAGTGGAGTAAACACTTCAAAAACCACGAAAGATCTCTGGCTCCTCCTGGTCCCTCTTCTGCTGTAGTCTCAGCCTCCCCCCCCCCCCCCCTCTGGAGTGTCAGTGGCACCTGCCACCCCGCAAACAGAGGATGTGGCAGCAACGCCACCATGTCCGTCACCAAGCATCTGCACAATGTCCCATGGAAGCGTTCAGCTGTCCATCTCCCAAACACTGGGGAGAAAGAGGAAGTGCCCCTCTACCCACCGGCGATCTCTGGCCCTGAATGCCAGCATTTCAAAATTCCGGGCATTTGAAATCTTGTCATTTCGTCTGGAGGAGACAGAGACTTTTAAAAAACTTATGGCAGTGGCTGTCCCACAGTATTTGGTTCCCAGCTGCCACCACTTTTCCAGGTGAGCCATCCCCGCCCTACACAACAAAGTGGCAGACAAAATTAGGAGTGCACTGCGCAACGGCATCTGTGGCAAGGTCCACATAACAACCGATATGTGGACCAGTAAGCACGGGCAGGGACGTTTTATCTCCCTAACTGCACACTGGATAAATGCAGTGGCGGCTGAGCATGAGGTGGATAGCAGTTTGGCGCATGTCCTTCCGCCACCGATAATTGCAGGACGTTTCTCTTTGCCTCCTGTTGACTCCTACTCCCCTTCCTCCTCTACCACCTCCTCATCTGGTCAGCGTAACACCTTCACCACCAACTTCAGCACAGCCAGGGGGAAACGACAGCAGGCTGTTTCGAAACTCATCTGTTTGGGGGAAAACCCCCACACCGTGCAGGAGCTGTGGACGGGCATGGAACAACAGACCGATGAGTGATTAGTGCCACTGAGTCTCAAGCCCGGCCTGGTGGTGTGTGATAATGAGCAAAATCTCGTAGCAGCTCTAGTCCTAGCTGATTTGGCGCACATCCCTTGCCTGGCGCATGTGCTGAATTTGGTGGTGCAGAGGTTCCTGAAAAATTACCCCGATATGTCAGAGGCTGCAGAAAGTGCGGTCCGTCTGAGCGTGCTTTTGGCGTTCTCACACTGCTGATGCTCGCCTGTCTGCACTGCAGCATAACTTTGGTCTTCCTTCTCACCGCCTCGTATGCGACTTGCCCACGAAGTGGAACTCCACCTTGCACATGCTGGATAGACTGTGCGAGCAGCAGCAGGCATTAGTGGAGTTTCAGCTGCAGAATGCACGGGTGAGTCGCTCTGCGGAACAGCACCACTTCACCACCAATGAGTGTGCCTCCATGCGGAACATGTGTGCCGTGTTGCGCTGTTTCGAGTACTCCACCAACATGGCCAGTGCTGTTGACGCAGTCCTCAGCGTTACTATCCCACTTCTATGTCTCCTTGAAAAAACACTTCGGGCGATGATGGAAGAGGATGTGGCACAGGAGGAAGAGGGATCATTTCCATGGTTATCAGGCCAGTCATTCACAAGTAGCTTGGAGGGTGGGTTCCTGCACCAACAGAGGCCAGGTACACAATTGTACAGCAATGGCACAGTTCTGGAGGATAAGGAGGAGGAACCGTGTTCACAGCAGGGTGGCACCCAAAGCAGCTCATGGACATCACTGGAGCGTGGCTGGGGGATACAGAAGACACAGACGATAAACCTCCCACAGAGGACAGCTTGTCGTTGCCTCTGGGCAGCCTGGCACACATGAGCGACTATATGCTTCAGTGCCTGCTCAACGACCGCCGAGTTGCCCACATTCTAACCAGTGCTGATTACTGGGTGGCATTCCTGCTGGATCCCCGCTACAAGGACAACGTGCTGTCCTTAATTCCATCACTGGAGCATGATCGGAAGATGCGCGAGTACAAGCGCACGCTGGTAGACACGCTGCTGATGGCATTCCCATCTGACATCGGGGGCTCAGTGGAAGCACAAGGCGAAGGCAGAGGAGGAGGAAGAAGTCGCCAACACAGCTGGGACACCGCCAGCACCTCAGAAGGGAGGGTTAGCATGGCCGAAATGTGAAAAAGTTTTGTCAGCACGCCACAACAACCAGCACCACCAGCTAATATGGAACGTCTTAGCAGGAGGCAGCATTTCAGCAACATGGTGGAACAGTACGTGTACACACGCCTACATGTACTGACTGATGGGTCTGCCCTATTCAACTTGTGGGTCTCCAAATTAGAGTTAAAGTTAAAAAGTGCTTGTTTTGTACAATAGTCCAGCCACCAGCAGATACTATTAAAGGGGTTGTCCGGGTTCAGAGCTGAACCCGGACATACCCATATTTTCACCCAGGCAGCCCCGCTTATGTTAGCATCAGAGCATCTCATGCTCCGATGCGCTCCCTTGCCCAGTGCTAGATCGCGCAGGGCAAGGACTCTTGTTTACAATAACACACTGCCGGGTGAAAGCTTCCCCCTGGCAGTGTGTTCGGTGATGTCACCCGTTCTGATGGGCGTGATTTAGCGCTGCACTAGCTGTTTTACTGGCTAGGGCAGCGCTAAAGCCCCCCCATCAGTGCTGGTGATGTTGCCGGGCTTCCTGGCAGCCCCATAGAGAGCTTGGTTCATCACCGGAACTCCTGAAAATGCCATGAACTGTTCCGATGCTCAAGTCAAGGGGGTTGCCTGGGTGAAAATGGGGATATGTCCGGGTTCAGCTTATGTGCATGAGATGTGGTAGATAGTGTTTGATGATGTCTCAGATTCAGAAGACTGATGTTGAAGCGGGGAGGTGGGAAGGGAAGTGAATGGAGAAGAGTGAGATTAGAGGTTGTGAATTAGTTGTAAATCATTTGGAGAGCGTAGAGTATGGATAGGGTGGTAAACAGAAATGAGGGAGGAGATGTAGGGGTTGCAGCACTATGGATAGCTGTGTGGGTGAGAATAAGCGGTTTAAACTGTATGTGCAATTAGTGTAATGACTGACACAGGGTTTACTCTTTAGAGTAGCAGTTAGACAGATTAGCCTGGATTCTGCAGGAGTATTCCAGTAGGTACAAATGTAATACCCTAGAGTGGTATTACCACCTCTTTGTTCCCCCTACTATCTCTTATAGTTGACCCAATGTCATCTTATGTATTGATTTCCAGGTCCTGTATTATATGCATATTCTTTGCCTTGTATTGCGACTGTTAAAGTGTAATGTGCCTGGTTCACCAGCAGATGGCGGCAGTATTGGAAAAGCTAGTTTTCCTGGAATGGAACTTGCTTTCCATTCTAGCCCTCTCTAGAGAGGGAGGCGTTTTAGTTAGTGAAAGTCAGTCTAGCTTACCCCCTGTAAGGGGAAGGCAACAGGCCCCGTCATCCCTGTTGGACAGGCCTTGCCAAGGCCAGTGGAGCACCATCTGCTCTGCTGGTATAAGAGAGGAAAGAGCAAAGATCTTCAGAAGCCAGGAGGAAAGGTTCCCTAGAGAAAGATAAGAGACCTAAATAAAGATAAAAGAGAAAGATACAGATCAAGATAAAAAACAGTCAGACTACAGAAAGCTCAGTTCAGCAGAAAGGAAAAGTTTCTATTTAATCCTATTCACACAGCAGAGCTAAAGAGGTTCAGATGTAGCGGGGCCGAATGTGTTTGCCTGCCAAAACTTATGCCAAAGCCTGCTGGTAACCAAGATAAAGTTGGAAGATGTTCCCTGATGCAAGTTTATTCAAGTAAAGCTGTTTTCAATGTTAATACAAAGTCTGGACTCAATCGTTTCTACAAATCCCTCAACTAACCACCCTTTATTTGCATGACTGCGGACGACTACGCCTGGGTATCCAGGGTATCCAGGTAGGAGCACCGTGATACGTGCAAGCTACACTTAAAGGGACACAATAGGCAACCCTTACACCACTCTGGCATTCCTACACCTGGGTATCACTAGTGCCATCTACTTAGGGGGACCCAATCCCTCGTTGCTAAAATGCAACTGGTATCACAACAAACTTTTAAGCACTGATAACATCTTAAAGAGACCCCCTGGCCGACGTCTCCCCCGTGGTTGCTGCACAAGCTATTCCCTATCCACAGAATAGGGGATAAATATCAGATTAGTGGGGTCCTACCACTGGATAATGAGGAGAGGAAGTAGAACCAACAAATGTTATACTGAAGGAGCCGCCAGAGAGATAGGAGGAAAACCAAGAGAGAGCAGTGTACTTGAGTCCAATGGTGCATGCTGAGTAGAAGATGGTGGTCTACAGTGTTAAAAGCTGCAGAGAGAGCCAGAAGAATGACCAGAGAGTGGTCACCATTGCATTTACACTAGCTGTCATGAGTTCATTTGTCACATTGGTGAGGGGAATTTTAGTATAAAATAGAGGGCGGAAGCCAGATTTTAATGAATCAAGGAGAAAGTTAGCAGAGAGATAGCAGATGAGGTGAGATTAACCAGGCACTCCAGGAGTTTAGAGATAAAGGGGAGATTAAATATGGGTCTATAGTTAGTTGCACAGTCAAGGCAAGGTGTTTTTTTAACAATGGGATTGTGACAGAATTCTTGAAAGAGAAGGGGAATATCGTAGAAGAGAGAGAGAGTTTGAATATTTTATTTAGGTGGGTATTGACATCTGGGGAGAGAGACTGGAGCAGGTATGAGGACATATAAGCAGTAGTGATGTGGTAGGGAGAGAAGAAGAGAGGATACTAAAGATTTCTTCTTCTGTGAATAAGTTGAATGTGGAAAGTGAACCAGAGAAGGTGCAATAGGGAAGGAGATTGATGACACTTACAAGCTGGGAGCTAATTCCCCACTAAATGTTTTCAGTCTTCTATTTGAGGAGGGAGTGTAAAATGTCTAAGGGCTTTTTTGGATTATTGGAAAGTGAAGAGATCAGGGTCATGAAATAGGTCTGTTTGGCGAGGTGGAAGGCAGAGTGTTAATTTGTCAGCATAAATCTGTAGTAGAGGATCTTCTGGGGTGTGAGTTTTTCTCCATAGGCATTTGGCACTCCTGGAGTATTGCTGGAAAAAGCTAATTTGAGGTGTAAGCCAGTATTTATTTTGTCTCAGTTTGGAGATTTTGAGTGTAGGGGGGCACTATTTCTTTCAGGGTACTTCTGAGGGTATCATTATAGTGTTTTATAGCCAGATCAGGAGAGGGAAGAGATTGGTGACAATGATGTCTGTATAGCGTCTGAAAGTTTCTGAGGGTACACGACATGTAGATTTATGAATGTGTGATAAGTAGATGGATAAGCATTTATGATAGTGAAGGAGAGAAGGTTGTGGCCAGAGAGAAGGTTGTGGGAGAGGAGAGTTAGTAAAGTCAGAAAAGGAGCAAAGCAGAAAAAGACCAGGTCAAGCGTGTTACTGTCTTTATGAGTCTGAGAATTAGAAAGTTGTAAAAGGCCAAGATAGGAGATTAGAGATAGAAGCTGTGAGGCTGATAGGGATGTTTAAGTCACCCAAAATGAGAATTGGTAATTCCGAGGACAGGAATTGGTAATTCCGAGGACCAGCCAAGCAGCAAAGTGATCCAGGAACTGGTTGGGTTAGCCAGGGAATTGGTATACAACTGCTACTCTCAGGGAGAAAGAATGGAAGAGTTTGAGGGTGTGAACCTTCAAAGATGGGAATGAGAGTGATGGTACTGTGGGAATGATCTGGAAAGTGCATTGTGGGGAAAGAAGTATGCCAACTTTATCACCATATCTGTTACCATGTCTGGGGATATGAAAAAAGTGTAAGCAATCATAAGAAAGAACCACAGCGAAAGTGGTGTCAGATTGCTGAATCCAGGTTTCAGTGAGAGCCAGCAGGTTAAGAGAACTAGAAAGAAAGAAGTCATGAATGTAGGGGAGTTTGTTGCACACTGACCATGGGTTCCAGAGTGCACAGTTAAAAGATGGAAGAAAAGGCATACAACAAATGTTTATGACATTGGCAGGGTTTCTGTGTGATAATGGGAAGTGGTTGAAGTTAGAAGAAGGTGGACCAAGAGCAAATGGTTCTGTGATTTGTAACAGGGCTTATTGTTGTACACCCTGGAACATGATGAATTGAGATGATTCAAGAAGACGAATAAAGCATGTGAGCTGTTCATGGGAGAGAGAAGGAGAAAGAGACTAATGTGGATGGAAAGCAATGGAGGAGTAACAGGGTGGTGAGTGTGGATGAAAAGGGCACATAATAAAATGGAAAGAGAGACAATGAACATACCATAATTAATGTAGAGTTTGCAAATGTGTATTTGCATCTGTCATAGTTCCGTTAGCCGGATCCGTTAGCCGGATCCGTCTCATCCAGAAAAACGGATCTGGTATTTAATTTTTTTCAAAGATCAAAAGCAAAAAATAGCTCCTCCTATGTCCTGGCACATGCGCAGACCGGAAAACCGGATCCGGCAACGCAGCAATTTCCGCAACACTTGGTACCAGATCCGGCATTAATGCATCTCTATGGAAATTAATGCGGTAGTGTTCCGGTATTTTGGCCTGAAAAAATACCACAGCAAGCTGCCGTATTTTGTCCGGTCAAATGCCGTACAAGGGACAGAACGGAAGACATCCTGATGCATACTAAACGGATTGCTTTCCATTCAGAATGCATTAGGACAAAACTGATGCGTTTTTTCTGGTATTGAGACCCTTTACCGGATTTCAATAGCGGAAAAGAATAACGCTAGTGTGAAAGTACCCTTACACTTATCAATGCTGACACTTTGCATATGCCAATCAAACGTGCTTGGTGTCCAGAATTTCATCACATTAATCACATTTTGCAGTCATAAAGTTTTTTTTCTATATTTTCTTTAAGGCAGGCATGCTCAACCTGCGGCCCTCCAGCTGTTTCAAAACTACAACTCACAGCATGCCCGAACAGCCTACAGCAGGGCATTGTGGGAGTTGTAGTTTTACAACAGCTGGAGGGCCGCAGGTTGAGCATGCCTGCATTAACCCCTTAAGGACCCATGACGTACATGTACAGCATTTCTGTCCGGGACTTAAAGACCCGTGACGATCTGGCAGTCACTGTTAGCCTGCATAAGTGAAATCACCAATGCCGGTGCATTAACCCTTTATGTGCCGCGGTCATCCTGGGCGGGGATCGGAGCTGCCATTGGGTCCCCATGCTGCTGTGACGGGGACCCGATGGCATGGAAGGCAGCCCAATGCCTTCCTTAGGCATTGGGGCTGCCTTCTGGTGGAGAGCCTGTGAGATCCAGCCCCCTGGATCTCACAGGCAGGAAACTATATGTGTAATACACACTGTATTGCACATACAGCCAATGCATTCCATTACAGAAGTATTGTAATGCATTGTAAAGGGGATCAGACCCCCAAGAGTTGAAGTCCAAAAATGGGACAAAAAAGAAAGTTAAATAAAGTTTAAAAAATAAAGTTTCCCCCCCCAAAAAATTAAAAGTTTCAAGTTAAAAAAAATTTTCCCCAACATAAAGTAAAATATAGTATACATATTAGGTATTGCCGCGTCCGTATCGGCCGGCTCTATAAACATATCACATGGCTTAACCATGAACACCGTAAAAAAAAAAAATAAGAACTGTGCTAAAAAAAAATTTTTTGGTCACCTTACATCACTAAAAGTACAACACCAAGCGATCAAAAAGTCATACGCTCCCTCCGTCATCTTATCCTGCAAAAATCATACCCTACCTAAGATAATTGCCCAAAAACTGAAAACAACTATGGCTCTCAGACTATGGAGACACTAAAACATGATTTATTTTTGTTTCAAAAATTATTATATTGTGTAAAACCTAAATAAATAAAAAAAAGTATACATATTAGGTATTGAAACGTCCGTAATGACCGGCTCTATAAAAATACCACATGACCTAACCCCTCAGGTGAACACCAGAAAAAAATGAAAATAAAAACGGTTTCAAAAAGCCATTTTTTGTCACCTTACATCACAAAAAGTGTAATAGAAAGCAATTAAAAAGTCATATGCACCCTATAATAGAACCAATCAAACCATCATCTCATCCCGAATAGAATGAGCCCATACACAAGACAGTCGCCCAAAAAAAAAAAAAATACGGCTTTCAGAACATACCCTACCTAAGATAATTGCCCAAAAACTGAAAACAACTATGGCTCTCAGACTATGGAGACACTAAAACATGATTTATTTTTGTTTCAAAAATTATTATATTGTGTAAAACCTAAATAAATAAAAAAAAGTATACATATTAGGTATTGAAACGTCCGTAATGACCGGCTCTATAAAAATACCACATGACCTAACCCCTCAGGTGAACACCAGAAAAAAAATGAAAATAAAAACGGTTTCAAAAAGCCATTTTTTGTCACCTTACATCACAAAAAGTGTAATAGAAAGCAATTGAAAAGTCATATGCACCCTATAATAGAACCAATCAAACCATCATCTCATCCCGAATAGAATGAGCCCATACACAAGACAGTCGCCCAAAAAAAAAAAAAATACGGCTTTCAGAACATACCCTACCTAAGATAATTGCCCAAAAACTGAAAACAACTATGGCTCTCAGACTATGGAGACACTAAAACATGATTTTTTTTGTTTCAAAAATGATTATATTGTGTAAAACCTAAATAAATAAAAAAAAAGTATACATATTAGGTATTGAAACGTCCGTAATGACCGGCTCTATAAAAATACCACATGACCTAACCCCTCAGGTGAACACCAGAAAAAAATGAAAATAAAAACGGTTTCAAAAAGCCATTTTTTGTCACCTTACATCACAAAAAGTGTAATAGAAAGCAATTAAAAAGTCATATGCACCCTATAATAGAACCAATCAAACCATCATCTCATCCCGAATAGAATGAGCCCATACACAAGACAGTCGCCCAAAAAAAAAAAAAATACGGCTTTCAGAACGTGGAGACACTGGTCATATTTGGTATTGTCGCATCTGTAACAACCTACTCTATAAAAATACCACATGATCTAACCTGTCAGATGAATGTTGTAAAAAAAAAATAGAAACGGTGCTAATACAGCTATTTCTTACTACCTTGCCTTAGAAAAAGTGTAATATAGAGCAACCAAAAATCATATGTACCCTAAAATAGTACCAAAAAAACTGCAACCTTATCCCATAGTTTCCAAAATGGGGTAACTACTCTAGGGGTGCATCAGGTGGGCTTCAAATGGGACATGGTGTCAAAAAAACAGTCCAGCAAAATCTGCCTTCCAAAAACCCATGGTGTTCCTTTCCTTCTGCGCAATGCCTGTACAGCAGTTTACGACCACATATGGGGTGTTTCTGTAAACTACAGAATCAGGGCCATAAATATTGAGTTTTGTTTGGCTGTTAACCCTTGCTTTGTTACTAGAAAAAATGGATTCAAATGGAAAATCTGCCAAAAAAGTGAAATTTTGCAATGTTATCTCTATTTTCCATGAATTCTTGTGGAACACCTAAAGGGTTAACAAAGTTTGTAAAATCAGTTTTTAATACCTTGAGGGGTGTAGTTTGTAAAATGGGGTCATTTTTGGGTGGTTTCCATTATGTAAGCCTCACAAAGTGACTTCAGACCTGAACTGGTCCTGAAAAAGTGTGTTTTAGAAATTTTCTGAAAAATTTCAAGATTTGCTTCTAAACTTCTAAGCCTTCTAACATCCCCCCCCCCCAAAAAAAAAAAAAAATGGCATTCACAAAATGATCCAGACATGAAGTAGACATATGGAGAATGTAAAGTAATAACTATTTTTGGAGGTATTACTATCTATTATAAAAGTAGAGAAATAAAAATTTGGAAATTTGCTATTTTTTCCCAATTTTTAGTTGATTTTGAATTTATTTTTATAAATAAATAAAAAATTTGGACTAAATTTTTCCACTGTCACTATGTGTACAGTATGTGACGAGAAAACAATCTCAGAATGGCCTGGATAAGTAAAAGTGTTTTAAAGTTATCACCACATAAAGTGACACATGTCAGATTTGCAAAAAATGGCCTGCTCCTTAAGATGAAAAATGGCAGGGAAGGGGTTAAGGGAATGCAAGGGCAATTGAGTTATCCAATACTGATGTGTATTTGTAGAGATTTAGTGCTAAGAGATAGTTATAGGAAGAGTCAATGTGACAGCCACAGTGTCCTTACAAAAGTGCTTCTATACCAAGGCCAGCCCTGCATCCCATGACACCCACAACCAGTGTGCCTTTAACATGACCAAAATAAAAGAGATGCTACTTTGCCTCTATGGAAAATGAACACAATGCCAGCGTATACGACAGCAACAATGCTCCAAGTTAAAGTTAGCCATGGTACCTCCGTGACAATGACAACCATCATTCCTAACTACATGATACATACTAGTGCAGTGGTGGCGAACCTATGGCACGGGTGCCAGAGGCGGCACTCAAAGCCCTCTCTGGGGGCACCTACGCCCTGTAAAAAGTGTAAGGCGTACCAATATGCCTTAGACTTTTCCTGCCATTCACTAGCGCAGCACGCACTATGAACAGCACAGGCAGCGCTTGAATGTAGTCAGGTATTATAGCTAAATGATAAAGTACATGGCAGATATACTATATTGGACTGTAGTATTCAGGTTAACTTGCCGTGTTGGCACTTTGCGATAAATAAGTGGGTTTTGGGTTGCAGTTTGGGCACTAGGTCTCTAAAAGGTTCGCCATCACTGTACTAGTGCATCTCAATAAATTAGAATATAGTTGAAAAGTTAATCTATTTCAGTAATTCAGTTCCAAAAGTGAAAATCATATATTATCTAGATTCATTACACAAAAAGTAATCTATTTCAAGTGTTTATTTTGTTTAATTTTAAACATTATGGTTTACAGCTAATAAAAAACTCAAAAGTTAGCATATTGTAGACTAATGGTGTTATAGTCGAATCATCTATTCAATGCAAAACATCTATTAAGGTTTCCTAAGCCTTTAAATGGTCCCTCAGTCTAGTTCAGTAGGATACACAACCATGGTGAAGACTGTTGACTTGATTGTTGTCAAGTCAGAGTGCTGTAGTGAAGCATATTAATGGAAAGTTAAGTGGAAGGAAGGAAGGAAGGAAGGAAGGAAGGAAGGAAGGAAGGAAGGAAAAAGTGTGGTTGAAAAAGATTCACAAGCAACAGGGAAAACCATTACCTTTAAAGGATTGTCAAAAAAAGGCCATTCATGAATTTGGGGGAGATTCACAAAGAGTGGACTGCGGCTGGAGTCAAGATTTCAAGAGTCACACACAGATGTATATCCAGGACATGGGTTACAACTTTGCATTCCTTGTGTCAAGCCACTCATGACGCAGAGAAATTGTAAGAAGTATCTCACCTGGGCTAAGGAGAAAAAGGGCTGCATTGTTGTTCGGTAGTCCAACAGCCTGTTTTCAGATGAAAGTAAATTTTGCATTTCATTTGGAAATCAAGGTCCAATGTCTGGAGGAAGAGTGGAGAGGCTCATATTCCAAGTTGCCAGAGGTCCAGGGTTAAGTTTCCACAATCAGTGATGGTTTGGGGAGCGATGTCATCTGCTGGTGTTGGTCTACCGCATTACCGTATATACAATGCAAAGTCAGTGCAGCTGTCTACCAGAAAATTTTAGGGCACTTCATACTGCCCTCTCCTGAAAAGCTTTATGAAGATTCTGATTTCATTTTCCAGCAGGACTTGGCACCTACCCACACTGTCAATAGTAATACTACCTGGTATCACTGTGTTTGATTGGCCAGCAAACTTGCCTGACCTAAACCCCATAGAGAATCAATGCATCATTGTTAGGGATGAGCGAACCCGTGGAGGTTCGGGTTCGCCAGAACTTCAGATCGAAGTTTGAGTTCGGGACCCATACTTGACCCCGAACCTGAACCCCAGTGAAGTCCATAATGACCCGAACTTCAGTTTATTATTTTCAGTTATAACATGGTTGTATCGGAAAATTATAACATTCTTAACAGAATGCAAAAGAATATGGCCATTTAGGGGTTGAAAAAACAAAACAAAACAACTCACCTCATCCACTTGATCGTGCTGCAGCAGTCTCTTCTATCTTCATTCAGCAGGACCTGCGATGTGCATGATGATGTCACCCCGCTCTCCCACGTGGTGAGCGCAGTGACGTCATAATTTGGAATTATAGCTAAATCAATACCTTATCTACAGACAGCTGATTCGAGGTAATTGCCCCTCATCAATGCAGGAGGCACTAGAAGCACAGCATTCTTTTCTTTTTGGAAATAGAGTTAATTTGCACACCTGTACTATGTATAAAAATTATACTGTCTAAGGCTGTGATGGATAACCTTCGGCACTCCAGCTGTGTTAAAACTATGACTCCCAAGATGCACACTTGCTTGGCTGTTCTCAGAACTCCATAGAAATGAATGGAGCTTGCTGGGAGACGTAGTTTCACCACCGCTGGAGTGCCAAAGGTTAGTTATCACTGGTGAGGGGTTGTCCAGGATTCAAATATTGATGATGTGTGGTCAGAATAGATCATCAATATCTGATTGCGGGATCTGACTTTCAACAACCCAAGGGGTTGCAGCAATAACAAGCACTGCCATTATACAATGGATGGTACTTTGCTTGGCATACTTTGAAGAGGACATAGTGCTCATCCAAGTGTCATGGCCCCTTCTAACAGCTAATTGGTGGGGGTTCAGGGAATCGAATCACCATCTAGCCGATAATGATAACCTATCATAGTTAGGTCATTAGTATTTGAGTCCCAGAAAACCTATTTAAGCTTGTTTATACAGAAGTTTCTTGGTTAAAGGGATATTTAAGACAATACATTAAAAAAAATTGTTCCATGCAATATAACGTGAGATTATCTGCTCTACAAAATATTTATCCAGAAATAAAAGAGGACTTGGTACTATAGTGGAAAAACATGATTCTTTTGTATGTTATCATAAACTGAAACCTTCATATCTTTTGTTTTCCCTTAACCATAACTGATTACTTGTCCATTAATTTATCTCCATGGAAGCATTGTCCCATTCTTAGTGAAGAATAATACGGTACTTCGCAGAACCTGAGGTGTGATTAATATTGTGTTTAGTTTTGTTTGTCCTTACAAATAGACATATGTCTTTTAGAGCAGATGTAGGTGCACAGAAAGCCCCAAGGTATGTCAACAAACAGACTAATTGAGGAAGCGCTTGTGCTTCTCTAATACAAAACAGTCACTGTTTACAAAATTTACTCTATTTTGTAACCTTTGTATGCTTTAGTATAGCACTAGGTGTACATGAAAGGTTTTAATATCATGCTTTGTTTAACCTTTTCCCTACTGCCACATGACTTTATACGTTATTGGTGTTAGGCTATTATCTGTATCCCTACTTTTAACAGCGCCGGGTTACACCACGATCTGCCGACGTCCCGTAGCATTGCAGATCGCTGTGACCTTGCTGTCATTACACTGCTGCAATCACAAGGAGGAGTGCCGAGACCAGCAGAAGGAGTCTCGCTGTGTGGCATCCCTGTAGCATCCTGCTACAAGGATTCATCACAGTGTACAATGAAGAATCCAGCAGGGAGCACTCTTCTTGCTGTAAGAATACCTCCTGCTGGCTTTAAAATTAACTGTGAGCCCACAGGCTGTGAATTAACCCCTTTCTGCCCTGACTGTGTTAGGAAGGGGTTAATTCACTTTTTAAAATAAATAAAAAGTAAAAATAAATAAGAAAATTAAGTTAAAAAATGTATAAAAAGTGAAATAAAGACAATACAGAAATTAAAAAGTTATCGCAATAGTATAGCAGACTACTTACACACACATACACCCCGCCATTTTTCGTTCATAAACAATAAAATGAGAAGATATTTTAGCAATGGTATAGTGGAATTTTTGTGTGTACAATATACAAAAATACACACTTTTTTTTACACTTTTTACTTTCTTAAAAAAAAAAAAAGTCTAGGTATTTGTTTTAGCTATGTTCAGTATAGATGGAGGAAAGGGGTTTGTTCTGCGTAAAATATACATACGTACAAAGACTTTTCTCATTTATAAAAAAAATAAAAAAATAAAAACAAACAGCAAAATGCTTAAAATGGACAAATTTCCCTGAGATAAATACTATAGGGGGACAACATAAAAAAGTCACATTGAAGGGGCTTGTAATGTTTTAGCACTGTCCAACATCTATACTGGCAGTACGGTGCCATAGAACCAGTAATAAAAATATGCCGCCAAAATGCTCTGTAGTCTTTTAAAGTCTTGTGGTGGGGCCACCCAGAAAATATATTATATAAATAGTGTCCATTTTTACAGTACAAATGTAGTGTAATGGTTTTGGAAATGTTTTGTCTTGAAACTTTTTCTGTTAGAAAAAAAATTGATAATGGAGGAAAATATAATTTTATATAATAAAAAGATGGCAGCACCGTCACAAATAGAAAAATGAATAAAGGGTGCACAAGCCCAATGTGGATATAAGCCAATCCAGATGAATACAAAATATAAAAACGGGCAGCACTCCAGCGGATAAAAATGAAAATAACTTTATTAACCCATAAGGCTGATGCATATATATATATATATATATATATATATATATTAATATTACATCTGTCATCTAATGGTACAAAATAAAATTCTAAGATCTCCCGTGAAAAATCATATCAAATACATGTAGTTTGGCTCAGAAATTAATTAGTTATTTGCTCCCACAAAATACTGATTGAGGGGTTCGATATACCTGTTTCTATCAAATATTGATTGAGACTTCCGATATACTTGCTTCCATAAAATACAGATTAAGGGGTTCAATATACCTGTTTCCACCAAATATTGATTGAGGGGTGTGATATACCTGCTTCCACAAAATACTGATTAAGGGGTTTGATATACTTGCCTCCACAAAATACTGATTGAGGGCTGCGATATACCTACTTCCACAAAATTCTGATTAAGAGGTTCGATATACCTGTTTCTACCAAATATTGATTGAGGGGTGTGATATACCTGCTTCCACAAAATACTGATTAAGGGGTTTGATATACTTGCTTCCACAAAATACTGATTGAGGGCTGCGATATACCTACTTCCACAAAATTGTGATTAAGGGGTTCGATATACCTGTTTCTGCCAAATATTGATTGAGGCTTGTGATATACCTGCTTCCACAAAATACTGATTAAGGGGTTCTATATACCTGTTTCCACCAAATATTGATTGAGGGGAGCGATATACCTGCTTCCACAAAATACTGATTAAGGAGTTTGATATACCTGTTTCTACCAAATATTGATTGAGGCCTGCGATATACCTGTTTCCACAAAATACTGATTAAGGGGTTTGATATACATGCTTCCACCAAATATTGATTGAGGCCTGCGATATACCTGCTTCCACAAATACTGATGTTCTCTAGGGACTTAGGCACAGGGTCATTTTGAAAATGACAGGCAGAGGAAGAGGCAGGCTATTCCACAGGGGTGGTAGGGGTCAAGCAGCTGCACCAGGTCGGAGCCTAAGTGGGAAGTTGGAGAAGGCGAATGCAATTACTTCAAAGGGCGCACCAGAGTTGGTTGAGTGGCTCCAGAGTTGGTTGAGTTGGTTGAGTGGCTCACTCAGCCTTCTGCTTCTGTACCCTCCTCATCCTCTGTATCTGCACCCTCCTCACTCTCTGCTGTGTGCACCCCCAAATACACCACCACCATAGCCCCTCCACTCGAGTCAGAGGAATTATTTTCCAATCCATTCCCAGATCTTACCGATGCACAGCCATTCTTGACATCGGATGAGGAAGAGGAGGTAGCAACGGCCGCCACCCAGCGATCTGATGACAGTACCCAGATCAGCCCAAAGAGGGAGGTCCCCGCTGTTGCTACCTACTTCGAGATCTCAAATGTGTGACGTGTCGATCGACGTCATGTGGGTGCCCACAAGAGAGGAAGAGAAGGAGATTTCAGAGGGAGAGAAGGAGCAGCAGAAAGGGAGGAGAAGAATGAAAAGCAGGCAGAGCTCGCAGGGCACAGTAGGCAAAAAGCAGACTGCAAATGTATCTGGAGCGAACCATCCACCATGCACGGTCACTTCTGGCGCTCCCAGGCTCCGTAATGTGGACTTCTTTTAACGTGTCAGCTGCTGACAATAGTGTTGCCATCTGCAGCCTGTGCTGTCAACACATAAGTCGCGGTAAGCCCAACACTCACCTATGGACGACAGCCTTGAGAAGGCACCTGGCCTCCCATCACCGAGCCCAGTGGGAGCAACGCCATCAGAATCCACAAAGCCACACTCCCGGAGCTCCACCTCCTGCCTCTTCTCCTTTCTCCTCCCATTTGTCCTCTACTCCACCTTCCACCATGCCATCGTCGTGTTTATCTGGCAGAAGGCAGGCTTCCGTGGCCCAAATGTTAGAGCGTAAAAAGTTGATTACGCCGGATAACCCTCTTGCCCAACGCCTGACCGCTGGCTTGTCGGAACTGCTAGCCTGCCAACTACTGCCATATAAATTGGTGTACTCGTAGGCCTTTAGAAAATTTGTGGCCATTGGCACACCGCAATGGAAGGTCCCCGGAAGGAAATATTTCAGAGCTATATGGCCACGTACAGTGGCAAGTGAATATATCTTTGGCACACAGTGTCGGTGCCAAGATACATCTGACCACAGACATGTGGTCTAGCAAACAAGGGCAGGGAAGGTACAAAACTTTTACTGCCAACTAGGTGAACCTTCTGACAGCCGTCAAGCATGTAACCCATAGCTCCCTTGTGGATTTGGTTTTACCGCCAAGGATTGCATGCAGGCCTGCCTCTTCTTCTCCTCCTCTTACTCCATCCTCCGTCTCCTCCTCGGCTGACTCCTCCTTTTTCACTGCTACCACCTCTTCCGCTGCGCCCCCCAACCTCCCCAGAACCTATTTGACTTGCCAGATGATATGTTGCCATGCTATGCTGCGGCTGTTGTGCCTAGAAGTCAAGAGCCACACTGGTCCTGCACTCCTTTCAGCTCTGCGGTAACAGGCCGATCAGTAGCTAACCCCGGTAAAGTGGTAATGTTGGTAAAGTGGTGTGCGACAGGGCAAAAAGACCCACGTGCCGTGCATGGCACAGGTCCTAAACTTAGTCGTGCACCGATTCGTTGCCAAATACCCTGGGGTCCAGGACGTCTTACTGCAGGCCAGGAAAATCTCTGGCCTTTTTAGAAGATCTTACACGGCCATGGCTCGCCTTGCTGACGTTCGGCGGCGACACCAGTTGCCTGTCAGACGTCTGATTTGTGACAGCCTGATGCACTGGAACTCTACCTTGTATATGCTTGATAGGCTGCTAGCGACTACCTGTACGAACTCTGCAGCAGGACATGTTCTGGGGAGCTTGGTTTCTTTTCACCGCGCCAGTGGCTGTTCATGCGCGACGCATGCAGACTTCTGCGGCCATTTGATGAGATCACCAAACTGGTCAGTCGCATCCAGGGCGCAATCAGTGATATCATACCTTACGCCTACTTTCTGGAGCGTACATTCTGTTGTGTCATTGATCAAGTCATCGAGGAGCAGGAGCTGGAAGATGAGGAAGTCGCAATACTGAATGAATTCCCGGGGGGCTACTCCATCTGAGACAAGTCAGCAGGAGTCTGAAGAGGAGTCAGAGGAGGATGGTGTCTGGGGGGAGGAGGAGGAGGAGCAAGAAGAGCAAGCTTTGAGTGGGACTTTAAACTTTTCGGGGATCCCTGGTGTTGTCAGTGGCTGGAGGGAGTGGACCAAGGACGACATTCTCCTGGGGGATGAGTAGGAGCCATGGTGCTCCACCGCTTCCAATTTAGTGCAAATGGGGGCCTTCATGCTCCAGTGTTTGAAGAGGCATCCCCGTCTAAAAAGCATAAAAGGCAAGGACCAGTACTAGGTGGCAACGTACTTAGACCCCCAGAACAAACACAAAATGGCGGACATGTTACCAGCATCACAGAGGGCTGGCAGAATGCAGCATTTCCAGGCCCTGTGTGAGAGATGCTTCATTCTGGCAGAGGAATTTCCATCCACAGTGAAACAGGTGCATGTATCAATCCTACCGCACCTGCAAGAAGAGGGCGGTTTGAAAATGTGTTCATCACTTCGGATATGAGATCATTCTTGCAGACAACCAATCCACAGCCGCCCCCCAGATTCAGCCTCAGGGAATGCCTAGAGTCCGACAGGTGTCCGACTACATTGGGTTAACGGCCAATGTGGATGCTCTGAGAAGCAATGAACTCCTGGATAACTGGGTGTACAGGCTTGACCTGTGGCCAGAGCTGGCACAATTTGCCATGGAACTCTTGGCTTGCCCCTCGTTGAGTGTCCTGTCCGAAAGGACGTTCAGCGCAGCAGGGGGGATCGTAACCGATAAGCGCACTCGCCTAGCTCACAACAGTGTGGACTACCTCACATTTCTAAAAATCAATGAGGCATGGATCTCGGAGGAATTCAACTTCTGTGGCGACCATGTGTAATTGAATTTCCTCATGCCAGCCCACACATATCCGCCACACCACAGAACAAAGAATGGTCCTTGTTTTATGTATATACAGCAGCATAAAAGGCCTTTTCTGTCAGGTGAATGCCTAATTTTTGGGGCCTGTACTCCAGTGGCCTACAATAAAAATTTTATCCAGTGACCGCCTAATGTACCTCCAGCCACATCATCACAAGTTCTTTTCTGTCAGGTGAATACCTAATTTTTGGGAACTGTACTCTTGTGGCATAAAATAAAATGCTTTTTAGGCTCCAGCAGGGCACATTTTTGACAGTTTCCCTTTAAGACATAAAAATGGCCCCTGATTAAAATACATATTTTTTGTGGGAATTTTTGGCAATGATCCCCCTCTAGTACGTCACAGTCCATGTTGTGGGACTATTTGTGCACTTCTAGTAAGTATTTGGTGGCTGCACATATGACCTCAAGGTTTTTAAGATTTGACTGCCATTAAAGTTAATGGGACCCGCCGCGAAAGCGCGGTTCGCGAACGTTTGATCGAGAACGTGCGTTCGCAAACCATCCCGGCCAATGTTCATCCATCACTACTTATGGGTCACTCAGCACAACCTCTCTTTCGTGTGCCTTAATAGGGCATGTGGACAATATAGAGAGTAGCTCCCTCTATTAACTAGAGTAAATGCTCATGCAAAGAGGAGGTGTCACTGCAGTGCCAGTTAGATACTGCCATGTGACATAGGAGCAATGTCTCCCTGCCCCACCGATACCTCTGATAGTCTTCATCACGGCAGCGTACGGCTCAGGAAACAGGGTGGAAGAGGCCTGCACTGCTTTATTGACAGTGGAAGTAAGTATTTGAGTTTATTGTTTTTTATTTTGCACAATGCTATTGGACCACCATGGGGGGAGCACTATGGGGACACTGGCTCTACTGGGGGCACTAAGAGGTGGCATTTTTTTGTACTGGCACACAGAAGAGGGGATTTATTGTACTGGCACACATTGTAAGGGGGCATTTTTTGCACTGGCCTGTATTATAAAGGGACATTTTTTGCACTGGTGCACATTATCAGGGAGCATTTTTTGCACTGGCATTCATTACCAAGGGGGTATTTTTGGTGCTGCTGCAAATTATTAGGAGGTATTTTTTGTACTAGCACACATTATAAAGGGGTATTTTTTGTATTGGCTTAAATTATAAGGTTGGTGCTTTTTGCGCTGGTGCACATTATAAGGGGATATTTTTCTGTGCTGATGCACATTATTAGGTGGTATTTTTTGTACTAGCGCACATTAAAGGGGATATTTTTTGTACTAGCGCACATTGTAAAAGGGGTATTTTTTGCACTTGCACACATTATAAGGTGGTATTTCTTTGTGCTGGTACACATTATAGGAGTATTTTTCTACTGGTTCACGTTATAAGGAGAACTATTACTACTGAAGGACTATAGGGAACACTGTAAAACAAAACATGCAATGCAACAGCTCTCTGCAAACCAAATAAAGTACAAAAATGCATAATAATTGCTAGTGCTATACTTATAAATTAGAGATGCTTGGCAAATCATTTTGTACAAAATTATTTGAGCCCGTCTGCCGCACATCAAGGCGATCTCTGTAAGACGGGTTCCTAACACTAAATTCTACCTGTTATGTGCCATGACGGCTACCATACAATTCAGGGAGTGTAGGTTCCACATGCATGCTGGGCCTGCTTTAATTTCTGTCATCTTTGGTGCCAAAATGGCCTCCATCATATCCAAGGAATGCAGGTACCAACATGCATGCTAGGCCCACTCCACACCACTCCTGCTGCCAAATGGCCACCAAAGACTGCAATGAGAGTCCACACTACACCTCTCCTGGTGCCATATGGCTTCCAGTGAATGAGGGAGAGCAGGCCAAGCTATATACTCACACTAATTAAAATCAGCCTATGGGGCAGACGAGTGCACGACTGAGTGCACAGCCTATGGGGTCAGGAGTGCACGACTGAGGTGCCAGCCACACCTCCAGTACAAACTGCAAAGAAAAAGGGATCAGTCAGTGTAACATCCCAGAGTTATGTTACGAAACTCTTTTACCCCGCTACAACCTGTTAAGGGCATTAACATTGTCATCTTGTGTAATTTCATCACATATTTGCATTCTAAGCCTTGTAAATGTATATTGCTGTAATTTTCATGTTCACCAGCAGGTGGCAGCAATGTGTTTAGCAGGGACTTAGTTCAGTTTTGAGCAGAGTGGATTACTCCCACATCCTGCCTCATGGGGAGGGAAGGAAGTTTAGTTAGTGTGTAACCCACCCCTGCTAGGGTAGGGCGTCTCTCCTTGGACTGTTCTCTAGCTAACTTCTAACTACCTGTCCTTGCCTTGACCTGCTGATTATTCCAATCTCTTGCACCTGCTACTTCCCTATAAAAACCCAGCCCTTGAACCCAGCCCTTTGCTGGTTATTGTGTCTCCAATCCTGTAGCAAGCTTCCTCTCTGCTCCTCCACCGCTATTGCTGATTTACCATCGTTGCCAACCCGGACCGTTTTGACCTCGCTGAATTGCCGCCTGCATTGACTCACTGCTTACCACCGACCATGCCTCCGTCTACTCCTGCTGTTATCTCGCTGCCATCTCTGCTGCCGACCCGGACTGATTGACCACGCTACCTGCCTCCTGCTTCTGTGGGCCTCTGCCACTGGACTCCATACTTCCAGCTCGGGTGTCCTCAGACTCAGGTGAGCCTCGATTGACACTACTCCATAACACCCTGTGAAGCTAACTGTGAGTACCGTCCAGAGACCAGGATAAGCCAAATTCCTCCTCAGCAAGTGAGTTCCCAAGACAGCAGAAGATAGATAGTGCAGAAGATAAATTCCTGCCACATTACAGAGCTACTAAGCAGACGTCCCTTTCCTGCAAAAGCTCCAGGCACATAATAGAGCAGAAGATAGATTCCTGCCACACATTGCCAATACCTGCTGGGACTTCAGACCAATGCTGTATCTCACTTGGATGAAAGCTGCATCTAGTAAAGACAAGTTTGAACTTTACTCAAAGTCTGGATCTCAATTACTGCTGCACGTTCCTCAATTACTCCTACTAGCACCACACTCATTTAATTGCAAGTGAGCCGGGATCCAGGAGTCCAGCCGCACTCAGGTAGGAGACACCGTTGACACCATTAACACTACCATACAGAGACATTACACCACTCTGGCATTCCTAACCTGGTACGTGAGTTACAACACCTTAAAGGGCCCTGCGTTAGTACCCTGCGCACGCTGCAATTGGCGTCACAAACTAAACTATAAACTATCACCTACACCTGACCTAGCCATTGCATATTATTGGCGTCAGAGTGCATACCCTTGTCCGGCTCTGCTGCTTTTTTTGGCGTCACTGGAACAGGATACGAACCGAATTGTGTGCCTATCCGTGCCATAACAGGATACGAACTGCATTATGTGCTAACAGAACCGGATCCAATTGTGTGCCTAACCGGATCAAATTGCATGTTTCACAGTGCTGTAAGATCTGAGGATTGTGCTAAAATCCCGAAAATTGACTTTATTGCTTTGTTGCTGTGCCAGAAATCGCTACTCAGTGCGCACCAGCACTCAAAGGGTTAATTTGCCATATTCGCATAATGGTGCTGCTTCTGCATGCCCAGAAGCGGGAAAACTCAGGAACGCCCTCTCAAGAGCGCGAAGATGCTGAATAGGCCCCCCTAGAAGCGGGAAATCTAAGCCTGCCCACCAAGAACTTGGCATTGTGAGCCAAGGGAGTGAAGACTCCTCCCTCTGGGCTCCACCCTCACTTCCTGAAAACACCCCGATAGAGGAGTCAAGGAAGATGGCACTTCCTTCTCCAAAATGGGACCAGATGGCGATCCAGGGACAGCTTGTCTATGAGACCACCGTACCTGAGATCCGGGTCTCTCAGCTTGTAAAGAGAGCTGGCCCCTGCACGTTCGGAGTGTCCCCAGAGCCAGCGCATGACGCCACTAGAGAGGAGGACAACGTATCTACAGTCCGGACCTTGGAGGCTGTGGATCCCTCAACGACGACTGACCAGACATCCCCCAAGATGGCGGCCGATGCTAAGCCTGCTCCCGCGGAAGATGCTGTTGACACAGCCGCCCAGGCCTTGGACAAGCCTGCACCGCAGAAGTCCCCGGAACCCCGTGATGATCACCAGGAAGAACCGGAACCGTCCGCCCGGCCCCAACATCAGGTAGGAGCAGACGCGCTCCCTGACGCCCAGGCCCAGTCCGTAGCTGCCCCTGCACCGCTCCCTGTGTGTCCCGATTCCTCTGACAGGCCTAGGCCTGCTCCGCTAAGGACACCTACTGGTGCGGCGGAGGAGGCCGGAACTTCCACCCCACCGCCCAGTACAATTACTGTCAGAGTGGGACGTTTGAATCCGGAGATCCCCGTAGAGATCTATACCCATGCCCAGACGGCCTGGGAATACAAATTAGCCGTAGAAGAATGGGTTAAGCAAGTGGTAGACGACCCCCAGCCAGGAGACCCGAAATTGACCAGGCGCACTGCGACTGTGCTCTGGTTCTCAGTTGAGAGAGGAGTGGGATTCCTCCAGGACAGTCATTCTGGGTCAGAAATCTTTGTGGGCCGCCGCTCTGTAAAGCGCCACTACCTGCCACAGGCCCGTCACAACCTATACGCAGGGGATCAAGTGGAATACACCCCCATGCGCTCAATACAAGGCCTATTTGCTG
This sequence comes from Bufo bufo, assembly GCF_905171765.1. Lineage (NCBI taxonomy): Eukaryota > Metazoa > Chordata > Amphibia > Anura > Bufonidae > Bufo > Bufo bufo. The sequence continues at coordinate 374,452,650 of NC_053392.1, read as the reverse complement.
CTGGCCAAACCTTTGACCCCTGCCGTTACCCCAGAGACCTGGCAGGAGGGTCCAGGTTCTGCAGGGAAAGTGAGATGTTTGCAAGAAACTCAGGATGGCAGATTGCGCTTTAAGAAACAGCCCCAGCCAGAACCTGACTCACTCATCCCTGACCTGGCCGCACCACCAACACTACGGGTGGGCCAAATCAATAACTCTGTCCTCACATTTAACCCCAGGGTGCAGCCATATGTGTTACCTTGGAGGCAGCCCCAGGCACCCTCAAGTTGCCTACCTGAACCCCTTCAGCCGGAGGTATTAACCGCCTCTGCACCGGCTAGGGATCCCGGCTTGCAGCATGACACAGCTGCAATCTCCAGGCTGTCTGCACAGCCACCACCCGAGGACACCACTAGAGGGCAGTAGCATACCACTACTGCTGCAACCCTGAGCTACCAGAGGCAAGAGCGCCCCCTGATGCGCTTTAGTAGCTCTAGCAGCGAGGAGGACATGGATGTCCTTCTCTAAAGTCATCCTCTTCAAAAGATAAGGAACTATTTGGGAGCCACGTCATGGACTGTTCCTGACGGGTGAGGACCCGTTGGCATTGTTTTTAATGTTTTTCTTTTCCAGGTTGCCCTATTTTGTCCTCACCCTGATGGTCATGTATTGTAAGGACTCCCCCCATCATCATTTAACCCCTTGCATCCAAGTTTTCATTGTTTTTTCCCCTTTCTCAGGTTACATGATAGCCTTGTGGAACTGCAGTTCTTAAATATGCTGCTATTTTAAGTGCTTTTACATAACATTTTATACCTTCCATTGGATTACAATTAACTCTTTTATCATTCCTGTGGATTACAATTGACTTTTGCCCTGTTTCCAGAGGATTCAACATTAAGCACTTCAAGCAAAAAGACTCAAGCTATTTCTGAGCATACTCTTGCATTAATAAAATTTGCACTACTTTCTAAAAAATGTTTACTGCAACGTAAAAAGCTTGCACCCAAAGAAAAGACTCAAACGCATACCTGATCTCTTTGAGATTTCTATGTGATAATTTTGCACTAATTTTACCATGGTTTACATGTTATGTAACGTTTAAGAATAATATGCCCATTGTGTGTATTCTTTTCCAGGTGCCGCAATGTGACCTTCCTGCACTTATTGTGACAATTGCACTTAACCATGACGGAGGTACTGGTTAATACCACTCGACCCCTATAAACATACCTCCAACCCACCTCTAACCATCTACCTCCCTCCGCCCTCCCTTCCCCAATAAAGACACTGACACCGCTTCATTGGATTAATTTTGGCCACAGCAGCCTATTTATTACAAACATACATAAAATATTATATCAAATATTATAACACTGTAACCTCATAAATGCCAACCAAAAACACATGTCCCTTTTTTCCGAAGGGGGAGGTCCTTGAAGCCCTAAACCCAAAACCGTGCCGAGGTGAGCCAACTTACCCCCAGCCGTTGACCACTAGCTCGGAGGCACCCCTGATGGCTCACCCTGACAGTTCCGCCACGTCCACCCAACAATCCTGGGAGTCCAGCCCCACCTGTAGGGCCCTCCCATCCTCATTACCATCAAATCACACCGACTCCAAGGACCTCCCACCGCCTTACTGCCGTGACAATCTTTCTTCCCCACAGACTGCACCCCACTACTCAACCTCGCCCTTACCCCTTATTTTCCATCCCCTTAAAAACCTTCACACAGGGCGGGTGGGTGGGCGTTTGTCACCCAAAATGGCCCCTGACCGGCTGCTGCTCGCCTCACTTAACCCCTTGACCACCCCCACTAGCCCAAATTGACCAATCCCCCGCCCCGGGGGAAAAGGAAAGGAGGAGGGGGGGGGGGGCTCGCTAACCACCCCCCCGTCATGGTCGCCTCCCCTCAAGGCTATCGCCCCCCAGTCCGGCTCTACTTGACGGAGGTACTGGTTAATACCACTCGACCCCTATAAACATACCTCCAACCCACCTCTAACCATCTACCTCCCTCCGCCCTCCCTTCCCCAATAAAGACACTGACACCGCTTCATTGGATTAATTTTGGCCACAGCAGCCTATTTATTACAAACATACATAAAATATTATATCAAATATTATAACACTGTAACCTCATAAATGCCAACCAAAAACACATGTCCCTTTTTTCCGAAGGGGGAGGTCCTTGAAGCCCTAAACCCAAAACCGTGCCGAGGTGAGCCAACTTACCCCCAGCCGTTGACCACTAGCTCGGAGGCACCCCTGATGGCTCACCCTGACAGTTCCGCCACGTCCACCCAACAATCCTGGGAGTCCAGCCCCACCTGTAGGGCCCTCCCATCCTCATTACCATCAAATCACACCGACTCCAAGGACCTCCCACCGCCTTACTGCCGTGACAATCTTTCTTCCCCACAGACTGCACCCCACTACTCAACCTCGCCCTTACCCCTTATTTTCCATCCCCTTAAAAACCTTCACACAGGGCGGGTGGGTGGGCGTTTGTCACCCAAAATGGCCCCTGACCGGCTGCTGCTCGCCTCACTTAACCCCTTGACCACCCCCACTAGCCCAAATTGACCAATCCCCCGCCCCGGGGGAAAAGGAAAGGAGGAGGGGGGGGGGCTCGCTAACCACCCCCCCGTCATGGTCGCCTCCCCTCAAGGCTATCGCCCCCCAGTCCGGCTCTACTTGACGGAGGTACTGGTTAATACCACTCGACCCCTATAAACATACCTCCAACCCACCTCTAACCATCTACCTCCCTCCGCCCTCCCTTCCCCAATAAAGACACTGACACCGCTTCATTGGATTAATTTTGGCCACAGCAGCCTATTTATTACAAACATACATAAAATATTATATCAAATATTATAACACTGTAACCTCATAAATGCCAACCAAAAACACATGTCCCTTTTTTCCGAAGGGGGAGGTCCTTGAAGCCCTAAACCCAAAACCGTGCCGAGGTGAGCCAACTTACCCCCAGCCGTTGACCACTAGCTCGGAGGCACCCCTGATGGCTCACCCTGACAGTTCCGCCACGTCCACCCAACAATCCTGGGAGTCCAGCCCCACCTGTAGGGCCCTCCCATCCTCATTACCATCAAATCACACCGACTCCAAGGACCTCCCACCGCCACAAACGCACAGGCTTGACTTCCCTCAAGCCCGTGCGTCCCTCCACACCTGTACCGCAATCTCCATGCCCTCCTGTATCGCCAAGCTCCACATATCCAAACCCAGGGCGTTTAGGTGCACCCCGTCACTCCGCCAAAATCCCCCAACACCCCCTTCTAAATCCCTATGTCGCACCGCTAAACCCCCATTCCTCACCATAAACCTCCCAATAGCCCTATTAACCTTCACCCGGGCCTTGTTCAAACTCTCCACCGACCGAGCTCCTCGCCAGACCGACCGCGGCACAATATCGGACCATACTGTGATCATACCCGGATACAACACCCATAACTTTAACAAATCTGATTTAACGTCTCTCACCAACTCCCTAAAGGGCCGAGCCCCCAAATCATTCCCCCCTACATGTAGCACCAACACATCAGGCGCCCTGTCTTGCCTAACAAATCTATTGAACTCCGGAAGAACCCCACTCCACATCATCCCCCTCCTGCCAATCCACCTTACCACCGCCACTTCACGAGCCAATCCAAGCTGCAAACCGTCCGGCCTAACCGCAGCCCTGGCAGCTCCCCACCACACATACGAGTGACCCAACAGCCAAACCAACGCTGGATCTGAACCTGCAATGACAAAGAAAAACACAAGAAAACAGGAAGCAAGCCAAGCAACTGCAAATCCCTTCATTCAACCACACCTTCAGGTCTTACATATGACCTAAAACGAATCGATTCCCACCTACCGATCCTTTTTATTACTTCATCCCCCAACCCCCATCTAGCTGCCTCTGTTGCCGCCCCAATTCTAAATGAATGGCTGGAAAAACCTACCTCCCCCACACCTAACCCCGCCAAACACCGCCTAAAAACTGCCACAAACTGAAATCGAGAGAGAAAAGAACCATCATCATGAACTAATAACGGATTGAGCCCTTCACCCACCTTGTCCCCCATGAAATTCTCCGCACAACGCACCGGGCACATCAAGCAACCCGGAATTGCAAACAAAACCACCCGCCGCCCTTTTCCTTCCATATCAGTCTTGGATCGCCTGATCACGAATTCAACCCTATCTGGCCAAACATCAACGTCATCTCTAAACAACCCCCCTTTTCTACTCACCGTCGGGCTAACTAATTCACCCAGCCGCAACGCCCCAAAAAACGCCAATGAAAACGCCAACCTGAATAACTTTACCTCCCCCCCTGACCTGCATACCTCCCCCAACTGCTCCCCCATTCTAACCAGCAACGTAAATGACACCGGCCGCCGAGAGTCCACCCCTGCCTTCTCCCGCCGCCAACCCCTAATGGCCCGCGCCACCAAAAACGATTTAGTCACGTCCGTCACTTTCCTGAGCCTAAAACCAAAAGCCAGTCCCGCCAAACAACTATTCATCCTAGAAACGGACCAACCCTCATCCCTGCAATGCCCAATGAACAACAACATCGGTATCTCTAAATCCTCATTGCCCACCCCCAAACTCCCCTTCCACTGCTCCCAACATTCCCAGGCCTTTGCATACCGCTCCCACGTACCAGGTGCCAGAGATGACCGAATCAGTCCTGCCACCGCTACTCCAGAACGTTCCACAGCAAGGCTGGACACTCCACCCCCACCTCCGCCGCACCAGGAGCTAGCTGACGGAAACGGTCCCACTGTGAACGAGAGAGGGCATCAGCAATACAGTTGTCAACCCCAGGCACATGCACAGCCACCACCCACGCGTTGATTACAAGGCACTCCAACACCAACCTCTGTAACAACCTAACCACTAACGGTGATGAGGCCGACAAACCGTTAATCGCCTGCACTACCCCCAAGTTGTCACAATGAAAACGGACTTTCTTGTCCCTGAAACACTCGCCCCACAACATTACCGCCGCTACAATTGGGAAAAGTTCCAATAAGGCCAAGTTCCGTACCCAACCCCTGTGCACCCAACTATCCGGCCACTCTCCTGCGCACCACTGCCCCCCACAATACACGCCGAACCCGCACCCCCCAGCCGCATCCGAAAATAACTCAAAATCTACTGCATTAACAACCTCCCCCATAAACAAAGACCTCCCGTTATACTTAACTAAAAACGAACCCCAAACCGCTAGATCAGCCTTTAACTCCCGCCCCAACCTAATGAAATGATGTGGGGCCCGCACCCCTGATGTTGCCCCAGCCAATCGCCTGCAAAAGATCCTGCCCATAGGCATGATCCTGCAAGCGAAGTTCAGCTTACCAAGGAGCGACTGAAGTTCCCTAAGCTTTATCTTTTCCAACCTCCCCGCCCTAGCCACCTCCTCCCTCAAATCCTCCAATTTATCCAATGGCAGCCTACACTCCATCCGCTCTGAATCAATCACAATTCCCAAAAAACTCAATTCAGCTGTAGGCCCCACCGTCTTCTCCCCCGCCAACGGAACACCAAAACGCCCAAACACCCCGCACAGCGTATTCAGCAAAACTGAACAAACCCTCGAACCCGCTGGGCCCACACACAGGAAGTCATCCAGGTAATGGATGACGGAGTCACAACCTGCCGCATCCCTAACCGCCCATTCCAAGAAAGAGCTAAAGGCCTCGAAATACGCACACGACAGGGAGCAACCCATCGGCAAACAACGGTCCACAAAAAACCCCCCCATCCAAAAACACCCCAACAAATGTAAACAATCCGGATGCACCGGCAACAGACGGAACGCTGCCTCAATATCCGTCTTGGCCATAAGCGCCCCTCTCCCAAGCCGCTTCACCAATGCCACTGCCGCGTCAAATGACGTATAAACCACGGAACACAAAGCCGGGTCTATGCCATCATTGACCGACGTTCCCCTAGGGAAGGACAGGTGGTGAATCAGCCGGAATTTATTGGGCTCCTTCTTCGGGACCACCCCCAGCGGAGACAGGCGCAGGTCCGCTAAAGGCGGCTCCGAAAAGGGGCCGGCCATCCTACCTAACATAACCTCCTTCCCCAACTTATCCGTAACAACACCCGGATGCTCCAATGCCGAACGCAAATTCTTCTTAACCAAACGAGCCCCTGACTGAACAAACGGAATCCGAAAACCTTCCGCAAATCCCGTTTCCAACAAAACCGCCGCCTCCCTATCCGGGTACCTATCGAGGTAAGGCCGCATCTTTTCCAGCCGCACTGGCGTCACCCCCTTTTCCAAAACCATCCCCCCCTCTCTGCCTACCTCCCCGGAAACAACGCGAGGCTCCGTGTGACCCGCCGCAGGTAGAGCATTCGTGCTTGAACTTGCACTTTGCCCCAAACTTGCAGCTCCCTTCGTTAAAAAGGAAGCACAGCCCCTTTGCGGATGCCACCGCGAATCCGGACTGCCCCCCACCACTAGATTCCCCCCGAAAGGACTGCCCGGCCCTAGCTGGCGCTGTCACCTTCAACCACAAAGCAATGTCTTTGTGGTCCCATTTGATCCCTTGACGCACTGCCTTCCGCTGCCTAAACTGCTCGTCGTACCGCAGCCACGCAATCCCTCCGTACACCCTATACGCTTCACCTATCGCATCCAGATAACAAAAAAGCGCGGAGCAGCACTCCGGCTCTTTTTCCCCGATAACACTGGCTAAAATCGCGAACGCCTGCAACCAATTGGCAAACGTCCGCGGAATCAGCCTGTGTCTCCGCCTCTCCTCTTCCTCTTTCTTGCCCTCATCCCGTTTCGCCCTATCCAAATTAAATTTTTCCAAGGGGAGCAGGGAAAAAATATCCACATACTCCCCTTTCCATATTTTTTCCCTCAAATCCTGTTTTAAATGAGCGCCCAACGGTCCCTCAAAACAGACATACACTTCCCCCTTAGCCCTGTCATCCAACCTTGCCACCTCTTCCTCCCCGGCTCCCCCCGCCTGCGTTTCCACCGAGACCGAACTCGCCCGCGCCTCTGGGGCCCCCGATCCGACCGCCCCCACCCCGCCGAGGCCCCCAACGCCCCAAGCCGGTAACGGGGACATCCCCCCCCTACCTAACCCCGCAACCAAACCCGCCAAACCCCCCAGCAACTGGCCCAAACCCCTACCTAAATCCAGCTGGGACCCCCCACCTACAACCGACTGGGACCCCCCATCCCTACCAGCTAACTCAACCCCCAACTGTACTAGAGAACCCCAGGATGCCTCACCTGGCTGCGTGGGTGCTGTGACCCCACCAGCCGCAGATCCTGAATCCTGACGCTCTGGTCTCCTCAGATCTTCTTCAGCCAGGTGTCCCCTGACCACGCTGGAGCCAGGGACGTCGCTGGCAGGCTGCCCTCGTCCATCTTCAGAGGAGGCGGAGCCACCCTCCTCCTCTCTCCCTGTTCCCGCCGAGGGCCTGCTGGCGGTGGCCTCCACACTCACCGCAGCCCCGTACCGACCGCCAACCTTCTTCTGCAGGGGGCCCCCAGCCACCGATCCGTGGGCTGGAGCCGCCGAACCCGGTCCTGAATCCAAACGCCGCGTCAACCGCCGGGCAGACCTGGCCTGGCCTGCAGGTGAGCTCCGCCGCATCCTAGGATTCCTCCCACGCCCGGGGGTACAGGGAGGAACAGTATCAGCTGTCCCCCGGCGTGAAGGGTCCCTGGTGGGGCTCCTTTTCCGGCGCTGAGCCCGAGGGGACGCCATGTCAGGGCTGGGGCGCGCCGGCGGCCTGGCCCGCCGCGGCCGGGATGCCACAGGCGGAGGAACAGCTGGGACCTCCGCCTCCCCTCTCAACAGCTGCTGCACTCGCTCCTGCAGCCACTCTTCTCCTCTCTCCTCCGCCGCCCTCCGCAGCTCCTGAATTAAAGCCTCCATGCCGGTGAGATTTAGACCTGGCGCTCGTCCGTTTGTCACCCAAAATGGCCCCTGACCGGCTGCTGCTCGCCTCACTTAACCCCTTGACCACCCCCACTAGCCCAAATTGACCAATCCCCCGCCCCGGGGGAAAAGGAAAGGAGGAGGGGGGGGGTCTCGCTAACCACCCCCCCGTCATGGTCGCCTCCCCTCAAGGCTATCGCCCCCCAGTCCGGCTCTACTGAAGTGTAGCAACTTACTTCAGTGTGCCTTATTTTACAGCTCTTGTTCTCTCACCCCTTTAAACGGACTGCCTTTATGCGAACCCTTAATACTAATGGCCTATATCTGGAGTCATATATCCCGGGTACCCAGGTAGGATCAAGTGGTAAGTCCTGGCAGGTCCAGTAACTACACGGGTAACCCCGCTGCTTCGGGAACGGCTAGGGGAATAACATACCCCTCCTTTCTGTTTGTTATATGTTCAGGATTGCTCCCATCCTGAGGTGTTACTTCCAGGAGTTCCATGGGATTATACTACCCTCCTCCTGTGACCAAGCAGAGGTGCACTCAGTAAAGTGGACTCACCCAGTCCACTAAAATAACGTGAAACTTGTGATAAATGAACTGGGCACTCTCAGAATACAGGGATCACACAGATATTTATTAATATATAAGGCAATAAAATGGCAATAAAAGAGAGAATATGGCCCTCCTGTAGGAAAGCTATGTATAAAACAGCACTTGCTCACTGTAACTGGCACTCTGAATCTAGATGGGTATTATAAACTACACATGGCATATTCCTACAATAAAACAACATTAAAAAGGTACATCATAAATTATTCACACAATAAAAATCGCACAGTTAAAACGCATACATATCGCAGATGCTGAATGTTCACTGGAAAAACTACAAATGCGAGTTGTTCCCCAACTCACTGGCAAAGTTCTGAAGCTCCAAGGTAACAGTTAGAGGCACCGTGACGTGATAGTCCCACAACAAACAGGTATAGCGGCGTCCCGCTCTATATTCAACCAGTAGCGTCCCACTGGGCTAATAGCATTTAAGTCTTGTTAAATCTCCTGTCAGCAAATATTTGATGAAAAAGATAGTCTTACCGGACAGGTTCTCCTCACCACTTCACTGCACACCGTCGCTCTGCTGGGTCGTGTTTTTAATTACCTCCAGACTTTTTTTGAGCGGTCAGGTTGTTGCAATACCAAGTAGGTAAAAGTTTGGCATGTGCAGCCCGGTCTCTGCTGTAGGCTGTCACGGATTCCTTATACTTGAACCTTATCGTGGTGTTGAGCAGTATGGTACGAGGTTCCGGCACTATCTGTTGGTCCTCACTCCTTAAAAATTCGGGGTCCTGTTAGAGCTAGACACGTTTCGGGGCTTAAGATTGCCCCTTCCTCAGTAGCTCCTATACCTGTTTGTTGTGGGACTATCACGTCACGGTGCCTCTAACTGTTACCTTGGAGCTTCAGAACTTTGCCAGTGAGTTGGGGAACAACTCGCATTTGTAGTTTTTCCAGTGAACATTCAGCATCTGCGATATGTATGCGTTTTAACTGTGCGATTTTTATTGTGTGAATAATTTATGATGTACCTTTTTAATGTTGTTTTATTGTAGGAATATGCCATGTGTAGTTTATAATACCCATCTAGATTCAGAGTGCCAGTTACAGTGAGCAAGTGCTGTTTTATACATAGCTTTCCTACAGGAGGGCCATATTCTCTCTTTTATTGCCGTTTTATTGCCTTATATATTAATAAATATCTGTGTGATCCCTGTATCCTGAGAGTGCCCAGTTCATTTATCACATGTTACCTAGGACACCCTACTCATATGGGCAGGAACCTTGGGTTAGCCGTCACATGTTTTGTCTATGTGTGTCTTTATGTGTAATAATTTGTACTCAATTGGGTACCCCAGAGCTGGTTCCTCTCCATCCTAAGCATAAGCCGAGGGTGGCTTAACTCGAAGTAAGGGGGAATGTAACATCCCAGATTTATGTTACAAAACTCTTTTACCCCGCTGCAACCTGTTAAGGGCATTAACATTGTCAGCTTGTGTAATTTCATGTAATTTCCTCACATATTTGCATTCTAAGCCTTGTAAATGTATATTGCTGTCATTTTCATGTTCACCAGCAGGTGGCAGTAATGTGTTTAGCAGGGACTTAGTTCAGTTTAGTGTTTCTGAACTGGAATAGTACATTCCAGTTCAGCTCCCCCCTCTTTGAGCAGAGTGGATTACGCCCACATCCTGCCTCATGGGGAGGGAAGGAAGTTCAGTTAGTGTGTGACCCACCCCTGCTAGGGGTAGGGTGTGTTTGCAGGAGCTCCCAGATATAGGGATCCAAAGCCAGGATCTTGTCTCGGCTGAGACAATTGATCATCATCCCCAGCCTGAGCCTTGCAGCCTCAGCTGGTAGAAGCAAGCAGCCACCTCCAGTATTCCAGGAAGAAGCATACACTGTGAAGCTAAGGCCTCCTGCACACGACTCTATGGCTTTTTCAGTGTTTTGCGGTGCTTTTTTCACGAATCCGTCGTTCCGTTTTTTGTTTCCGTTGTGTTTCCGTTTCTGTTCCGTTTTTCTGTTCCGTTTTTTTGTATGGCATATACAGTATACAGTAATTACATAGATAAAATTGGGCTGGGCATAACATTTTCAATAGATGGTTCCGCAAAAAACGGAACAGAAACGGAAAACATACGGATGCATTTCCGTATGTGTTCCGTTTTTTTGCGGACCCATTGACTTGAATGGAGCCACGGAACGTGATTTGCGGGCAATAATAGGACATGTTCTATCTTTAAACGGAACAGAAAAACGGAAATACGGAAACGGAATGCATACGGAGTACATTCCGTTTTTTTTGTGGAACCATTGAAATGAATGGTTCCGATACGGAACGCAAAAAACGGCCAGTAAACACGGGAAAAAAAGGGTTTTGTGCAGGAGGCCTAACTGTGAGTACCGTCCAGAGACCAGGAGAAGCCAAATTCCTCCTCAGCAAGTCAGTTCCCAAGACAGCAGAAGATAGATAGTGCAGAAGATAAATTCCTGTCACATTACAGAGCTACTAAGCAGACATCTCTTTCCTGCAAAAGCTCCAGGCACATGATAGAGCAGAAGATAGATTCTTGCCACACATTGCCAATACCTGCTGGGACTTCAGACCAATGCTGTATCTCACTTGGATGAAAGCTGCATCTAGTAAAGACAAGTTTGAACTTTAATCAAAGTCTGGATCTCAATTACTGCTGCACGTTCCTCAATTACTCCTAATAGCACCACACTCATTGTATTGCAAGTGAGCCAGGATCCAGGAGTCCAGCCGCACTCAGGCCTCACAAACTAAACTATAAACTATCACCTACACCTGACCTAGCCATTGCATATTATTGGTGTCAGAGTGCACACCCCAATCCGGCTCTACTGCATCAGCACATCCCAATGCGCAGGGGCACAACACTGTAAAACAAAGCATGCAATGCAACAGCTCCCTGCAAACCAAAAAAAGTACATAAAATGCATAATAATTGCTAATGCTATACTTATAAATTAGAGATGCTTGGCAAATCATTTTGTACAAAATTATTTGAGCCCGTCTGCCGCACGTCAAGGCGATCTCTGTAAGACGGGTTCCTAACACTAAATTCTACCGGTTATGTGCCATGACGGCTACCATACAATTCAGGGAGTGTAGGTTCCACATGCATGCTGGGCCTGCTTTAATTTCTGTCATCTTTGGTGCCAAAATGGCCTCCATTATATCCAAGGAATGCAGGTACCAACATGCATGCCGGGCCCACTCCACACCACTCCTGGTGCCAAATGGCCACCAAAGAATGCAATGAGAGTCCACACTATACCTCTCCTGGTGCCATATGGCTTCCAGTGAATGAGGAAGAGCAGGCCAAGCTATATACTCACACTAATTAAAATCAGCCTATGGGGCAGACGAGCTGGTCAGGAGTGCACAACTGAGGTGTCAGTAATTTTGTACAAAATGATTTGCCAAGCATCTCTAATTTATTACTATAGCACTAGCAATTATTATGCATTTTTGTTAATAGCTAACTGTTTTTTTGATACCAGATAATGAGAAGGATGCAAAACTCTATATAGACAAGCAAATCCACACTTTGGCAAATATAGGGGACCAACATTTGTGTATAAAAAATGTTTTTTTTATTACTGATATATACTGTATGATATAAAATAAAATGAAATAAAAAAGGAAATGGGTCCAAATAATACATTCAGGTTATAAAATACACTTTTTTGCACACATAAATCAATAAATCAACATTAAAACATAGATTGCCCACCAAAATGCTCCTATGGCATTGTATGATGTATTTATTGCCATCCAAATTGTTTTTTGTTAATAGTTCAGCACTAAATTGCTCCTTATAGAAACATCTGATGCTTATAGGATAGTGTACAATTGTTGCCAACGTCTGTTTAAAAATAAGTGTGGTGGTTCAAGCGCTGTATGCGCCTAACTGTTCCCCAGCTTATACTACAGTCTGCCGACTGGGCAACCGAGGCTTCTACTCCATGTGTATTAGCGTCCTGCGGTTATGTTAATTCACAGCATGTGTTGCTGCATGCCAACTAGGTGCCAGTGGATCTCTCTCTCCTTACAATGATGTCAGTTGGGGACTGTTGACGGTATAGAAGTAAGCTGTGGCTGCGAGTAACTGGATTGCTCGCTGTTAGTGCCAACTAAATAGATTATATGAATACATATGCAGTATGCCAGACCTTGCACTGGTGTTATGTGGGAGGTCACGGTGTGAGAAATAGGTGGGCTGAGGTAAATACAGTTCTGATTACTTACGGTTATGTCGTCCCTGGGCAGGCTTGCATAAGAGTGAAAAGGAGAATGGCACAAGGATTCTCTGGGGCACACTCTGGTGTAAGGGACACTGGCCCGATGGTGGTTTGAGGTGCCCTTGATGGTCTGTATTAATGTGCTAGTGGCAATGTCCCTTGTAATCGTGACACCAGTACCTTTTGGATGGAGGTACACCATTTACTATAGTGTTAATAGAGGATCTGAGTCTGAGGCAAGCAGGGTGAAACTCAAAGTTGAACTTTACTGAAGATTACTTTTGATAACAGTTCATCCAAAGCATTTAAACAGTCTCTATGCAGAGGTAAACCTGCTGCTAGTCCTCTGCTGACAGGTGTAGGTCCCTCTCTAGATATGAGATAAGGAGATTGTAGCCTTACTAGTAGTTGAGTTCAGGAATGGTCCTGGTCCAGGCTTGTGAAGTCGCCAAAGGCGGATATATCCTTCACGGTGGAGTCCAAAGGTCCTAAGGCACTAGGAAGATGTGTCCAATAACCCTTTGGAGGTCTCCTTTCTGTAGTATTCTCTGGTTAGGCAAATCACTTAAGCTTTGGGCTGAGATATGGAGAAAAGATCCAAATAACGGGCTGCATACACTGCTAGACTGTGCTCAACTGCCACTCTAGTCTCAACAGGAAGTAGAACTTTTCTAGCAAGGCCTGAGCTAAGCTATATATATATGGGAGGTGTTATCTCCCCCTAGTGGTGAGCTCAATGTAAATGTATGCTAATACACCTGTTAGCAGGGATTATGCATGAGGACATATAGCAATATACAAACAGGCTATATAAGGCATATAAAGTACAATACAACAACTTTGCAGTACCCACGAGGGTAGTGGGACGTTGCATACCCCTCCTGTTTAACCTGTGTCGGCCTCGACACGAAGATGTAGGTCTCCTGAAAAATACAAAAGAGAACAATCCTGCATAATGAACTGTACCATAACCCATATCAGTAATACTTTTTCTTGAAATCTGAAAAGCAATTGGTTAGGCACAATTGTAAATTATCAGGCAAAACATCACAATTGGTGGTAAACAAGTGGAAAGGGGCGTTGTTTCCTTTTCTCCTCTTAAGACTGATGAACAGGGGGCGCTGTCCTGGCACAGCGGAACAATAATACCAGGATAGTCCATAATGGGGAAATGATGAGCATGGGTGAAAATCAGGAGGCTCACAGCGCATGAGTCCGTTCCCTGAGCATAGGGTTGTAAAGATGATAAACACAGAGGCTCAGAGTGTGTTAGAGTCTATTTCTGGGCACAGTATTGAACGTTGCATCAACTAAACAAATAAGACTGTAGAGAGTCCTTTGAGTAAGGCAAATTATCAGAGTCTCTTACTCAGGCTCTGTAGTCTCATCAAAAAGTGAAATTTGTAATCCACATTAGACTGGAGTGTCTGGAAGGTCTCTCCATTGATTCTAAATTAAACGCTCTCTATAATGAGCAGGTAGTTGTCCCTTTGTAATCCGACTGGATCTGCGAAGTAGGGGTTCTTCTTCTGACCTTGGCTCAGGGGAACTTGGTGCTTCTGGAGTTTCTGGCTGATGTGACACTGTGCTGACTGGAGCAGGCACAGCAATGTTTAACCAGGGTGTAAGGAACCATTGTAGTGGATCTGTTTCCTTCATTAGTCTATTAACAGTTTGTATAGGCTCTACAGACTTAGCTGGTAGTTCAGGCACTTGAATTGGAGGTTGATGTTCCTCTGTAACACTCTCATCTGGAAGGATTTCTCCTGGAGTATCTTTCTCCTTGTTACATTATTTCAAGCGATTGCGATGAACTATTTGAGGCAATTTGTTTTCTCTAGTGATCTCATAAGTGTCAGTTGCTGGATTTGGGATAGCCGAAATGATGTAGGGAACTCTTTTCCACTTACTATCTAACTTGCTGGTACGATGGTTGTTCTTTAGCCACACATAATCTCCAATTCCTAGAGGCTCTGCTTTGGCAGATTGATCATAATCTTTTTGCTTCTTCTTGTGAGCATTTTCCATGCGTTGGTGAACAATTTCTTGTGCATCAGCTAGACGTCTTTGGTGTTCGCTCACCCAATCAGTTTTTGGCAATGGTTTGATGGCATCAGGCAATTGTACGTCCAAAGTATGATCAGCAGGTAGTTTACCTTGTTGGCCAAACATGAGATAGTAAGGTGTATACCCCGTGGAACAGTGAATGGTATTATTATAGGTATACATCAATTGAGGTAGAAGATTAGGCCAATCATTTCTGGTAGCAGGTGGCACAGCTCTAAGCATTTCTATTAAGGTCTGGTTCATTTTCTCACAAAGTCCATTACCTCGGGGATTGTAAGCTGTTGTTCTGATTTTCTGGCAATGGTAAAGTGAACACAGTTCTTTGAAGAGTTGTGAATCAAAGGCAGATCCTTGATCTGTAAAGATTTTCTATCGACATCCGTATGGTAACAGGAAATGTTTCCAGAAGGCATCTGTAGTTGTTTTAGCGGTCAAGTCCTTAACAGGTACAGCTACAACGAATTTGGTGTAGTGATCAAAGATGGTCATAGCATATGTGTAACCTGAGCGACTTGGTTCCAGCTTCACATGGTCAATTACAACGATCTCCAATGGTTTTTGGCTTACAATAGGATGTAAAGGTGCCTTTTGGTCATGCTTTTCACCTCGTCCAATAGCACAGGTGGAACACTCTCGACACCACTTCTCAATGTCTTCTCGCATTCCAATCCAATAGAATCGTCTACGGACGGTAGCTTCTGTCTTCTGCACTGCAAAGTGTCCTGATTTGTCATGGTACATCTCAAGAATGATGCTTGCATCCCGACGGGGAATTAGGATTTGGTATATTCTGTCATAGGTAACTGGATCCAGGCTTCTTCTCAATAGTAGAAAGAGTTGTTTTCGGTGTCTCCACAGCTTCAACAGTTCTGGGTCTGCATTTCTTCTGTGGATTCTCTCAGATGTTCTTCCACTGGTGAGGAAGTCATGTAGTTCTCCGATTACTCTACTTTCTGACTGAAGTTTGATCCATCTCTCCTTCTCAATTTGAGATTCTGGATTGTTCTGTAGATTGGGATTTAGAAGTCTTTTGTTTTTGATGGTGAGGATGTTTTGTTGGGCCAAATTTTTGGAGAAATTAGGCATCTCCACTTCTTCCCAGTCATCTACGTTTGCAGTAGGATCTTCTTTGGTAGGCAGGCGAGATAAGACATCTGCATTCTCGTTGGCTTTGCCTGTTCTGTATTTTACAGTGAAGTTGTAGTTAGCAAGGCGTGAGGCCCATCTTTGTTCTAAGGCACCTAGCTTGGCTGTATTGAGATGCGCTAGTGGGTTGTTATCGGTGAAAGCTATGAAGGGAGTTGCTGCAAGGTAGTCCTTAAATTTTTTGGTGACAGCCCACACAAGTGCGAGGAACTCTAATTTGAAAGAGCTGTAGTACCGGTCATTCCTTTCAGCTCCTTTCAGGGATCTGCTAGCATAAGCAATTACTCTCTCTTTACCTTCTTGCACTTGGGACAGGACAGCTCCCAGGCCTTTCTGGCTGGCATCAGTGTAGAGATGGAAGGGCTGTTGGTAATCTGGATATCCCAAAACAGGTAGTTCGGTCAGCTTCTTCTTCAGGAGCTGGAAGGCAATTTCCCTGTCTTCATTCCACTCCACAGGTATCTGCGTCTTCTGATACTTCTTTGGGTGTCCTCTTAGTAGTTCCTGAATTGGCTCAGCAATCTGGGCGAAGTGAGGGATGAAGCGTCTGTAGTATCCTGCAAAACTAAGGAAACTTCTCACCTCTTTTAATCTGGTAGGAGTAGGCCAATTCCGGACTGCAGCTAACTTTTCAGGATCTGGTTTAACCACTTGCCATCACGGTAACGCTGATAGGCGTCCGGCGGCAGCGCTCTCAGGTCTCAGTGACGCCTATTGGCGTCATCTCGTGAAACCTGAGATTTCCTGTGAACGTGCGCTCACAGGAGCGCACGTTCACAGGATTGTGCAGAATACAAGTTTAACTACAGCCTGCCAGCGCTGATCGTTGGCTGGCAGGCTGTAGATTTTTTAAATAACCAATCAAATAGGTATATCAGACGCTCTGTAGGTAGCATCAAGCATCACACACACATTACACCCCCCTTGTCACTTATTAACCCCTGATCACCCCATATAGACTCCCTGATCACCCCCCTGTCACCCGCCCATCATTAATCACCCCCCTGTAAGGGTCCCTTATCACCGCCAGTTAGTTAGCTACTTGTTAGGTAGTTAGCGCCCAGCCCACGGTACCGCAGTCACTGATTAGACGCTGATTAGCGTCATCGCTGTCGCTAATCAGCACTAGTACTATATAGTATCTGTAAGTGATCAAGACTGATTGCAATCAGATCTATATTAGTACATTAGGGCCACCTTAGGCTCTACAAAAAACGCAGTGTTCGCCCGATCAGGCCTGATCTTGTGCCCACACTTGCGTTCAGTCCGCCCCACCGCAGCCTAGGTGCACAAAGGTGCCCAAATTCCAATGAGTACCTTTAGGATTTCACAAGGCATTTTTACACATTTGGATTCCAAACTAATTCTCACTCTTTAGGGCCCCTAAAATGCCAGGGCAGTATAAATACCCCACAAGTGACCCCATTTTGGAAAGAAGACACCCCAAAGTATTCCGTGAGTGGCATGGCGATGACTGTTTGCTTAAATGCTGCAGGCTAAATTTGATTTGCATACTTTTTGTATAGGGTTGCTATGGGCAACCGTTGCGGGTGTATGGCCCTTTAAGAATCGATCGGCCGGTGCAGGACGAAGGTTATTGCAGAGTGAAGCGATGGTTAAATGTCCCTTTATGACTAATAATAGGCTCTTTATAAGTTGCTGGCTTAAACTGGGGTTTGTACTTGCTTATTTCTCCGTGGAGGCAGGCTGACAGTTCCAATCCTCCTCTTCTCTCTCCGTACCAAATCTCGCGATGCGCGGGAGTACGTCACACGCAAGTCCCATGCGCGGCGTCTCTTCAACGCGATTCCACAGCAGAGGGGGCGGTGACACACTTTGCATATAACCCGGCCTCTCTGGACCGTTACACGAGTGTTAGGCGGCACTTTGAATAATCACTTTGTATAAGGGGCGGTGCGCTAACATTCTCGGCACTGAAAGGGTGTACAATTTGAATTTCCCACCAAGCTACTCTGTGATGGCGCAGCAAATAACTACAAGTCCGTAATTGTGAATGCAAAACAGTCCAGTCAAATACAGCAAGCAGCACTACAAACTTTTCAAAAATCCACAATTTTGCAGTTTTAACGATGCAATTTTGTAGTAGAAGAATAGCGCAATACATGCAGACAATCTTTAAGCAGTTTTAACAGTTCACAATCGGCTCATTCACAATCGGCAATCCACAATAAAGCAAGGTTTTTGCAAGTCCTGTTCTCACACAGTGCCAATTTCAATTATTGCAGTGCACAACAATACAACAATGCACAAGTCCAGTTCTTAAAGGCACATAGGATATTTATCAGAAGTCCTGTTCTATAAGGCACAGAGGATATTGATCCTGTTCGTGACGCCAATTTAATCTTATGCGGTATGCAAGACCTTGCAGGGGTGTTATGTGTGAGGTCACGGTGTGAGCAATAGGTGGGCCGAGGTAAATACAGTTCTGGTTACTCACGGTTATGTCGTCCCTGGGCAGGCTCGCATAAGAGTGAAAAGGAGAATGGCACAAGGATTCTCTGGGGCACACTCTGGTGTAAGGGACACTGGCCCGATGGTGGTTTGAGGTGCCCTTGATGGTCTGTATTTACGTGCTAGTGGCAGTGTCCCTTGTAATCGTGACACTAGTACCTTTTGGATGGAGATACAACCATTTACTATAGTGTTAATAGAGGATCTGAGTCTGAGGCAAGCAGGGTGAAACTCAAAGTTGAACTTTACTGAAGATGACTTTTGATAACAGTTCATCCAAAGCATTTAAACAGTCTCTATACAGAGGTAAACCTGCTGCTAGTCCTCTGCTGACAGGTGTAGGTCCCTCTCTAGATATGAGATAAGGAGATTGTAGCCTTACTAGTAGTTGAGTTCAGGAATGGTCCTGGTCCAGGCTTGTGAAGTCGCCAAAGGTGGATATATCCTTCACAGTGGAGTCCAAAGGTCCTAAGGCACTAGGAAGATGTGTCCAATAACCCTTTGGAGGTCTCCTTTCTGTAGTATTCTCTGGTTAGGCAAATCCCTTCAGCTTTGGGCTGAGATATGGAGAAAAAATCCAAATAACGGGCTGCATACACTGCTAGACTGTGCTTAACTGCCACTCTAGTCTCAACAGGAAGTAGAACTTTTCTAGCTAGGCCTGAGCTAAGCTATATATATGGGAGGTGTTTATCTCCCCCCTAGTGGTGAGCTCAATATAAATGTATGCTAATACACCTGTTAGCAGGGATTATGCATGAGGACATATAGCAATATACAAACAGGCTATATAAGGCATATAAAGTACAATACAACAACTTTGCAGTACCCACGAGGGTAGTGGGATGCTGCACATAGAATACTCGATGGCAAATATGCAGTAAGCCGGATTGGGACAGATGCACACTGGCGCAATATTAATAGTTTTTAGTTCGTGACGCCAATTGCAGCTTGCGCAGGTACTGTAACTGTACTGTAGGCCCCTTTAAGATGTTATAGCTCACGTACCAGGTGAGGAATGCCAGAGGGGGATAATGTCTCTGTATAGTAGGTATAGTAGTGTCAACGGTGTCTCCTACCTTGGTACGGCTGGACTCCTGGATCCTGGCTCACATGCAATAAATTTGAGTGTGGTCAGTAGGAGCAATTGAGGAATGAATGCAATCCAGACAGGAGATATAATCCAACTCGTCTTTACTTAATGGGTGCAGCATAAATCCATACAAGTTACAGCAATAGTCCTTTGGGTCCCAGCAGGTATTGGCAATATGTGGCAGGAATCAATATCTATTCTGCTTCTATTCATATGCCTAGTAGATCTGGCAGGTATTTATCTTCTGCTCTGTCTGTGGTCTGCTTGGTGTGGGCCTGACTAGCTGAAGGAGGTATTTGGCTTCTCCTGGTCTTTGGATTAAACACTCACAGTTCTGCTCGCAGGGAATGGCTTCCTGGAGATCTGTAGATCTGGAGGTGGCTGCTTGCTTGTCCACCAGCACTGAGGTAGATAATTCAGGCTGGGAAGAGGGATCCTGGGGCCTCAGCCAAGGTCTGGATCCTAGGTTGGGATCCCTGTGTCTGGGAGCTCCAGCTAACACAGCCTTCCCCAAGGAGGGGGCTGGTACACACTGGATCTAACTGGTTTCTTCCCTCCCTTGCTGCAGGGCGTGGGACCAGCCCACTTCTGCTCCTAGAAGAGGGGGAGCTAACACTGGAATGAACTATTCCAGTCTAGCTATACTAAACTGAACTAAACACATTGCTGCCACCTGCTGGTGTACATGGAAAATTACAGCAATAATATGAAACAGGCATAGAAAATACATATAATGGAAAATGCATTGTTAGATTACACAAGATGACAATACATAAACACCTGACATGTTGTAGCAGGGGGAAAAGAGTTTAGTGACATACTCTGGGATGTTACAGATAGTTCTGTTGGATACTAGGATCACTGCTAGATGCATGTAACAGCAACCTCTGTGCGACGCTGTTCCCCCACTCATCACTGGGGCCCCGGGCGCCGTGCTCATCTGTGATATCTACTTCCAGCCTCTATTGCAGCTCTGGACTCTACCTGTGTGGTTGGTATTACCTATGTGGATTCGGATATGTACTCGGCTGCTGCTTTGGCAGTATGCATCACTCCCTGGGCGGGGCTGAGTCATGTCATGTTATCTCGTTAACCTACCCTTGCTCTCCTGCAGGTATTTAAGTGGCACAGCCCTTTACCCAGATGCCTCAGAGTCAAGGTCCTAATCTTGTGCTTAAGAGCTTGCTTACCACTCGTGTTCCTGACTTAATACTTCGTTCCTTGACTTTGTTTATCGTCTGATCCCTGCCTGCTTGCATTGCCTCTCCCATTGCTGATCCGGATTGTCTGACCTTGTTCCTGTGCCACCTGCCCTGACCCATTGCTTGTTCTCACTACGTCTTTTTTTTTAAATTTTTTTATTTATTTTTTGTTACAAAATACAGTACCAAAAATTACACCATTATTTCATCATGTAACAAATCCCCCTCTTATTTTATAACCACCCTCCCTCCACTCCCACCCCCACCCCTTTTCTTCCGCGGAGCGGCCGTAATACCAGCTGTTTCTGTTTAATGTTTTAATATTTTAATTATTTGGTGTTATTTTTGATGTTATTTTTTCCACCTACCCCATATCCGCCGCCAAACTACTTTTTTTTTTTCAGTATAGGCAAGGTTATATTCATAAAGCATTACCCTGTCCATATATTCTATCCATTCCTGGAAATTGGGGTATTTTATAGAACCCCAATGTTTAACTATTATTATTTTAGCCAAAGCAATACCCCGCAACCAGAGTAATTGCTCAGTTTTATTTTTATTTATCTCTGGGAAGGTGCCCAGAATCACAAGGTCAATGCAAGCTTCATATTTCAGGGGGGAGCTATTCTGTAATTTCCAAAATATTTTAGCCCAGTACTCTTTTATACCCAGGCATTCCCACAGCAGATGTTTATATTCACCTCTGTCTTTGTTACATTTGTAGCAGTTCTGTTTCCTATCTTTATAAAGATTGTGTAAAAAAGCCGGTGTATAATAGAGACGGTGTATAATTTTTAGGAGAATCCCTGCGTGGGCAGGGGAGACTGTGGACCTTTTAATATTTTTATAAACAATATCCCATGTAATGGGTTCCACGTTCTGTAGGTCCCTTTCCCATTTACCTTCAGCTCTAAATATAATCTGATTGGTGTATTCGTGTTTTAGCTTAGCATATATTAAAGATACAGCGGAAGTGTTTGACGTCATATCATAGCAGAAGTCTAAGAAGGAATGCTGTACAATATCTAAATATTTCTTATTTTCAGTGTAGTGTATAGCGTGTCGTAATTGTGCGTAGCGAAATTTATCAGTAAGTGTTGCTGAAATATCCGGAAGGATTTCATTTGAGGGTTTAATCTGTCCCCTATCAAAAACTTGTGAAATTAAATGTATCCCCTGTTTTTCCCAGTATCTAACGTCACCCATTTGCTTAATTTGTGGTAAGTGTGTATTCCCCCACAGGGGAGTGTACTGAACTGCTTGGGATACTCCGACCATACGTCGAACTTGTTGCCAGGTGTGCTCAAGCATTTTTCTAAAAGGTATATGTAAGTAGAAAGACTGAGCACTCGCCAGCTGGACCAAGTGAAGACCAAGAACAAATATATGTAATGTAAGAATAATTTATTAGTGGAAAATTAATAAATAGCCCTGAACTTATAGCAATAAAATATAAAATACAATGCTAATATAAAATGATGTAGTACCCAAATAGCGAATTAGAATGTAATAATAACACCTGCATAAATACAATAATATAACATAGACAATGCTAAAAAGAGATAAAAAAGGGCAAATATGGTAATATAAATGATATAAAAGACAATATAAAATGTAGAAGTGGTTTATATATTCGATATGTATTCAGTATATATTCGATGAACCACTACACAGTCCAGTGAAGAAATATGCCAGGTATAATGTCCGATGATAAAAGCGGATAAATGTCCCTGTATTTAAAGGGATAGATTCGCTTGTATAGGAACAAATCAACGTACAGTCTAGGAATAGGAATGCACCTGTTATATGCCGTCTGTTGTGAGTATAACCGTGGCGTCCCACGAGGCTCACTGAATCAGATTAGGCAATACCTGGGTCTAGTCGCTTGCTCAAGGTGGTCATGTAGCTCTCAGCATGAGAGATCTCTTCAGGGGCGTACATAGAAATCACTGGGCCCCATAGCAAAAATCTGAATTGGGCCCCTTAACCCCGCCCACTACCCACCATGGCCCCTCCCACTACCTGACCTGGCTCCTCCCATGCCACACCCCCATGAAATAAATTTATACATGACCTACTGAAACTGTTAGGGATAAAAAATGTATTTTATTATTACCAGTAACGTATAAAATGTACATGTATTTTTACCCCTTTAACTCCTTAAAACGTAACTCTTTAAACTCCTTAACTCTTTTAAACCCCTTTAACTCTTTGCTGCTGATGCTGAGTGTGCACATTCAGCATTAGCAGCAAGGAGTTAGAGGGGTTAATATCCATCCAACCCTAATGCCCTCCAAAATGCCCGGGGGGGGGGAAGTTGTTAGAAAGGAGTAGGTAGGTGTAGGAGGAAAGCACACTGTCCTCTATGAGCCCCCCAAAAATCTCAGGACAGTGTGCTTTCTTCCTACTTCTCCCCCATGGGCATTTTGGGGCTCATAGAGGACAACAGGACTCACTGGAGTGGGATTGAAGCATGTCCCACCCTGTCCTGGCTGTCCCCCTCCCTCCCCACCCCTCCTCTCTCTTGCTGCCTGGCCTGTCAGGTAAAATCAGAGCATCTGACATTATCAAGACATCGACTCGATCATACCTGGTCTCTGCTGTGCTGAGTGCTGACTGTCAGTCTGCTCTCCCTCGTCTCAGGCAGCCAGAGCCAGGCAGTGACACGGCAGCCTTCAGGCAGGAGTCAGGACGGATGAACGGTTCTTCAGACCAGCCAGGGACAGGGTGCTTCTTCCTTCTTCGTCTCCTCTCAGGCACACTGCCGACGGCGAACCAATTCTCCCGCCTCCCTTGCGCACACTGCCACTGGCCAATCAGCAGCTGCCTCTGTTGAATTGCCTTGTGCTGATTGGCCAGGCTGGTTGCAGGCTGATTTGATCCTGTCTGATTCCACGGCAGACAGCAGTCAGGATCAGCAGGTCAGGAGGAGGTCAGGATCTGGTCAAACTTTGGCGCGGGGGGGGGGGGGGCGATTGCGGAAGAATAGTTGGCTCATAAAAGCAGAGCAGCCGCATATCGCTATAGGCTGCCATGAGTGGGCGGGGCCAAATAGTGTGGGCGGGGCCTTCTCTGCGCTCCGGGCCCCCCAGTGCCGCGGGCCCCATAGCAATGGCGTGGTCTGCCTCTATGGGCGGTACGCCACTGGATCTCTTGGTAGCTTTTCACCGATCTTGCAAGCCTGGACCTAGTTGGTAATTATCAAGGCGTCTTACTTTGTTCGTATTTGCGCGGTGTCACTGTTCCGGCAAAGTTAGGATCCAATTGTCGGGATGTTGGGGTCTCATAAATGTTCATCAGCTGATGTCCAAAGTGTACAGAAACCAAACGCGTTTCGGGGTCCTTTCCTGGCCCCTTCCTCAGTGGTGGTCTGTAAGAGGGGTTTAATCCTCCTTTTATACCCAACATCCCTTAAAGTAAGATGGAGCGAAAATATGGTAGTGGATCTGGTCATACATAAATCCTGACATGGATCAGTCCAGATAATTGTTCTTTTTATACAGAAAAGTGTTGTTTTTGCCATCATTCTAAGTAATCATGTTGTCTGGCATAACTCAACTATAGTCATCACATTGTCTGGCATATTTCGATTTTCAACTCTAATTTCAGCAAATCATGTTGTCTAGCATTTCTCAAGTTTATTATACAATATTTTCATGTGCGTTAGCAATGCGGTTTCTTGCTTTACAAAACGCAGATGCGGTTTTTCCCAGTGCATATGCGTTTTGTTGTCCTTTATATATAGGAGTATAAATTATATTATTTTTCGTTTGTTTTACATCATAACATACTATTTGGCTAAAAATAAGAATAAAAAATAAAAAATAAAAAATAAAAAGAATATACAATTATAATATACATTTTTATAAAAGATATAAGATAAAAAATTTAAAATATAAAATATGTGTTAAAATATGTATATCATTATCTATGAACTATACATATGTGAAGGCACAGACATACATTTTAAATATAATATCACAAACATTTTATTATATTATAAGAAAAAATTTATATATAAAATATGACAATATTTATATATAAATTTTTTCTTATAATATAATAAAATGTTTGTGATATTATATTTAAAATGTATGTCTGTGCCTTCACATATGTATAGTTCATAGATAATGATATACATATTTTAACACATATTTTATATTTTAAATTTTTTATCTTATATCTTTTATAAAAATGTATATTATAATTGTATATTCTTTTTATTTTTTATTTTTTATTTTTTATTCTTATTTTTAGCCAAATAGTATGTTATGATGTAAAACAAACGAAAAATAATATAATTTATACTCCTATATATAAAGGACAACAAAACGCATATGCACTGGGAAAAACCGCATCTGCGTTTTGTAAAGCAAGAAACCGCATGGCTAACGCACATGAAAATATTGTATAATAAACTTGAGAAATGCTAGACAACATGATTTGCTGAAATTAGAGTTGAAAATCGAAATATGCCAGACAATGTGATGACTATAGTTGAGTTATGCCAGACAACATGATTACTTAGAATGATGGCAAAAACAACACTTTTCTGTATAAAAAGAACAATTATCTGGACTGATCCATGTCAGGATTTATGTATGACCAGATCCACTACCATATTTTCGCTCCATCTTACTTTAAGGGATGTTGGGTATAAAAGGAGGATTAAACCCCTCTTACAGACCACCACTGAGGAAGGGGCCAGGAAAGGACCCCGAAACGCGTTTGGTTTCTGTACACTTTGGACATCAGCTGATGAACATTTATGAGACCCCAACATCCCGACAATTGGATCCTAACTTTGCCGGAACAGTGACACCGCGCAAATACGAACAAAGTAAGACGCCTTGATAATTACCAACTAGGTCCAGGCTTGCAAGATCGGTGAAAAGCTACCAAGAGATCTCTCATGCTGAGAGCTACATGACCACCTTGAGCAAGCGACTAGACCCAGGTATTGCCTAATCTGATTCAGTGAGCCTCGTGGGACGCCACGGTTATACTCACAACAGACGGCATATAACAGGTGCATTCCTATTCCTAGACTGTACGTTGATTTGTTCCTATACAAGCGAATCTATCTCTTTAAATACAGGGACATTTATCCGCTTTTATCATCGGACATTATACCTGGCATATTTCTTCACTGGACTGTGTAGTGGTTCATCGAATATATACTGAATACATATCGAATATATAAACCACTTCTACATTTTATATTGTCTTTTATATCATTTATATTACCATATTTGCCCTTTTTTATCTCTTTTTAGCATTGTCTATGTTATATTATTGTATTTATGCAGGTGTTATTATTACATTCTAATTCGCTATTTGGGTACTACATCATTTTATATTAGCATTGTATTTTATATTTTATTGCTATAAGTTCAGGGCTATTTATTAATTTTCCACTAATAAATTATTCTTACATTACATATATTTGTTCTTGGTCTTCACTTGGTCCAGCTGGCGAGTGCTCAGTCTTTCTACTTACATATACCTTAAATCCCCTTTATGACTGGGTGAGTCATAGCAGACTTAGCAGCACCCACTTCCACAGCTGTGTACAGAGTGAGCCACCATACCTTAATTGCATTTTTCTAAAAGGGTTTATTATTGTTTTCTTCTCAGAGGGGCCTTTCTCAAGAATAGAGAAGACATCCTCTCTAGGTCCACAATTCTCACTAAAAATAAGCCGTATGCATTTATTCTTTCGGTTCCTTACACACCATCTCAGCTGTGCAGCTAAGTAATATCCTTTTAGAAAGGGGGCGGAAATACCGCCCTCTTCTTTATAAAGGTATTGTATTTTGATTCTAACTCGTTTGCGCCCCCATATTAATTCATTAAAAAGACTCTCCAGTTTATTAAAGAACTTATCTTCTATCGTTATTGGACTTGCGTTGAGTACATATAGTAACATCGGTAATAGTGTCATTTTAATAAGCGCTATGCGATTAATTTGGGACAGAGGCAACCTTAACCATGTTCTAATTTTTCCCTTAACCTTGTCTATTATTGGGAGTATATTCAATTTCTCATAGTGTTTCAACTCAGACCCTATATGGATACCCAGATATAATAGCAATTCTGCTGGGGTCAGGACACTCACCCGATGGTTATAACCCGGTGGGACAGTGCGCCTCAATGGGAAAAATTTAGATTTTTCCCAGTTTATCTCGTATCCAGAGAGGGATCCAAACTCGTCTATAATTTCCATAACCCTGGGTAGATTCCTATTGCCCTCCCCCAAAAATAATAGAGCATCGTCCGCATAGAGACTTATTTTGTCGGCCTCTCCCTCACATCCGAAACCCTGTATCTCCCTATCTGCCCTAACTCTACATGCCATTGGCTCCAAAAACAGCGAGAAAAGTAAAGGGGAGAGGGGGCATCCCTGACGTGTTCCTCTGGTCAGGGGAAAAAGGGGGGAGTACTCCCCATTGACACGGACCCTGGAGACCGGGTTTCGATAGAGAATCTGGACCCATCTAGTGAAGTATTCTCCCAGCCTCACTCGTGACATCACTCCCCAGAGGAAGGACCACTCCACCCTGTCAAATGCCTTAGCGGCGTCTAAGGACAGGATGGAGCAGTCCTCCCCACTCCCCATCTGGATGTTCAGAAAGGCCCTTCTTATGTTATCCTGAATATTCCTTTTAGGGATAAACCCGGTTTGGTCCTCATGAACCACTTTGTGTATGACCGCTTTCAGTCTGTTGGCCAACAGTTTTGCGAGGATTTTATAGTCTGTGTTTAACAGAGCGATGGGGCGGTATGATGCAACTGACAACGGGTCCTTCTCCTTTTTTGGGATGAGTGTGATGGTTGCTTCCATCCATGAGGGGGGTAGGGAACCCAACGTCCATGATTGATTTAATACCTCCAACATTTGAGGGAGCATAGTCCCCTCATGTTTTCGATATATTTCGAATGGGAAGCCGTCTGACCCTGGGGACGTATTACCCTTGATGGTTTTTAACGTATTCTGTAGCTCAGTCAATTGGATCGGTCTGTTCAGCCAATTTATATCTTGTTGGTCAAATTCAGGGATGTTAATATTTTCTAAATATTCATCTATTTTTCCTCCATGTTCTATAGGTCCAGCCTGATATAGTATAGAAAAATATCGGGTAAATTCCCCTAGGATGTTATCGGGGTCCCTTAAAATATTTCCCGCCTCTGTCCTAATTCCGTTAATATTATTACTACCCCTTTGATTTTTAACTATGGTGGATAATACTCTGCTTGGTTTACCGGATTCACTAAAGGTCCTCAACCCCGAGAAGAACAGTTTGTTCTGTGCTTTGTTATATAAATATTGCTTATACTCCTCCCGTGCTTTTTTTAATTGATGTTGTTTTTCAGGGGTATTGGTCTGAACAATCTCACCCATTATCCGACCAATCGTATCTTCTTTTTCTTATTGAGTTTGCGCAAAAAACCTCTTCTGTTTCCTGATTTGATATGAGTATAAACCGCGCAGATATGCCTTTAAGGAATCCCAAACCATATGTATATGTGTTGAGTTGATATTATCACTCCAAAAGAGTTTGATTTCCTCGTCGATCTTATCCACTTCTTTTATTAATGTAATCCAATGGGGGTTGAGTTTAAAAGTTATATTTTTACTAAATTTATTATTGTTATCCAGTATTACGGTAACCGGGGAATGATCAGAGATACTGTGGCTTTCATAGTTCATTTTTTTTACCCTGTTGATAAGTCCCGGGCTGGCGAGGGCCAGATCAACTCGTGACATGGACCTATAGGTCTTACTAAAACATGAATATACCTGCTTGTTACCGTAAAGAGATCGCCATATATCCACCAATGCCATTTCTTTACCTATTCGGAACAATAACGTATCGGAGCTGGTGTTTTGTTCATAGTTGGTAATGGTGGATATCCTATCTAGTTTAATGTCCATGACCGAGTTGAAATCACCCATCACCAGCATCGGGCACTCCTCTCGTGCCGAGATGAACTCCATCAGTCTACTTAACACATATGTTGAAAAAGGTGGTGGGATATAAATAAAAGCAATTATACTCCTTTGTCCCTGCCACTCACAGTAAAGGAAAACATACCGACCCTCCTGATCGATTAGTTGTTCTATTGGTACGTAATATACCTGTCTATGAACATATACGCTAATCCCGCGTGAATATATGGAGCAGCACGAATGATATTCATGGGAGGCCCATCTCCTTCTGCCGAGCGCCGCCACTTTTTCCTCTGTTAAGTGTGTCTCCAACAAAGCGACTATGGCTGGTAAATGTCTAGAGACCAGATCGAACACAGCACATCTCTTAGTTTTATCCGCAAATCCGCGGACATTCCATGTCAAGATTCTAGACATTTTTATTTATTGTTTTAGTCCCTTTTTTTTTTTTTTGGCTCCTAATTTTAGGACGGCGCCGGGCAAAGGCAGAGGGGCACCCCCACGAATCCCGACCGCTCCAGCAGGAAGAAAAGATACCCCCCCCTTCCCCACCCCCGTGCTGACCTGCGGATCGCGAAATGCGATTCATAGGCCTCTAACATTGAGCTATCCCCCCCCCTCCCAACACCGTCGACCCCCCCCAGCTCCCCCCTATATTGCTGCAGCTAGATTATTTAAGACCCTTTGAGTCCATCCAATCGGCCGCCGCGCTTGGATTAATAAAGAAGTGAACGGTGTCTCCGTGAATCACCCGTAATTTCTCGGGGTACATCATGGAGTATTTTATTTGAGCCTGTATCAGTCTCTTCTTTACATCTTTATATTCTCTTCTTTTCTCCTGCGTGACTCTGGAAAAGTCCGGATATATCTCTATATTAGAGTCGTTGTACTTGACCGTCTGTATCTCTCGTTTCCACCTAAGAATATAGTCCCGATCTCTAGAAGAGACCATTTTAACTAACAAAGGTCTGGGCATTGAGCCTGGTGGAGGTTTTCTTGTTGGAATGCGATGTGCTCTCTCCACTATATATGATGAGGCTGCCTCTGCAGATAATACATTATCCAAAAGCCATTTTTGAATAAATTCTGTTGGATCATTTCTTTCTACTCCTTCCGGGAAGCCCACCAATTTAAAATTGCCTCTCCTAGATCTGTGCTCCAGATCTGTCAATTTTTCCTTCAGCATCTTATTATCACTCTCCACTCTCTCCATCCTCCTCTTTATCTGATTGGTGTCTTTTTGCAGCTCACAGGTAAGCGTTTCATATTCCTTAATGCGTTGTCTCATTTTATTTAGATCATCTCTTATTACTGAGATATCAGTCTGTACTGCTTCCACCGTGTTTGTTAAAGTGCTTAGTGCTTGATTGGTTATGTTGACCGCATCCAGTATCCCTGTTAACTTAAGATCAATATTACATATCTGATTGTCCATTTCTGGTTCTTTACTTCCTCCTGCTCTTTGATGGGTTTTCACCGTCCTCTATCTGCATTGGCTGCTTCTGATTACTTCTTGTCTTACTTAGTATGGGTGAGGATTTAAGATATTTATCCAACTGCGTAATATTACTCCGGGCTGTACCACCCTTTGGTGAGGAGCTGCCAACCGATTTTCTATTCTGTGGCTTGGGTGCCATACTGGATTTATTTTTTTTTATTTTTTTCCCTCCTTCCCCTTTTCCCCCTTACACCCTCTTTTTCCCTCCTTTTCCTTTTCCTCCTTCTCCTCTCTCCTCTCACTCCTATAGGTCTGTCTTAGGCCGAGAGAAAGGGATACACAGCTATATTTTTATTTATTTTTTCCCCCTGGTATATCAAGATATTGTTATTATTATTATCATACAGTAGTAAAATACCAAAGAGCAGAAGATCTTACGTTCCTTAATCTCCCGATATTCCAAAGTTCCCAGATTCCCGGATCTTGGAAGGCTGTTCAGGTAGAGATGGACCAGGTCTTTTCTGCGCCTTCCATCCACGTTAAGTATCAGCAAGCGGAGAGGTAAGCCTTGGCACTGCAGCCCCCCTAAAAAATAACATGGCGACAGTTCCGGGCAGCGTCTTTAAGTGAGGCGCAGCTGCTTTTATCCACTATTGAAGGAAGGACTTCACGATAAGCAGTAGCCCCCAAAGATTCTGGGCGAAAAGGGGGGTGAGTTGTGCACTATGGTGTAGGTCGCACTGTTACACTGTTGCACTGTTATAAGAGCCGGTTGTGCACTGTAGGGAGTGGAGAGAGGGGGAGCACATCCGTTTACAGTGCTCAACTCCGAGAGTGAGACAGGGGGAGGCAGAGGTACAACTTCTGGAGGGGGCTCTATCCGCTCCTTCGGCACTGAAAACCAGCTCTTCCAGCAGCGCAGTACATACGTGCTGGCAGCTTACCCATACAGCAGCTCATAGGAAGTCACAGGCAACACTGCAGAGCTGGGACTGACGCCGAGAGCGGTGGAGGGGTGAGGAGGCGGGTAAACAGGGGGGAGACACAGCTCCTGAGGGATTTCAAAGCCACACACTTGGCACTATTACCGCTGCTTGCCCCACCATGCTTCCTCCTGAGACGCTGTGTACCCGGCGATTCATTCAGTCAGCGGCTCTTGGAGGACCGCATGTATCGCTGCTGTAGGGGCCGGAGCTGGAGCCGGCGCTGGGGGCGAGGGGATCGCAGCACGTCCGAGATCACGTCATGCCGCCCTGCTCACCTCCGTCGTTTTGTTCTCACTACGTCTTTGCCCCGGTTACTGTCTTGTTGCTCCTGGTAACGACCCTTCCTGTATGACCACGTCTGTACTGTCGGTACCTTCGCAGGTACCTCTTGGTCTGCCTGTACCAGCTGCCACTGACTGGTTTATGCTCTGGTGTAGCCCCTGGCAATTACCAATGGTCAAGCCTATCCTCACCATCTGAGGCTCTAGTGAAATCCGGGTAGTTGCTTAGTTACTCCCCTCCAGAGTATTGCTAGTCAGTGGCACAGTGGATTCACATCCGCTGATCCGTAACAGTACTCTGAGGCCATGGACCAGCTGGTCATCCCAAGACCGTCGTTCATGATCTCATACAGGAATTAAAGCGCCAGAGTGAACGACAAGATGTATTGATGCATTTCATGCAAAATGTCGCTGCTTGCTTGGATACCGTCTCTCTTCCGGGTACGGCAGGGTTGCCAGTCGCTCCTCCACCTGTTACGATGCCACCGGTGATTCCGGAACAGAGTGCTGCCGGAGTGCAACTCCCGCTGCCAACCTGCTATGGTGGTAATCCAAAGACGTGTCGGGGATTCCTTAATCAGTGCCTGATCCACTTCGATTTACATGGGCAGAGGTTCCCTACAGAGTGGTCCAAGGTTGCATTTATCATATCCCTGCTGCCTGATGAGGCCCTTGCCTGGGCAAACCCTATTTGGAACGTGAAGATCCAGAGACGACTAATCTGCAGTCCTTCCTGACTACCTTCCGGATGGTCTTTGGGGAGTCGGGTCGCACGTCCTCTGCTGCCTCAGCTCTGCTACATCTACGTCAAGGTTCCGCGTCTGTGGGTCAGTTGGAGAGGTGGTCCTAGACCAGGAGAAGTCTTCTCCGAAACTTTCTGTTCCAGTGACTCACTCCCACAAGGGAGTTTCACTATCTGTCCCGGCATTTTTGGACTCTGGGTCAGCCGGTAAATTTATTCTGCAAGAGCTGGTTAATCAGTATCGGCTTCCCTCCATCTGTCTGGAGAGGCCTATGGCAGTGGCTTCCGTTAATGGACTACCACTTCCTGAACCAGTACTCACAGTTACTGTGCCTCTTAAATTACAGGTGGGAGTACTGCATTCGGAGTTAATCTCCTTCTACGTGCTGCCAGTCTCTGTGAATCCGATTATTCTTGGGCTACCCTGGCTGCGCCTTCATTCGCCAATTGTGAACTGGCACTCCGGAGAGATCCTGGGATGGGGATCATCTTGTCGCTCCACTTGCTTAGCGGAGGTCAAGCCTGCTTCCTCACCTATGATACCTGTAGATCTGCCCGGACTACCGCAGCAATATGCCAATTTCGCAGACGTCTTTAGTAAAAAAGATGCAGAGACTCTGCCTCTAAATCGTCCATATGACTGTCCAATCGATCTGCCTGGTGCTATTCCTCCTCATGATCGAGTATACCCCATCTCTCTTCAAGAGACACAGGCAATGTCAGACTACATCAAGAAGAATCT
Organism: Bufo bufo; assembly: GCF_905171765.1. Lineage (NCBI taxonomy): Eukaryota > Metazoa > Chordata > Amphibia > Anura > Bufonidae > Bufo > Bufo bufo. The sequence continues at coordinate 374,419,783 of NC_053392.1, read as the reverse complement.
TGAGAGAGGGTTTATCCGGAAGTCCACTTCGCCAGATGGGTTCTTCTTCGTGCAGAAGAAAGATGGTTCCCTATGGCTGTGTATCGATTATCGAGGTCTGAATAAAGATTACGGTATAAAATCAATATCCTCTTCTGCTGATCTCCGAGCTATTTGACGGGATCCGGGGAGCTAAAGTCTTCTCCAAGTTCGACCTGCGCGGTGCATATAATCGTATCTGCATTCGAAAAGGTGATGAGTGGAAGACCGCTTTCAACACTCGTGATGGACGCTACGAGTATCTTGCCATGCCCTTCGGTCTATGCAATGCTCCTGCAGTATTCAAAGAGCTAGTTAATGATGTCTTCCGGGATCTGCTCTATACCTGCGTGATCATGTATCTGAATGATATACTGGTTTTCTCTCCAGATTTGATCACTCACCGGAGGCATCTATGGCTAGTTTTACAGTGCCTGAGGGAAAATAGGCTCTATGCCAAACTCTACAAAAACTGCAGTACCGTTTCTCGGATACATCATCTCAGATGCTGGATTACAGATGGATCCTTTAACCACCTCCGGACCGCCTAACGCAGGATCGCGTTCCGGAGGTGGCAGCGCTGCGCACAGTCACGCATATACGCGTCATCTCGCGAGACGCGAGATTTCCTGTGAACGCGCGCACACAGGCGCGCGCGCTCACAGGAACGGAAGGTAAGAGAGTTGATCTCCAGCCTGCCAGCGGCGATCGTTCGCTGGCAGGCTGGAGATGTGTTTTTTTTAACCCCTAACAGGTATATTAGACGCTGTTTTGATAACAGCGTCTAATATACCTGCTACCTGGTCCTCTGGTGGTCCCCTTTGTTTGGATCGACCACCAGAGGACACAGGTAGCTCAGTAAAGTAGCACCAAGCACCACTACACTACACTACACCCCCCCCCCATCACTTATTAACCCCTTATTAGCCCCTGATCACCCCTAATCACCCCTGATCACCCCATATAGACTCCCTGATCACCCCCCTGTCATTGATTACCCCCCTGTCATTGATCAACCCCCTGTAAAGCTCCATTCAGACGTCCGCATGATTTTTACGGATCCACTGATAGATGGATCGGATCCGCAAAACGCATCCGGACGTCTGAATGAAGCCTTACAGGGGCATGATCAATGACTGTGGTGATCACCCCATATAGACTCCCTGATCACCCCCCTGTCATTGATTACCCCCCTGTCATTGATTACCCCCCTGTAAAGCTCCATTCAGATGTCCGCATGATTTTTACGGATGCACTGATACATGGATCGGATCCGCAAAACGCATCCGGTCGTCTGAATGAAGCCTTACAGGGGCATGATCAATGACTGTGGTGATCACCCCCCTGTCATTGATTACCCCCCTGTAAAGCTCCATTCAGATGTCCGCATGATTTTTACGGATGCACTGATAGATGGATCGGATCCGCAAAACGCATCCGGACGTCTGAATGAAGCCTTACAGGGGCATGATCAATGACTGTGGTGATCACCCCATATAGACTCCCTGATCACCCCCCTGTCATTGATTACCCCCCTGTCATTGATTACCCCCCTGTAAAGCTCCATTCAGATGTCCGCATGATTTTTACGGATGCACTGATAGATGGATCGGATCCGCAAAACGCATCCGGACGTCTGAATGAAGCCTTACAGGGGCATGATCAATGACTGTGGTGATCACCCCATATAGACTCCCTGATCACCCCCCTGTAAAGCTCCATTCAGATGTCCGCATGATTTTTACGGATGCACTGATACATGGATCGGATCCGCAAAACGCATCCGGTCGTCTGAATGAAGCCTTACAGGGGCATGATCAATGACTGTGGTGATCACCCCCCTGTCATTGATTACCCCCCTGTAAAGCTCCATTCAGATGTCCGCATGATTTTTACGGATGCACTGATAGATGGATCCGATCCGCAAAACGCATCCGGACGTCTGAATGAAGCCTTACAGGGGCATGATCAATGACTGTGGTGATCACCCCATATAGACTCCCTGATCACCCCCCTGTCATTGATCACCCCCCTGTCATTGATTACCCCCCTGTAAAGCTCCATTCAGATGTCCGCATGATTTTTACGGATGCAGTGATAGATGGATCGGATCCGCAAAACGCATCCGGACGTCTGAATGAAGCCTTACAGGGGCATGATCAATGACTGTGGTGATCACCCCATATAGACTCCCTGATCACCCCCCTGTCATTGATCACCCCCCTGTCATTGATTACCCCCCTGTAAAGCTCCATTCAGATGTCCGCATGATTTTTACGGATGCACTGATAGATGGATCGGATCCGCAAAACGCATCCGGACGTCTGAATGAAGCCTTACACGGGCGTGATCAATGACTGTGGTTATCACCCCATATAGACTCCCTGATCACCCCCCTGTCATTGATCACCCCCCTGTCATTGATCACCCCCCTGTCATTGATCACCCCCCTGTCATTGATCACCCCCCTGTCATTGATCAACCCCCCTGTCATTGATCACCCCTCTGTAAGGCTCCATTCAGACATTTTTTTGGCCCAAGTTAGCAGAATTTTTTTTTTTTTTTCTTACAAAGTCTCATATTCCACTAACTTGTGTCAAAAAATAAAATCTCACATGAACTCACCATACCCCTCACGGAATCCAAATGCGTAAAATTTTTTAGACATTTATATTCCAGACTTCTTCTCACGCTTTAGGGCCCCTAGAATGCCAGGGCAGTATAAATACCCCACATGTGACCCCATTTCGGAAAGAAGACACCCCCAGGTATTCCGTGAGGGGCATATTGAGTCCATGAAAGATTGAAATTTTTGTCCCAAGTTAGCGGAACGGGAGACTTTGTGAGAAAAAAATTAAAAATATCAATTTCCGCTAACTTGTGCCAAAAAAAAAAAATTTCTATGAACTCGCCATGCCCCTCATTGAATACCTTGGGGTGTCTTCTTTCCAAAATGGGGTCACATGTGGGGTATTTATACTGCCCTGGCATTCTAGGGGCCCCAAAGCGTGAGAAGAAGTCTGGTATCCAAATGTCTAAAAATGCCCTCCTAAAAGGAATTTGGGCACCTTTGCGCATCTAGGCTGCAAAAAAGTGTCACACATCTGGTATCGCCGTACTCAGGAGAAGTTGGGGAATGTGTTTTGGGGTGTCATTTTACATATACCCATGCTGGGTGAGAGAAATATCTTGGTCAAATGCCAACTTTGTATAAAAAAATGGGAAAAGTTGTCTTTTGCCAAGATATTTCTCTCACCCAGCATGGGTATATGTAAAATGACACCCCAAAACACATTCCCCAACTTCTCCTGAATACGGCGATACCACATGTGTGACACTTTTTTGCAGCCTAGGTGGGCAAAGGGGCCCATATTCCAAAGAGCACCTTTAGGATTTCACAGGTCATTTACCTACTTACCACACATTAGGGCCCCTGGAAAATGCCAGGGCAGTATAACTACCCCACAAGTGACCCCATTTTGGAAAGAAGACACCCCAAGGTATTCCGTGAGGGGCATGGCGAGTTCCTAGAATTTTTTATTTTTTGTCACAAGTTAGTGGAAAATGCTTATTTTATTATTTTTTTTTTTTTTCATACAAAGTCTCATATTCCACTAACTTGTGACAAAAAATAAAAACTTCCATGAACTCACTTTGCCCATCAGCGAATACCTTGGGGTCTCTTCTTTCCAAAATGGGGTCACTTGTGGGGTAGTTATACTGCCCTGGCATTCTAGGGGCCCAAATGTGTGGTAAGGAGTTTGAAATCAAATTCTGTAAAAAATGACCTGTGAAATCCGAAAGGTGCTCTTTTGAATATGGGCCCCTTTGCCCACCTCGGCTGCAAAAAAGTGTCACACATCTGGTATCTCCGTAATCGGGAGAAGTTGGGGAATGTGTTTTGGGGTGTCATTTTACATATACCCATGCTGGGTGAGAGAAATATCTTGGCAAAAGACAACTTTTCCCATTTTTTTATACAAAGTTGGCATTTGACCAAGATATTTATCTCACCCAGCATGGGTATATGTAAAAAGACACCCCAAAACACATTCCTCAACTTCTCCTGAATACAGAGATACCAGATGTGTGACACTTTTTTGCAGCCTAGGTGGGCAAAGGGGCCCACATTCCAAAGAGCACCTTTCGGATTTCACATGTCATTTACCTACTTACCACACATTTGGGCCCCTAGAATGCCAGGGCAGTATAACTACCCCACAAGTGACCCCATTTTGGAAAGAAGAGACCCCAAGGTATTCGCTGATGGGCATAGTGAGTTCATGGAAGTTTTTATTTTTTGTCACAAGTTTGTGGAATATGAGACTTTGTATGAAAAAAATAAATAAATAAATAAATCATCATTTTCCACTAACTTGTGACAAAAAATAAAAAATTCTAGGAACTCGCCATGCCCCTCACGGAATACCTTGGGGTGTCTTCTTTCCAAAATGGGGTCACTTGTGGGGTAGTTATACTGCCCTGGTATTCTAGGGGCCCAAATGTGTGGTAAGGAGTTTGAAATCAAATTCAGGAAAAAATGAGGAGTGAAATCCGAAAGGTGCTCTTTGGAATATGGGCCCCTTTGCCCACCTAGGCTGCAAAAAAGTGTCACACATCTGGTATCCCCGTACTCAGGAGAAGTTGAGGAATGTGTTTTGGGGTGTCTTTTTACATATACCCATGCTGGGTGAGATAAATATCTTGGTCAAATGACAACTTTGTATAAAAAAATGGGAAAAGTTGTCTTTTGCCAAGATATTTCTCTCACCCAGCATGGGTATATATAAAATGACACCCCAAAACACATTCCCCACCTTCTCCTGAGTACGGAGATACCAGATGTGTGACACTTTTTTGCAGCCTAGGTGGGCAAAGGGGCCCATATTCCAAAGAGCACCTTTCGGATTTCACAGGTCATTTTTTACAGAATTTGATTTCAAACTCCTTACCACACATTTGGGCCCCTAGAATGCCAGGGCAGTATAACTACCCCACAAGTGACCCCATTTTGGAAAGAAGAGACCCCAAGGTATTCGCTGATGGGCATAGTGAGTTCATAGAAGTTTTTATTTTTTGTCACAAGTTAGTGGAATATGAGACTTTGTAAGGAAAAAAAAAAAAAAAAAAAAAAAATCATCATTTTCCGCTAACTTGTGACAAAAAATAAAAAGTTCTATGAACTCACTATGCCCATCAGCGAATACCTTAGGGTGTGTACTTTCAGAAATGGGGTCATTTGTGGGGTGTTTGTACTGTCTGGGCATTGTAGAACCTCAGGAAACATGACAGGTGCTCAGAAAGTCAGAGCTGCTGCAAAAAGCGGAAATTCACATTTTTGTACCATAGTTTGTAAACGCTATAACTTTTACCCAAACCATTTTTTTTTTACCCAAACATTTTTTTTTTATCAAAGACATGTAGAACTATAAATTTAGAGAAAAATTTCTATATGGATGTCGTTTTTTTTGCAAAATTTTACAACTGAAAGTGAAAAATGTCATTTTTTTGCAAAAAAATCGTTAAATTTCGATTAATAACAAAAAAAGTAAAAATGTCAGCAGCAATGAAATACCACCAAATGAAAGCTCTATTAGTGAGAAGAAAAGGAGGTAAAATTCATTTGGGTGGTAAGTTGCATGACCGAGCAATAAACGGTGAAAGTAGTGTAGGTCAGAAGTGTAAAAAGTGGCCTGGTCTTTCAGGGTGTTTAAGCACTGGGGGCTGAGGTGGTTAAAACTGAATGCCGTAATGAACTGTCCCCGCCCACAGGGTCTTCATGCTATACGGCGCTTCCTGGGATTTGCCAACTCCTATCGGCAGCTTATTTCAAACTTTTCATCCCTAACATCTCCGATCTCCACTCTTACTATTAAAAGGGGTAAATGCCAAAGAGGCAGAGACCGCTTTTGTCCAATTAAAGAGCTCCTTTGCATCTGCACCTATTCTGTGACATCCCGATGTCTCCCGACAATTCTTTATAGAAGTGGATGCCTCCTCCATAGGAGCCGGTGCGGTTTTAATACAAAAGAATTCCAAGGGCAAGATGTTCACTTGTGGATTCTTCTCCAAGCTCTTCTCTCCTGCTGAAAAGAATTACTGTATAGGAGACAGGGAGCTTCTGGCCATAAAACTTGCCTTGGAGGAATGGCATTATCTATTGGAGGGAGCCCAGCATCCGGTAATAATTTTCATTGACCATAAGATTCTTACCTACCTACAGACAGCTCAGCATCTGAACCCTTGCCAAGCCAGATGGGCACTCTTCTTCTCTAGTTTTGATTTTTAGTTAAACTTCCTTCCGGCTGAGAAGAACATCAAGGCGGATGCTCTGTCCCGATCTTTTGACTTTTCTGACCAGCAGGAGGAGCCTCAATACATGATAGATCCTGCTCGCTTAGGCCTTTTTCACACTTGCGTTGTCTGCATCCGTCGTGTACTCCATTTGCCGGAAGTGCCCGCCGGATCCGTAACACCGCAAGTGAACTGAAAGCATTTGAAGACGGATTTGAAGACGGATCCGTCTTCAAAATGCGTTCAGTGTTACTATGGCACCCAGGACGCTATTAAAGTCCTGGTTGCCATAGTAGTAGTGGGGAGCGGGGGAGCAGTATACTTACCGTCCGTGCGGCTTCCAGGGCGCTCCAGAATGATGTCAGGGCGCCCCATGCGCATGGATGACGTGATCCATGCAATCACGTCATCCATGCGCGTGGGGCGCCTTGACGTCCCTCTGAAGCGCCCCGGGAGCCGCACGGACGGTAAGTATACTGCTCCCCCGCTCCCCACTACACTTTACCATGGCAAACAGGACTTTAGTGTCCTGGCAGCCATGGTAACCATTCAGAAAATGCTAAACGTCGGATCCGGTAATGCGCCGAAACAACGTTTAGCTTAAGGCCGGATCCGGATTAATGCCTTTCAATTGGCATTAATTTCGGATCCGGCCTTGCGGCAAGTGTTCAGGATTTTTGACCGGAGCAAAAAGCGCAGCATGCTGCGGTATTTTCTCCGGCCAAAAAACGTTCCGTTCCGGAACTGAAGACATCCTGATGCATCCTGAACAGATTTCTCTCTATTCAGAATGCATGGGGATAATCCTGATCAGGATTCTTCCGGCATAGAGCCCCGACAACGGAACTCTATGCCGGAACAGAACAACGCAAGTGTGAAAGAGCCCTTATTCACTGTGGCTCCTGTCCTGGCAAGGCCTCATGCACACGGCCGTTGTTTTGGTCCGCATCCGAGCCGCCCTTTTGGCTGCTTGGATGCGGACGCATTCACTTCAATGGGGCCGCAAAAGATCCGGACAGCACTTTGTGTGCTATCCGCATCCGTTGCTCCGTTCCGTGGCCCCGCAAAAAAATATAACATGTCCTATTCTTGTTCGCGCTTTGCGGACAAGAATAGGCATTTATATTAAAGGCTGTCTGTGCTGTTCCGCAAATTGCGGAGCGCGCACGTACGCCATCTGTGTTTTGCTGATCCGCGATTTGGGGACTGCAAAACGCACCACGGTCGTGTGCATGAGGTCTAAGAGACATTCCTCTTGGGAGAACATTTGTACCATCTGCCAAAAGGAAATGTATCCTGTCGTAGGGGCACAACTATAAACTGGCAGGTCATCCTGGTATCCGCAAGACCACAGAACTAGTGTCTTGCCATTACAGGTGGGCCACATTGTCCAAAGACGTGCGTGACTATGTTTCCGCTTGCACCGTCTGTGCTCAAAATAAAATCTCCAGGAGCAAACAACCAGGCCTGTTGCTACCCCTACCTGTTCCTGATGTTCCATGGCAACACATTGCCATGGACTTTATTACTGATCTGCCTTCTTTGGCTGAATGTACAGTGATTTGTGTGGTTGTGGACCGTTTCTCCAAGTTGGCGCACTTCATTCCATTGACTAGATTGCCCTCGACTGTGGAACTTGCTAAGCTGTATGTAAAACATATACAGTTGTGTTCAAAATAATTGCAGTGTGTTTAAAAAAAAAGAACAAAGCCCACAATCCTTCTAATAGCTTTTATTTCCATACACACAAATGCATTGGGAACACTACACATTTTATTCCAAATCAAAAATATATCAAATTTGTGTTGTTCCTCTAAAAAAAATGTAAGAAAAGGAATACTGTTAAAAAAAATAGCAGTGTTTGTATTCTTCTTTACAAACTCAAACATTCACTATATAAACGGAAAAATGTTTGAAGATTTTGCTTTCCTTTGAATCACTTAACTAATATTTAGTGGTATAACCACTATTTCTGAGAACTGCTGTACATCTGTTGGAGTCAACCAACTTCTGGCACCTGTGAACAGGTATTCCAGCCCAGAATGATTGTACTACATTCCACAGTTCTTCTCTATTTCTTGGTTTTGCCTTAGAAACTGCATTTTCTATGTCACCCCATAAGTTTTCTATTGGATTAAGATCTGGGGATTGGGCTGGCCACTCCATAAAGTCAATCTTGTTGGTCTGGAACCAAGATGTTGCACATTTACTGGTGTGTTTGGGGTCGGAGGCCAGTACAGGACCTCTCACTGTTCTATGTCACAGTGCCTGTGGTATGGAGGGTAAGATGAACAAGAAGAAACCAAACCCTGTCCCTTCAAAAAGTAAAATAGTAGTCATGTGTGACTGTGGGAGCACAGTGTCCTGTAGAAAGTACAGTAGATGAACAATTGTGCTCCTATCTGAGAAAAATAGTCTGTACAGTATGTTTCCAGAAACAGTGTCATTCTTGTCTATGGACTGTTGTGTATTAAGATGACCATACACACTAGATATTGATAAATGTTGACCGAACCCACCAATTGTCGCAGGACTAGCTGAGCACCGGATGTGTATGGGGGTATCCTGATTCTCTCTTTGAAAGGCAGATGTTGAGCAAGATAAGGGTAGGGCAGATAGATTTCATACCAATTCACAAATAGTGGGTAGCTTAATAAAACTTAACGTTTAATAATCTCGTTTAAAATAATAGGCCCGTAAAGTTAAAAAAAGTGTTGCATTGAAAACAACTATAAACTGCATACGTATTTTTCTGCAGAATGATCAATAAGAGAGAGAGGGAACCGATACAGGGATAGTGGTAAATGATAGATAGAGAATAAGTGTTTAGACAGAGGGACACAATGCTGGGTCTCACACCCTAGGTGTCCCTAATTCTGCCTATGTCGACTTCTCACTATCAAACCCTAAAACATCCCTCTATTCGTTTTAGACTGCCCAGCTTCGTCAGACAGATATGAAAGGGTCCAGTCACTCCTGACGCCACTGGTAGTCACATATATGAACAACTAGCCATAAATAGAATTTGCAACACCGTATTCCTGCCTGACTTAATCAGACATATACAGGTTAACACCAGTGTCGCTCAACGTATTAGGGAACTACGGTATCCCCTTCATGCTCAAACAGTGTCCTGACGCGTTTCATCAGCATCTGTCAACTCCTCAGGGGATTAGTGTATAATTATGACCAAAAGATGCAAAGTCATATTTCAAACTGGAATAAACAAAAATTCCAAAGAGATGTTATATCAGATGATCACAAATCAGCTATAATCAAAGGTGATATGATATAATCAACCCAGATCAGCTTTAATCAATGATCAAAACTAATATAGTGTTCAATCCCAAAAACTGAATGAGTCATTGTGGCCAGATATTGCCAAAATTAATTTCATAACCATTCAGTAAGGTATGCCCAAATGCTCAAAGCAATAGTTCAATGGCACAAGATCATTACTATGTTCGTATACTGATCTGTTCAATGTTTGGTGCGCATTGCTCAGAGATGAATGGTGCGGGTGTCCTCCATGGCGTTCTGCGCATGGCTGCCATACGCAGGACGCCATGGCTGCCATACGCAGGACACCATTGAGGACACCCGCACCATGAAATATGACTTGGCATCTTTTGGTCATAATTATACACTAGTCGCCTGAGGAGTTAAATATAAAAAACAAGCAGTCTCTAGTCTTTGTGGTTACTTATCGGTGCTGCAGATCCACCAAGCGTCATGGGTAAAGTTCGCTTCACAGTCAAAGTTCCAGAAAATGTTGATCGCGCTGTCTTATGAGTGTACAGTCGTGGCCAAAAGTTTTGAGAATGACACAAATATTAGTCTTCACAAAGTTTGCTGCTAAACTGCTTTTAGATCTTTGTTTCAGTTGTTTCTGTGATGTAGTGAAATATAATTACACGCACTTCATACGTTTCAAAGGCTTTTATCGACAATTACATGACATTTATGCAAAGAGTCAGTATTTGCAGTGTTGGCCCTTCTTTTTCAGGACCTCTGCAATTCGACTGGGCATGCTCTCAATCAACTTCTGGGCCAATTCCTGACTGATAGCAACCCATTCTTTCATAATCACTTCTTGGAGTTTGTCAGAATTAGTGGGTTTTTGTTTGTCCACCCGCCTCTTGAGGATTGACCACAAGTTCTCAATGGGATTAAGATCTGGGGAGTTTCCAGGACATGGACCCAAAATGTCAACGTTTTAGTCCCCCAGCCACTTAGTTATCACTTTTGCCTTATGGAACGGTGCTCCATCGTGCTGGAAAATGCATTGTTCTTCACCAAACTGTTGTTGGATTGTTGGAAGAAGTTGCTGTTGGAGGGTGTTTTGGTACCATTCTTTATTCATGGCTGTGTTTTTGGGCAAAATTGTGGGTAAGCCCACTCCCTTGGATGAGAAGCAACCCCACACATGAATGGTCTCAGGATGCTTTACTGTTGGCATGACACAGGACTGATGGTAGCGCTCACCTTTTCTTCTCCGGACAAGCCTTTTTCCAGATGCCCCAAACAATCGGAAAGAGGCTTCATCGGAGAATATGACTTTGCCCCAGTCCTCAGCAGTCCATTCACCAAACTTTCTGCAGAAGATCAATCTGTCCCTGATGTTTTTTTTGGGGAGAAGTGGCTTCTTTGCTGCCCTTCTTGACACCAGGCCATCTTCCAAAAGTCTTCGCCTCACTGTGAGTGCAGATGCGCTCACACCTGCCTGCTGCCATTCCTGAGCAAGCTCTGCACTGGTGGCACTCCAATCGCGCAGCTGAATCCTCTTTAGGAGACGATCCTGGCGCTTGCTGGACTTTCTTGGATGCCCTGAAGCCTTCTTAACAAGAATTGAACCTCTTTCCTTGAAGTTCTTGATGATCCTATAAATTGTTGATTGATGTGCAATCTTAGTAGCCATAATATCCTTGCCTGTGAAGCCATTTTTATGCAACGCAATGATGGCTGCACGTGTTTCTTCGCAGGTCACCATGGTTAACAATGCAAGAACAATGATTTCAAGCATCACCCTCCTTTTAACATGTCAAGTCTGCCATTTTAACCCAATCAGCCTGACATAATGATCTCCAGCCTTGTGCTCATCAACATTCTCACCTGAGTTAACAAGACGATTACTGAAATGATCTCAGCAGGTCCTTTAATGACAGCAATGAAATGCAGTGGAAAGTTTTTTTTGGGATTAAGTTAATTTTCATGGCAAAGAAGGACTATGCAATTCATCTGATCACTCTTCATAACATTCTGGAGTATATGCAAATTGCTATTATAAAAACTTAAGCAGCAACTTTTCCAATTTCCAATATTTATGTAATTCTCAAAACTTTTGGCCACGACTGTAGAGTTCCAATCTCAGGCCCTTCTTTCCAATGTTCAAGTTAATCCACCATGTAGCCAAACAATCGGTTACCAGAGGCTAGTGCACTCACGTACACCTGCACCCTAGAGGGAAGTTGTAACACAAATAGTGAAGTTCCACCAGGTAATTCCACAATCAGCAGGTTTTATTCTACTTACAAAAAATCATAAAATTCAAGCCTAAAAACTAATTGTTTTCATCAAAGATCCACCCAACCCGGGTTTCGCCAGTCCAGCTTCATCAGGGGCGATGCTCTACACTTTTTATAACTTTACGGGCCTATTATTTTAAACGAGATTATTAAACGTTAAGTTTTATTAAGCTACCCACTATTTGTGAATTGGTGTTGAATTTAAGGTTTTAGCTCATAATACGAAGTATCAGGTTGACCATACTGATTTGGTTGTGTGCAGATAGATTTCATAGCCAACTACAGTGCTCGGCTATCTCCATAACTCCCATAGAAATGATTGGAGTGGCTACACGCATGCCCGACTAGCTGCTTCGTTTTCTTCGTTCATTGTAGGGAATTGCATAGGCTTCATTCTCATGATTAGTGGGTGTCCCAGTTATAGGATCTTGACAGATCTAATAGTTATCCCCTATCAATATAAATTCTAATATCTACAGTGTTCTAACAAAAAAATACTCCCCTGTGAAGAAGGGATGGTGTCAGTGGAGTCATTGAGCACCATCTGGAGAAGGCAGGAGCAGCACAAGCAAAATCAGTTTTTCTGTGGTTATACTGGTAGTATCTGAAGATTGATCATGATTATTATCACAGTCATAGCATAGGTAGCATAAATGTTTTTTGAGTCATGACACTGATGTATTTACTACTTTAGATGATATATGCAATGATGAGAAATATTGCTGTTAACATGTTTACCTTTAAGCAATCATGGAGGAGTTCCATATGGTCATATTGGACAGTAACCCACTAGAGAAATAAACATTCAGGCCTACTTGTGCTTTTTGTCATTGCATTTTCTTGCCAAGATAAGCAGAGGCCATCTGCTAATAATATTCAGAGCAAACAGAGCTTGGAATGACTTCCCTACGCAGATATCAATGTTGTTTTATGTGTTAGTAAAACATAAGAACATATGAAATACATTTTTTGAGCTGGATAGCATCTAAATGCTGTAAGTGGGTAACATTCTAATTTTTAAGCATTATTTACATTAGTTACAGTAGTAAATGATGAAAGTGTGCCTGCCTCCGGTTTTCAGTCTTCAGACCCTTTAACTTTTTTCACAATTTGTTATCTTGATGCCTTGTAATGAAATAATCAATCTGAGCTCAAGATCCATGGACATAAGTATACAGACCCTTTGCTACATTATGTCACTTGAAATGTAGCTCTGGGGCGGTCTCATTTCTCTTGAACATCTTTAATATGTTTCTACACCTTGATTGGAGTGGACCTGTGGTAAATTCAGTTGATTAGACATGATTAAAAAACACACACCACTGTCTATATGAGAGCAAAATCTAAACCATGAGGAAGAAAGAACTGCCTGTAGAGAGAGGATTGTGTGTGGCACAGATCTGGAAAAGTTACAAAAGCATTTCTGATGCACTGAAAGTTCCCAAGAGCACAGTGGCCTCCCTAATTCTTAAATGGAAGACATTTAGAACAACAAGGGCTCTTCCTGGAGCTGTGCACCCTAATAAACTAAGTAATTGGGGGGAGAAGGGCCTTGGTAAGACACGTGACCAAGCAAAGAGCTCCAAAGATCCATTATGCAGATAAGAGAAACTTCCAAAAGGTCAACCAGCACTGTAGCACTCCACCTATCTGGGCTTTATGGCAGGGTGGGCGACAAAAAAAGCCTCTCCTATGTAAAAGACAATGAAACCCTGTGAGAAACAACATCTGGTCAGATTAAACCAAGATTGAACTTTTCGGCCTAATTTTAAGTTTAATGTATGGAGGACACCAGGCTCATCACCTGTCCAGTATTATCACATCACCTGTCCAGTATTATTACATAACAGTGAAGCAGTAGGTGTTTTTCAGTGACTGAGGCCAGGGGCGGATTAAATGCATTATAGGCCCGGGACTGTCTACCCAACTCGCCCCCACCCCCCCCCCCCCCATTTTTTTTTTTTTTTTTTTCCTGTATGAAGAGGCTGCGGTGCTTCGTAAGCTCAAAGTCTCTTCCTAGGCCACATGACATTGTTCGCATGGTCTAGGTGCAGCTCTGTCTCATCTGAGTGATTGGGTCTGACCTGCAATACCAAGCACAGTGCTATCAAATGGACAGCGCTGTGATTGGTAAGGAGCAAAGAGGCTGCAGCGCTCACTGGAACATCGCAGTCTCTTCAAACAGCTGATTGGTGGAGGTGCCAGGAGTCAGACCCCCACCATCTCATAACTCTCTGAGTGAACTATTGTGTTATGTGGGGTGTTACATAGGACGGCAGGGAACATCTACTACATTATCTGTACACAGAAAGTTATCACTGTTATCTGGGCTGTTACATAGGACTGCATGTGACATATTAAAATTTTAGTTGCCAAATTTAAAATACATATGATTATGATAAAAAAAAGACTTGGAGGAGAAGATGAGATGCAGGTCACAGTAGTGAGCCAGCTCTACATATAGGGGAATACAGCACCACCTACCTGTTACATCCAGTGACATCTCCTGTCATGTAGACCTTCTCTTTCCTCTTCTCCTGTTTGACCCAGAACGCCATGACAAATTCTTTCAGCCGCATTTCGTCTCTACAGAGTTTGTTACACAGACACGTTAGAGTTCTCATAATTGGGGTCTTTTATCAAACTGGTGTAAAGTACAACTGTCTTAGGTGCCCATAGCAACCAATCAGAATTCATCTTTAATTTTCCAAAGGAGCTGTGAAAAATGAAAGGGGAAATCTGGTGCAATGGGTAACTAACCCAGTTCTACTTTACCCCAAAGGTCCCTATAGTGTCTACAGCAACTATAATGGCCCTTAGAGTGCCCCCAGTAATAATAACACCCTATATTGTGTTCCAGGTAATAAAGCCTGTATAGTGTCCCCAAAAATAATGTCCCCTAATTGAAATGCCCCCACACTGCCCCATATAGTAATTTCCCCACACTGCCCCATATAGTAATTTCCCCCACACTGCCCCATATAGTAATTTCCCCCACACTGCCCAGATATAGTAATTTCCTCTACACTGCCCCGATATAGTAATTTCCCCTACACTGCCCCTATATAATAATATCCCCCCACACAGCCCCATATAGTAATTTGCCACACACAGTAATGTTTCCCACACTGCCCCCACACAGTAATTTCCCCCACACTGCCCCACATAGTCATTTCCCCCACACTGCCCAGCTATAGTAATTTCCCCTACACTGCCCCTATATAATAATATCCCCCCACACAGCCCCATATAGTAATTTGCCACACACAGTAATTTCCCCCACACTGCCCCATTCAGTAATTTCCCTCACACTACTCTTATTTAGTAATTTCCCCCACACTGCTCCATATAGTAATTTCCCCCACACTGCCCCATATAGTAATTTCCCACACACTGCCCCCATATAGTAATTTCCCCCACACTGCCCCGATATAGTAATTTCCCCCCCACACTGCCCCCATACAGTTATTTGCCCCACACAGTAATTCCCCCCACACTGCTCCATACAGTAATTTCCCCCACACTGCCCCATATAGTAATTTCCCCCACACTGCCCCCACACAGTATTTTCCCAACACTGCTCCACACAGTTATTTCTTCCACACTGCCTCCCATGTAGTAATTCCCTCCACAAAGTAATATGCCCTCCACACTGCCCCATCAAATAATAACCCCACACACTGCCCCCATTAGATAATTTGCCCTGACACTGCCATCCATTAAGTAATGTGTCCCCCGACACTGCCATCCATATAGTAATTTGCCCCCACACTGCCATCCATTAAGTAATTTGCCCCCACACTGCCCTTCATTAAGTAATTTGCCCCCCACACTGCCCCCATCAAGTAATAACCACCCACACTGCCCCCATTGGATAATTTGCCCCGATACTGCCATCCATTAAGTAATTTGCCCCCCACACTGCCCCCACAATTAAAATTTCTCCACACTGCCCCCACAGTATTAATTTCTCCACACTGCCCCCACAGTTTTAATTCCCCCCATGGTAGTAATTTGCCCCCACAGTATTACTTGTCCCCCACACTGCCCCCAGAGTACTAATTTCACCCAAACTAGTAATTTGCCCCCACGTAGTAGTTTTCCCCCCACTGTCCCTTCAGTAATGTCCCCCAAAGTTGGCAGTTGGCACACAAAAAATAAGATTAAAGCTAATACTTCCCTGTGTCCCAGTCGGCGCTCACTCGTCGATGGTGCAGGCGCACTGCGCACACACATCAGTGTGCTGCGTCTGGGCACAGGCGCGGCGCGATGACATCATCACGCCCGCCTGCGCCGGGATTTTGGACAGCTATATCTTAATTCTGTATTCCTCAGTCTGGGAATTACAGAAGCATTTATACAAACCTCAATTGCATGCCTAAAGTTCTGCAGCAAGCCTGGTTACTTCATTACCATTCACCGGCTATTGCACCTGCATTCACACTCCTGCCTTGCACTCTGCCAAAACACTTAATACCAAGGGAGCCCCAACACCAGGATGTGCTCCAAGGGATGAACATGGCCCTAGAGGGTATCATTGTGAGGATTGCCACTATGTTCCATGTGCACAACTATCATTGCCAGAGCCACTATTACTCCCATCCTTTGCTTGCTCCTCCTGGGCATGCTGCCAGTGCTTCAACTAAGTACTGAGTAAAGGCCCTGAATACTTATGGTGTATGTCAATGAAATGTTTTTCTTCTACAATAAATTAGCAAAGATTTCTGTTTTCACCTTTTCATTATGGGATATTGAGTGTAGAATGATGGGGGAAAACATTTTTAACATTTTAGCACAAGCCCGCAACATAAAATGTGAAGGTCATAGAAATGAAAAGGTCTGAAGACTTTCCAAATACATTATATATTTTCCATGTTGGCCATATTATTACCATGTTACTGAATATGGTCCGTTAAGGACTATGGAGAGAAGCGTGCTAGAGTATGGCTACTTTCACACTTGCGGCAGAGTGATCTGGCAAGCAGTTCCGTTTCCAGAACGGCCTGCCGGATCAGGCAATCTGCATGGAAATGGACAACATTTGTAGACGGATCCGGATGCGGATCCGTTTCACAAATGCATTGCAAGAACGGATCCGTCTCTCCATTTGTCATATGGACAAACGGATCAGTTAAAAAAAATTTCACATTTTTACCAGTCTGCGCATGCAGTATTTTTAATACATTTTAATGTAAAGTAATGCCGGAACCGACATTCCGGCAAGTATTTCTGAATTTTGGACAGAGATAAAACCGTAGCATGCTGGGGTATTATCTCCATCCTGAAAAGTCAAAAAGACTGAACTGAAGACATCCTGATGCATACTGAACGGATTGCTCTCCAGAATGCATTAGGATAAAACTGATCAGTTCTTTTCCGGTATTGAGCCCCTAGGACGGAACTCAATGCCGGAAAAGAATAATGCTAGTGTAAAAATACCCTAAGTTGCAGGCTTCTTAATAAATTTGGCATATCTTCTGGCAGTCCATGTGCCATACAATCGAAGCTATAGTGGCTTTGAGTTGGCATATATTTGAGCTATAATTTAAACCAGTTTCTGGTGTAAAGTACATTAAATTTGTTGGGCCATTTGTTGAGTCACCTAGGAACAAATACCCCCACCCCCACAGATTCCACTTTCATTAAAAAATAAATAATTTGTATGCATTTTCTGGTGTACATACTGTACTACATCTGCAGCGGCCAACTGCCAGCATCTGGAGTATCCCTTGCCCTTGAGGAGGTTTCTACGAAATATGTCCCTCTTATAGAGCAAGTAAACGTGACACCAGTTGCAGTTAAGCAATTAGGACATGGAGTCCCCTTTGTAGATGGTAATGTTGGTACCCAGGGTAGGTGTCACGGATGATGTTACAGATAGCTGGAAGTTATGAATAAACGTCCGACTGGCTTGATCCCAAACTAAGTAGTATATAGGTGACCCCTATAAAACCCTAAGAGCTCACCCTGACTGCTAAGCACATACAAGGGTCTCAAAGGTAGACGATTGTATGCCTCCGTACCTAGACTGTGTGACACCTGAAAAGCCTATAATAGTGAGGGGACACGACCACCGGCTCCCTGCACTTCATACGGAGGGAGTCAGGGTCACCTAGAATCAAGACAGCAAGGAAACACAATACATGAAAGGACTTATCTGAACAAGCAGTAGCAGAAGCCTCCAGCAGTGAACACTTCAATCCAGGAAGTAGTATAAACCGCAAAGTGAGGCAGTATGGGAGGGAATATAAAGGAAAGAGGATTAGTCTAAATAGGTGACACCTGGGAGATGAAAATGAGATGAGAAAGTGAAACCAAAACAAAGAACATCATGCAAGAGGTAGAGAAGGACGTCTGTCAGACCTTCTCACAGAAGTGGTGGTGACAGTAGGATAGCCAGAGTGGTGTAGAGTGGCCTTCCAAATGCTGTATATGTTGCATACACGTGTCACAGTGTTCCTACCTGGATATCCTTGGATCCCAGACGTGGTGTAGTTCAAAGCAAGTGCAAAAAGGGGGTTGTTGAAATTTATATGATGAGTAGGTAGAATAAATAGAGTCCAGACTTGTAGTAACGTTGAACACAGCTTTGATTGGCATAAACGGTATCTTTGTCATCAGCAGGTATTGGCTTAATCTGACAGGCAAATACTTCTCTGCAACAATCTCAGTCTGCTATGCTATCTGGAGTAAATAGGAACTCTTCCTCTTCTTCTGGAACTTAGTTTCGCTGTCTGTAGTCTGTCACTTACTTTAATCCTAGGAACTTTGTGCTGTCCCAGCATTTATTTCTTCCATTTAAGATAAATTGCTGTATTTGTGTTATCATATCATTACCATGTTATGTAATGCTGCCACCCTGTGGTCATTCTTGTTATAGGTTTCCTGAATGTTTTATCTAAATACCATTGCCTTTGCTCTCTGTCTACTCCTCCCTTTCGGTGACATCATATCTAGGGTTGAGCGAACCCCTGGACCCGAACCCGAACATTTCTGTAAAGTTCGGGTTCGGTGTTCGGTGATTTCTTGGCACTTTTTGAAAAGCTGCAGAGCAGCCAATCAACAAGCGTTTAACTGTGTGCCCTTAGAAGCCATCACAGCCATGCCTACTAATGGCATGGCTGTAATTGGCCAGTGCAGTATGTGACCCAGCCTCTATATAAGCTGGAGTCACGTAGCGCTGCACGTCACTCTGCTGTGCTTAGTGTAGGGATAGGATGCTGCTGCTGTGAGGGAGAGAATAGGACAGAATCTTTAATCGGAACTCCAATTGAACTCAGCGATCTACATAGATTTTGTTGTGTGGGTGCAGTGCAGAATCTTTTTATGCTGCCCTGAGCCCAGTGACAAAAAAAATTAACTTTTATCCGTCTGTAAGGGTACTTTCACACTAGCGTTTTTCTTTTCCGGCATAGAGTTCCGTCACAGGGGCTCTATACCGGAAAAGAACTGATCAGTTTTATCCCCATGCATTCTGAATGGAGAGTAATCCGTTCAGGATGCATCAGGATGTCTTCAGTTCAGTCATTTTGACTGATCAGGCAAAAGAGAAAACCGTAGCATGCTACGGTTTTATCTCCGGCGAAAAAAAAACTGAAGACTTGCCTGAATGCCGGATCCGGCATTTTTTACCATAGGAATGCCGGATCCGTCCTTCCGGTCTGCGCATGCGCAGACTGAAAAAAAGGTGAAAAAAATAAATGCCAGATCGGTTTTGCCGGATGACATCGGAAAGACGGATCCGGCATTTCAATGCATTTTTTTGACTGATGAGGCATTTTTAAGAATGATAAGGATCCTGATCAGTCTCACTAATGCCATCAGTTGGCATACTTTTTGCCTGATCCGGCAGGCAGTTCCGGCGACGGAACTGCTTGCCGGATCTCTCTGCCGCAAGTGTGAAATTACCCTTATTTAGGTGGGCGGTGGCGGCCATTTTATGAAAGCTCAGTGCACCTGCACAGCATCTGTGCTTTTGTGACATTCAAATCCAAGCTTGAAATACTGCAATAATCTGGTTATAAAAAAACACCCTTTTTTGGCAATATCCTGCATCTGGTGCCTTTGCAGCATTAGTCAGTGTGCAATTTAAGCTAGAAATACAGCTATAATTTTCAGTGTTTTAAAAAACACCCTTTTTGGGCAAAATACACAATATTACTGCCCTTGCTGCATTTGCACGTGTGAAATTCAAGCGTTATACATTGCTGTCATATTCTGTTAGTAAAAAAAACACCCTTTTTGGGCAAAATACCTAATATTGCAGCCTTTGCTGCATCTGTGATTGTTAAAAACAAACTTGAAATTCTTCTATAATTTTCTGGCTTTGAAAAAACACCCATTTTTGGCAATAACCTTTATTTTGGGCCTCTGCCGCATTAGTCAGTGTGCAATTTAAGCTAGAAATACAGCTATAATTTTCTGTGTTTTAAAAAACACCCTTTTTGGGCTAAATATACAATTTTACAGCCCTTGCTGCATCTGCAAGTGTGAAATTCAAGTGTTATATACTGCTGTCATATTCTGTTAGTAAAAAAACACCCTTTTTGGGCAAAATACTTACTATTGCAGCCTTTGCTGCATCTGTCATTGTGAGATAAACCCTTTACATAATGTTGTTCTATTCTGCTATGAAAAAAACACCAATTTAGGGTAAAAAAATTAATTTTTCAGCCTTTGCTGCATATGTCATTGTGAGATACACCCTTTACACACTGTTGTTCTATTCTGCTATTAAAAAAACACCCATTTAGGGCAAAAAACTAAATTTTGCAGTCTTTGCTACATGTCATTGTGACATACACCCTTTAGATACTGTGGTTCTATTCTGCTATTAGAAAAACACCCATTTCGGGCAAAAATCTTATATTGCGGCCTAGTCTGCATCTGTACGTGTGAGATACACCCTTTAGATACTGTGGTTCTATTCTGCTATTAAAAAAAACACCCATTTTGGGCAAAAATCTTAAATTGCGGCCTAGTCTGCATCTGTACGTGTGAGATACTCCCTTTACATACTGTGGTTCTATTCTGCTATTGAAAAAACACCCATTTTGGGCAAAAAATCTTAAATTGCGGCCTAGTCTACATCTGTACGTGTGAGATACACCATTTAGATACTGTTGTTCTTTTCTGCTATTAAAAAAACACCCATTTTAGGGCAAAAAACTTAATTTTGCAGCCTTTCTTGCATATGTCATTGTGAGATACACTCTTTATATACTGTTGTTCTATTAATTAAAAAGCAAACAAACACCCATTTAGGGCAAAAAACTTAAATTGCGGCCTAGTCTGCATCTGCACATGTGAGATACACCCTTTAGATACTGTGGTTCTATTCTGCTATTAGAAAAACACCCATTTTGGGCAAAAATCTTATATTGTGGCCTAGTCTACATCTGTACGTGTGAGATACACACTTTAGATACTGTGGTTCTATTCTGCTATTAATAAAACACCCATTTAGGGCAAGATCCTAAATTTGATAAATATAAGGAGAGCGTCAAATAAGGGACGTGGCCCCGGTCGTGGTGCTGCTGGTGGAGCACCTGTTGCAGGGAGAGGACGTGGTCGATCTGTGCCAGCTACACGCACAAGTGAAACCCCTTCCTCAGGTACGAGTAGGTGACAGAACCTGCAGCGGTATTTGGTCGGGTCTAATGCGTCTCTAAGAATGGTGAGGCCAGAACAAGTACAGGCGATCGTAGATTGGGTTGCTAACAGTGCCTCTAGTTCCTTCACATTGTCTCCCACCCAGTCTACTGCTGAAAGATCAGAGTTGGCACCTGCAGCCGATGTCCATCAGTCTTTCACCTTACCCCCTTGCAAATCAGCCAAGCAGTCTGAGCCCCAAGTCATGCAGCAGTCTCTTCTGCTTTTTGATGACTCTGTTAGCAGGGTTTCCCAGGGCCATCCACCTAGCCCTGCCCCAGAAGTGGAAGAGATTGAGTGCACCGATGCCGAACCACTTATGTTTCAAGATGAGTACATAGGAGGACCATCGCAGCATGTCTCGGATGATGACAAAACACAGGTGCCAACTGCTGGGGCTTTCGAAAGTGTGCAGACCGACAAGGAGGGCAGGGGTGAAGACTGGGTGGAAGATGATGTGGAGGACGATGAGGTCCTCGACCCCACATGGAATCAAGGTCATGCGAGTGACCTGTGTAGTTCGGAGGAAGAGGCGGTGGTCGCACAGAGCCGCCAGCACAGCAGAAGAGGGAGCAGGGTGCAAAAGCGGAGCGGCCGTCCCCTAGACAGTACGCCTGCTACTGCCCAATGCAGCAAGGGACCGAGCACACCAAAGCCAGCTCCAAGGAGTTCCCTGGCGTGGCAGTTCTTTAGACAATGTGCTGACGACAAGACACGAGTGGTTTGCACGCTGTGCAAGCAGAGCCTGAAGCGAGGTATAAATGTGCTAAACCTGAGCACAACCTGCATGACCAGGCATCTAAGTGCAAATCACGAGCTGCAGTGGAGTAGACACCTCTACCAAGAAAGGTCTCTGGCTCCTCCTGCTTCCTCTTCTGCTGCAGTCTCGGCCTCTTCATCCACCTCTGGAATGACAGTGCCACCTGCCACACCGCAAACAGAGGATCTGACAGCAACACCACCATCTGAGTCACCAAGCATCTCCACAGTGTCCCACGGAAGCATTCAGCTCTCCATCTCCCAAACACTGGAGCAGAAGAGGAAGTACCCCCATACCCACCCGCAATCCCTGGCCCTGAATGCCAGCATTTCAAAAATACTGGCCTTTGAAATGCTGTCATTGCGTCTGGTGGAGACGAAGAGTTTTAAAGGCCTTATGGCGTCCCAGCCGCCACTACTTTTCCAGGCGAGCCATCCCTTCCCTGCACAATCAAGTAGGGGACAAAATCAGGTGTGCACTGCATACAGGGACGGCCTCTCAGAACCCACACAGTACAGGTAGGATTAGCTTTAACCGGGCAATTTTGCATAAAGGGGCGGCACACTGGTTTTCCCGCTCTGCAGAGGGTGTCGCCAATTTGCACACAGTGATGGTGCAGTGTTATTTTTCAAATTAGAGCTCCGGCGGCCATATTAATTTCACAGTAACAGTCTATTCACTGACAGCAAGCAGTTATAGTGACACACATGTTGAATTTTCTCACTTTTGACACTGCGGTTTTGATGCTGGGGACTATTATAGCACCTCCATATACTTTGCAATCAGTTTGAACAGTTCTGGACCCCAAAACAGCCCACAATAAGCATCAGTCTCTCAAGATAATAAAAAGGGGCTTATTCACATGTGACAGTCTCTCAAATATGGCGCAAGGGTTAATATCCTGTTCGTGACACCAATAAAAAGTTATGCAGCCAGCCAGTTGCAGGGGAAACACGTGAGGTGCACGGTGGACCGATGAGGGGCCAAATAATATAACATACAGTTCATCAGTTTACTCACGGTTACCAGAAGGCCTCCCTGGGCTGGCAGCACAGTGTTGAGGTGGACAGCATGAAATCCTCCGGGGCACGCTCTGTGGTAGGAAGCATCAGCCAAGATGGTGGTTGAGGTGCCCTTGATGTTAGGGGTGCTTAGGGTGCTTGTTGCGGCTGAGTCCCTTGATGGTTTTTGTCTTGACGCCAGTACCGTTAATGGTGGTACAACCATAGGTAGTAATAATGAGGTAGACAGTGGTAAGATGCAACTCACAACTTTTACTTTGGATGTCTTTTAGTTGCAGCAGTATAAATATGCAGTCTCTAGATGGTACAGAGTTAATTCTGCAAATCCACTGTTTTAGGCTTGTCAGGTTTATTGTTTTTTTGAGCAGTGGGTTAGGTGTATCTGGTTCCTTTAGATGTGTTGGATCCTATTCCTTGACTTTCCCTACAAGCTGAATATTTTTAGACAGGAAAACTCAACTGTCTCTCAGAAGTTTGGTGTGGCTGCCTGAAGCTATAAAACCTCCACCATGCAAAGGTGTCTGTGGCCCTCAATAATGGCTCTTATCACCGATGAATTCCTAGGAATGCTTGGTTCTTTTCCTGGGAGGCAAACTCTTCTCCTACTGGTCAGGGATGCAAGTCTATAGTCCAGCTACAGAAGGAAAACGCTCTTCTGCGCTTCACATCTGAGTAAACACCTTCTAGCGAAGTTGACTCCACTCACTATTCTGTGTTGCGAAGTCTTCACTCTATCTTTCCTCCCACTAATTTGATCTGACTACCTCAGATCTGCTCTCTTCTGAACTACATCTTTACTCCAAGGATCTGGACTCAGAACTAACCTCTCTCACTAGGCCTAACCTAGATATACACTCACCTAAAGAATTATTAGGAACACCATACTAATACGGTGTTGGACCCCCTTTTGCCTTCAGAACTGCCTTAATTCTACGTGGCATTGATTCAACAAGGTGCTGATAGCATTCTTTAGAAATGTTGGCCCATATTGATAGGATAGCATCTTGCAGTTGATGGAGATTTGAGGGATGCACATTCAGGGCACGAAGCTCCCGTTCCACCACATCCCAAAGATGCTCTATTGGGTTGAGATCTGGTGACTGTGGGGGCCATTTTAGTACAGTGAACTCGATGTCATGTTCAATAAACCAATTTGAAATGATTCGAGCTTTGTGACATGGTGCATTATCCTGTTGGAAGTAGCCATCACAGGATGGATACATGTTCTCATTCTGTTTACGCCAAATTCGGACTCTACCATTTGAATGTCTCAACAGAAATCGAGACTCATCAGACCAGGCAACATTTTTCCAGTCTTCAACAGTCCAATTTTGGTGAGCTCGTGCAAATTGTAGCCTCTTTTTCCTATTTGTAGTGGAGATAAGTGGTACCCGGTGGGGTCTTCTGCTGTTGTAGCCCATCCGCCTCAAGGTTGTGCGTGTTGTGGCTTCACAAATGCTTTGCTGCATACCTTGGTTGTAACGAGTGGTTATTTCAGTCAACGTTGCTCTTCTATCAGCTTGAATCAGTCGGCCCATTCTCCTCTGACCTCTAGCATCCACAAAGCATTTTTGCCCACAGGACTGCCGCATAGTGGATGTTTTTCCCTTTTCACACCATTCGTTGTAAACCCTAGAAATGGTTGTGCGTGAAAATCCTAGTAACTGAGCAGATTGTGAAATACTCAGACCGGCCCGTCTGGCACCAACAACCATGCCACGCTCAAAATTGCTTAAATCACCTTTCTTTCCCATTCTGACATTCAGTTTGGAGTTCAGGAGATTGTCTTGACCAGGACCACACCCCTAAATGCATTGAAGCAACTGCCATGTGATTGGTTGACTAGATAATTGCATTAATGAGAAATAGAACAGGTGTTCCTAATAATTCTTTAGGTGAGTGTATATAGGACCTGAACTTTACCCCCATCTAGTGGTGAGATGTATAAATTGCACCTAATAGGCCTGTTAACAGGGATTTTGCAGATACATCCATACAAAATCATACATTACAACCTAGTGCTTTTAATATTGTAAAAAGTGCTTTTAAGCAGTGCCCACACACACGTAGTGGGACGATGCAGATATACCCCTGCTATACCTACTAGACAGGTAAATAAAATTCACAAATTTGTCTGTTATATTTTCGAGTGAAATTCACCAATTTTTGGGTGTGACATACCACTGCTATACCTAGTAGACTGGTTAATAAAATTCACTAATTTGTCTGTTACATTTTCCGGGGAAATTCACCAATTTTTGGGTGTGATATACCACTCCTATACCTAGTAGACAAGTGAAAAAAAAAATCAATGTTTTGGGGTGTACCCTAATTTAAAAAAATAAAAATAAATTTAAAACCAAAAAGCAGTGTAGGCTACCTCCTCCTCCTCCACCGCCGCTTCCACCTACACCACCACATCCACCGCCTCCTCAACCTCCTACTCCATATGGACCTCGTCCTCCTAGATCAAGATTATTATTTTTTATTTTTATTTATTTTATGTTATTTAAAGTAATTTCCCTATCAACATTTGTTTGCAGAGCACTTGCCATGCTTTTAACCACATTTTGATGCCATTTGCAGCCCTCTAGCCCTTTGCATGACATTTTTACAGCCGTTTTAGTGCTCAAAAGTTCGGGTCCCCATTGACTTCAATGGGGTTCGGGTTCAAGGTGAAGTTCGGGTCCCGAACTCGAACTTTTTTGTGAAGTTCAGCCGTCGAAGCCAAACATCCAGGTGTCCGCTCAACTCTACATTTGACCCTTTAATAGTGGCTCCTGCCCCCTTAACAGTGATCTCCACAGTGTCCGCCCCTTTAACAGTGACCTCCACAGCGGCCTGCCCCCTTAACAGTAACATCCACAGTGAACGCCTCTTTAACAGTGACCTCCACAGTGCCAGCCTGAATACGGAGATACCACATGTGTGACACTTTTTTGCAGTCTAGGTGGGCAAAGGGGCCCATATTCCAAAGAGCACCTTTCGGATTTCACAGGTCATTTTTTACAGAATTTGATTTCAAATACCTTGGGGTGTCTTCTTTCCAAAATGGGGTCACTTGTGGGGTAGTTATACTGCCCTGGCATTCTAGGGGCCCAAGTGTGTGGTAAGGAGTTTGAAATCAAATTCTGTAAAAAATGGCCAGTGAAATCCGAAAGGTGCTCTTTGGAATGTGGGCCCCTTTGCCCACCTAGGCTGCAAAAAAGTGTCCCACATGTGGTATCTCCGTATTCAGGAGAAGTTGGGGAATGTGTTTTGGGGTGTCATTTTACATATACCCATGCTGGGTGAGATAAATATCTTGGTCAAATGCCAACTTTGTATAAAAAAATGGGAAAAGTTGTCTTTTGCCAAGATATTTCTCTCACCCAGCATGGGTATATGTAAAATGACACCCCAAAACACATTCCCCAACTTCTCCTGAGTACGGAGATACCACATGTGTGACACTTTTTTGCAGCCTAGGTGGGCAAAGGGGCCCATATTCCAAAGAGCACCTTTCGGATTTCACCGGTCATTTTTTACACATTTTGATTTCAAACTTCTTACCACACATTTGGGCCCCTAGAATGCCATGTGAGATTTTATTTTTTGACACAAGTTAGTGGAATATGAGACTTTGTAAGAAAAAAATTATTTCCGCTAACTTGGGCCAAAAAAAATTCTGAATGGAGCCTTACAGAGGGGTGATCAATGACAGGGGGGTGATCAATGACGGGGGGTGATCAATGACAGGGGGGTGATCAGAGAGTCTATATGGGGTTATCACCACAGTCATTGATCACGCCCCTGTAAGGCTCCATTCAGACGTCCGTGTGCGTTTTGCGGATCCATCTATCAGTGGATCCGTAAATATCAAGCGGACGTCTGAATGGAGCTTTACAGGGGTGTGATCAATGACAGGGGGGTGATCAGGGAGTCTATATGGGGTGATCACCACAGTCATTGATCACGCCCCTGTAAGGCTCCATTCAGACGTCCTTGTGCGTTTTGCGGATCCGAT
Organism: Bufo bufo; assembly: GCF_905171765.1. Taxonomy (NCBI): domain Eukaryota; kingdom Metazoa; phylum Chordata; class Amphibia; order Anura; family Bufonidae; genus Bufo; species Bufo bufo. The sequence continues at coordinate 374,392,507 of NC_053392.1, read as the reverse complement.
CCATCTATCAGTGGATCCGTAAAAATCATGCGGACGTCTGAATAGAGCTTTACAGGGGTGTGATCAATGACAGGGGGGTGATCAGGGAGTCTATATGGGGTGATCACCACAGTCATTGATCACGCCCCTGTAAGGCTCCATTCAGACGTCCGTGTGCGTTTTGCGGATACGATCCATCTATCAGTGGATCCGTAAAAATCATGCGGACGTCTGAATGGAGCTTTACAGGGGTGTGATCAATGACAGGGGGGTAATCAATGACAGGGGGGTGATCAGGGAGTCTATATGGGGTGATCACCACAGTCATTGATCACGCCCCTGTAAGGCTCCATTCAGACTTCCTTGTGCGTTTTGCGGATCCGATCCATCTATCAGTGGATCCGTAAAAATCATGCGGACGTCTGAATGGAGCTTTACAGGGGTGTGATCAATGACAGGGGGGTAATCAATGACAGGGGGGTGATCAGAGAGTCTATATGGGGTGATCACCACAGTCATTGATCACGCCCCTGTAAGGCTTCATTCAGACGTCCGTGTGCGTTTTGCGGATCCGATCCATCTATCAGTGGATCCGTAAAAATCATGCGGACGTCTAAATGGAGCTTTACAGGGGGGTGATCAATGACAGGGGGGTAATCAATGACAGGGGGGTGATCAGGGAGTCTATATGGGGTGATCAGGGGTGATCAAGGGTGATCAAGGGTGAATAAGGGGTTAATAAGTGACGGGGGGGTGTAGGGTAGTGTGGTGCTTGGTGCAACATATTACTGAGCTACCTGTGTCCTCTGGTGGTCGATCCAAACAAAGGGGACCACCAGAGGACCAGGTAGCAGGTATATTAGACGCTGTTATCAAAACAGCGTCTAATATACCTGTTAGGGGTTAAAAAAATCACATCTCCAGCCTGCCAGCGAACGATCGCCGCTGGCAGGCTGGAGATCCACTCTCTTACCTTCCGTTCCTGTGAGCGCGCGCGCCTGTGTGCGCGCGTTCACAGGAAATCTCGCGTCTCGCGAGAGGACACGCCGGCGCGTCCAGTCGGAATGAATCAACCACCTCCAGGACGCGTCGCTGCGTACGGCGGTCCGGAGGTGGTTAATAACCATTTTTGGCCGTAACACATCTACCATAAAAATAAAAAAATGTATGTGATATATTTTATATATTTGCCTAGAATGTATTTTTGTGCATAACCCTTTATTTACAGGAGGTTATTGAAGAGTCATGATAATACATTGCAATGTCTATATTCACATGTGCATATTTGGTGGTGTGTATTTGGTGTATTTCAGGACACGGCTTAGAGATCCACAGCTTCAGACATTACCAACGTCGAGGGCGACTTATATTTTACTATGGGGGTATGCAGCTTCCCACTACATGTGTGTGGGCACTGCTTAACAGCAATTTTCTTCCTGAGAATTGTATTATGCTATGCTATGCAATTTTGTACTAACTTATCTGCAAAATCCCTGTTACTAGGCAGATTAGGTGTAATTTATACATCCCACCACTAGATGGGGATAACACTTAGGTCCTATAAATACTTAGGTCAGGCCTAGTGAGACAGATTAGATTAGACAGATTAGAGGATTAGTGGGGATTCTAATTGAGAATGCAGAGTGAAGACTTCACACCACAGATTAGTGAGTGGAGCCACCTTCGCTATGTGGTAGTACCAAGGTGTGAGACGCAGAAGAACGTTTTCCTTCTGTGACCGGACTATATACTTGCATCCCTGACCAGTAGGAGAGAGTTTGCCTCTCTGGAATAGAAACAAGCATCAGAAAGATTCATCGGTGATAACAGCCGTTATTTAGGGCCACAGACACCTTTGCGCATGGTGGAGGACTTTATAGCTTCTGGCAGCCACACCATAATTCTGGGAAAAAGATTAGCTACCTGTCCCAATATTCAGCTTGGAGGGAAAGGACAAGGTATAGGACTGAGCATACCAATTGAAGTAAGGTACTCCATAACCAGAGTCTAAATCCAGCCAAGAAAGCCTATAAACAGTGGATTTACAGATTAACTCTACTGCTAACAAAAGACTGCATTTTGATTGATGTACCTATTGCAACTGGAACCAACATCAGTAAAAGTTGTAGGGAGGCTTTCTGCTAACTGTGAGTAAACTGATGAACTGTGTGTTATTATTTGGCCCCTCATCGGTCCACCGTGCACCTCAAGTGTTGCCCCCGCACTACTGGCTGGCTGCAACTGTAACTCCGCCTTTGTTGATACTCTCGTGACTGTGGATCTGTGTATGACTTCCCTGATCTGGATCCGTTTATCTTCCGGTAAACTGGCTAACATGTTGATGGAGTCTAGTACGATACCCAGGAAAGTGATCACCATGGATGGGCCTTCAATTTTCTTAGGCGACATTGGCACGCCTAGCTGGGAAAAACTACTCGTAGGGTGTCCAGATACTGGGGTGTGCGCCCTGGGTATTCAATCAGCAGAAAGTCATCCAGATAGTGAACAACATGACTGCAGTTAAACTTGACTTCCAACACCCAGTGCAGGGCCTGAGCGAACTGGTCAAATAGCCAGGGGCTACTCTTGGAGCCAAATGTCAGTTTGGTGGCAAAATAATACAGGTTCTTCCATTTGATACAATGCCACTGCCAGAGCACAGACATGATGGGAAGTAGTTTGAAGGCATCTGATATGTCTGCCTTGGACAGATGAGCCCCAGGCCCTGCCTGCATGTTGATGGCTATAGCCTGACCTATGGACGAATACTTCATACTCACTTCTTCAGATGGGATGAGGGAATTGAGGCTGGAAACATGAGAGGCATGCAGGGCTGAAAGGTCATAGACCAGCCTCTCCTTCTTGCTGAATTTACCTGGGACTACCCCCACCGGGTTGACCCACCAGTGGTCGTACGGGGGGACCGACAAGGGGCCTATGAGGAATTCTTTCTCTAATTCAGCCTCTATCAACCTGTCCACTGTTGTGCGGACTCTCACCGCGGACTGTAAGTTTTTAAACTCATATGTGGCTTCAGGCAGCACGATTAGAACTGTGTGGAAACCTGCAACCAGGAAATCAACAAATCCAGTGTTATGATAGCCTTGGAGGCACGAGTGTAAATAAGCTTTTTTTTTTCTTTTGAACATGTTCATGACCCCTGGTGACTGCGTGCTATGCAAAATAACAAATGTGGAACGGATCGACGAACCTGAATGACGTGTCAGGTATGCAATCTTTTGTTCAATGCTGGCAAACGTGTCTTACCAAGGTAACGCACCGATAACAGCCTGAGGGGCGACAAACAGCAAACCCTGAGACGTGTTGAGGAACCCATGCGTAACATGAGCCATGCACGTGCAACCCGAGAGCTCTGGAGTTCCTGATTACCTTAAGATGCACCTGTATCCCCATATATACATATATATACAGTACAGACCAAAAGTTTGGACACACCTTCTCATTCAAAGAGTTTTCTTTATTTTCATGACTATGAAGGCATCAAAACTATGAATTAACACATGTGGAATTATATACATAACAAACAAGTGTGAAACAACTGAAAATATGTCATATTCTAGGTTCTTCAAAGTAGCCACCTTTTGCTTTGATTACTGCTTTGCACACTCTTGGCATTCTCTTGATGAGCTTCAAGAGGTAGTCCCCTGAAATGGTCTTCCAACAGTCTTGAAGGAGTTCCCAGAGATGCTTAGCACTTGTTGGCCCTTTTGCCTTCACTCTGCGGTCCAGCTCACCCCAAACCATCTCGATTGGGTTCAGGTCCGGTGACTGTGGAGGCCAGGTCATCTGGCGCAGCACCCCATCACTCTCCTTCATGGTCAAATAGCCCTTACTTTCAAAGTTTTCCCAATTTTTCGGCTTACTGACTGACCTTCATTTCTTAAAGTAATGATGGCCACTCGTTTTCCTTTACTTAGCTGCTTTTTTCTTGCCATAATACAAATTCTAACAGTCTATTCAGTAGGACTATCAGCTGTGTATCCACCTGACTTCTCCTCAACGCAACTGTTGGTCCCAACCCCATTTATAAGGCAAGAAATCCCACTTATTAAACCTGACAGGGCACACCTGTGAAGTGAAAACCATTTCAGGGGACTACCTCTTGAAGCTCATCAAGAGAATGCCAAGAGTGTGCAAAGCAGTAATCAAAGCAAAAGGTGCCTACTTTGAAGAACCTAGAATATGACATATTTTCAGTTGTTTCACACTTGTTTGTTATGTATATAATTCCACATGTGTTAATTCATAGTTTTGATGCCTTCATAGTCATGAAAATAAAGAAAACTCTTTGAATGAGAAGGTGTGTCCAAACTTTTGGTCTGTACTGTATATATATATTTTTTCTACTACCTTCAGCCTGCGCCCACGCTGTACAGGACGACAGCTAGTTGAAAAGGACAACTGAAAGGTGATCTGAAAGGAGAAAAGGTGCACTATGACTACCCCAACTGATTAAGGTGAAGTGCAGCTGCTGAGATCGGTGACAGAACGGTTGATGGCAGGCTATAACCTCAGGCAGTGGTGGCTAGCAGATAACACCTGCCAAACTGCCAGCCCCTGCTGAGTGGTAGGGGGCCACGGGTTACTCAGGAGTGGGCCGTAGTGCATGTAACCTCCCCATGTAAGTGACTGCAGCGTTTGGATGCCTGCAGAGCACGAAATGACAGAGAACGTAGTAGCAGAGAGCATGGTGGCATAACGCATAGGGGCAGGCCACAAATGACCATGTATATGTCTGATGCGTGCACAAACTTTAGCAGCAAACACATGCCCCCCAGCACATGTGTAAAACGTTGTATGTTATGTCACTGACTGTAGCGTAGCATCTGAAACTAGCTTCCACTCAAAGCATCCGCGCAACTGGAAGGCGCAATCCACTTGCGCCCCCAGTGCGCAGCACAAGTAGATCGCAGAGTCCCGCCAAAACAAACATCAAACAGCAGGAATCAGCGTCGCTGATGATACCGTATAGTGGGGCACACTTCACCCCCACCCTTGCGTGAGGCACGGCGCCCCGTGCGAGAAACGCACCAATGAGAAAATCATGACGGAGTCCCGCTGACTCCTGCATCCTATTCTCTCTGCCGCGTGGGTAACCAAAGCGTGGACTACCAGGCGCGCCGCTCCTCCTTACCAAAGGAGCTGACACACCGCCGACCAGACTGTGGAGTGGACGGGCTGCACAAGCGCACAGCATATACTTACCCGAAGCCGGGACGAACTCCCTAGCGGACTCCTCGCCGCTGGCTGGGACAGATCCTGCAGAGGTATGAGACTCACTCGTGCTGACTCTGAACCGAACAGGATATGTTGCAATAAAATGTCAGCCTCAGGGGGAGGCGTTAGCTGGGTATAAGTGAGCTGCCGGCGCCCCTGCCACAAATACAGGCCAATGAATCGGCCTTCACACATATGGACACTGCACAGTACCACTTTTCTTGTCCTGTATACTGTGTGTAATCCTCAGTATCTGCTTTTATTCTGTATATATGGACACTGCACAGTACCACTTCCCCTATCCTGTATACTGGGTGTAATTCTCAGTATCTGCTCTTATTCTGTGAATTTGTAAAGCGCTGCGGAATATGGTGGCGCTATATAAATAATAATAATAATAATTATTATTATTATATATGGAAACTGCACAGTGCCAGTTGTCTTGTCCTGTGTACTAGGTGTACATGTAATTCTCAGAATCTGCTTTTAGGGCTCATGCACACGAACGTATTTTCTTTTCGTGTCCGTTCCGTTGTTTTTTTTGCACACCATATATGGAACCATTCATTTCAATGGGTTTGCAAAAAAAAAAACGGAAGGTACTCCGTGTGCATTTCGTTTCCGTATGTCCATATTTCCGTTCCGCAAAAAAATAGAACATGTCCTATTATTGTCCGCATTACAGACAAGGATAGTACTGTTCTATTAGGGGCCAGCTGTTCTGTTCCGCAAAATGCGGAATGCACACGGACGTCATCCTTACTTTTTGCGGACCACAAAATACATACGGTCGTGTGCGTGAGGCTTTATTCTATATATATGGACGCTGCACAGTATCACTTTTCCTGTTCTGTATACTGGGTGTTAATTTTCTGTATCTGATCTTATGCTGTATATATGGACACTGCACAGTACCACTTCTACTTTCCGATATACTGGGTGTAATTCTCAGTATCTAGTCTTATACTGCATTTATGGGCACTGCACAGCAAGGTTGCCAAATGCCAACCATTTGTAAATTTAGAGTCCACTATCAGATGTTTTATTTCCACTATGCATGACGTACACAGTGCAAGCCAGCTGCTCAGCCTTTTCTGCAACCAGGGCTCTGAGGAACAGATCAGAATTAGGGCTCATGCACACGACTGTTGTTGTTTTGTGGTCTATTTTTTACGGATCCGTTTTTTTTTCTGATTTAAGTCCTCTTCCGTTATTCCACAAAACATATCCGTAAGATTTCTGTATGCGAACCATTTTTTGCGGATCGGAAATGGAAACAGTAACTTATTAATCACCAAACAAATGAGCAATATGGGCTGGGCATAGCATTTCTACAGTATGGATCTGCAAAATACGGATGAAATACGGATAACATACGGATGTGTTCCATGTGTGTTTCGTATTTTTGGCGGACCTGTTGACTTGAATGGGTCCTTGGACCGGGATTTGCAGACAATAAATAATAGGACATGCACTACTTCTTTGCGAAACGGAATGCACACCGTTGTTTTTGCAGACCCATTGAAGTGAATGGTTCCGCATACGGTATGCAAAAAACCCGAAACGGAAGCGGAAAGAAAATACGTTTGTGTGTATGAGCCCTTATATGGACTGACCAGGAGTTTTTCACATAGTGCTGCAAGTTTCTTTTTCCACTGAGCAGACACTTTAATTTTGGGATCTTTGTGATTTCATGGCATTATGTGTATGGTGTGATGTCGGACTATGGTTGCTAACCTCTAGAGGACCCTGCAATTTTTCATTTTTCACTCCTCGCCTTCCCAGAACCATAATTTTCTGTTCACATAGCCGTATGAGGACTATGTACTTTCTAATGACACCATTTAATATTGCATGTGATGCAGTGGTGAGCTGGGAAAAAATTCCAAATGGAATTGAAAAAAAAATGCAATTCTGCCGCAGTTATTTTTTTGTCAGTATGATTACAACAATACTACACTTCTATAGCTTTTCTTGTGTTTAAATACTGGACAAAAAAGAAAAACTTTTGTAAAAATTTTTTATATTTATTGCCATATTCAAAGCCCTATAACTTTTTTTCCGTTATGTCATTTACCATATGGGATACATATTGTTAGATTTTAATAGCACAGGTGTTTTCAGAATCGTTGGTGCCTATGATCTTTTTTTATTTTTTTATTGTTTATTTTAATTTTGGGGAAAGGGGGGTGATTTGAACTGCCCTATGGCTAATCTCAGACATTAGCCTCGGGTCTCTGCTGTTTGAGACAACAGAAACCCAGAGACTAAGGCTGGGTTCACACGGGCGTTGCGGGAAAAGATGCGGGTGTGTTGCGGGAACATGCATGATATTTCCTCGCAAGTGCAAAGCGTTTTAATGCGTTTTGCACTTACGTGATAAAAATCGGCTTGTTTGGTACCCAGACCCGAACCCGGACTTCTTCACAGAAGTTCGGGTTTGGGATCAGTGTTGTGTAGATTTTATTATTTTCCCTTATAACATGGTTATAAGGGAAAATAATAGCATTCTTAATACAGAATGCTAAGTAAATTAGGGATGGAGGGGTTAAAAATAAAATAAAATAATTAAACTCACCTCATCCACTTGTTTGCGCATGGTGATGGACCATGTGATGGATCACGTGATGAGCACAGTGATGTCATCAAAAGTCCTTTAGCCAGGTCCTGAAGAAAGAAGAGGAGATCTGCTACATGACCAAGTGGATGGGGTGAGTTAAATTTGTTTATTATTTTTAACCCCTCAATGCACATTTTACTAAGCATTCTGTATTAACCACCTCAGCCCCCAGTGCTTAAACACCCTGAAAGACCAGGCCACTTTTTACACTTCTGCACTACACTATTTTCACCGTTTATTGCTCGGTCATGCAACTTACCACCCAAACGAATTTTACCTCCTTTTCTTCTCACTAATAGAGCTTTCATTTGGTGGTATTTCATTGCTGCTGACATTTTTACTTTTTTTGTTATTAATCGAAATTTAACGATTTTTTTTGCAAAAAAATGACATTTTTCACTTTCAGTTGTAAAATTTTGCAAAAAAAAACTACATCCATATATAAATTTTGCTCTAATTTATTGTTCTACATGTCTTTGATAAAAAAAAAATGTTTGGGTAAAAAAAAAATGGTTTGGGTAAAAGTTATAGCGTTTACAAACTATGGTACAAAAATGTGAATTTCCGCTTTTTGCAGCAGCTCTGACTTTCTGAGCACCTGTCATGTTTCCTGAGGTTCTACAATGCCCAGACAGTACAAACACCCCACAAATTACCCCATTTCAGAAAGTAGACACCCTAAGGTATTCGCTGATGGACATAGTGAGTTCATAGAACTTTTTATTTTTTGTCACAAGTTAGCGGAAAATGATGATTTTTTTTTTTTTTTCTTACAAAGTCTCATATTCCACTAACTTGTGACAAAAAATAAAAAATTCTAGGAACTCGCCATGCCCCTCACGGAATACCTTGGGGTGTCTTCTTTCCAAAATGGGGTCACTTGTGGGGTAGTTATACTGCCCTGGCATTCTAGGGGCCCAAATGTGTGGTAAGGAGTTTGAAATCAAATTCTGTAAAAAATGGCCAGTGAAATCCGAAAGGTGCTCTTTGGAATATGGGCCCCTTTGCCCACCTAGGCTGCAAAAAAGTGTCACACATCTGGTATCTCCGTATTCAGGAGAAGTTGGGGAATGTGTTTTGGGGTGTCATTTTACATATACCCATGGTGGGTGAGATAAATATCTTGGCAAAAGACAACTTATACCATTTTTTTATACAAAGTTGGCATTTGACCAAGATATTTATCTCACCCAGCATGGGTATATGTAAAATGACACCCCAAAACACATTCCCCAACTTCTCCAGAATACAAAGATACCAGATGTGTGACACTTTTTTGCAGCCTAGGTGGGCAAAGGGGCCCATATTCCAAAGAGCACCTTTCGGATTTCACTGGTCATTTTTTACAGAATTTGATTTCAAACTCCTTACCACACATTTGGGCCCCTAGAATGCCAGGGCAGTATAACTACCCCACAAGTGACCCCATTTTGGAAAGAAGACACCCCAAGGTATTCCGTGAGGGGCATGGCGAGTTCCTAGAATTTTTTATTTTTTGTCACAAGTTAGTGGAAAATGATGATTTTTTATTTTTATTTTTTTCTTACAAAGTCTCATATTCCACTAACTTTTGACAAAAAATAAAAAATTCTAGGAACTCGCCATGCCCCTCACGGAATACCTTGGGGTGTCTTCTTTCCAAAATGGGGTCACTTGTGGGGTAGTTATACTGCCCTGGCATTTTCCAGGGGCCCTAATGTGTGGTAAGTAGGTAAATGACCTGTGAAATCCTAAGGTGCTCTTTGGAATATGGGCCCCTTTGCCCACCTAGGCTGCAAAAAAGTGTCACACATCTGGTATCTCCGTATTCAGGAGAAGTTGGGGAATGTGTTTTTGGGTGCCATTTTACATATACCCATGCTGGGTGAGATAAATATCTTGGTCAAATGCCAACTTTGTATAAAAAAATGGTAAAAGTTGTCTTTTGCCAAGATATTTATCTCACCCAGCATGGGTATATGTAAAATGACACCCCAAAACACATTCCCCAACTTCTTCTGAATACGGAGATACCCGATGTGTGACACTTTTTTGCAGCCTAGGTGGGCAAAGGGGCCCATATTCCAAAGAGCACCTTTCGGATTTCACTGGTCATTTTTTACAGAATTTGATTTCAAACTCCTTACCACACATTTGGGCCCCTAGAATGCCAGGGCAGTATAACTACCCCACAAGTGACCCCATTTTGGAAAGAAGACACCCCAAGGTATTCCGTGAGGAGCATGGCGAGTTCCTAGAATTTTTTATTTTTTTGTCACAAGTTAGTGGAATATAAGACTTTGTAAGAAAAAAAAAAAATCATCATTTTCCACTAACTTGTGACAAAAATAAAAAATTCTAGGAACTCGCCATGCCCCTCACGGAATACCTTGGGGTGTCTTCTTTCCAAAATGGGGTCAATTGTGGGGTAGTTATACTGCCCTGGCATTTTCCAGGGGCCCTAATGTGTGGTAAGTAGGTAAATGACCAGTGAAATCCTAAAGGTGCTCTTTGGAATATGGGCCCCTTTTCCCACCTAGGCTGCAAAAAAGTGTCACACATGTGGTATCGCCGTATTCAGGAGAAGTTGGGGAATGTGTTTTGGGGTGTCCTTTTACATATACCCATGCTGGGTGAGATAAATATCTTGGCAAAAGACAACTTTTCCCATTTTTTTATACAAAGTTGGCATTTGACCAAGATATTTCTCTCACCCAGCATGGGTATATGTAAAATGACACCACAAAACACATTCCCCAACTTCTCCTGAGTACGGCGATACCAGATGTGTGACACTTTTTTGCAGCCTAGATGCGCAAAGGGGCCCACATTCATTTTATGAGGGCATTTTTAGACATTTGGATACCAGACTTCTTCTCACGCTTTGGGGCCCCTAGAATGCCAGGGCAGTATAAATACCCCACATGTGACACCATTTTGGAAAGAAGACACCCCAAGGTATTCAATGAGGGGCATGGCGAGTTCATAGAATTTTTTTTTTTTGGCACAAGTTAGCGGAAATTGATATTTTTTATTTTTTTCTCACAAAGTCTCCCTTTCCGCTAACTTGGGACAAAAATTTCAATCTTTCATGGACTCAATATGCCCCTCACGGAATACCTGGGGGTGTCTTCTTTCCGAAATGGGGTCACATGTGGGGTATTTATACTGCCCTGGCATTCTAGGGGGCCTAAAGCGTGAGAAGAAGTCTGGAATATAAATGTCTAAAAAATTTTACGCATTTGGATTCCGTGAGGGGTATGGTGAGTTCATGTGAGATTTTATTTTTTGACACAAGTTAGTGGAATATGAGACTTTGTAAGAAAAAAAAAAAAAAATTCCGCTAACTTGGGCCAAAAAAATGTCTGAATGGAGCCTTACAGAGGGGTGATCAATGACAGGGGGGTGATCAATGACAGGGGGGTGATCAATGACAGGGGGGGGTGATCAATGACAGGGGGGTGATCAATGACAGGGGGGTGATCAGGGAGTCTATATGGGGTGATCACCCCCCTGTCATTGATTACCCCCCTGTAAGGCTCCATTCAGATGTCCGTATGTGTTTTGCGGATCAGATCCATCTATCAGTGGATCCGTAAAATTCATACGGACCTCTGAATGCAGCCTTACAGGGGGTGATCAATGACAGGGGGGTGATCAATGACAGGGGGGTGATCAGGGAGTCTATATGGGGTGATCAGGGGTGATCAAGGGTGAATAAGGGGTTAATAAGTGACAAGTGGGGGGGGGTGTAGTGTAGTGGTGCTTGGTTCAACATATTACTGTGCTACCTGTGTCCTCTGGTGGTCGATCCAAACAAAGGGGACCACCAGAGGACCAGGTAGCAGGTATATTAGACGCTGTTATCAAAACAGCGTCTAATATACCTGTTAGGGGTTAAAAAAAACACATCTCCAGCCTGCCAGCGAACGATCGCCGCTGGCAGGCTGGAGATCAACTCTCTTACCTTCCGTTCCTGTGAGCGCGCGCGCCTGTGTGCGCGCGTTCACAGGAAATCTCGCGTCTCGCGAGATGACGCGTATATGCGTGATTGTGCGCAGCGCTGCCACCTCCGGAACGCGAATCTGCGTTAGGCGGTCCGGAGGTGGTTAAGAATGCTATTATTTTCCCTTATAACCATGTTATAAGAGAAAATAATAAAGATCGGGTCCCAATCCCGATCGTCAACTAGCAACCATGCGTGAAAATCGCACTGCATCCGCACTTGCTTGCGGATGCTTGCGATTTTCACGCAGCCCTATTCACTTCTATGGGGCCTGCGTTGCGTGAAAAACGCACAATATAGAGCATGCTGCGATTTTAACGCAACGCACAAGTAATGCGTGAAAATCACCGATCATGTGCACAGCCCAGCGAGCGCTCTCCTCCTCTCGCTGGCCCTGCCTGCAGCCTCAAATCATGCGCCTGCGCCGTACCGGTCGTCATTGGGCGCAGGCGCTCTGAGAGAAGGACGGCCGCTCCTTCCTCAGTGCGCCTGCGCCGATGACGTCAGCCCTACACCCGGATGACGACCGGTACGGCGCAGGCGCGGGATTTGAGGCTGCAGGCAGGCCAGCGAGAGGAGGAGCCCACTCGCTGGCCCTGTCAATCAAGTGGAGGAGGGGGCGTTTTTTCAAACAGAGGATGCGGCGGCTACCAGCAAGTCCGCCCAACTTGCTGGTAGTGAAGAAATTTACATATAATAAAAGTATGTTTTTTACTGTAATTACTACACAGCCCGAGGTAAGAGGGACATATATGGAATCTGCTTACATTAACAAATATAATAAGTCAAAAACTGAAAATTGGGGGTTGGGGGGTGACAGAAGCCCTTTAATGAGAATCTCCTGATCTATTCATGATAATTAGAGATGAGCGAATTTCTTGAAAATAGCGGGTGCAATGACAGGGATCTGCGATAGCGCCACCCCAGTCATTGTACCCCTCAGATGCAGCGTTTATACATGATCGCGGCATCTGAGTGTAAAATTAAGAATAAAAAATAAAAAAAACATTAATTCAAACTTACCGCCTTCATTTGCTCGCGATGGGCTGGCCGCCGCCATCTTGCTTGAAGATCTTGGCCGAAATCCAGCGCGGCGCGAGATTACGCCTTCACGCTGGCTGGCGTGGTGACGTATGACATCATCACGCCGGCTGGCGTGATGTGGAATCTAGCCCCACTCGGGATTTCAGCCGAGATCTTCAAGCAAGATGGAGGCCGGCGGCCAGTCGCGAGCAAATGGAGGCAGTAGTTTTTAATTTTTTCGTTTTTTATGCTATTTCAGGTTACAATTGATTCACTAAAACGAAGCACGAGGAAACTCGGCTTTTAGGCTAATAGAATTTATCCTGAAATTCGGATCGAATTCCACTTCGTGGGATTCGATTCGCTCATCTCTAATGATAATTATTGCCCCATCTATGTCCGCCTTTTTAATAATAGTGTCATCAACTAAACTCTTACACATTTTTCTTAAATTAAACTCCTCCAGAGACTTCATTTTTAATCTGTTCCTCAGTATTGGAAATCATGCACACAAACTGCATCATTTTTGGGTAGAATTTGAAATGGCTCATCACATTTATCTTAAATGCCAGGTGTTGGAGATGGTAGAGGTAAAAGAAGATGACCATAGGTGACCATTAGTACAAAATTGACAGTGAGACTGGATTCATATACCCCACAGAGATTAAATGAGATCTGCAGCTTTAGTTTTAGTGATGCTATTATAATACCCTGTTTCCCCGAAAATAAGACAGTGTCTTATATTAATTTTTGCTCCCAAAGATGCGCTAGGTCTTATTTTCAGGGATGTCTTATTTTTCCATGACACAAGGGGATCAGAGGGGGGAATCAAAATGACACAGGAGAATCTGAGGGGGGATTACCATTTTAGTACCCCTTTCTTATCCTCCTGTGTCATTTTGATTCCCCCCTCTGATCCCCCTGTGTCATTTTAAGTGATCCCCCTCCCCTGTGCCAGCGGAGAGTGGCTTATTTAGTTTCTCCCCCTCCCACCGTCACCAGACATCCCCCAACCACTTTATCAGATGTTTCCCCCCCCCTACCTCAGTCACCCCTGTGTGTCCGTGCCGGCCAGATTCCACACAATGTGCCCGACTCCTGCCCTGCGCGACTCCCTCACTGTCTAAATGTGAGTCAGCCAGACTCCGTCAGGGCAGAGCGAGCAGCAGGCGGCAGCTTGTCCTGGCGGCGGTGCGGGCTCTCTGATTTAAAGAGACCTCGCACTGCCTGAAAAGCTCTGGCTGCACTGCGGCCAATCAGTGAGCTGCATGGCGGCGCCCGCCGCTACGGTCCAGAGGAGTCAGACGCCTTACAGTAGCTTCTGGGACCTTATATTCCGGAGGGCCTTATTATCGGGGAGGCCTTATTATCGGGGAGGTCTTATTTTCGGGGGGATGCCTTATATTACAGCAAGAGGAAAAACTGGAAGTAGGTCTTATTTTCGGGGGATGTCTTATTTTAGGGGAAACACGGTATACTCTATTATTTCTCTGAGAAAAGGTGTAGTGCAAGGCAATTGTGTAATAAGGATGAAAGGAGACATTTATGTACTGTATATGTATATGTTTGTATTGTAATCATGGTTTTGTGTATGTCTCTGCTATTTATACCATGTCTCCTTTTCCTCCCACGTGCATAAGGGGGCAGAGTCTCCTGAAACTCATGTCAGAGGGGGATGGAGTCTAGGAAGATGTTGAGCTCAGCATCCTTCAAATTGAGTGAGTAGCAACTGCAGCATCTGAGCGTTTAGACCAAGGAAGGAGGACTTTGCCTGTCTCTTGATCATCTTCTCCCCTCAAGCTGTGAATGGAAGGGCAGTGAAATCACCATATGCTACTGCAATATAGAACCTATATAGAATCCACAAATCAATAATGCAAACAAAGATATGAAAATTTGTAATATTTCTCATGAGAGAAAAATGCCTCTTTCTCCACCTATCAGGCTCCTTCCCTGAACCCCTGAATTTTTCATTCATTCTAAATTCACTGATCATATCCATCTCCAGAGAGGAGATAGCTTTTCAGCTTAACAAAGAAATCAGACTGAATGCTGCCAATAGAAGTATATGGAAACAGGAGGAGAAGAATGAAGGAGAGAAGAAGGAAAGAGCTGCACTGCTTATTACTGCTGTATAATATCCTCCATGATGCATATGCTTTTGGGGGCTGTGCAACAGAGTTGTAGGGGAGCAGAATCTTCTCTCTTAGTGCCTTGTATTAAAGCTGTTACAGCAGCTAGTGTACTATGTAAGAAACCTACCAGCTATGTCCGTCCAATGCTTCAGTTGTCCAGTGACACTAGCAGTGTGACCAGGCAACTAACACTCAGAGCTCCATCCAGACAAGCACAAGGAGGGCTTGCTGAGACTCGATCATCTGACTAAGGCCGCATTCACACAACTGGGAGACAACAATGTCCATTTTGTGGACACAAACCATGGATGTGCAAAATGCTGGCACCGGCTGTGTGCACCCCACTTAGCAGACCCATAGACTTCAAAGGAGGGTCCACGATCCACAAGTTGAGGCCAAAGATAGCACACGTCCTGTGGTTTGCAGACCCATGGTTTGCTGTCTGCAAAATGGACATGACCATAACATGGTTGTGTGAATGTGGCCTAATCAAGGGAACGATTACAGCAATCATTCTGAGAGCTTGGCTCTATTTAAATCTGCTATGCTGTTCAGTCAGTGCCAGTTATTCTCATTTCATTCTGGGGTGCTTGATATTTAGACTGATTATCTGACCCAACTTGTCTCTCTACTCCTCTGGATAAATACCTGCTATTCTGACCCTTCAGTGGTTGATACTGTTTAATGGCTTACTGAAAAGATGATAACACAATTTCAAGCCTTTAAGACTGCTTAGGCTTCCTCCTCAGGCATCATTTAAGACAGTATCTGAAGATACAGATATTTATACACCAAATTACATAATAATAATTAGGTAAATTAGACAAGAGATATAAAACAGATAAATAGAGTGGAGGAGTAAACAAACAGTTGTAGCAGGACATTGTTGTAGCAATTATAGATAAGGAGTGTGAAAGTTTTATTGTCCTCTAATAGATATCTAGTCCTCTAATAGATATCTAGTCCTCTAATAGGTATCTAGTGATGAAGCCAAGAGGATTCATCACTAGAGGTTAATATGAGTAGAAGAGTAAACAAACAGGTGTACCAGTAAATTGTTGTAGTAATTATAGATAATAAGTGTGAAAGTTTTATTGTCCTGTAATAGATATCATGTCCTCTAATAGGTATCTAGTGATGAATCCAAGAGGTCTGAGGGGCAAAAGTGTTTTGGTACCGGCTGATCTTTCCTTTCTTCTTTTACTGTGTAGTGATGAGTGTCCTTAACACGGTACAATATATATCTTTTGCTATTCAGACCTGGATTTGACCCTGGACCGTCTAACACTTATAGTCTCACCTGATTATTAAAACACACTCTGACTCTGACACACTGATTATATGGCATGGACCTTTGGCTTTTATGATCCATCTTACACCTGCCTGCTCCGCCAGTTAGTGCCTTTCTTGGTTAAGTCGGTTAAGGGTCTAGCAATTACTGAAAATGTTTTGATAAATTTACGATAATAATTCAAGAACCCAAGGAAGCGCTGTAATGCTTTAAGGGAAGAGTGCCTTACCCAATCTTGAATAGCCTGTATCTTACCAGGATCCATCTTAAATAAGTGTGGAGTAAGGATATAACTAGGGTTGAGCGAACCCAAACTGTAAAGTTCGGGTTCGTACCGAACTTTAGGATTTTTGGACCCCGGATGCGAACATTTCAGTAAAAGTTCGAGTTCAGGTTCGGTGTTCGGTGATTTCTTGGCGCTTTTTGAAAGGCTGCAAAGCAGCCAATCAACAAGCGTTTGACTGTGTGCCCTTAGAAGCCATCACAGCCATGCCTACTAATGGCATGGCTGTGATTGGCCAGTGCAGCGTGTGACCCAGCCTGTATATAAGCTGGAGCCAAAAACCAACACACTTAAAAACTACACACTGGACAAGATCACAGAAGAAATTACACTCACAACTTTTCAAAACCACACTATCTAACAAAATAGCTGCGCTAACACAAAATTGCACAACTGAAGACACACTCAACACCCTTAACACAGCACTATTACAGACAGCAGACACAGTCGCACCAATACGTAGAGCACCCACCCGCAAAAATAATTCTAGTTGGTTCAACGACTACCTTACTTCACTGAAACAAGAACGTAGAAGAGCTGAAGGAGCCTGGAGAAGGAACCCAACAATGGAATACCACACAAACTACAAATCACTCACCAAAAAATACCACAAAGCCATCTTCACAGCAAAAAAAGAATATTTTTACAACACCATTTCAAAAGCCATAAACTGTCCCCGCGAACTCTTCAAACTAGTCGCTCAGACTATGAACCCTAACTGTTTAGAGCCTCCAGCACACGAAACACAAGAATTCTGTAATGAGCTATCTGAATATTTTGTTGACAAAATCACAAACATTCGAGAAATAATCCAACAGAACATAGCAAGCAACCCCATTCGGCCAAGGCAAGAAGACAAAAACCACACAAATACTTCACAATCACCGAGATTTACTCTGGTTCCAATCACCATTGACAACACTAAAACCATCATCAGAAGCCTTAGAGACAGCACATCCCCAAATTACATTATTCCCACAAAACTTCTGAAAGAATGCACCGACATTCTGTCACCCACCATAACACACCTCATAAACCAGTCATTCAAAGAAGGAATAGTCCCGATCGCCCTCAAGCAAGGCTTAATCAAACCCCTCCTAAAGAAGCTCAATCACTACCCCAAAGACCCAAATTACCGCAGTCCGATTACAAGCCTCAACACCATCTCCAAGATTATCGAGAAAGCAGTAGTACAACAGCTATAACCCCATCTGGACACCCACAAACTCTTGGACCCACTTCAATCTGGATTCCGCCCTTGCCATGGGACAGAAACGACGCTCCTCAAAATCTGGGATGATGACCTCGAAGCAGCAGATGAAGGAGAATCATGCCTCCTGGTGCTGCTGGACCTCAGCGCAGCTTTCGACACAGTAAATCATCAAACCCTGCTCACTCGTCTCACAGAAGTAGCCGGAGTCGCAGACTCGGATCTACCCTGGTTCATATCCTTCTTGGAGAACCGATCCCAGAAAGTGAAACTAGGAGCCTTCACCTCAGAAGCACGTAAAATCACATGCGGAGTCCCTCAAGGACCACCCCTGTCGCCCGTGCTCTTCAACATCTACCTCCGACCACTCCTCAAAATCGTCAGCAACCAGGACCTGCTCTATCATTCCTACGCTGATAACACCCAACTTTACCTACGCATTACCAACAAAAAAGACCAATACCACGCGCTGGAAATCTGCCTCTCATTGATCAACGAGTGGATGACTGAGAGCTCTCTCAAACTCAATGGTTCCAAAACAGAACTCCTCTTCCTTCATGCAAACCAAAACAAAAACTCTAGCATGACATGTACGCCACCCACCATCCTCGGACTAACCATCACTCCCAGCACCAAAGTCAAAAGCCTCGGAGTCATCTTTGACTCAGACATGACAATGGATGCACAAATAGGATCAGTAGTCAGCGGATCCCATCATCTTCTTCGCCTGCTGCGCATACTCATTCCCTTCATCCCTGAAGGAGACGCAGCAGCAGTAGTTGGAATAACCATCAATTCCCGACTTGACTACGCAAACTCCCTCTATCTAGGACTTTCCAAATACCAAATTTCATGTTTACAAGTTGTCCAGAACACAGCCGCCAGACTGATAACTGAAAAAAAAAACTGTGAATCTATCACTTCGTCCCTGAAGACCCTCCATTGGCTACCCGTGAATGATCGGATTACATTCAAGACCCTTTGCCTCACCCATAAATGTACACAAGGGAAAGCACCCCAATACCTCTGCAACAAAATAAAGCACTACACCCCAGGTCGCCCCCTCTGGTCAGCTAACCAGAACCTCCTCCATATCCCCAAGACCCGCTACAAATCAAAAGGTGAACGAAGGTTCGCAGTCCAAGGACCCTGGCTATGGAACACTCTACCTGCAACGCTATATAAGTTATTCATTCATTCATTCACGCAGCGCTGCACGTCACTCTGCTGTGCTTAATGTAGGGAGATGATGCTGCTGCTGTGATGGAGAGGGAGAGGACAAAATCTTTAATCAGAACGCCAATTGAATTTAGCGATCTACATAGATTTAGTTGTGTGGGTGCAGTGCACAATCTTTTTACCCTGCTCTGAGCCCTGTGACAGAGAAAAATAACTTTTATCCATCTGTTAGTAAGTGGGCGGCGGTGGCCATTTTAATGAAAGCTCAGTGCACCAGCAGTGCATCTGTGCTTTTGTGACATTCAAATCCAAGCTTGAAATACTGCAATAATAATCTGGTTTTAAAGAAAACACTCTTTTTTGGCAATATCCTACATCTGGTGCCTTTGCAGCATTAGTCAGTGTGCAATTTAAGCTAGAAATACAGCTATAATTTTCTGGGTTTTAAAAAACACCCTTTTTGGGCAAAATACACAATTTTACAGCCCTTGCTGCATCTGCACGTGTGACATTCAAGCGTTATATACAGCTGTCATATTCTGTTAGTAAAAAAACACCCTTTTTGGGCAAAATACTTAATATTGCAGCCCTTGCTGCATCTGTTATTGTTAAAAAAAAGTTTGAAATACTTCAACAATTTTCTGGCTTTGAAAAAACACCCATTTTTGGCAATAACCTTAATTTTGGGCCTCTGCCGCATTAGTCAGTGTGCAATTTAAGCTAGAAATATAGCTATATTTTTCTGGGTTTTAAAAAAACACCCATTTTGGGCAAAATACACAATTTTACAGCCCTTGTTGCATCTGCACTTGTGAAATTCAAGTGTTATATACTGTTGTCATATTCTGTTCTAAAAAAAAACACCCATTTTGGGCAAAAAACTACATTTTGCAGCGATTGCTGCATCTGTGATTGTTAAAAACAAGTTTGAAATACTTCAATAATTTTCTGGCTTTGAAAAAACACCCATTTTTGGCAATAACCTTCATTTTGGGCCTCTGCTGCATTAGTCAGTGTGCAATTTAAGATAAAAATACAGCTATAATTTTCTGGGTTTTAAAAAACACCCTTTTTGGGCAAAATACACAATTTTACAGCCCTTTCTGCATCTGTACGTGTGACATTCAAGCGTTATATACTGCTGTCATATTCTGTTAGTAAAAAAACACTCTTTTTGGGCAAAATACTTAACATTGCATCCCTTGCTGCATCTCTTATTGTTAAAAAAAGTTTGAAATACTTCAATAATTTTTTGGCTTTGAAAAAACACCCATTTTTGGCAATAACCTTAGTTTTGGGCCTCTGCCGCATTAGTCAGTGTGCAATTTAAGCTAGAAATACAGCTATATTTTTCTGGGTTTTAAAAAAAACTTTTTGGGCAAAATACACAATTTTACAGCCCTTGTTGCTTCTGCACGTGTGAAATTCAAGTGTTATATACTGCTGTCATATTTCATGACCAAGGGTCATTAATGCCCTCGTGTCCAGGTCAAACTTTACAAATCTGACATGCGTCACTTTATGTTGTAATTAGAGTTGAGTGAACACCTGGATGTTCGGGTTCGAGAAGTTCGGCCGAACTTCCCGGAAATGTTCGGGTTTGGGATCCGAACCCGACCCGAACTTCGTCCCGAACCCCATTGAAGTCAATGGGGACCCGAACTTTTCGGCACTAAAAAGGCTGTAAAACAGCCCAGGAAAGGGCTAGAGGGCTGCAAAAGGCAGCAAAATGTAGTTAAATCCCCTGCAAACAAATGTGGATAGGGAAATGAATTAAAATAAAAATTAAATAAATAAAAATTAACCAATATCAATTGGAGAGAGGTCCCATAGCAGAGAATCAGGCTTCATGTTAGCAGAGAATCAGTCTTCATGTCATAGCAGAGAATCAGGCTTCACGTCACCCAAAACTGGAACAGTCCATTGTCAGATATTTAGGCCCCGGCACCCAGGCAGAGGAGAGAGGTCCCATAACTTAGAATCTGGCTTCATGTCAGCAGAGAATCAGTCTTCATGTCATAGCAGAGAATCAGGCTTCATGTCATAGCAGAGAATCAGGCTTCATGTCACCCACCACTGGAACAGGCCACTGTCAGATATTTTTAGGCCCCGACACCCAGACAGAGGAGAGAGGTCCCATAACATAGAATCTGGCTTCATGTCAGCAGAGAATCAGTCTTCATGTCATAGCAGAGAATCATAATTCAGGTCACCCAACATTGGAACAGTCCATTGTCATATAATTTAGGCCCCGGCACCCAGACAGAGGAGAGAGGTCCGATAACAGAGATTCAGGCTTCATGTCAGCGACTCAGCAGAGAATCAGTCTTCATGTCATAGCAGAGAATCAGGCTTCATGTCACCCACCACTAGAACAGGCCACTGTCAGATATTTTTAGGCCCAGGCACCCAGACAGAGGAGAGAGGTCCCATAACAGAGATTCAGGCTTCATGTCAGCAGAGAATCAGTCTTCATGTCATAGCAGAGAATCAGGCTTCACGTCACCCACCACTGGAACAGTCCATTGTCATATATTTAGGCCCCGGCACCCAGACAGAGGAGAGAGGTCCCATAGCAGAGAATCTGGCTTCATGCCAGCAGAGAATCAGTCTTCATGTCATAGCAGAGAATCATGCTTCATGTCACCCCCCACTGGAACAGTCCATTGTCACATATTTAGGCCCAGGCACCCAGGCAGTGGAGAGAGGTCCCATAGCAGAGAATCTGGCTTCATGTCAGCAGAGAATCAGTCTTCATGTCATAGCAGAGAATCATGCTTCACGTCACCCAACATTGGAACAGTCCATTGTCATATAATTTAGGCCCCGGCACCCAGACAGAGGAGAGAGGTCCCATAACAGAGATTCAGGCTTCATGTCAGCGACTCAGCAGAGAATCAGTCTTCATGTCATAGCAGAGAATCAGGCTTCATGTCACCCACCACTGGAACAGGCCACTGTCAGATATTTTTAGGCCCCGACACCCAGACAGAGGAGAGAGGTCCCATAACTTAGAATCTGGCTTCATGTCAGCAGAGAATCAGTCTTCATGTCATAGCAGAGAATCAGGCTTCATGTCATAGCAGAGAATCAGGCTTCATGTCACCCACCACTGGAACAGGCCACTGTCAGATATTTTTAGGCCCCGACACCCAGACAGAGGAGAGAGGTCCCATAACATAGAATCTGGCTTCATGTCAGCAGAGAATCAGTCTTCATGGAATAGCAGAGAATCAGGCTTCATGTCACCCACCACTGGAACAGGCCACTGTCAGATATTTTTAGGCCCAGGCACCCAGACAGAGGAGAGAGGTCCCATAACAGAGATTCAGGCTTCAAGTCAGCAGAGAATCAGTCTTCATGTCATAGCAGAGAATCAGGCTTCACGTCACCCACCACTGGAACAGTCCATTGTCATATATTTAGGCCCCGGCACCCAGACAGAGGAGAGAGGTCCCATAGCAGAGAATCTGGCTTCATGTCAGCAGAGAATCAGTCTTCATGTCATAGCAGAGAATCAGGCTTCATGTCATAGCAGAGAATCAGGCTTCATGTCACCCACCACTGGAACAGGCCACTGTCAGATATTTTTAGGCCCCGACACCCAGACAGAGGAGAGAGGTCCCATAACATAGAATCTGGCTTCATGTCAGCAGAGAATCAGTCTTCATGTCATAGCAGAGAATCATAATTCACGTCACCCAACATTGGAACAGTCCATTGTCATATAATTTAGGTCCCGGCACCCAGACAGAGGAGAGAGGTCCGATAACAGAGATTCAGGCTTCATGTCAGCGACTCAGCAGAGAATCAGTCTTCATGTCATAGCAGAGAATCAGGCTTCATGTCACCGGCCACTGTCAGATATTTTTAGGCCCAGGCACCCAGACAGAGGAGAGAGGTCCCATAACAGAGATTCAGGCTTCATTTCAGCAGAGAATCAGTCTTCATGTCATAGCAGAGAATCAGGCTTCACGTCACCCACCACTGGAACAGTCCATTGTCATATATTTAGGCCCCTTCACCCAGACAGAGGAGAGAGGTCCCATAGCAGAGAATCTGGCTTCATGTCAGCAGAGAATCAGTCTTCATGTCATAGCAGAGAATCATGCTTCACGTCACCCACCACTGGAACAGTCCATTGTCACATATTTAGGCCCAGGCACCCAGGCAGTGGAGAGAGGTCCGATAGCAGAGAATATGGCTTCATGTCAGCAGAGAATCAGTCTTCATGTCATAGCAGAGAATCATGCTTCACGTCACCCAACATTGGAACAGTCCATTGTCATATAATTTAGGCTCCGGCACCCAGACAGAGGAGAGAGGTCCCATAACAGAGATTCAGGCTTCATGTCAGCGACTCAGCAGAGAATCAGTCTTCATGTCATAGCAGAGAATCAGGCTTCATTTCACCCACCACTGGAACAGGCCACTGTCAGATATTTTTAGGCCCCGGCACCCAGACAGAGGAGAGGTTCATTCAACTTTGGGTTGCCCCGCAATATAATGGTAAAATGAAAATAAAAATAGGATTGAATGAGGAAGTGCCCTGGAGTACAATAATATATGGTTAAGGTGACGTAGTTAATGTCTAATCTGCACAAGGGATGGACAGGTCCCGTGGGATCCATGCCTGGTTCGTTTTTATGAACGTCAGCTTGTCCACATTGGCTGTAGACAGGCGGCTGCGTTTGTCTGTAATGACGCCCCCTGCCGTGCTGAATACACGTTCAGACAAAACGCTGGCCGCCGGGCAGGCCAGCACCTCCAGGGCATAAAAGGCTAGCTCTGGCCACGTGGACAATTTGGAGACCCAGAAATTGAATGGGGCCGAACCATCAGTCAGTACGTGGAGGGATGTGCACAGGTAGTGTTCCACCATGTTAGTGAAATGTTGCCTCCTGCTAACACGTTCCGTATCAGGTGGTGGTGCAGTTAGCTGTGGCGACAAAACTTTTCCACATCTCTGCCATGCTAACCCTGCCCTCAGAGGAGCTGGCCGTGACACAGCTGCGTTGGCGACCTCTTGCTCCTCCTCTGCCTTTGCCTTGGGCTTCCACTTGTTCCCCTGTGACATTTGGGAATGCTCTCAGTAGCGCGTCTACCAACGTGCGCTTGTACTCGAGCATCTGCCTATCACGCTCCAGTGCAGGAAGTAAGGTGGGCACATTGTCTTTGTACCGTGGATCCAGCAGGGTGGCAACCCAGTAGTCCGCACACGTTAAAATGTGGGCAACTCTGCTGTCGTTGCGCAGGCACTGCAGCATGTAGTCGCTCATGTGTGCCAGGCTGCCCAGAGGTAAGGACAAGCTGTCCTCTGTGGGAGGCGTATCGTCATCGTCCTGCGTTTCCCCCCAGCCATGCACCAGTGATGGGCCCGAGCTGCGTTGGGTGCCACCCCGCTGTGAACATGCTTCATCCTCATCCTCCTCCACCTCCTCCTCATCCTCGTCCTCCTCGTCCTCCAGTAGTGGGCCCTGTCTGGCCACATTTGTACCTGGCCTCTGCTGTTGCAAAAAACCTCCCTCTGAGTCACTTCGAAGAGACTGGCCTGAAAGTGCTAAAAATGACCGCTCTTCCTCCTCCTGGGCCACCTCCTCTTCCATCATCGCCCTAAGTGTTTTCTCAAAGAGACATAGAAGTGGTATTGTAACGCTGATAACGGCGTCATCGCCACTGGCCATGTTGGTGGAGTACTCGAAACAGCGCAACAGGGCACACAGGTCTCGCATGGAGGCCCAGTCATTGGTGGTGAAGTGGTGCTGTTCCGCAGTGCGACTGACCAGTGCGTGCTGCAGCTGAAACTCCACTATGGCCTGCTGCTGCTCGCACAGTCTGTCCAGCATGTGCAAGGTGGAGTTCCACCTGGTGGGCACGTCGCATATGAGGCGGTGAGCGGGAAGGCCGAAGTTACGCTGTAGCGCAGACAGGCGAGCAGCGGCAGGATGTGAACGCCGGAAGCGCGAACAGACGGCCCACACTTTATGCAGCAGCTCTGACAGGGTAGTTGCAAATGAACTTCTGCACCACCAAATTCAGCACATGCGCCAGGTAAGGGATGTGCGTCAAACCGGCTAGTCCCAGAGCTGCAACGAGTTTTCGCCCATTATCGCACACCACCAGGCCAGGCTTGAGGCTCACCGGCAGCAACCACTCGTCGGTCTGTTGCTCTATACCCCGCCACAACTCCTGTGCGGTGTGGGGCCTGTCCCCCAAACATATGAGTTTCAGAATGGCCTGCTGACGTTTACCCCGGGCTGTGCTGAAGGTGGTAGTGAAGGTGTGTGGCTGACTGGATGAGCAGGTGGAAGTAGAGGAGGAGGAAGCTGAGTAGGAGGAGGAGAAGACAGGAGGCAAAGAATGTTGCCCTGCGATCCTTGGCGGCGGAAGGACGTGCGCCAAACAGCTCTCCGCCTGGGGCCCAGCCACCACTACATTTACCCAGTGTGCAGTTAGGGAGATATAGCGTCCCTGGCCGTGCTTACTGGTCCACGTATCTGTGGTTAGGTGGACCTTGCCACAGATGGCGTTGCGCAGTGCACACTTGATTTTATCGGATACTTGGTTGTGCAGGGAAGGCACGGCTCTCTTGGAGAAGTAGTGCCGGCTGGGAACAACATACTGTGGGACAGCAAGCGACATGAGCTGTTTGAAGCTGTCTGTGTCCACCAGCCTAAATGACAGCATTTCATAGGCCAGTAGTTTAGAAATGCTGGCATTCAGGGCCAGGGATCGAGGGTGGCTAGGTGGGAATTTACGCTTTCTCTCAAATGTTTGTGAGATGGAGAGCTGAACGCTTCCGTGTGACATGGTTGAGATGCTTGGTGACGGAGGTGGTGGTGTTGGTGGTACATCCCATGTTTGCTGGGCGGCAGGTGCCAACGTTCCTCCAAAGGCTGAGAAAGAGGCCGAGGCGGCAGCAGCAGAAGAGGCCGAGGCGGCAGCAGCAGAAGAGGTAGCAGGGGGAGCCTGAGTGACTTCCTTGTTTTTAAGGTGTTTACTCCACTGCAGTTCATGCTTTGCATGCAGGTGCCTGGTCATGCAGGTTGTGCTAAGGTTCAGAACGTTAATGCCTCGCTTCAGGCTCTGATGGCACAGCGTGCAAACCACTCGGGTCTTGTCGTCAGCACATTGTTTGAAGAAGTGCCATGCCAGGGAACTCCTTGAAGCTGCCTTTGGGGTGCTTGGTCCCAGATGGCGGCGGTCAGTAGCAGGCGGAGTCTCTTGGCGGCGGGTGTTCTGCTTTTGCCCACTGCTCCCACTTTGTCTTTTGCTACGCTGTTGGCTCGGTCTCACCACTGCCTCTTCCTCCGAACTGTGAAAGTCAGTGGCACGACCTTCATTCCATGTGGGGTCTAGGACCTCATCGTCCCCTGCATCGTCTTCATCCCTGACCTCCTGTTCAGTCTGCACACTGCAGAAAGACGCAGCAGTTGGCACCTGTGTTTCGTCATTATCAGAGACGTGCTGAGGTGGTATTCCCATGTCCTCATCATCAGGAAACATAAGTGGTTGTGCGTTAGTGCATTCTATGTCTTCCACCGCTGGGGAAGGGCTAGGTGGATGCCCTTTGGAAACCCTGCCAGCAGAGTCTTCAAACAGCATAAGAGACTGCTGCATAACTTGAGGCTCAGACAGTTTCCCTGATATGCATGGGGGTGATGTGACAGACTGATGGGCTTGGTTTTCATGCGCCATCTGTGCGCTTTCTGCAGAAGACTGGGTGGGAGATAATGTGAACGTGCTGGATCCACTCTCGGCCACCCAATTGACTAATGCCTGTACCTGCTCAGGCCTTACCATCCTTAGAACGGCATTGGGCCCCACCAAATATCCCTGTAAATTCTGGCGGCTACTGGGACCTGAGGTAGTTGGTACACTAGGACGTGTGGCTGTGGCAGAACAGCCACGTCCTCTCCCAGCACCAGAGGGTCCACTAACACCACCACGACCATGTCCGCGTCCCTTACTAGATGTTTTCCTCATTGTTACCGTTCACCACAATAAGAAAAATATTATTTGGCCCAATGTATTGAATTCAAATTCAGGCCTTTTTTTACAGACACCTAACACTATCTGGCTATCTATTTAGGTACCGTATTACACTAATACAGGCACAGCAGTAATGACAGATTTAGCTGAATATAAATTTGAGGCCTATTATTTAGGCGCTGGGTGACAGGTATACGTTTACGGACAGAATTAGACTTGGATATGCACAGTAGCGTGTGTGTGAAGTTATTGAGAATGACCGTATCAGCACCTTGAATCTAATATACCCTTTTAGGGATAGATTTAAAGTAGGCCTGATACAGCAGAAAACACTAATTTAGAAAATTGCTAGGTTGGGAATTGTATTTCAACCCAGAACAAAAACTGTGCTTTGACGGACACAAAATAACTTGAGCAGCTACAGCAATAGCCACAGATTTAGCTGAATATAAATTTCAGGCCTATTATTTAGGCGCTGGGTGACAGGTATATGTTTACGGACAGAATTAGACTTAGATATGCACAGTAGCGTGTGTGTGAAGTTATTGAGAATGACCCTATCAGCACCTTGAATCTAATATACCCTTTTAGGGATAGATTTAAAGTAGGCCTGATACAGCAGAAAACACTAATTTAGAAAATTGCTAGGTTGGGAATTGTATTTCAACCCAGAACAAAAACTGTGCTTTGACGGACACAAAATAACTTGAGCAGCTACAGCAATAGCCACAGATTTAGCTGAATATAAATTTGAGGCCTATTATTTAGGCGCTGGGTGACAGGTATACGTTTACGGACAGAATTAGACTTGGATATGCACAGTAGCGTGTGTGTGAAGTTATTGAGAATGACCCTATCAGCACCTTGAATCTAATATACCCTTTTAGGGATAGATATAAAGTAGGCCTGATACAGCAGAAACCACTAATTTAGAAAATTGCTAGGTTGGGAAATGTATTTCAACCCAGAACAAAAACTGTGCTTTGACAGACACAAAATAACTTGAGCAGCTACAGCAATAGCCACAGATTTAGCTGAATATAAATTTGAGGCCTATTATTTAGGCGCTGGGTGACAGGTATACGTTTACGGACAGAATTAGACTTGGATATGCACAGTAGCGTGTGTGTGAAGTTATTGAGAATGACCCTATCAGCACCTTGAATCTAATATACCCTTTTAGGGATAGATTTAAATAACCACACTATTGATGGTTAAATGGACTTGGTGGCAGCTTGCCCCTGATGTAGGATATAGCCAAAAAATAACCACACTATTGATGGTTAAATGGACTTGGTGGCAGCTTGCCCTTGATGTAGGATATAGCCAAAAAATAACCACACTATTGATGGTTAAATGGACTTGGTGGCAGCTTGTGCTGGCGCACCACAAGCCACAAAATGGCCGCCGATCACCCCAGAAAAAAGTGACTGAAAAACGCTCTGGGCAGCCTAAAAACAGTGAGCAATTGAATAGCAGCAGTTCATTGATCCACAGCTGTAGATCGATGACTGTCTTAAGTGTTTTGGAGGAGTTAATCACTGCCTAATCTCGCCCTAACGTCGCAGCTGCAACCTCTCCCTACAGTTGTAACAGCAGAGTGACGTGCAGCGCTACGTGACCCAAGCTTATATAGAGGCTGGGTCACATGCTGCACTGGCCAATCACAGCCATGCCAATAGTAGGCATGGCTGTGATGGCCTCTTGGGGCAAGTAGTATGACACTTGTTGATTGGCTGCTTTGCAGCCTTTCAAAAAGCGGCGGGAAAGCGCCAAACACCGAACCCGAGCCCGGACTTTTACGAAAATGTTCGGGTTCGGGTCCGTGTCACGGACACCCCAAAATTCGGTACGAACCCGAACTATACAGTTTGGGTTCGCTCATCCCTAGTTGTAATTGCTTTGGAACACTTTTATTTATCCAAGCCATTCTGAGATTGTTTTCTCGTGACATATTGTACTTCATGATAGTCAGTCATAAATTTGAGTCAATATATTTGACCTTTATTTATGAAAAAATCCCAAATTTACCAAAAATTTTGAAAAATTCACAATTTTCAAAATTTAAATTTCTCTGCTTCTAAAACAGAAAGTCATACCTAATAAAATATTTATTACTTAACATTTCCCAAATGTCGACTTTATGTTGGCATAATTTTGGAAATGTCATTTTATTTTTTTAGGACGTTAGAAGGCTTAGAAGTTTAGAAGCAATTCTTAACATTTTTAAGAAAATTTCCAAAACCCACTTTTTAAGGACCAGTTCAGGTCTAAAGTCACTTTGTGGTGCTTACAAACTGTAAACCCCCCATAAATGACCCCATTGTAGAAACTACACCCCTTAAGTTACTCAAAACTGATTTTACAAACTTTGTTAAACCTTTAGGTGTTCCACAAGAAATAAAGGAAAATGGAGAGGAAATTTCAAAATTTTACTTTTTTGGCAGATTATCCATTTTATTACATTTTTTTCTTTAACACATTGAGGGTTAACAGCCAAATAAAAAATCAATATTTATTACCCTGATCCTGCGGTTTACAGAAACACCCCACATGTGGTCGTAAACTGATGTAAGGGCGCACGGCAGGGCGCAGAAGGAAAGGAACCCCGTATGGTTTTTGGAAGGCAGATTTTGCTGGACTGGTTTTAGATGCCATGTCCCATTTAAAGCCCCCCTGATGCACCCATACAGTAGAAACTCCTAAAAAGTGACCCTATTTTGGAAACTAGGGGATAAGGTGCCAGTTTTATTGGTACTATTTTGGGGTACATATGATTTTTAATTGCTCTATATTAAATTTTTTGTGAGGCAAGGTAACTGAAAAATGGCTGTTTTGGCACAGTTTTTTTTTTTTTTTTACAAGATTCATCTGACAGGGTAGATCATGTGCTATTTCTATAGAGCAGGTTGTTACGGACGCAATGATATCAAATATGTCTACTTTCTTTGTTTGCTTGTTTCAGTTTTACATAAAGCATTTTTGAAAAAGAAATTATGTTTTTGTGTGTCCATTTTCTGAACGCCATATGTTTTTTATTTTTCTGCCGATCGTCTTGTGCTGGGGCTAATTTTTTGCAGAAAGAGTTGAGGTTTTTATTGGTACCATTTTTGGGTACATAGGATTTTTTGATCATTCATTATTACACTTTATGGGGCAAGGTGACCAAAAAATTGGCTGTTTTGGAACAGTTTTTATTTATTTATTTTTACAGCCTTTATCTGAGGGGTTAGGTCATGTGAAAGTTTTATAGAGCAGATCGTTACAGACGTGGCAATACCTAATATGTATACTTTTCTTATTTATTTAAGTTTTACACAATAATAGCATTTCTGAAACCAAAAAAATGATGTTTTAGTGTCTCCATAGTCTGAGAGCCATAGCTTTTTTATTTTTTGGGAGATTGTTTTAAATATGGTATCATTTTTTGCGGGATGAGGTGATGGTTTGATTGGTACTATTTTGGGGGTCATAAGCCTTTTTGATCGCTTGCTGTTGCACTTTTTGTGATGTAAGGTGACAAAAATGGCTTTTTTTACACAGTTTTTTTTTTATGGTGTTTATCGGACGGGGTCTATCATGTGATATATTGATAGAGACAATCGTTACGGACGCGGTGATACCTAATATGTGTAATTTTTTTCTTTCATTTTTTATAGGAAAAGGCAATTTATTTTTTTCATTTTACATTTTTATTTATTTATTTATTTTTACTTTTATTATTTTCACTTTTTTTTATCAAGTCCCTCTTGGATCTTGAAGATCTAGTGGGGCTGATGGCTGTACTATACTTTGCAATGCTCTTGCATTGCAAAGTATAATACTATCAGATGCCTTTTGCAAAGCGTCCGGTTGCCATGGCAACCATCGGGCGCTGCCATCACAGCGCTGCAGCCCCGATGGTGGAGAGAGGGAGCCGCGGCATCTATGGGGTTACAGCACAGTGTCAGCATAGAGCTGACACTCTCTGATGATGGCGGCGGCTCAGGAATGGAGCCGCCGCCATCACACACAGCAGGGGGACCGCATCGGCGGCAGGGGGCGGCGCTGGAAAGGGGGGGAGGCTGAGGCAGCACGAAGGAATGTATGGGGCGGGGAGGGGGCGGACCGCATCAGGGCAGGAGTTGCATCGCATCAGGGCAGGTGCTGTGGAGATGAGCTTCAGGGGCAGGCAGACACAAGGGGGGGCTTGGAGGGGCACAGATCGGGCTGGCACGAGGAACACTACCTGATTTCAGGCTCTGATCTGCAGAGCGCAAATCAGAGCCTGAAACCGGCATTTTTTCACTTCATAGACTAACCAATCGGATCGATTGCCGGCAAGGGGCCACTCTGATTGGTCCCTTGCCGGCATTACTGAACTGTATGCTGTCTGTGACAGCAGCAGGACAGGGCCAGAAGCTTTAATCCAATTGTTTTGCAGCGCTTGGATTAAAGAACTGGCTTGACGTTTAAACACGTGGTAGCTGCGCGGGGCATGTGCAAATATCACGTATATAAAAGGATTGCAGTCGGGAAGGGGTTAAAAAAACACCCATTTTGGGCAAAATTTTATTTTAATTTTTTTGAACAATAGTTTTTATTGAAAAGTTTTATAACAATAGGTTACATAGCAAATGAAAAGCATTCACAATGTACATCTAGAGATAGGTAACAATATGGCAGATATGTAGCTAATATATAGTTACATTATTTTTCACAGCAACGTTGCAAATGTTGAGCTTGAAAAGGTAGAAAAGTTGTATGGGTACAATATAGGTGAGAGAAGACAGAAGACAAATAAAAATAGGTACTTGATAAGGCTGTCATGAAAATCAGCATAAGTCCAAAAAAAAAACAAAAAAAAAAACCTTACATTCTAATGATGCACTAGGAGGTAAAATTACATCTTTTGTGGTTCAACCAGACTTCCCATCTCTTCAGAAATGTAATTTTCATATTATTAGAAGATGCCCATAAACCTTCATATAAGCAACTATTATCTAGAGATCTGTGAATCCTACTAATGTTGGGAAGGTTCCCAGATTTCCAGCAAGCAGCTATTTTCAATCGGGTTATAATATTAAATGACCTAGCTATGAATCTAAAATGATAAGGTAGGTCTATCAGCCCTACAGACAACAAGGCCATCTTAGATGAAGGTTCAATAGGAAAGCAAGCTAATGATGATATAAAACTAAATATTGAGATCCATAAGACTTTAACGATCGGGCAATCCACCACATATGTAAAAATCTAACTATAGCTTGCCGCATCTCCAACCAATCTGGGATGAATCGGGAAAGATTTTGTTAAGGTATATGGGTGTTCTAACCATCTATAGAGAATTTTTTCTCGCCCCTTCTAGATGATCCAGAGCATTTAGACAGCTTGGGTACAGAGGTGAAGGCTTCAGACCACTCTGTGTCCGATAGGGGAGAACCTAATTCAAGATTCCATAGGTCTAGGATATGCTGTAAGGGATTAGCGCCTGACTCTTTCAGTAAGGTATAGCCTTTAGTAATACCTTTATCCAATTTTTGGGTCATGTGTATCCATTGTAAGAAAGCTTGATTGTTTGTAGCATGTGTAAAAAATTTTGAGGATTTCAGTAAGTGTCTTAACCTTAGGTATTTGTAGAAATCTGAATTGGGGATATTAAAATTTTTATGAAGTTGGGCAAACTCTACAAACACTTCATCCTTCCATAGTTGTTTGACTTCAGTAATGCCCAGCCTCACCCAATTGTCTAGTCTAATGTCTGGGATAGCTAGCTCACAAACCTTCAGGGGCATTGCGAAGATTGAGGTATTAATTAATTTATCTATTCTAGCAACAGAATACCAGGAGTTTAGGATTGTTGTCAGGGTTAATAATGGGGAGTTATGTTTGATACCAAAAGCCGCTACGGCAGAAAGGCGCAAATTTATGTTGTAGGGACCCATAATAGTTTTTTCTAGTGCTACCCATTTTTTTGTAGAGTCATCCTTAAGTAAGTATCTCAGTTGGTCAAGTATAGAAGAGGCATAATAATGCTTAATAGAAGGTACATTAAGACCTCCTGTTTTGAGTGGCTTGTTAAGTATAAGGGATTTCACTCTGGGTCTAAGTTTACCCCAAATGTGGCGATTGATTAGTGATTGGAGCTTGTTTATGTATCCAGAGGGAATAGATATAGGAATATTACGAAACATATAGATAATTTTGGGTAGAATAACCATTTTCAAAGCAGCTATTCTCCCTAACCAAGAAATGTGTTCCAACCTTAAGTTGTTCAAGGAGCTATTAATTTTATCATATAAGGGCCAAAAATTGACCTTGAATAGTTTGTTAGTAGGAAAGGCAAGTTGAATACCCAGATATGTCAAGGACTCGTTTGCCCAGGAAAATTTATATAATCTGGAAATTAGACGTTTAGTAGATGGGGGTAAACCCAAGTCCAGAATTTGAGATTTATTTACATTTACCTTATAAAAGGAAGCTTTACCAAATTTAGAGATGATGTCATTAATGGCAGGCAAAGCTATAGTTGGGTTTGATGTAATAATTAAGACATCGTCTGCAAAGAGACCTATGCGTTGGTCTACTTCCCCTACTTTTATCCCTTTAATAAGCGCAGAAGATCTAATGTGTTCTGCGAATGGTTCCATTGCAAGCGCAAATATCAGGGGTGACATAGGGCATCCCTGCCTGGTTCCATTGTTAATATTAAATGGGTTGGACAGAAAACTGGATGAATATATAGAGGCACTTGGATTAGAGTATAAAGACATTACTGCAGATAAGTAGAAGTCCCCAAAGCCAAACTTTTTCAATGTTGCGTAAATATAATCCCAGTGTATTCTGTCAAATGCCTTCTCTGCGTCCAAGGATAGGAGCAGAGAAGGGGTTCGGGTATAATGTGCCACATCCAGTAAGTCTATAAATCTTCTAGTACCATCTGATGATTGCCTGTTAGAAACAAATCCTATCTGGTCATTGGAGATTAATGAGGGTAAGATATTGGACAACCTTTTTGCGAGTATTTTCGCAAAAATCTTTATATCAGAATTTAAAAGTGATTTTTATTTTGAAGCGATTGCTGCATCTGTGATTGTTAAAAACAAGTTTGAAATACTTCAATAATTTTCTGGCTTTGAAAAAACACCCATTTTTGGCAATAACCTTCATTTTGGGCCTCTACCGCATTAGTCAGTGTGCAATTTAAGCTAGAAATACAGCTATAATTTTCTGGGTTTTAAAAAACACCCTTTTTGGGCAAAATACACAATTTTACAGCCCTTGCTGTATCTGCACGTGTGAAATTCAAGCGTTATATACTGCTGTCATATTCTGTTATTAAAAAAACACAAATTTTGGGCAAAAAACATAATTTTGCAGCTTTGCTGCATATGTCATTGTGAGATACACCCTCTAGATACTGTGGTTCTATTTTGTTATTTGAAAAACAGCCATTTTGGGCAAAAAACTAAATTTTGCAGCCTTTGCTGCATATGTCATTGTGAGATACACCCTTTAGTTACTGTGGTTCTATTCTGCTATTAATAAAACACCCATTTTGGGCAAAAATCTTTAATTGCGGTCTAGTTTGGATCTGTACGTGTGAGATACACCCTTTATATACTGTGGTTCTATTCTGCTATTAATAAAACACCAATTTTGGGCAAAAATCTTTAATTGTGGCCTAGTCTGCATCTGTACGTGTGAGATAAACACTTTAGATACTGTGGTTCTATTCTGCTATTAGAAAAACACCCTTTTTGGGCAAAATACACAATTTTACAGCCCTTGCTGCATCTGCACCTGTGAAATTCAAAGGCAATATACTGCTGTCATTATCTGTTATTTGAAAAAAAAAAAAAAACATTTTGGGCAAAAAACTTAATTTTGCAGCTTTTGCTGCATATGTCATTGTGAGATACACCCTTTATATACTGTGGTTCTCTTTTGTTATATGAAAAACAGCCATTTTGGACAAAAAACTAAATTTTGCAGCCTTTACTCCATATGTCATTGTGAGATACACTCTTTAGATACTGTGGTTCTATTCTACTATTAATAAAACACCCCTTTAGGGCAAAAATCTTTAATTGTGGCCTAGTTTGCATCTGTACGTGTGAGATACACCCTTTACATACTGTGGTTCTATTCTGCGATAGTGGAGTTTCAGCTGCAGCACGCATGGGTGAGTCGCTCTGCGGAACAGAACCACTTCACTACCAATGACTGGGACTCCATGCGAGACCTGTGTTCGTGGTTGCGCTGTTTCGAGTACTCCCCCAACATGGCCAGTGCTGATAACGTCGTTTTCAGCGTTACTATCCCACTTCTATGCCTCCTTGAAAAAACGCTGCTGGCGATAATAGAAGAGGATGTGGCACAGGAGGAAGAGGAAGAAGAGGGATAATTTCGTAGGGTTTCCGGCCAGTCATTAACAAGTGGCTCCGAGGGTGGGTTCCTGCACCCACAAATGCCAGGTACACAATTCAGTACAGTTCTGGAGGATGACGAGGTGGAGGATGAGGAGGAGGAGATGGATGTGGAGGAAACGAGTTCACAGCAAGGTTTCACCCAGACCAGCTCATGGCCATCACTGGTGCGTGGCTGGGAGGATACAGAGGCCACAGACGATACACCTCCCACAGAGGACAGCTTTTCGTTGCCTCTGGGCAGCCTGGCACACATGAGCGATTACATGCTACAGTGTCTCCGCAACGACCGCCGAGTTTCCCACATTCTAACTTGTGCTGATTACTGGGTGGCAACGCTGCTGGATATCCATTACAAGGACAATGTACCGTCCTTAATTCCGTCACTGGAGCGTGATCGTAAGATGCGCGAGTACAAGTGCATGCTGGTAGACGCGCTGCTGGTGGCATTCACACCTGACAGCGGGGGCACAATGGAAGCACAATGCGAAGGCAGAGGAGGAGGAAGAGGTCGCCAACGAAGCTGGGGCACCGCCAGCTCCTCAGAAGGCAGGGTTACCATGGCCGAAATTTGGAAAAGCTTTGTCAGCAAGTCACAACAACCAGCACCACCAGCTGATATGGAACGTCTTAACAGGAGGCAGCATTTCACCAACATGGTAGAGCAGTATGTGTGCACACGCCTACACATACTGAATGACGGGTCTGCCTCCTTCAACTTCTGGGTCTCCAAATTGGGCACATGGCCTGAGCTTGCCCTTTATGCCTTGGAGGTGCTGGCCTGCCCTGCAGCCAGTGTATTATCTGAACGTGTGTTTAGCACTGCCGGGGGCGTTATCACAGTCAAGCGCAGCCTCCTGTCCACAGCCAATGTGGACAAGCTCACGTTCATTTGAACCAGGCATGGATCCCACAGGACTTGTCCATAACTTGTGCAGAATAGACATGTATCCCGACCTTACCCAGCCATTGTTATACTACAGCGCAATTGCTCATTGTTGTATTTTGATATTTTCCACTCTTTTGGGGTGTACCCTATTAAAAAATAAAAATTAAAAAATTTAAACCAAAAAACAGTTTTGGCTACCTCGTCTTCCTCCACCGCCGCTTCCGCCTACACCACTATGTCCACTGCCTCCTCAAACTCCTACTTCATATGGACCTCCACATCATAAATCAAATTTTTATTTTTTTTGTACGTATTTTATTTTATGTCATTTCACTAATTGGTCTGTTACATTTTCGGGTGAAATTCACCAATTTTTGGGTGTGATATACCACTGCTATACCTAGTAGACAGGTAAAAAAATTTCACTAATTTGTCTTTTACATTTTAGGGTGAAATTCACCAATTTTTGGGTGTGATATACCACTGCTATACCTAGTATCCAGGTTAAAAAAATTCACTAATTTGCCTGTTACATTTTCAGGTGAAATTCACCAATTTTTGGGTGTGATATACCACTCCTATACCTAGTAGACAGGTAAAACAAAATCACTAATTTGTCAAATTTGTTAAATTTTTAGGTGAAATGATTTTTTTTTTGGCTGTGATATACCCCTGCTCTACCTAGTTGACAGCTTAATAAATTTCACTAATTTTTCTTTTACATTTTCGGGTGACATTCAACAATTTTTGGCTGTGATAGACCCCTGCTTTACCTAGTAGACCGGTTAATAAATTTCAAAAAATTTTTATGTTACATTCTTGGGTTGACATTTTACAATTTTTGATATGAATAAACCCCTGCTCTGCATAGGTGACAGGGACCGAATTTTTTAAAAATAATCTGTTCCATTGGTGGGTGACATTAACCCATTTCTGGCGATGAAAAACCCCTACTCTGCATAGGTGACAGGGACTTAAATTTCTAAAATTCGTCTTTCATTGGCCCTTTCCTTCAATCCTTCAGCTTTAATAACTTTTCCCATATTTCGATCAAAATTACATTTCATCCATTTATTTTCTTTGGATGTGGTCTCTCTTTCTCACGCTCCCTCTCAGGCGTGGAACCCTGATTCGCCAATAACTGTGATCAACATGGTAGGCTTATAGTTATTTATCGTCACTACCTCCCCGAGCCAGGAGTTGGTAATTGTCGCGGCCCCCCTCCTTTCCTTCAATTCTTCTTGCTTTAATAATTTGTCCCACATTTCCCCTCAATCACAATAAAGTATCATCCATTGATCTCCCTTGGATGTGGTCTCTCTTTCTCACGCTCCCTCTCCAGCGTGGAACCCTGATTCGCCGCTAACCATGATCAACATGGTAGGCGCAGAAAAGAAAATCAATTGGATCGTGAACATCACGGGATGTGTGACATGGTGGGGCAGTATTTTTGCACACGCCTACACGAACTGACTGATGGGTCTGCCCCCTTCAACTTCTGGGTCTCCAAATTGGGCACATGGCCTGAGCTTGCCCTTTATGCCTTGGAGGTGCTTGCCTGCCCTGCAGTGTATTATCTGAACTTGTGTTTATCATGACTGGAGGGGGTTATCACAGGTTTTATTTCCCAATGTTTTGGGGTGTGCCCTAATTTAAAAAAATAGAAATACATTTAAAACCAAAAAGCAGTGTAGGCTACCTCCTCCACCGCTGCTTCCACCTACACCACCACATCCACTGCCTCCTCAACCTCCTACTCCATATGGACCTCGTGGAGCATTAATGAGCCCAAAAGGCATGACAGTGTTTTCAAATTGCCCCTCCGGAGTATTAAAAGCAGTCTTCCATTTGTCCCCTTCTTTGATACGGATCAAATTATATGCTCCTTTCAAATCTAGTTTGGAGAACCATGATGCCCCCAGAACCTGATTGAACAGATTGGGGATCAATGGGAGAGAGTATTGATTTTTAATGGTGATTTTGTTCAATTCACGATAATCAATTCACTGTCTGAGGTCTCCATCCTTTTTTTTTTTTTTACAAAAAAGAACCCCGCCCCATAGGAGACACAGAGGGTCTGATGTGTCCTTTATTTAGACTCTCCTTAATATACTCCCTCATAGAATTGCGCTCTGGTGCAGATAAATTATATATCCAGCCCTTAGGGAACTTGGAATCCATCACTAAATCAATAGCACAGTCATAAGATCTATGGGGGGGGACAGACTCCCCAGGTCAGAGAAGAAGAACACATCAGCAAATTCCTTTATATATGAAGGTAACGTCTTAGATTCAGCAGAGATACCCGCCTGTAAAATGGGTAAACAAGTTACATTTGGGACCCCATTTTTCAACCTCACCTCTGGTTCAATTAATGACAGGGTTGTGTACTTGGAGCCAGGGCATACCTAAAACCATTTCAGGGGGTAAATTTTCTAAGATCAACAAGGAGCAATTCTCAGTGTGGGTGACCCCTACTGTCAGGGTTAATTCAGGTGTACAATACTTATTAGTGCCCCCCAGCAAGGGGTTAGAGTCGATGGCTACAATGTAAATAGGATTGGGAAAGTCCAACATAGGTATCCCCACCTGAAGAGCAAACTTAAAATCAATAAAGTTAGAGGCCGACCCAGAATCAACAAAGCACAACCTGACCCCTTGTTTAAACCAAATGAAATAGTAAACGGTACCAATAACTTCTGCTTTACCACCCAAGGGAGTACCTTAACTTTAGATCCCCCTGGTTTAGGTGATCTTCCGGAAGGAGGGACCTTGGGACATTGCCAGATCCAATGATTGCAGACGCCACAGTTAAAAAATTTACCATGGCGACGACGTTGATCTATTTTGGTCAAACCGAGCTGCATAGGTTCGTCAGTACAAGGCTCGGACTTGTTCCCCTCAGGATTGGTCTCTGGTTTGGACATAACCTGTTGAAAAAGCAAATAATCCCGTTGTCTCCCCCTAATGCGTCTGTCCAGTTCCACAGCAAGAGTCATGGTTTGCTCCAAAGTCCCAGGAAAGGGATAACATACAAGCATGTCTTTGAGAGTCTCAGATAGGCCAGACCTAAACTGACTTTTAAGAACAGGTTCATTCCAACCAGAGGGAACGCACCATTTACAAAATTGAGTACAGTATTCTTCTACCGGTCGGTCACCCTGCACAAGAGATTTTTACTAACTAACTTTCCGCTACAGACTCTCTGTCAGGTTCAGCATACAAAACCCTGAGAGCTTGAAAAAACGCGTCAGCAGACCTAAGACACTGAGATTCGGGGGGTAACGAAAATGGCCAGTCTTGGGGGTCGCATTGTAATAAGGACATAATGATTACCACTCTTTGTTGAGCAGAACCAGAAGAGTAAGGGCGCAAACGGAAATACAGTTTGCAGCTCTCCCTAAAGGCCAAAAACCAATTGTGATCCCCCAAGAACCGATCAGGAAGCTTAACATGAGGTTCCGCCTGTAGTGCAGATGACGAAGAAACTGTTTCCTGTGCTTGAAACCTCTCCCCTAACTCCTGGACAATCTGAGCCAGGTTTTGGACATGATCCGTGAGAGTTTGTAACAGATCCATGATATGATAGTAAGGCCTGTGATTCTGTCACGAGAAGGGGATGTGGAAGGTGCAAACTGACTCCACCCACTCCTCTGTCCCTGCCTACTTGCACTTACCCATCCTAGGCAACGGAGCGCAACTGGGCGGTGATCCCTAACCTGCGTAAGTGCTGAGGGACAATCAAACATAGAAACAAAGCGAGGTCGAAAAGCAAAGTCAAAACCAGGAGGTCAAGGCGGCACAAGGGAAAAGGCAGAAGCAGCGTCAAAGAACAAACCGAGTGTCAATACCCGGAGAAGCAAGTCAGACAAAAGGAGCAAGCAAGAGACGAAGTCAAATAACTAGCCTAAGACAAATACCAAGTAAAAATGGCAACAGAATATTAACTAGGTATAGGATCTTAATCACAGGCAACCTGTGGCCAGCAGGCTGCCTGTTAAATAGGGGAGAGAAGGAGTCATGTGACGTGGCCAGCGTCACATGACTCATCCCCCTGCACACTGCTGAGTGCCGAGTGTCCAGTTCGGCGCTCTGACTTTTAGTCGAACTTACGGGAGTGGAGGACGCTGGCCCCGCTAAGGAGGCGTGCGCGGCCGGGTTCTCTCACCCCCCGTTGCCTTGGAGACGAGGACGCAGCGCACGTCCTCGCTCCGAAGTTATTGCAGAGCGCTGGTTTCGCCCTCCTTCCCTTCAGGACCGCCGGCGCCCTGCGATAACTTTGGATCGAAGACGTGCGCTGCATCCTCGTCTCCAAGGCAACGGGGGGCGGAGAGGACCCGGCCGCTCACGCCTCCTTAGCGTGTGACACTGTGTTTCTAATTGAAGGTACACTTTACATTACATTTTCTCTTGAAATATTGTAATAATTAACAGCCATGCCTTTGTTCTGCAATGATGCAATGCTGTTGACAATTTAAATATTACCATACTTTTGTTTCAGTTAAAGGGCATGCTCATTCTTTACATTCACTTTCTTTCTTAGAAATGTTTCCATTAAACTAACTGATCGCAAGAATTCCCAGTCTAGAAGTCCCACAGATCAGCTGTAGTACCAGCAAAAGTAAAATAACACATTGCATGATGCCCATTAATATCAATGGACTGCCCTGGTAATCTTTGCATGTTCTCTGTCCTCCAGTGAGTGATGAGCCACTGTCTGTCAAGCTTATAGATCAGGAACACCCTTATATTACCTTTGAATTCCTTGGAAATAGGTGTACAACACATTTGAATACTGAGAGATTAGGATCACATTATTCAAATGATTTACATTGTATTTCTGCATACTGAAAATAAACAATCAGCTGGGAGCTTTAACCCTTTCTACCCTGACGTTTTTGAGTTTTCATGTTGCACTCACTGCCTTCCCAAAGCCATAACTTTTTTATTTTTCTGTTCACATGGCCATATAAGGGCTTGTTTTTTGCAAGACAAGTTGTACTTTCCAATGCCACCATTTAATATTGCATATGTTGTAGTGAGAAGCATGAAAAGCTTTTTTAAATGGGGTGGAATTGGAAACAATGCAATTCCACCACAGTTTTATAGTTTTTTTTTTTTAATTTATGACGTTCGATGTGCGATGAAACTAACCAGTTACTTTCATTCTACAGGTCAGTACAAATCCGACGATACCTTATATGTATAGTTTTT
Organism: Bufo bufo; assembly: GCF_905171765.1. Lineage (NCBI taxonomy): Eukaryota > Metazoa > Chordata > Amphibia > Anura > Bufonidae > Bufo > Bufo bufo. The sequence continues at coordinate 374,351,061 of NC_053392.1, read as the reverse complement.
CTTGCATTTTGATACAGATAAAGAGCTGTGTGAACATAAATTCTTTTGTGGGGCCATCTGTACTTTTCATTGATACCATTCTGGGGTGTGTACGGCTTTTTAATCACTTTTTATTACATTTTTTGTGGGAAATTAAGCGACCAAAAACGGCTAATTAGACATTTTTTTCTGTTTCTCTGTTTGCTTATGGGGATAATATTTTTATAGCATGGGTGTTTTTGCACATGGCGATTCCTTTTTTAGGAAAAACTATGCAGCAGCCTCCTGTCATTCTCTATGACAGGGGCTGCTGCATACAAGCTCCGGCTCCTTCGATCGCCACATGGGGAGCCAGAGCTTGTATGCAGCAGCCCCTGTCATAATGTGCGGACCACAGCATCTGAAATTTTAATTGTCTGCGACTGGAATTATCGCCGGTGGCAGACATGAGCCAGGGGTGTCTGCTATATGAAACAGCAGGCATCCAGCGGCTATGCTGCCCATTCCGCTCAGGAGTGGGTGCCATCTTTAAAGACCCGGGTCGGGAAGGGGTTAAAGAGTATCTGTCTTCTGGTATGTCTGTTTTAGCAACTAAGGGGGTAATTTACAAACACATATACTAGAGATGAGCGAAGCAACTTCGGATGCTTTGCTAAACATTTTGTTATAATGCTGGAGCATCTACTCTTATAACCATTAATTTATTATCCCTTCTACAAGTTATAAATATATTTTTAGCGGTTTGCAATGAAGGCTCATCCGGGGGTTGGGGGTGTGACACTATTCAAACAGTGCTACCAGTGTCAGATTATGCTGGGGCACACTCCCAACTAGAAACACCCAGCTGGACCCTCATTGCAAACTGTTTGTAATTTATTTATAACTTCTAGAAAGATTAATATGTGAATGGTACAACACAGAGTCATAAGAATAGATGCTCCTGAATAGTTATTACATGGGGAATTCAAGTAGTTGCTAAAACAGACATGTCAGGCGAGGTTACGGGTCCTTTTTAAATTTGGAGGGGTCAGCCCACAAACTTCCCATGTAGTGTATTTTTTACTCATTGCTTAAATATGTTTGAAATGTAGTAAGAACCCTCTGTCCCAATGGAGAATGATTCCCATGGTATTTTTAGTAAATAGAATCGCTGAATATAAGCTAAGTATTATTCATTGCCAAAGCTCAGTGCATTTTTATATTTGGCAACAGAAAAACAGTAACGGAGCAATTATAAAAAAGCAGAAGGGACATAAGGGAAACAGCACAAAGAGCTGATGCATTTTAGATAATCGCTCCTAACAAAAGACAAAGTGGGAGTTTCCAGTCAAACATCATAAATGTCCTTATTTGTCACTGTGATCTGTGGCGACTAGTATAGACAAAAAAGCTGTTATCATTTTATTCTGTCAGGATGCCAGGGTAAAGATTTATATCCTGCTTATCTCTTCTTACGCATTCACTGTGCACGTCATCATCAATGAATATTATGAGAATTCTACTGTCTCAAAACGTGTAAGATTCCATTCGGCTGAAGATGCCGGTCTACATGGATTACCTGCTTCTAATGTTTCTTCTGATGCTGCATATGTTCAAGTCAACAAACCATTTTGTATGACCTTACTGTTCACAAGGTATGCATAAATACTTATTATGGTGATACGTATTTATTACCTTTATTATGCTTTATCTATGCTGAGTGGCAATGGCAGTGAATGGGTGTTGGGTTTTATAGAGCTCATGATAAACTGATGAGGGGATGTGGCTTGTAAAAGTAAATGTTAGATAGAATTAGACTTCTAATCACGAATTATAAAAAAAAATGAATTAAATGAATTTATTTTTTAACTATTTTTAAAATATTTTAGCCCAAGATGTTTTTATTTTTCATAGTCTTCTATTTTTTTTATTTTAAGGTTAATATTTACATAATACATGTTTAAAATTATTTAATTTGAGACATGTCTTTTAGATTGGACCCACAGTGAGATTATAAATGGCAATACATCTAAGTTTTTTTTTTAAAGTACCCTTCTACGTTTATCTTTTATTACATTTTGGTTATACTGACTGTGTTTTAATATAATAATACAGGTCATTTTACCATTATTCTATTGTGAATGTAATGTTTCCTGTAGTTTGTGCTACATTTTCAATTTGGAGGTTATTATTAGTGATCGATAGCATTCTGTTTGTAGATTTGTATACATAGATAGCCACCACCATCTTTATGCCATACATTTCAGAAACCCAAGTTTTCTCAGTTCTGTCCAAAATGTCACAATTAGGCCTCTTGCACATGAATGTTGTGCATCCGTTCTGTCCCATATACGGTATTTGACCGGACAAAATACTGCAGCATGCTACCGTACTTGCCGAATCCAGCATTAATTTCCATAGAAATGAACAGTTGTGTTCAAAATAATAGCAGTCAGACATCACTAACCTGATCAATCACTGTTTTTGGTAGAAAATGTTTCTACATGGCAAATAATTTACTAGCAGGTGTAGTAGAGTAATAGAAACCCAACAGTCATGACATGCATGCTGCTGATTCTCTGTAATTCAATCACATATCTGTCACAAAGACCGTGATTGCCGAACAGTGTGCTGTCTTCCTGGCGCTAGAGTTCGACACATCGCGGATCGGGTTGACAGATTACTGGGAGGGGCTGGAGAAGATCCAGCGGTCATGGTCCATATCGGAACCAATGACAAAGTTAGAGGTAGGTGGAGCGTCCTTAAAAATGATTTCAGGGATTTAGGTCAAAAGCTTAGGGCAAGGACCTCAAAGGTAGTATTTTCCGAAATACTGCCTGTACCACGAGCCACACAAGAAAGGCAGTGGGAGATTAGGGAGATTAACAAGTGGCTCAAGAACTGGTGTAGTAAGGAGGGGTTTGGGTTCCAGGAGAACTGGGCCGACTTCTCTATCGGCTACAAGCTCTATCGTAGGGACGGGCTGCACCTCAATGGGGAAGGGGCAGCTGTGCTGGGGAGAAAGATGGCTAGAAGGTTGGAGGAGTGTTTAAACTAGGGACTGGGGGGGAGGGAAATTACACTATAGGAGGGGAAGATAGTGCAGATAGTGACCGGGGGAAAGGTAGTGGGACTGTGGGAGGAATGGAAGGAAGGACTAGAACAGTTCAGAAGGAAAGGTGTAGGGTAAAAAATATACATAAACTTCTCAAATGTATGTATACCAATGCCAGAAGCCTGACTAATAAAACTGGGGAGCTGGAATTAGTGATGTGTGAGGAAGACTATGACATAGTGGGAATAACTGAGACATGGCTGGATGATAGCTATGACTGGACAGTTAAAGTACAAGGTTACAGACTGTTTAGAAAGGATAGTAAAAACCGGAGAGGGGGAGGGGTTTGCCTTTATGTAAAGTCCTGTCTAAAGCCCACACTCCGGGAATATATAAGTGAAGGACATGAACATGTGGAGTCACTGTGGGTAGAGAAACATGGAGCTAAAAACAACAATAAATTACTAATAGGAGTTTACTATAAACCACCTAATATACCAGAGTCCACAGAAAATCTACTACTAAACGAGATAGACGAGGTGGCAAATCATAATGAGGTGGTTATTATGGGGGACTTCAACTACCCAGATATAGAGTGGGAAACTGAAACTTGTATATCTCATAAGGGAAACAGGTTCTTGGCAATAACCAAAGACAATTACCTCTCCCAACTGGTTCAGGACCCGACTAGAGGGACGGCCATACTGGACTTAGTATTAACCAATAGGCCTGACAGAACAACAGACGTGCAGGTTGGTGGACACCTGGGAAATAGTTACCATAAAGTAATAACCTTCCAATTATCATTCAAAAGAGCGTTTCTACAGGGAGGAACAAAAATACCAAACTTCAAAAAAGCTAAATTTAGCCAACTAAGAGAGGCCATAGGCCTAACTAACTGGGACAAAGTCCTCAAAAATAAAAATACAGCCACAAAATGGGATATCTTTAAAAACATCCTAAAATCTCATTGTGAGAGGTACATACCGTATGGGAATAAAAGGTTAAGGAACAAAAAGAAACCAATGTGGATAAATAGAACTGTAAAGAAAGCAATAAATGACAAAAAGAAAGCATATAAATCACTAAAACAGGAGGGTAGCACGGAAGCACTGAAAAACTATAAGGAAAAAAATAGAACATGTAAAAAACAAATAAAAGCGGCCAAACTAGAGACCGAGAGATTAATTGCCAAAGAGAGTAAAACTAACCCTAAAATGTTCTTCAATTATATAAATGTTAAAAAGTATAAATCTGAAGGTGTCGGCCCTTTAAAGAGTATTGAGGGGGGAGTCGCAGAGAGCGTGTATTCACTGAGCAAAATAAACTGTCAGATGATATGCAGAATGTAAAAATAAATTCCCCATTAAAAGTGTCCTGTCTGACCCAGGAAGAAGTACATCAGCGACTTAAAAAGATTAAAATAGACAAATCGCCAGGACCGGATGGCATAAACCCCCGTATCCTAAGGGAATTAAGTAATCTCATAGCCAGACCCTTATTTCTGATATTTGCAGACTCTATACTGACAGGGAATGTCCCACAGGATTGGCGCATGGCAAATGTGGTGCCAAAATTCAAAAAGGGTCCAAAAACAGAGCCTGGAAACTATAGGCTGGTAAGTTTAACATCTGTTGTGGGTAAACTGTTTGAAGGTTTTCTGAGAGATGCTATCTTAGAGCATCTCAACGGAAATAAGCAAATAACGCCATATCAGCATGGCTTCGTGAGGGATCGGTCATGCCAAACTAATTTAATCAGTTTCTATGAGGAGGTAAGTTCTAGACTTGACAGCGGCGAATTAATGGATTTCGTATATCTGGACTTCTCCCAAGCATTTGACACTGTACCACATAAAAGGTTAGCATATAAAATGAGAATGCTCGGACTGGGAGAAAACATCTGGATGTGGGTAAGTAGCTGGCTCAATGATAGAAAACAGAGGGTGGTTATTAACGGTACACACTCAGATTGGGTCACTGTCAATAGTGGGGTACCTCAGGGGTCAGTATTGGGCCCTATTCTCTTCAATATATTTATTAATGATCTTGTAGAAGGCTTGCATAGTAAAGTATCAATTTTTGTAGATGACACTAAACGGTGTAAAGTAATTTACACTGAAGAGGACAGTATACTACTACAGAGGGATCTGGATAGATTGGAGGCTTGGGCAGATAAGTGGCAGATGAGGTTTAACACTGACAAATGTAAAGTTATGCTCATGGGAAGGAATAATGCAAGTCACCCGTACATACTAAATGGTAAAACACTCGGTAACACTGACATGGAAAAGGATCTAGGAATTTTAATAAACAGCAAACTAAGCTGCAAAAACCAGTGTCAGGCAGCTGCTGCCAAGGCCAATAAGATAATGGGTTGCATCAGAAGGGGCATAGATGCCCGTGATAAGAACATAGTCCTACCACTTTACAAATCGCTAGTCAGACCACACATGGAGTACTGTGTACAGTTCTGGGCTCCTGTAAACAAGGCAGACATAGCCGAGCTGGAGAAGGTCCAGAGGAGGGCAACAAAAGTAATAACTGGAATGGGGCCACTACAGTACCCTGAAAGATTATCAAAATTAGGGTTATTCACTTTAGAAAAAAGACGACTGAGGGGAGATCTAATTAATATATATAAATATATCAGGGATCAGTACAAAGATCTATCCCATCATCTATTTATCCCCAGGACTGTGACTGTGACGAGGGGACATCCTCTGCGTCTGGAGGAAAGAAGGTTTGTACACAAACATAGAAAAGGATTCTTTACAGTAAGAGCAGTGAGACTATGGAACTCTCTGCCTGAGGAGGTGGTGATGGTGAGTACAATAAAGGAATTCAAGAGGGGCCTGGACGTATTTCTGGAGCGTAATAATATTACAGGCTATAGCTACTAGAGAGGGGTCGCTGATCCAGGGAGTTATTCTGATTGCCTGATTGGAGTCGGGAAGGAATTTTCTATTCCCCTAAAGTGGGGAAAATTGGCTTCTACCTCACAGTTTTTTTTTTGCCTTCCTCTGGATCAACTTGCAGGATAACAGGCCGAACTGGATTGACAAATGTCTTTTTTTGGCCTTATGTACAGTACTATGTTACTATGTTACTATATTATGATAGACCTTTTCAGACAAATCCTAACATATTCTATGACTTACAATAAGGTCCATGAAGGTTTTGGTATTCTCGACTGTGAGCATAGTGGTGCAGACTATACTATTCTTGATGTCAAAAAGCAACAAAATCCTGAACTGTGAATGTACGGCCACATGGTCACAAACAGTTTTGGAAGCCAAAAACAGGAGAGAATTAAAAAAAAGAGAAAATTCTTTATTTTATTCTTTCTCACCTTTTATGATCCACTCCTGATTTTGGCTTCAAAAACTGCATGCAGAAACATGACCATGTTGCCGTCCCCTAAGTGTGAATACAGCCATCTACTGGCAGGTTTCACATCTACAGTTGTGTTCAAAATAATAGCAGTGTGTTTAAAAAAGTGAATAAAGCTCAAAATCCTTCTAATTGCTTTTATTTCCATACACACAAATGCATTGGGAACACTACACATTTCTATTCCAAATCAAAACATGAAGAAAAATATATCAAATTTGTGTTGTTCCTCTAAAAAAACAAAAAAAATTGACGAAAAGTAAATATATGACTGTTAAAAAAAAATAGCAGTGTTTTTTTTTTGATTCTTTACAAACTCACTTTATAAACTGAAACTGAAAAATGTTTGAAGATTTTGCTTTCCTTTGAATCACTTAACTAATATTTAGTTGTATAGCCACTGTTTCTGAGAACTGCTGTACATCTATGTTGCATGGAGTCAACCAACTTCTGGGACCTGTGAACAGGTATTCCAGCCCAGGATGATTGGACTACATTCCACAGTTCTTCTATATTTCTGGGTTTTGCCTCAGAAACTGCATTTTTGATGTCACCCCACAAGTTTTCTATTGGATTAAGATTCGGGGATTGGGCTGGCCGCTCCATAACATCAATCTTGTTGGTCTGGAACCAAGATGTTGCACGTTTACTGGTGTGTTTGGGCTCGTTGTCTTGTTGGAACACCCATTTCAAGGGCATTTCCTCTTCAGCATAAGGCAGCATGACCTCTTCAAGTATTCTGATGTATTCAAACTGATCCATGATCCCTGGTATGCGATCAATAGCCCCAACACCGTAGTATGAGAAACATCCCAATATCATGATTCTTGCGCAACCATGCTTCACACAGTGTACTATAGTTTGAATTCAGTGTTTGGGGGTCATCTGAGAAACTGTCTCTAGACCCCAAAACTGTCTCTAGACCCCAAAAAAAAAATCTTACTTACATCAGTCCACAAAATGTCTCTTTAGGCAAGTCAATGTGCTCTTTGGCAAATTGTAACCTCTTCAGCACATGTCTTTTTTTCAACAGTGGGACTTTGCGGAGGCTTCTTTCAGATAGCTTGGCTTCACATAGGCATCTTCTAATTGTAACAGTACTCACAGGTAACTTTAAACCTTCTTTGATCTTCCTGGAGCTGATTGTTGGCTGAGTACTTGCCATTTTGGCTATTCTTCTATCCATTTGAATGGTAGTTTTTCGCTTTCTTCCACATCTTTCAGGTTTTGGTTGCCATTTTAAAGCATTTGCGATCATTTTAGCAGAGCAGCCTATCATTTTCTGCACTTCTTTATATGTTTTCCCATCTCCAATCAACTTTTTAATCAAGGTACGCTGTTCTTCTGAACAATGTCTGAACGACCTATTTTACTCAGAATTTCAGAGAGAAATGCACTGTAACCAGCATGTACAACATTTGCTGCCTTCCTTCCTTAAATAAGGGCAATAATTGCCACCTGTTTTTCAAAGAATGAATCACCTCACTCATTGAACTCCACACTGCTATTATTTTGAACTTGCCCCTTTCAATAAGTGATTGAATTACAGAGAATCAGCAGCATGCATGTCATGACTGTCTGGTCTGCTGGATTTCTATTACTCTACTACACCTGCTAGTAAATTATTTGCCATGTAGAAATATCATTTCTACCAAAAACAGTGATTGATCAGGTTAGTGATGTCTGATTGCTATTATTTTGAACACAACTGTACGTTATAGAATCTGTTGGGAGTCACCATAGCAGATTCAGCTATAGAATCTGCACAGAATAATCCAGTATGCTGTCATATGATGGAACCAGCACTTACATAATTTTCACTGTTCTGCTTATGTAACAGAGTTGAACAACAGAAATTATTGCCAGAGATGTTCTGCCAATGAGCTCTAAGTTTTCAGCAAGTGTGCTCATGGTGAAAATTGATAGCATAGATTGGACAGGGAGTAATCTGAGTGAAAGAAACCTACATTACCTAAAGTATGGTATTAAAGAGGACCTGTAACCTCTCCTAACATGTCAGTTTTAGTAACTACTAGCATCTACTCTTATGACTCTTTATTGAATCTGTTATGCAGTTGCAACGGGCACCTCCCCCCAGGGCCCTCTATATCGCATCCCAGGTGTAGGAAATGCCGAGTGGTGTAGTACGGCCTAAATGTCTCTTTGTGTCACGGTGCTCCTATCTGAATACTGCTGGACCCCAGGCTTTAGCTCCAAAGCAATAAATAGGGGGAATAATTGAGGAATAAAAGAATAACTTGAGTCCAGACATTGAGATGAAGTTCAATGGCAGCTTTACTTTGAATAAACGTTTCTTCCAACAGTTTTCAGGCTTTGTCTTGGTTCCAGCAGGCTTTAGCATTAAACTGGCAGGCAAACTCAACTTTGCTATATCTTTCTCTTTGATTCTGCTATACTGACAAGCTTAACTAGTATCTTTGCTTTCTTCTTGATGCTGCACTTTCTTTCTGTAGTCTGATTCTAGGTTATGCTAGGGAACTATCCTACTGGCTCCTGAAGCTTTTGCGCTTCTGCCTCCATAGGCTTCCTTCCAGATCGTCTATTCTGACCTCAGGTGGACAACTGTTGCTGTGGAACCGTTGTAACTTGAGCTGTTAGATCTCTGGTTCACTCCTGTTGTTGTCTCCCTTCGCGGATTGTTTGTGGTGTTTGTGTTGTTTGTCCTTTCCCTGTTGTTACCCTAGGTGTCAGTGGTGAGGACTAGTGCTCCCACTGCCCTAATCACTACATAGGGCTTATTTCAGGTTAAGCCAGGGATAAGTCACATGATCGGCGTACGGGTTAGCAGCCCGTCTAGGGATGTCAGGGCTGCCAGGTGCCAGTGCCAGGTGAGATAGGGGTCACCACTCCTCCCTCTCCCTAGTGGAAGGGTACCCCTCTTCCCTCCTCTCTGTGCCGCACATCTGTTAACTGCCATCTCAGATGTGATATTATATCTGCTTGATTGCAGGGTGGTTGTAACCATGGAAAAGAGTAGTGCATAATGCGATGGAAAAATGAATCAAGACAGCAAAGGAAGTAATATGGACAATCACAATACATTTTGTAATTAACTTTCTCTACATAATAGATGCCATTTGCTGAGGTGACACAACCCCTTCAAGGCCACGTTCGCATCTGCAGCAAGCTGATCCGGCTGAGTCAGAGTGCATATTATTAGGTGAATGACTACACGAATACAATAAAATCGACATGGAGCCAAAGTCTTTAATTTCACAAACAGGCTCCATGGCATAGCTATCTGGGTACCCTCACATAACATACAATACAATTCCAAAGACAGATGGTTCTGTCACACACCTCCAAACCCCACATATCCCCATAATGTATACATCCATGGATAGCTCTGATCTGGGTGAACAACATATCCAAAGATCACCCAGATCCGAGCAAGTGTTCCCGAATTCCATGGAAGTCACATTTGGCTGACTGCAAGCATGGCTTTCCTGCCCAAAACAGTTCCACAGATTTAAGCTGTGCGGCCGGTCTGTCTTCTCCTTCAAAGTTAGTATGGGCCATAATCCTGATGCAAGAGGCTAGCAAACAGGCCCCTCCAAAACCCAGTGGCGAGGTTATTTTCGCCACACATCTCCCCCTCCCAGGGAAGACTAACCAGATACCTGACCTCACGGCGGTCGGTACCTGAGTTAGTCTGGCAGCCCACCCACAACCAAATATTGGACCTGTTGAATTTGGTAGCCTGTCTCTGTCCAGTGAGTCCACCAAGGTTATATTGGTAGCTGGTACTCCCGGTCTCTGTGTTGCTCCCTGGCTTGGAGTGGAGGTTGCTTTGTGGGCAGGGATCAGCGGTACTCTGCCCTGGTGCCAGCGCTACCACGAAAGAAGCCTGGTTGGAGCCTGGTTGTTGGAGGGGGAGACCGACTGTCTCCCCTTTGGCTAAACAGCCCTGTTGCTGGGGGAAAGGACCGACTGTCCCTACCCCCTGTGCTGTAAGTGCAGAGACCACGGTCCCATCTGCACTGTTGTGGGGCTTACTGTCTCCCCCTGGTGCGTTAAGCTGCCGCTGGGGAGAGGGGGTAACGAGATCCTCTCCTATACATACTTCCAGCCGCTGGGGAGGGCAATCGACTGTCTCCGCTCCCAATACAGTGTCCTGCTGCTGGGGAAAGGAGACTGGGCTCTCTATTCCCTGCTGGACACTCTGCCCCTGGGGGACAGGACCGACTGTCTCTGCCCCCTGTAACTCAGCCTGCCGCTGGGGAATGGAGACTGGGCTCCCAATTGCCAATAAATCACATTGCTGCTGGGGGACAAGACCGACTGTCTCTGCCCCCTGTAACTCAGCCTGCCGCTGGGGAATGGAGACTGGGCTCCCAATTCCCTGCAGGACCGGTGGAGAGACCTCGGTCCCATCTCCACCCGCACCCTGGGGTTCTTCCCAGAAAAACTCCACAATATCTTCCCAGCTGAAGAGGTCTGGCTCTGGGTCTGTCACTCTGCTCTCCTGCTGAGCCATCTCACTGGAGTGGAACAGCTGCTGGTAGCCCTGTTCCAGCTCCATCTCCCGGGTCACCAGCTGGACCAGGTCCTGCTCAATCTCATGAGTGTCGTCCCAGTCATACCTGCTCTCCCGGCACTCAAAGAGGTCCCTGAACCGGGCTTGTGTAGGGCTCCCAAACTCCAGCTCTGAAAAAGTCTCCCATAACAAGCCAGGACCATCAAACTCCTCTCCCTCTGGCTTGTCATGCTCAGCTGTCCTGGGTAGGTACTGTGCCCCATACCACCAGAGCGCCTGGTAGGCATCTTCCAGCCACAGCTCCTGCCATGCTACGTGTTCCAATTTCTTTACCCATTCCTCCCAGGGCTGCTCTCCCAGGAAGGGCATCCGCAGGGCTACTCGCTTCTGCAACCGCTGGTCTTCCGTGGGGAGTCTCTCGTCCCGCATATACTCCCACAATACCCAGTGCCTGGTACCAGATGCCTTTGTGGACTGCATCTCGGTCATCCATGACAACCTCATCGTACTCCACTGCTGTTTCCATTCTGGTGCTGTCAGGGTCGCTGTACTAGGACATGCGTTGCCCTCAAATTGTAAAATCCATGGAATGGTGTCTCCTGTAGCTGTCCTTCTGGCTGTGGGAATGATCCCGCCGCTTGCCACCAAAGTAACGGATCTCCTGGCACCCCGACCGGGTACCTCCGTTGATAAATGCTCCCAGTGCCTCCCGAGGACTCCAAGCACTCCGCTCGACACCGATACCACCACAGGAACAGGAACAGGAACATCTCTTACAAGAGCTAGCAGTAATAGCCAGGGGAGTATACACGTATAGCAATCCCCACACACATGAGACGAGGCTCTATGTTGAGTGTAAAACAGGAACTCTTTATTGAGGGCTACCCGCCCGTATTTATGCAGGTCCCCATCTGGTGGACACTCCCCTAGGGGACCAGATGGAAGACTGTGACACAGGACAGATATGCAGCAATTCAGGATACACAGACACAATACATCCCCACAATGCATCATGGTTTCCTCCTCTCTGCCCTGGAGACACCCGAGGAGCAATTCAATTATCTCTCAGGACAAAGGGAAATCGCCAATACACATGTGGGGACAACAGGACAGAAATCACCATTTAAACATACAATGTCACAACCCTTACAGTAAACACAGACATTTAACATATCCCCAGATAGCTCAAGTCTGGTGAATGGCCACTCAGACTACACGAATACAATAAAATCGACATGGAGCCAAAGTCTTTAATTTCACAAACAGGCTCCATGGCATAGCTATCTGGGTACCCTCACATAACATACAATACAATTCCAAAGACAGATGGTTCTGTCACACACCTCCAAACCCCACATATCCCCATAATGTATACATCCATGGATAGCTCTGATCTGGGTGAACAACATATCCAAAGATCACCCAGATCCGAGCAGGGGTTCCCGAATTCCATGGAAGTCCCATTTGGCTGACCGCAAGCATGGCTTTCCTGCCCAAAACAGTTCCACAGATTTAAGCTGTGCGGCCGGTCTGTCTTCTCCTTCAAAGTTAGTATGGGCCATAATCCTGAGGCAAGAGGCTGGCAAACAGGCCCCTCCAAAACCCAGTGGCGAGGTTATTTTCGCCACACCCCTTATTGACATGACTAAGATGGGGACTGATTTTTCTGAATGGTCTGACTCTGCTAAACTGTCTTTTTCCCCTCTGAAGGAGAGTTTTACCTTGGTACCCATATTGGTCCAGCCTGATGTTTGTCAACCTTTTATTGTGGAGGTTGATGCATCGGAGGTGGAGGTGGGGGCAATACTGTTCCAGGGTCCGTCTCCAAGTAAATGGCATCCTTGAGCATTCTTTTCTGAGAAATTGTTGGCAGCCGAGAAGAATTATGATATAGGCAACAGGGAAGTTTTAGCTATTAAATTAGTGTTTGAGGGATGGCGTCACTTTTTGGAGGGGGCAGCTCATCCCGTTATGGTGATTACTGATCATAAAAACCTGTTATACTTTGAGTCTGCTAAATGTCTTACTCCTAGACAAGCTAGGTGGTCTTTGTTTTTTGCCAGGTTTAATTTTGTTATCACCTAACGTCCGGGGGCAAAAAATACCAAAGCTGATACGCTGTCCCGAAGTTTTCCTGGAGGGGGTGATGTTGACGATCCGGTGCCGATTTTACAAAAGGGGGTGGTTGTCTCTGCATTACACTCAGACCTGGAGGGGATGGTGTTGGAGGTTTAGGCGGATGCCCCGGTTTTCTGTTCCCCAGGAAAGTTGTTTGTGCCTTTGAATTTGCGCCTTAAAATATTAAAAGAATACAATAACTCTGCACTCGCTGGGCACCCAGGTAGTAGGGCAACCTCGGATCTATTGTCCCGATGTTTCACAAGGATGTCGTTTATTTTGTGTCTCCTTGTACAACCTGTGCACTCGCTAAAGTCACTCATACTCATCCGGTGGAGTCTCTGTTGCCAATGATCATTCCCAATAGACCGTGCACACACCTGTCAATGGATTTTTTTACTGACCTACCTGTATCTGCGAGTAAAACTGTTATCCTTGTAGTAGTAGACAGGTTCAGTAAAATGGTGCATTTCATTGCCTCAGCCGCGTTGCCAAATGCTAGAACCCTGGTTTTTATCAGTGAAATAGTGAAGCTTCACGGGGTCCCTTCCAATGTTCGGATTATGGAACTCAGTTTATTTCTAAATTCTGGGGAGCTGTTTGTTCTCGGGCTTGGGGTACATTTGTCTTTTTCCTCAGCCTTCCATCCACAGTCGAACGGCCAGACCGAACACACCAACCAAAACCTAGAGACTTACCTTAGGTGTTTTGTGTCTGAAAATCAGGAGGAATGGTGATCTTACTTACCTTTAGCAGAGTTTGCTATAAACAATTGACATCAAGAATCAACTGGTAAGTCACCATTTATTGGTGCATATGGTTTTCATCCACAATTTAGCAATTTCAGTGAGAGGGAGCCGTCTGGGATCCCTGAGGAAAAACGGTTTACGTCATCACTCTCTTCTCTATGGCGAAAGGTTCAAAGCTACTTGAAAAATATGGGAGACAGATATAAACGTATGGCTGATAAAAAACGTTTGCCTTGTCAGGACCTAAGGGTGAATGACTGTGTGGTTGTCGACTAGGAATATTTAGTTAAAGGTTCCCTCTTGGAAATTGGGTCCTAGGTTTATCGGTCCTTATAAAATAGTCGCCGTCATTAACCCCATGGCATTTCGCCTAGAGCTACCTCAAACTTAGAAAATTCATAATGTTTTTCCAAAATCGTTGCTCAAAAAGTATGTTGCACCTCTGGAACCATCACCATTACCACCCCCTCTAATCATTGTCGATAGCAATTTGGAGTTTGAGGTGGCAAGAATTGTAGATTCTCGTTTCGGCCGTCACTCCCTTCAATATCTGGTGCATTGGAGGGGTTATGGTCCAGAAGAAATAATGTGGGTGCCAGCTTCAGAAGTTAACACCAGAAGGTTAATTCGTTCTTTACACATTTCTCACCCGGAGAAACCTGGTCCTGATTGTCCGGTGTCCCCTCATAGAAAGGGGGGTACTGTCACAAGGGTGTCACGACTCACGACCTATCAATGACCCTCTGTTTCTCAAGGGATTGCTCCATGACCTAATGGTGAGAATAGATTCCGGTCCAGGTTTTCCTGCTTAGGTTTGTGATCCTTTTTGTCCCATTTTGGAATCTGTAGAATCCTTTCAGCTTTTCTCTGTCAGCCACTCCCAGCTACTATATATTCTCCCTTTCTGCTTCCCTTGTTGCCAGATATAGACCTTCTGCAATGGGCCCACTATCAGGGCCTCTGGGGTATCCCTTGCCCCTTAGGAGATTTCTTTGAAATATGTCCCTCTTATAGAGCAAATAAACGTGACGCCAGTTGCCGTTAAGCAACGAGGACATGGAGTCCCCTTTGTAGATGGTAGTGTGGGTACCCAGATGTAGGATTGCCAGAGTGGAGCAGAGTGGCCTACAGTCTCTGTAGATGTTGTATACACGTGTCACAGTGTTCCTACCTGGATATCCTTGGATCCCAGATGTGAAGTGGTCCGAAGCAGTGCAAAAAGGGTAGTTGAACTTGGATGATGAATAAGTAGAATAAATGGAGTCTAAACTCGTAGTAATGTTGAACACAGCTTTACTTGGCATAAACGGTAATCCAAACTGCTTCCAAATGTCTTGGTCATCAGCAGGTATTGGCTTAATTTTGGCAGGCAAACACTTCTGCAACAATCTCAGCTCTGCTGTATCTGTAGCTTTCTCAGCTCTGCTATGCTATCTGGAGTAAATAGGAACTTTTCCATTTCTGCTGGAACTTAGTTTAACTATACTCTGTTTCTTACTTTAATCCTAGAAACTCTTCCTGGCATCAAGCTCACTTAGCTTGTGTATTGGCAATTAGTGATGGCCTTCCGGTTTGCCTGGCGGTCGATTCGCGGCGAACTTTGAGCGTTCGCGATCCGCCGTACATGCGAACATATGGTGATGTTCACGCACGCCAAATTATTTTGCATTGCGCCAAACTTTGACCCATGACACATCCGTCAGGTGGGACAGGACAGCCAATTGAGATGTTTCAGCACATGGACACACGCCCACCCTATAACAAAACCCGATCTGGCTGCCATTTTTACATTCTGTATTTTGTCAGTGTAGGGAGAGGTTGCTTTGTGGAGCAGGGACAGGCTGTTAGGGACACCAAACGCTAGCTAATAGGGCCTCAAAAGTCCTTTTAAGGACCGGTATAGGTGTGCTATAAATAGGTGTGATATACAGAGGGTTGTGATATACTTATTATATACTTTCTAACATGGAAAGTATATGATAGTGCATTTTGTACTGTGCAGCAGTTGTGTGCGGTTCTGCTGTGATACCGCAAGCTATATAGAGGGACAAACGCTATTGGAACAACTAATTGCAATGGGTGTGATATACAGTTGCCCCCCAAAAAAACTGATTGAGGCAGGGGTGTTCATTAACCTATAATATACTTTTATATATAGTGCATTGAACTGTGCACGCAGGTTGTGAGCGGTTCTGCTGCGATACTGCAGCTATATAGAGGGCAAACGCTATTGGAACAACTAATTGCAATGGTGTGATATACAGTTGCCCCCAAAAAATCTGCTTGAGGGGTGTGTTATACCAGCTTCCACAAAAGACTGATTAAGGGGTTACATATACCTGCATTCACGTGTAATTGAATTTCCTCATACCAACCCACACATATCCGCCACCACACAGAACAAAGAATGATCCTTGTCTTAAGTATATGCAGCGGCATAAAAGGCCTTTTCAGTCAGGTGAATGCCTAATTTTTGGGGCCTCTACTCCAGTGGCCTACAGTGCAATTTTTATCAAGTGACCGCCTAATGTACCTCCAGCCACAGAATCACAATTTCTTTTGTGTCAGGTGAATGCCTAATTTTTGGGGCCTTTACTCCAGTGGCCTACAGTAAAATTTTTATCCACTGACCGCCTAATGTACCTCCAGCCACAGAATCACAAGTTCTTTTGTGTCAGGTGAATGCCTACTTTTTGGGGCCTATACTCCAGTGGCCTACAGTTCTATTTTTATCCAGTGACTGCTTAACTCCTTAAGGCCCGGGCTCATTTTCACCTTCAGGACCAGGCCATTTTTTGCAAATCTGACCAGTGTCACTTTATGTGGTGATAACTTTAAAACGCTTTGACTTATCCAGGCCATTCTGAGATTGTTTTTTCGTCACATATTGTACTTCATGACACTGGTAAAATGGAGTCAAAAAAATTATTTTTTATTTATAAAAAAATACAAAATTTTCCAAAAATTTTGAACAATTTGCAAATTTCCAAGTTTCAATTTCTCTACTTCTATAATACATAGTAATACCTACAAAAATAGTTATTACTTTACATTCCCCATATGTCTACTTCATGTTTGGATCATTTTGGGAATGACATTTAATTTTTTGGGGATGCTACAAGGCTTAGAAGTTTAGAAGCAAATCTTGAAATTTTTCAGACATTTTCAAAAACTCACTTTTCATAGACCAGTTCAGATCTGAAGTCACTTTGTGAGGCTTACATAATAGAAACCACCCAAAAATGACCCCATTCTAGAAACTACACCCCTCAAGGTATTCAAAACTGATTTTACAAAAGTCATTAACCCTTTAGGTGTTCCACAAGAATTAATGGAAAATAGAGCTACAATTTCAAAATTTCACTTTTTTGGCAGATTTTCCATTTTAATAATTTTTTCCAGTTACAAAGCAAGGGTTAACAGCCAAACCAAACTCAATATTTATGGCTCTGATTCTGTAGTTTATAGAAACACTCCATATGTGGTCGTAAATCGCTGTACGGGCACACGGCAGGTCACAGAAGGAAAGGAATGTCATACGGTTTTTTGGAAGGCAGATTTGCTGGACTGTTTTTTTGACACATGTCCCATTGTGATGCCCCCCTGATGCACCCCTAGAGTATAAACTCCAAAAAAGTGACCCCATTTTAGAAACTACGGGATAGGGTGGCAGTTTTGTCGGTACTATTTTAGGGTACATATTATTTTTGGTTGCTCTATATTACACGTTTTGTGAGGCAAGGTAACAAGAAATAGCTGTTTTGGCACCGTTTTTATTTTTTGTTATTTACAACATTCATCTGACAGGTTAGATCATGTGGTATTTTTATAGACCAGGTTGTCTCGGACGCGGCGATACCTGATATGTGTACTTTTTTTTATTTATGTAAGTTTTACGCAATGATTTCATTTTTGAAACAAAAAAAATCATGTTTTACTGTTTCCATAGTCTGAGAGCCATAGTTTTTTCAGTTTTTGGGCGATTATCTTGGGTAGGGTATGATTTTTGCGGGATGAGATGACGGTTTGATTGGCACTATTTTGGGGTGCATATGCCTTTTTGATCGCTTGCTATTACACTTTTTGTGATGTAAGGTGACAAAAAATGGTTTATTTAGCACAGTTTTTATTTTTTATTTTTTACGGTGTTCACCTGAGGGGTTAGGTCATGTGATATTTTTATAGAGCCGGTCGATACGGATGCGGTAATACCTAATATGTATACTTTTTTTTATTTATGTAAGTTTTACACAATAACAGCTTTTTTAAAACAAAAAAAAATAATCATGTTTTAGTGTCTTCATATTCTGAGAGCCATAGTTTTTTCAGTTTTTGGGCGATTATCTTAGGTAGGGTCTCATTTTTTGCGGGATGAGATGACGGTTTGATTGCCACTATTTTGGGGTGCATATGACTTTTTGATCGCTTGCTATTACACTTTTTGTGATGTAAGTTGACAAAAAATTGTTTATTTAGCCCAGTTTTTATTTTTTATTTTTTACTGTGTTCATCTGAGGGGTTGGGTGATATTTTTATAGAGCTGGTAGATACGGACACGGCAATACCTAATATGTATACTTTTTTTTATTTATGTAAGTTTTACACAATAACAGCTTTTTTAAAACAAAAAAAATTATGTTTTAGTGTCTCCATATTCTGAGCCATAGTTTTGTATTTTTTGGGCGATTGTCTCAGTTAGGGGCTCAATTTTTGCGGGATGAGGTGACGGTAAGATTGGTACTATTTTGGTGGGCATATGCCTTTTGATCGCTTGCTGTTGTATTTTTTGTGATGTAAGGTGACAAAAAATTGTTTATTTAGCACAGTTTTTATTTTTTATTTTTTTAACGGTGTTCATATGAAGGGTTAGGTCATGTGATATGTTTATAGAGCCAGTCAATACGGACGCGGTAATACCTAATATGTCCCCCCTATTTTTTACCATTTTTTTTTAACTTTATTTGGGGAAAATGACGTTTTTGTTTATTTTTACTTGAAACTTTACTTTTTCAACTTCTTTTTCACTTTATTTTTTGTCCCACTTTGGGACTTCAACTTCTGTATTGGAATGCATTGGCTGTATGAGTAATACTGTGAGTATTACTCATACAGCTTCCTGCCTGTGAGATCCAAGGGGCTGGATCTCACAGGCTCGTCATCGGAAGGCAGCGCGATGCCTTCCATGCCATCGGGTCCCCCCTACAGCTGCATGGAGACCCGATGGCACCTTCAGTTTGCGGCGATCGCCGACACGGGGGGGGTCACGGGACCCCCCGCGCATTGACCCAAGGTGCCTGCTCAATGATTTGATTTGAGCAGGCACTTTGTTCCGATCACCGCCCGCCGCGCGACGGTGATCGGAAATACACAGGACATACCGGTGCGCCCTGATGTCCCGGTACTTAAGGACACAGGGCGCATCGGGACGCCCTGTCTCTGGAAGAGATTGGTGTACCTCTAGCCACAGAATCACAAGATCTTTTGTGTCAGGTGAATGCCTAATTTTTGGGGTCTATACTCCAGTGGCCTACAGTTCTGTTTTTATCCAGTGACCGCCTAATGTACCTTAAGCCACAGTGTCACAAGTTCTTTGTGTCAGGTGAATGCATAATTTTTGGGGCCTCTATTTCAGTGACCTACAGTTACATTTTTATCCATTGAACGCCTAATTTACCTCCAGCCACATCAGCCAAAGTTTATTTCTGTCCGGTGAATTCCAAATTTTTGGGGCCAGTACTCCAGTGGCCTACAGTTACATTTTTGACCAGTGAATGCCTAATGTACCTCCAGCCACATCAGCCTAAGTTCTTTTCTGTCCGGTGAATGCTAAATTTTTGTGGCCTATACTCCAGTGGCCTATAGTAAAATTTTTATCCAGTGACTGCCTAATGTACCTCCAGCCACAGAATCACAAGTTCTTTTGTGTCAGGTGAATGTCAAATTTGTGGGGCATCTAATCCAGTGGCCTACAGTAACATTTGTATCCAGTGAAAGCCTAATGTACCTCCAGCCACATCAGCGAAAGTTCTTTTCTGTCCGGCGAATGCCAAATATTTGGGGTCTGTACTGGCCTACAGTAACATTTTTATCCAGTGAACGCCTAATGTACCTCCAGCCACATCAGCCAAAGTTCTTTTCTGTTCGGTGAATGCCAAATTTGTGGGGCCTGTACTCCAGTGACCTACAGTAAATTTTTTATCAAGTGACCGCCTAATGTACCTCCAGCCACAGAATCACAAATTCTTTTCTGTCAGGTGAATGCCTAATTTTTGGGGCTTGTATTGGCCGACAGTTCTATTTTTATCCAGCGACTGCCTAATGTAAATCCAGCCACATCATCACAAGTTCTTTTCTGTCAGGTGAATGCCTAATTTTTGGGGCCTGTACTGGCCAACAGTAGAATTTTTAGCCAGTGACCGCCTAATGTACCTCCAGCCACATAATCACAAGTTCTTTTCTGTCAGGTGAATGCCTAATTTTTGGGGCCTCTCCTCCTGTGGCCTAAAATACAATTTTTCTATGCTCCAGCAGGGCACATTTTTGAGAGTTTCCCTATAAGATACATAAAAATTGCTAATTTTTGTCAATGATCCCCCTCTGGTTGATCACTGTCTATGTTGTGTGACTATTTGTGTACTTCTAGTAAGTGTTTGCTGGCTACGAATATAACCTGAAGGTTATTCAGGTTCGCCTGCCATCAAGTGAATTGTGGCCCGTTGCGAATGCGGTGATTCACAAACATTTGATCGTGAATGCGCGTTCGCATATTTAAAAGAAGAAAAACTACCACAAGAGGACACAGTTTTAAATTAGAGGGGCAAAGGTTTAAAAGTAATATAAGGAAGTATTACTTTACTGAGAGAGTAGTGGATGCATGGAATAGCCTTCCTGCAGAAGTGGTAGCTGCATATACAGTGAAGGATTATAAGCATGCATGGGATAGGGCATAAGGGCTTTCCATCATATAAGATAGGGCCAGGGACTAGTCATAGTGATTCAGATATATTGGCCAGCCTAGATGGTCCAAATGGTTCTTATTCTGCCGACACATTCTATGTTTCTATGTTTCTTTGGGTCATTACACCTCCATAATCTTCCTATGCTGACTCTCAGGAGTGCATAACTGATTTGCTTGTGGAGCTGTTGGGAACTGGAGCTGTTGGATCTCCGGTTCACTCCTGTTGTTGTTGCCTCCCTTTGCGGATTGTTTGTGGTGTTTGTGTTGTTTGTCCTTTCCCTGTTGTTACCCTAGGTGTCAGTGGTGAGGACTAGTGCTCCCACCGCCCTATTCACTACCTAGGGCTTATTTCAGGGAAAGCCAGGGACAAGGCACATGATCGGCGTACGGGTTAGCAGCCTTTCTAGGGACGTCAGGACAGCCAGGTGACAGTGCCAGGTGAGATAGGGGTCACCACTCCTCCCTCTCCCTAGTGGAAGGGTACTCCTCTTCCCTCCCCTCTGCTCCGCAGGTTTGTTACCTGCCATCTCAGATGTGATAGCCAGTCATGGGACATAGATTTATTATTACCTTAATTATTCCTGCTAGAAGTTGATGAATTATTGAATGAATAACAGTTTTTAATAAAGATCCAGATGGTCCTGGCACAGTCAAACACTGGCAGCACTGATTGGATACTTTCAGACTGTGAAGAAACACATACACAATTGTTATCACCCCCCTAGACTTTTGTTGCAGACTGCTAGTAATTTGTTCACTTCTAGCAGGAATAATAAAGGAACATCATAGGGTCATAAAATAGATGCTCCAGAATTGTTATTACATGGGAAATGTATGTGCTTGCTAAAATAGACCTGTCAGGAGAGGTTACAAGTCCTCATTAAGTAACTAAAACAGGTTAAAGGGAACCTCTCACCACCATAATGCCCCAACCGCCACAGTACCTCACAGCTGAAATCATCTTGTCACTAATGATGTCCCCTTTGCTATTTCACCAGATGGCCACGTTCATTGGAAAACAACTTTATTCCCTCTGCTTGCTGTATGCAAACGTGCAGCTTGAAGTCAAAGGGGCAGCGACCTTGGTTGTTGATGGATGCCTTTTTTTCATCTTTAGACACCATGTGCCTGACATCCCGCACATGTGCCTTTCTCTATCCTTTTCAGTACATTTTCTTGGCTTCAGAGGCACATTAAGATTGCACAGATGCCGACTCCTGGGAGTGAGCACACGATGGAACATTCTCATGCATCAATGTCACGCACAGGACCAGGAGAGCAAGAGCGTTCCCTGGAGTGCTCATTTCCAGGAGTCAGTGCCTGAACAATGAGCCTCTGAAGCCAAGTATACTGCAGTTGGGCTCACTGCGAAGGATAGAGGATTGTACATGTGTAGAATCTCAGGCACATTTGGTCTGAAGAAGAAAAAAGCATCCATCAATAGAATGAAGAGGCAGGAAGATGGAGGGGCAAACTTCATTTGAAGTGTCAAGAAACTGACTTCAAGCTGCACATTTACATATAACTTGTAGTTATTTTATGACAGGATGCGAAGTCTGGAGAAGGCTGATATCCCTGACTTGCATCTGTCAGAAGGGTGGAAGCTATGCCTTGAGATCTCTAATGGGCCCTGAAATATCCAGTCATTCAAGGTATGGGCACTAATAACATCACCTGGCATCACTATAGTGCTTATGATAGGGTGTAGTAGGTAAGAAGATAAAGGGAGGAAGATTAACTCCCCCTGAATACCAAATACAGTAACCTACAGTACTACGAGTTAGACACCAGAGAATCTATCCACTGAAATATTCTTTCCTTAGGGCACCAGTACTTACTTCCTTTGTCTGTGACCTCACGTTGCCTCCTATAATTATACACACTGGCAATCTGCTGTTGTAAAGCTATCAACTGTAGGTGTGAAAGGTGCAAATGTGCTGGATGGAAATAAACTTTATTTGGTGGTTTTACCTGGGGTGGATTGACAATTTAAAGTGGTCTTGTAAAAATAATATAAAAGTGGCCACATGTTGTAGGTGGGTCCAATATTGTAGCAGATGGGGACAACAAGTTGGCGGGGTCAGTGAACTCTTTGCTATAGCCAATTTGGTAAGTGGGTTCAATGCCAAAATACAATGGTAGACTAAGCCTTTACAGTAGATGGTGCTAATGCACAAGTAGGGAAGGCCCAACTTAGCACACATTGGCCTCCCTTACTTGTGCATTAGCCTGAGTGTTGATAAGACTGGAGAGTCATCTCACAGAGAGGTTTGTGTGGTTCTGTCCAGATGTTGCAAATAGAGATGAGCGAATTGAAGTTGATTTGCACTGAAACCGAATTTCCTCACGCTTTGTGGTAACGAATCACATTTTTTCCTAAAATGACTCCTGCACGTGTTAGGATATGGAGCAAAGAACTCTGGGAACGAGGAATCACCCACAATGCCATGCATGCAGCCAATCAGCAGCCAGCCCCTATGATGTCACAGCCCTATAAATAGCCTCAGTCATCTTGAATTCAGCCATTTTACAGTGTGCTTAGTGCAGGGAGAGACGTCAGCAGGCGCTAGGGACAGTGCTAGGAAAGACTTTATTGTGCTGAAAAATCAATTTACAAGTTCAGGGAAAGATTAGTCAAGGTGTAGGGAAAGGATAGGGAGGCAACATCTACAATAGCTGTCCGGGCATGCTGGGAGTTGTAGTTTTGCAACAGCTGGAGGCACACTGGTTGGGAAACACTGATCTACACTATAAAAGGAGAACACGGTGCAATAGGAGAGTGTACAGCCTGGGTAATAGGAGCGATTCTATTACACCTTGCTGCACTAATTAGGGATCCAAATTGCAGTTATACTGCTGCTTTTAGGTTGTTTGCACTATATGATACATCAGTAATTCCAGCAAACCTTGCTTGTTATTGGGGTGAAAGTGCTGTGTGATACAGCTATTTACGTATGGAAATATACTTACGTCCTATTAGTCATTCTGTATTGTTTTTAAATTGTTTTACTTTTTTTTGGGAGGGGGGGTGTATTAATAGGAAAAAAAAGAAAAAAAAAATGTAATTGCCATTCAGCAGTGAAGTTACATTGTACTACAGACATTTAGGGGTGTATTAATAGAAAAGATACGTCCTATTAGCCGTTCTGTGGTGAATTTTGATTGTTATACTTTTTTGGGGGTTTAATAATAGTAAAAAGAATACGTCTTAATTGCCATTCTGCGGTGAAGTTACATTGTACTATAGTTATTTATGGGGTGTATTAATAGGAAATATAGCTCCATCCTAGTAGCCGTTCTGCGGTGAATTTAGATTTTTTTTTTTTGGTGGGGTGTATTCATAGGAAAATAAAAAAGGAAAAAATATGTAATAATTGCCGTTCAGCAGTGAAGTTACATTGTACTACAGCCATTTATGGGGTGTATTAATAGGAAAGTACGTTCGTCCTATTAGCTGTTCTGCAGGTAAATTGTGATTGTTATATATTTTTTTTTGGGGTGTATTAATAGGAAAAAGAATACGTCTTAATTGCCATTCTGCGGTGAAGTTACTATAGTTATTTATGGGGTGTATTAATAGGAAATATAGCTCCGTCCTAGTAGCCGTTCTGCGGTGAATTTCGATTTTTTTTTTGGTGGGGTGCATTCATAGGAAGAAAAAAAAGGAAAAAAATATGTAATAATTGCTGTTCAGCAGTGAAGTTATATTGTACTACAGCCATTTATGGGGTGTATTATTAGGAAAGTAAGTTCGTCCTATTAGCTGTTCTGCGGTGAATTGTGATTGTTATATTTCTTTTTTTGGGGTGTATTAATAGGAAAAATAATACATATTAATTGCCATTCTGCGGTGAAGTTATATTGTACTACAACCATTTACAGGGTGTATTGAAAGGAAATAAACGTAAACATATTTTTTGTTGAGGGGGTTTATTAATCGGAAAACAAATATGTCTTAATTGCCATTCTGCGGTGAAGTTACATTGTACTACAGCAGCTACTGCCCAGCCAAGATCTGGAGGAGACATCCGCAGCCTCCTCCGGTAGGTGGAGAAGTAGTGATAATGAGAGTCGCGTGGGAGCAGGTGCTGCGAGCGGTCAGGCTCCTGGCCCTGAGAGGGGGACATGAGTGATGTGCAGATAGTAGCGGATGATGATGATGTACCCGATCGCACAGGGTGGTAAAGTGGCCGTGAGTTAGAAGGGTGGCAGCAGTGGGAGGTCGGGAGCCAAACGTGCCCACGGTAGACCACCCTCTCCGCAGAAGCCTACCTGCTTTGAAAGTAGGAGTGCAGGGGTTTACAGAGGCAGCAGTAGCAGGCAGTCAGCTCGAAGTGTTGGGGTAAAAATGCCATACTCGGGGGTGTGGCAATTTTTTTTTTTAGGCCGCCGGAGAAGGTGAACATGGCCATTTGCCGAATTTGTGGGCAGAAGGTGAAGCGTGGCCAGGGTGCCAATGTTGGCACCAAGGCCCTGTGTGAACACATGCAGTGTCACCATAAAATGGCTTGGGAGAACCGTGGCTACGATGTGATGGTCCAGCCTTCCGCAGCAACCGCTGCATCACCCAGTGGCACGTAGGAAGCTGTCTGTCCTTCTAACCTTCTGCTGATCCTGATGCTTCTACTCCTCGTCCTCCTACTCCTCGTCAGTCATTCCGTCAGCAACTGATCACCGAAGCGATTGCCAAAAGACAACAGTATGCGTGCACTCTGAATGTGCTCCTGGTCAAGTTGCTGGTGTTGCAGTCCCTCCCTTTCCAAGTGGTGGACTCTGCACCTTTCAGAGAACTGATGGCTTGTGCCGAGCCGAGTTGGAGAGTCCCAAGCCGTCATTTCTTGCCAAAAAGGCAGTACCAGCCCTGCACACATATGTAGAACAAAAGGTGGGGCAGTCCTTGAGCCTCTCGGTGTCTGCCGAAGTGCACGGTAGCACCAACGTGTGGATCTATAACTACGGTCAAGGACAATATATGTCCTTCAAAGCCACACCAGCAACTTGGCTAGGTGACGCCGCTTCCGCCTCCACGTTTTTACACCATTGGTCCTTTGACAATGTCCCCCTCTGCCTCCTCATCCTCCACCGTGTACTCAGCCTCCACTGCAGGGACAATATACAGTGCTCCTCCAGCATACCACATGTGCATGGCACAGCGGTGTCAAGCTGTTCTGCACCTAGTTTGCCTAGGCGAACGGAGTCACACAGTGGAGGAACTGCTCCTTCATGAAGAAATCGAATACTGGCTTTCTCCTCGACAACTCAAAATTGGAATCATGGTGAACGACAACGGGAAGAACATGGTGTCGGCGCACATGTTCAATCTGATTGTAAGCGGTTCATGAAGTCTTCACTCCATCAGCAAGACATCCTGAAAATGACCAGGAAACTTTGCATGCACTTCAGCCACTCATACACCGCAAAGCACACCCTCCTTGACCTGCAGGGCAGAGCGGAGTTCCCCAACATAGGCTGATATGCGACGTTTCCACCCGTTGGAATTCCACCCTCTATATGTTGGACTGATTAAATGAACAGAGAAAGGCCATAAATGATTTTTTGATGATACAGGCGGACAGAAGTACTCCCCTGTGTAACTTTGATGTTAGCCAGCGGCAGCTCATGCGTGATACCTGCCGTTTGCTCGGGCCCTTTAAGGAGGCCACTTTATTTGTCAGTCGTCAGGACAGGTCATACTTGGAGTGCACCCTGCAACTGGCTGAATTTGCCCTAAACAAGCTTTCCTACCCTGCCAGCAGTGTGGCATCAGAGTGGGTGTTCAGTGCAGCGGGAGCCATAGTTACCCCAAGGAGAACTCGCCTATCCACCCAAAATGTGGAGAAACTGACCTTTGTAAAGATGAATCAGGCGTGGATCAGCCAGGATTTTCAAACACCAGTGCCTGATGCATGAGACTAGATCATCCATAGTGCCATACCTAAACTTTGTCAAAAGAGACCTGTTTCTTATGGCTACCTGCTTCAGCTACTATTCTGATGCTGCCAACCGCATGATGCCACACCTGCTGCCAGGTGATCCTACTGCCACCCACCATCTTCAGCTGGTACTGGTATTGTCCCAACTTCTCCACTCTGTCACTGGACCACTCTGTGTACTCCTCATGCTGCTGCCACCTCCCCACTCTGTCACTGTGCCACTCTGTGGTCTCCTCATGCTGCTGCCACCTCACCACTCCGTGGTCTCCTCATACTGCTGCCAAATCACCATTCTGTAGTCTCCTCATGCTGTTGCCACATCACCACTCTGTGGTCTCCTCATGTTGCTGCTATATCATTACTATGTTACTGGCCTTTCTGTGGTTTCCTCATGCTGCTGCCACCTCACCACTATGTCACTGGGCCACTCTGTGGTCTCCTCATGCTTCTGCCACCTAACCACTCTGTGGTCTCCTCATGCTGCTGCCACCTCACCACTATGTCAATGGGCCACCCTGTGGTCTTCTCATGCTGCTTGCAGCTTACCAATATGTCACTGGGCCACTCTGTCATCTGCTCTTGCTGCTGGCACCTGATCATTCTGTCACTGGGCTACTCTGTGGTCTCCTCATACTTCTGCCACCTCACCACTCTATGGTCTCCACATGCTGCTACCAGCTCACCACTATGTCACTGGACCACCCTGTGGTCTCCTCATACTGCTACCACCTCACCACTCTGTGGTCTCCCCATGCAGCTGCCACCTCACCACTATGTCATGGGTCCACTTTATGGTTTCCACATGCTGCTGTCACCTCACCAATATGTCACTGGGCTACTATGTGGTCTCCCCATGCTGCTGCCACCTCATCACTCTTGTCCCCTCATGCAGATTACCACTTTACCACTATGTCACTGGACCACTCTATGGTCTCCTCATGGTGGAGCCACATCAACACTCTATGGTCTCCTCATGCTGCTGCCACATTACCACTCTGTCACTGGGCCAATCTGTGGTCTCCTCATGCTGCTGCCACCTCAACACTATGTCACTGGGCCACTCTGTGTTCTCCTCATGCGGCTGCCACCTTACCACTCTGTGGTCTCCTCATGGTCTGCCACCTCATTACTACATCACTGGGCACTCTGTGGTTTCCTTATGCTGCTGCCACATCACTACTCTGTGGTCTCCTCATGCTGCAACAACCTCACCACTCTGTCACTTGGCTACTCTGTGGTCTCCTCATGCTGCTGCCACCTCACCACTATGTCACTGGGCCACTCTGTGGTCTCCTCATGCTGCTGACACTTCACCACTCTGTAACTGGGCAACTCTTTGGTATCCTTATGCTGCTGCCAGCTCACCACTATGTCTCTGGGCCACTCTGTGGTCTCCTCATTCTGCTGCTACCTTACCACTATGTCACTGGGCCACTCTGTGGTCTTCTCATGCTGAGGCCGCCATACCACTCTATGGTCTTCTCATGATGCTGCCACCTCACCACTATATCACTGCGCCGCTCTGTTGTTTCCTCATACTGCTGCCACCTAACCACTATGTCACAGGGCATCTCTATGGTCTCCTAATGCTGTTTCCACCTCACCACTCTGTGGTCTACTCATACTCCTGCCACCTCAGCACGATTTCACTGGGCCACTCTGTGGTCTCATGCTGCTGCCTCCTTACCACTCTGTGGTCTCCTTATGCTGGTGCCACCTCACCCCTATGTCACTGGGCTACTCTGTGATCTCCTTATGATGCTGACACCTCACCACTATGCCACTGGGCTACTTTGTGGTGTCTCTATATGCTGCTGCTACCTCACCACTCTGTAGTCTCCTCATGTAGCCGCCACCTCACCACTCTGTCACTGGCCACTCTGTGGTGTCCTCATGCTGCTGCCACCTCACAACTCTGGTCTCCTCTGCAGCTTACAACTCACTATTAGGTCACTGGTCCACTTTGTGGTCACCTCATTCTGCTGCCACATCACCACTCTGTGGTCTCATGCTGCTACCAAATCATGATTCTGTCACTTGGCCACTCTGTGGTCTACTCATGCTGCTGCCAACTCAACACAATGTCACTGGGACAGTCTGTGGTCTCCTCAAGCTTCTGCCAACTTTCCACTCTTTGGTCTCCTCATGCTGCTTCCACCTCACCACTATGTCACTGGGCCACTACAGTAGGTGAACCCGATTTTGTGTCAATCTCGCTGTATTTCTCGGCGAGATTGAGCACATACGAGCCCCATCGCGGGAGCCAGCGCCGAGCTGGCTTGCCGCGATGGAGAGCAAGCGCGTCATAGAAGCGACGGGAGATCCGACTTGGGATTCCCGCCAATTCTTACACGTGAGCGGGCGTTTGTTATGAATCCTGAGGGGGAATCCCCGCCGGATTTTAAAAAAAATCCGGCCTGGGTCCCGCCCTGCAGGAGCATAACCGGGCCCTTAGGTCTGTTATGGGTTGTAAGGAGAGCCCCCCCTACGCCGAAAAAAAACGGCGTAGGGGTCCCCCTACAATCCATACCAGACCCGTATCCAAAGCACGCTACCCCGGCCAGCCAGGAAGGGAGTGGGGACGAGCGAGCGCCCCCCCCCCCTCCTGAGCCTACCAGGCTGCATGCCCTCAACATGGGGGGTTGGGTGCTCTTGGGGCAGGGGGCGCACTGCGGCCCCCCCACCTCAGAGCACCCTGTCCCCATGTTGATGAGGACAGGGCCCCTTCCCGACAACCCTGGCCGTTGGTTTTCGGGGTATGCGGGCGGGAGGCTTATCGGAATCGGGGAGCCCCCTTTTAATAAGGGGGCCCCCAGATACCGCCCCCCACCCTAAGTGAATGAGTATGGGGTAACAGCGTACTCCTTACCCATTCACTCAGCAAGAAAAGTGGTAAAACACAAATAAACCACAACAGTGTATTAAAATATTTTTATTTTCTGCTCCGGAGGCCGCCCCCTGTCTTCGTTATTAGCTCTTTTACAAGGGGGGGGGGCTTTTCTTCTGCCGATATCCCGACGGTTCTTCTCCGCTATCCGGGGGGGTCTTCTCAACTCTCCGGGGTTCTCCTTCTGTCTTCTCCTTCTGTCTTGTTGTCTCCTTCTGTCTTCTGTCTCCGGGGGGGGCTCTTCTTCTTCCGATATCCCGACGGGTCTTCTCCGCTATCCGGGGGGGTCTTCTCAACTCTCCGGGGTTCTCCTTCTGTCTTCTCCTTCTGTCTTGTTGTCTCCTTCTGTCTTCTGTCTCCGGGGGGGGGCTCTTCTTCGTCCGATATCCGACGGGGTCTTCTCCGGTATCCGGGGGGGGTCTTCTCAACTCTCCGGGGTTCTCCTTCTGTCTTCTCCTTCTGTCTTGTTGTCTCGGCGCACCCCGATTCTTCGGTCTTCTCTTCTTGTTTTCGCCTCTCTCTGTTGTTGACCTCGGCGCACTCCCCCGGTTCTTCGTCTCGCGAGACGAAGAATCGGGGTGCGCCGAGTCTCGCGAGACGAAGAATCGGGGTGCGCCGAGTCTCGCGAGACGAAGAAACCGGGGGTGCGCCGAGTCAACAACAGAGAGAGGCGAAAACAAGAAGAGAAGACGAAGAATCGGGGTGCGCCGAGACAACAAGACAGAAGGAGAAGACAGAAGGAGAACCCCGGAGAGTTGAGAAGACCCCCCGGATAGCGGAGAAGACCGTCGGGATATCGGAAGAAGAAGAGCCCCCCCCGGAGACAGAAGACAGAAGGAGACAACAAGACAGAAGGAGAAGACAGAAGGAGAACCCGGAGAGTTGAGAAGACCCCCCCGGATAGCGGAGAAGACCCGTCGGGATATCGGAAGAAGAAGAGCCCCCCCCGGAGACAGAAGACAGAAGGAGACAACAAGACAGAAGGAGAAGACAGAAGGAGAACCCCGGAGAGTTGAGAAGACCCCCCCGGATAGCGGAGAAGACCCGTCGGGATATCGGAAGAAGAAGAGCCCCCCCCTGGTAAAAGAGCTAATAAAGAAGACAGGGGGGCGGCCTCCGGAGCAGAAAAATAAAATATTTTAATACACTGTGTGGTTATTTGTGTTTTTACCACTTTTCTTGCAGGTGAATGGGTAGGGGTACGATGTACCCCATACTCATTCACTTAGGGTGGGGGGCCGGTATCTGGGGGCCCCCTTATTAAAGGGGGCTCCCAGATTCCGATAAGCCTCCCGCCCGCATACCCCGACAACCAACGGCCAGGGTTGTCGGGAAGGGGCCCTGTCCTCATCAACATGGGGACAGGGTGCTCTGAGGTGGGGGGGGCCGCAGTGCGCCCCCTGCCCCAGAGCACCCAACCCCCCATGTTGAGGGCATGCAGCCTGGTACGGCTCAGGAGGGGGGGGGGCGCTCGCTCGTCCCCACTCCCTTCCTGGCTGGCCGGGGTAGCGTGCTTTGGATACGGGTCTGGTATGGATTGTAGGGGGACCCCTACGCCGTTTTTTTTCGGCGTAAGGGGGGGCTCTCCTTACAACCCATAACAGACCTAAGGGCCCGGTATGCTCCTGAGGGCGGGACCCAGGCCGGATTTTTATTTAAAATCCGGCGGGGACTTCCCCCTCAGGATTCATAACAAACGCCGCACACGTGTAGAATTGGCGGGAATCCAAGTCGGATCTCCCGTCGCTTCTATGACGCGCTGCTGGGATGTGCTGTCGCTATCCCAGTGAGTGCGAGATCTCGGCACCACATCGCCGAGTATCAGCGCGACGCTGTCGTGCTGAAAACACAATCTCACAAACACCTACTGTATGTGGTTTCCTCATGCTGCTACCACCTCACCACTATGTCACTGGGCACTCTGTGGTCTCCTCATACTGCTGCCACCTCACCACAATGTCAGTGGGCCACTCTGTGGTCTCCTCATGCTGCTGCCACCTAACCACTCTGTGGTCTCCTCATGCTGCTGCCACCTCACCACTATGTCACTGGGCCAGTCTGTGGTCTCATCTTGCTGCTGCCACCTTTCCACTCTATGGTCTCCACATGATGCTGCCACCTTACCACAATGTCAATGGGCCACTCTGTTTTCTCATGCTGCTGCCACCTCACCACTATATCACAGGGCCACTCTATAGTCTCTTAATAATGCTGCCAACTCACCGCTCTGTGGTCTACTCATGCTCCTGCCACCTCAGCAATATGTCACTAGGCTACTTTGTGGTCTCCTCGTGCTTCTGCCTACTCACCAATCTGTAGTCTCCTCATGTAGATGCCACCTCACCACTATGTCACTGGGCTACTCTATGGTCTCCTCATGATGCTGCCACCTCACTACTCTGTTGTGTCCTCATGTAGCTACCACCTTACCACTATGTCACTGTGCCAATCTGTGGTCTCTTCTTGCTGCTGCCACCTCACTACTCTGTCACTGGACTACTCTGTGGTCTCATCATGCTGCTGCCACCTCACCACTCTGGTCTTCTCATGCAGCTGCCAACACACCACTATGTCACTGGGCCACTCTGTAGTCTCCTCATGCTGCTGCCACATCACCACTCTATGGTCACCTCATGCTGCTGCCTCCTCACGACTCTGGCCTCCTCATGCAGCTGCGAACTCACCACTATGTCACTGGGCCACTTTGTGGTCTCCTCATGCTGCTGCCACATCTTTACTCTGTGGTCTCGTTATTCTGCTGCCACATCACCACTCTTTCACTTGGCCACTCTGTGGTCTCCTCATGCTGCTGCCACCTCACCACTATGTCACTGGGCCACTCTGTGGTATCCTCATGCTGCTGCCACCTCCCCACTTTGTGGTCTCTACGTGCTGCTGCCACCTCACCTCTATGTCACTGTGTCACTCTGTGGTCTCCTCATGCTGCTGCTACCTCACCACTATGTCACTGGGCCCCTCTGTGGTATCCTCATGCTGCTGCCACCTCACCACTTTGTGGTCTCCACATGCTGTTGCCACCTCACCACTATGTCACTGTGTTACTCTATGGTCTCCTCATGCTGCTGCTACCTCACCACTATGTCACTGGTCCACTCTGTGGTCTCCTTATGCTGCTGCCACATCACTACTCTGTAGTCTCCTCATGCTGCTACCACCTCACCACTCTGTCACTAAGCCACTCTGTGGGCTCCTCATGCTGCTGCCACCTCACCACTATGTCACTGGAGCTCCTCATGCTGCTTCCACCTTATCACTATGTCACTGGGCCACTCTGTGGTTTCCTTATGCTTCTGCAAGCTCAACAGTATGTCACATGGCCATTCTGTGGTCTCCTTATGCTGCTGCCACCTCACCACTATATCACTGGTACAGTCTGTGGTCTCCTTAAGCTGCTGCCACGTTTCCACTCTATGATCTCCAGTGGCACGATCCTCAACCTTGACATGGCCGCACGGGAGAGAGGCATTACTGAGCCATAGCCCCTGGTGATGGGACAGCATCACGGGATGTGGAGCAATGCTTTGTTTCCCCCTGCAGAAGGCGTGTGCTTGAGGAGATGAACAGTGGATCATTTGTTGAGCTGCTCTATTCCTGTGTGCTAGTGTTTCTGACTAATGGAGTGCCTATCAGGTGCTGGTCCATTGACTCAGTGCTCTATTTAAATGCCTTCACCAGTGCCAGTGATAGACTTGTTTGGGCTCACTAGCTTGGGTCCTGGTTATTGCTTATTTGGATTGCTCGTGTTTTTGACCTCGGCTTGTCCTTTGACCACTCTCTGTCTTTTGTGATTTTTACTGTGCATCCCATGTGGTTCTGACTTTGGCTCGTCTTTTGACCTCTCTCTGTCTCTCATTTTTGTACTGCGTTGTCCTCCCGGTTCTGACCCATTTATGTATGACTCTATCTTTGTGTCGTATGTCTCTAGGTGTTTGTCTGTCTCTGCACCTTCGTAGCATAGGGACTGTCGACCAGTTGCAGTCTTGCTACCTAGGGCTGGCACTGCAAGTAGGTAGGGAAAGCAGGCTGGATTCTAGGTTAGGGCTCACCGTCTGTGTCTGTCCCTACCTACAGGCGTGACACCAGATGTGCAAAGCTGGTAGAGACATACCCCAAAGGACTTGCAGCTGTAATCGCAACAAAAGATGGTCTTACAAAGTATTGACTCAGGCGGCTAATTATGCACGCTGCATTTTCCGGATTTTATTTTATTTTTTTACTTTTAAAAACCTTGTATAATTTTCTTTTCACTTAACACATATTGCTACTTTATGTTGGTCTATCACACTGGGGTTAGAGGGGGGAAATAAACCACTGGGCCCTATGATGTAAACTTTTTGAGAAACAACATTGCGAATAGCCACACCTAAAGACTCTTTTGATGTGAGAAACAGTCCTGTATTGATGCTTTGTGTTTTTTTTTTTTTTATCTGGTCGGTGCTACAATATTTTTTTTCTAATACCTCTTTTTTTTGTTTGTCTTTATACTTACAACACCCTCCTCTACTTTCATGAAATGATATCTCCTTAAAAAAAATCCCTTTTTGATGTTTGTGAACTGATACTAATTGTATTGAATGAAATTATCTTAAAATGAAAAACATTTATGTAACATGGAACGTGAATCATTGTGTATACTGGTTAACAGATTAATAATTAACATATCTTCTGTTAAGTAATAGTTCTGAAATGAATTGAAATGAATGCACATTATGAGCCCATTTTTTTATGACGCAGTCTAAATTTTTATCTAATAATATGCTACATTTTCCAGTATTGAGCAATTAATTAGTATTTTTAATACAATAAGCCAAATAAATAGACTGCAAAATAAATGTTTGATCTTAGACTATAGTTTTGTTTAGAGAAACCAAGCATGCTCATATAATGGGAACTTTTAAACAAACAACTGCTTTTAAACAATCATATTTCTAGTTTTTCTAGGATTCATATATCTGTTTATTATTACTTATACCAAGAGGATATGATATGTTAGTTGGGCATCCCGTATGTCAGTTTTTAGCATTTTAATTTGTCTCACTGTGTGTTTCTTCTTTAAGGGCCACATTTATTAAGACTGGCGTTTTAGACCTAGTAACATAGTTTATAAGTCCGATAAAAGACATCTGTCCATCTAGTTCGGCTTGTTATCCTGAAAGTTGATCCAGAGGAAGGGGGGAAAAAACTGTGAGGTAGAAGCCAATTTTCCCCACTTAAGGGGGGAAAAAAAATTATTCCCGACTCCAATCAGGAAATCAGAATAACTCCCTAGATCAACGACCCCTCTCTACTAGCTATAGCCTGTAATATTACTACACTCCAAAAATACATCCAGGCCCCTCTTGAACTCTTTTAGTGAACTCACCATCACCACCTCCTTAGGCAGAGAGTTCCATAGTCTCACTGCTCTTACCGTAAAGAATCCTCTTCTATGTTTGTGTGCAAACCTTCTTTCCTCCAGACACAGAGGATGTCCCCTTGTCACAATCACAGTTCTGGGGATAACTAGATGATGGCAGAGATCTCTGTACTGACCCCTGATATATTTATACATAGTTATTAGATCTCCCCTCAGTCTTCTTTTTTCTAAAGTGAATAACCCTAATTTTGATGATCTATCAGGGTACTGTAGTACACCCATTCCAGTTATTACTTTAGTTGCCCTCCTCTGAACCCTCTTCAGCTCTGCTATGTCTGCCTTGTTCACAGGAGCCCAGAACTGTACACAGTACTCCATGTATGATCTGGCTAGTAATTTGTAAAGTGGCAGGACTATTTTCTCATCAAGGGCAGCTATGCCCCTTCTGATGCAACCCATTATCTTATTGGCCTTGGCAGCAGCTGCCTGACACTGGTTTCTACAGCTTAGTTTGCTGTTCACTAAAATTCCTAGGTCCTTTTCCATGTTAGTGTTACCCAGTGTTTACCATTTAGTATGTACTGGTGACTTGCATTATTCCTTCCCATGTGCATAACTTTACATTTGTCAGTGTTAAACCTCATCTGCCACTTATCTGTTCAAGCCTCCAATCTATCCATATCGCTCTGTAGCAGTATACTGTCCTCTTCCATGTCAATTACTTTACACAGTTTAGTGTCATCTGCAAAAATTTATATTTTACTATGCAAACCTTCTACAAGATTATTAATAAATATATTGAAGAGAATAAGGCCCAATACTGACCCATGAGGTACCCCACTAGTGACAGTGACCTATTCTGAGTGTGTACCGTTAATAACCACCCTCTGTTTTCTATTACTGAGCCAGTTACTTTCCCACATATAGACATTTTCTCCCAGTCCAAGCATTCTCATTTTATATACTAACCTTTTATGCTGTACATTGTCAAATGCTTTGGAGAAGTCCAGATATACAACATACATTGATTCACCGCTGTCAAGTCTAGAACTTACCTCTTCATAGAAACTAATTAAATCAGTTTGACATGACCGATTCCTCATGAAGCCATGCTGATATGGCGTTATTTGCTTATTTTCTTTGAGGTACTCCAAGATAGCATCTCTTAGAAAACCTTCAAACAGTTTTCCCACGACAGATGTTAAACTTACCGGCCTATAGTTTCCGGGCTCAGTTTTTGGACCCTTTTTGAATATTGGCTATGCGCCAATCTTGTGGAACACTCCCTGTCACTATACACTGCGTGCAGAATTATTAGGCAAATGAGTATTTTGACCACATCATCCTCTTTATGCATGTTGTCTTACTCCAAGCTGTATAGGCTCGAAAGCCTACTACCAATTAAGCATATTAGGCGATGTGCATCTCTGTAATGAGAAGGGGTGTGGTCTAATGACATCAACACCCTATATTAGGTGTGCATAATTATTAGGCAACTTCCTTTCCTCTGGCAAAATGGCTCAAAAGAAGGACTTGATAGGCTCAGAAAATTAAAAAATAGTGAGATATTTTGCAGAGGGATGCAGCACTCTTAAAATTGCAAAGCTTCTGAAGCGTGATCATCGAACAATCAAGCGTTTCATTCAAAATAGTCAACAGGGTCGCAAGAAGCGTGTGGAAAAACCAAGGCGCAAAATAACTGCCCATGAACTGAGAAAAGTCAAGCGTGCAGCTGCCAAGATGCCTCTTGCCACCAGTTTGGCCATATTTCAGAGCTGCAACATCACTGGAGTGCCCAAAAGCACAAGGTGTGCAATACTCAGAGACATGGCCAAGGTAAGAAAGGCTGAAAGACGACCACCACTGAACAAGACACACAAGCTGAAACGTCAAGACTGGGCCAAGAAAAATCTCAAGACTGATTTTTCTAAGGTTTTATGGACTGATGAAATGAGAGTGAGTCTTGATGGGCCAGATGGATGGGCCCGTGGCTGGATTGGTAAAGGGCAGAGAGCTCCAGTCCGACTCAGACGCCAGCAAGGTGGAGGTGGAGTACTGGTTTGGGCTGGTATCATCAAAGATGAGCTTGTGGGGCCTTTTCGGGTTGAGGATGGAGTCAAGCTCAACTCCCAGTCCTACTGCCAGTTTCTGGAAGACACCTTCTTCAAGCAGTGGTACAGGAAGAAGTCTGCATCCTTCAAGATAAACATGATTTTCATGCAGGACAATGCTCCATCACACGCGTCCAAGTACTCCACAGCGTGGCTGGCAAGAAAGGGTATAAAAGAAGAAAATCTAATGACATGGCCTCCTTGTTCACCTGATCTGAACCCCATTGAGAACCTGTGGTCCATCATCAAATGTGAGATTTACAAGGAGGGAAAACAGTACACCTCTCTGAACAGTGTCTGGGAGGCTGTGGTTGCTGCTGCACGCAATGTTGATGGTGAACAGATCAAAACACTGACAGAATCCATGGATGGCAGGCTTTTGAGTGTCCTTGCAAAGAAAGGTGGCTATATTGGTCACTGATTTGTTTTTGTTTTGTTTTTGAATGTCAGAAATGTATATTTGTGAATGTTGAGATGTTATATTGGTTTCACTGGTAAAAATAAATAATTGAAATGGGTATATATTTGTTTTTTGTTAAGTTGCCTAATAATTATGCACAGTAATAGTCACCTGCACACACAGATATCCCCCTAAAATAGCTAAAACTAAAAACAAACTAAAAACTACTTCCAAAAATATTCAGCTTTGATATTAATGAGTTTTTTGGGTTCATTGAGAACATGGTTGTTGTTCAATAATAAAATTAATCCTCAAAAATACAACTTGCCTAATAATTCTGCACTCCCTGTAGAGTCCGTAAATATCAGAAATAAGGGTCTGGCTATGACATTACTTAACTCTCTTAGGATACGGAAGTGTATGCATCTGGTCCTGGCGATTTGTCTATTTTAAGCTTTTTAAGACGCCACTGTACTTCTTCCTGGGTCAGACAGGGCACTTTTAATGGGGAATTTACTTTTACATTCTGCATTTCAGAAAAAGTTGTCAATTTACAGAGATATTCCTCTCACCCAGCTTGGGTATATGTAAAAATACACCCCAAAACACATTTCCCTACTTCTCCTGAGTACGGCGATACCACATGTGTGACACTTTTTTGCAGCCTAGGTGCGTAAAGGGGCCGAAAGTCCAACGAGTACCTTTAGGCTTTACAGGGTTGCTCGCAATTTAGCCCCACCCAAAATGCCAGAACAGTAAACACACCCCACAAATGACCCCATTTCAGAAAGTAGACACCCCAAGGTATTCGCCGAGGGGCATATTGAGTCCATGAAAGATTGAACTTTTTGTCACAAGTTAGCGGAAAGGGAGACTTTGTGAGAAAAATAAATAAATAAAAAAGTTCCGCTAACTTGTGCCCAAAAAAAAAACTTCTATGAACTCGACATGCCCCACACGGAATACCTTAGGGTGTCTTCTTTCCAAAATGGGGTCACATGTGGGGTATTTAAACTGCCCTGGCCTTTTAGGTGCCCTAAAGCGTGAGAAGAAGTCTGGAATCCAAATGCCTAAAAATGCCCTCCTAAAAGGTACTCATTGGAATTTGGGCCCATTTGCGCACCTAGGCTGCAAAAAAGTGTCAAACATGTGGTATCTCCGTACTCAGGAGAAGTTGGGCAATGTGTTTTGGGGTGTCTTTTTACATATACCCATGGTGGGTGAAATAAATATCTATCTAAAATGAAAACTTTGTATAAAAAAATGGGAAAAGTTGACTTTTACAGAGATATTTCTCTCACCCAGCATGGATATATGTAAAAATACACCCCAAAACACATTTCCCTACTTCTCCTGAGTACGGCGATACCACATGTGTGACACTTTTTTGCAGCCTAGGTGCGCAAAGGGGCCCAAATTCCAAAAAGTATCTTTACGATTTCACAGGGCATTTTTTTAATCATTTGAATTCCCGACTTCTTCTCACACTTTAGGGCCCCTAAAATGCCAGGGCAGTATAAATACCCCACAAGTGACCCCATTTTAGAAAGAAGACACCCCAAGGTATTCCGTGAGGGGTATGGTGAGTTCATGTAAAAAAAAAAAATTGTCACAAGTTAGTGGAATATGAGACTTTGTAAGAAAAAAAAAAGAAAAGAAAAAAAATCATCATTTTCCGCTAACTTGTGCCAAAAAAAAAAATATTTCTAGGAACTCGCCATGCCCCTCACTGAATACCTTGGGGTGTCTTCTTTCCAAAATGGGGTCACTTGTGGGGTAATTATACTGCCCTGGCATTTTAGGGGACCTAAAGCGTGAGAAGTAATTTGGAATCCAAATGCGTAAAAAATGCCCTGTGAAATCCTAAAGGTGCTCTTTAGAATTTGGGCCCCTTTGCGCACCTAGGCTGCAAAAAGTGTCATACATGTGGTATCGCCGTACTCAGGAGAAGTTGGGCAATGTGTTTTGGGGTGTCTTTTTACATATACCCATGCTGGGTGAGAGAAATATCTCTCTAAAATGACAACTTTGTATAAAAAAATGGGAAAAGTTGACTTTTAGAGAGATATTTCTCTCACCCAGCATGGGTATATGTAAAAATACACCCCAAAACACATTGCCCTACTTCTTCTGAGTATGGCAATACCACATGTGTGAAACTTTTTTGCAGCCTAGGTGCCCAAAGGGGCCCAAATTCTAAAGATCACCTTTAGGATTTCACATGGCATTTTTTAGGCATTTGGATTCCAGACTTCTTCTCACGCTTTAGGTCCCCTAAAATGCCAGGGCAGTATAAATACCCCACAAGTGACCCCATTTTGGAACGAAGACACCCCAAGGTATTTCGTGATGGGCATAGTGAGTTCATGGAAGTTTTTATTTTTTGTCACAAGTTACTGGAATATGAGACTTTGTAAGAAAAAAAAAAAAATAATCATCATTTTCTGCTAACTTGTGACAAAAAATAAAAACTTATATGAACTCACTATGCCCATCAGCAAATACCTTAGGGTGTCTACTTTCCAAAATGGGGTCATTTGTGGGCTGTTTCTACTGTCTGGGCATTGTAGAACCTCAGGAAACATGACAGGTGCTCAGAAAGTCAGAGCTGCTTCAAAATGCGGAAATTCACATTTTTGTACCATAGTTTGTAAACCCTATAACTTTTGCGCAAACCAATAAATATACACTTATTGCATTTTTTTTTTATCAAAGACATGTAGAACAATAAATTTAGAGAAAAATTTATATAAAAATGTAGTTTTATTTGAAAAACTTTACAACAGAAAGTGAAAAATTACTTT
Source organism: Bufo bufo (assembly GCF_905171765.1). NCBI lineage: Eukaryota > Metazoa > Chordata > Amphibia > Anura > Bufonidae > Bufo > Bufo bufo. The sequence goes on along the minus strand of NC_053392.1, from coordinate 374,310,821 downwards.
TTTTGCAAAAATTTCGGTCAATTTCGATTAATAACAAAAAAAGTTAAAATGTCAGCAGCAAAGAAATACCACCAAATGAAATCTCTATTAGTGAGAAGAAAAGGAGGTAAAATTCATTTGGGTGGTAAGTTGTATGACCAAGCAATAAACCGTGAAAGTAGTGTAGTGCAGAATTGTAAAAAGTGGTTGTCACGACCGCTAGCCCAGCAGCAGTCGTGTCGCACCAGAAGGAGGGTAAGGTGGACCCTTATCTACAGATGGGAAATAGAATGGCCACCCCTGACTAACCCTAAGCTGGCACCTGTCTGCCCTGATACCCTAGACGGGGTGTGAACCCGTGCGGCGAGCAGGATGCCTAAACCCTCAGTCGCCCTAACAAGACTGGACTGGGGAAAGGCCGATGGGAGCGCTAGTCACCATCACTCACGTCTAGGAAAACAACAGGGGAAGAAAGCAACAAACAAACAACAGCAGAGATAGACTTATCCAGTCACGAGCAGAGAAGGCGATCCCAAACACGACAGTCCACGCCGGACAAGAGCTCTACAGCAACACCATCAAACGATCTCCTTCCAAGGTCAGAGTAGCACTGGAAGTAAGGACTATATCTGGCAATGACTGCAAGTGAAACTGAAACTAATATAGTAGCTGGGAGTGGCAGACAGGACTCACCTGAGAAGGATGCCTACAAACTCCCAGTCAGGACAAAAAGGTTCACAAGGCAAAACCCAGATGACATACCCTGAACTACGGAGCAAACTCACAAGCTATCGCGAGTAGCAAGTCGCTGCGACCTTCTCCTCCCAGACCTGTCTGGATCAGTCACAGTCGTGACAGTACCCCCCTTTCTACGAGGGTCCCCTGGACCCTCAAGACCAGGCCTCTCCGGATGGGAGCTATGAAAAGCCCGAATGAGTCTGTCCGCTTTTATCTCTGATGCTGGAACCCACATTCTCTCTTCGGAACCATAACCTTTCCAGTGCACCAGGTACTGAAGAGAGCGGCGAACATATCGTGAATCAACAATCTTTTCTACCTGAAACTCAAGACTGCCATCAACAACCACCGGTGGAGGCGGTAGTGGCAATGGTTCAGGAGGTTCTACATATCTCTTAAGCAGAGATCTGTGGAAGACATTATGGATCCTTAGAGTCTGAGGTAGCTCCAGACGAAAAGCCACCGGGTTAATGATCTTAATTACCCTATAAGGACCAATAAATCTCGGACCTAATTTCCACGAGGGAACCTTCAACTTGATATTTCTGGTAGACAACCACACCAAGTCATTCACCCCAAGGTCCGGACCTTCAGAGCGCTTCCTATCAGCCGTCACAAAAAATGGTGACTTATCGGTGGATTCTTGACAACGATTATTAATGGCTGTGACGGTAGTAGAAAATATCCTCGTCAAGCATTCCCTTCTTCTCATAAAAGAAAATCACCCAATATTCCACGAGTAGGAATATCCCTGGAATCGCCGAATAATCCACACATGAGTCAACTTAATGCTGGAACAAGACTGATTTACTGGTACACAGAACTCACAATTTATGCAGCAAAAACTCCTCCTCTGGGCCAGACTAGATAATTGAGTTTTACCAATACACACAGCTCAATTATCTGCTGGCCAGAACATTTACAATTCTTAACAATTTCAGACAAGTACTTTCTATCCCACATACAAACATAATCTCAACATCATTGTCCGGTACACGAATACATTCATTCTTGACATTTGGAACCGAACAATATAGTCCTCAAAATAGCAGGGAGAGAATCAAACTGAAGCATATAGGCAATTGCATAAAAGTCCTTCACAATGGCCCCCCTTTTTCTCCCTGCTCCGGCAACTCGGTTGGACCTTTCCTGGTCCAGTAGGGTTGACGGGTTCAGAGCTTTTAGTCCGAGGTTAAATCCGTTTGGCGTGACAATCCATCGGCATTCCCGTTTTGCTTGCCTGGGCGATAATGAATCGTAAAGTCATAGGGCTGTAAGGCCAAGCTCCAGCGTAGCAAACGGGCGTTGTCCCCTGAAACCCGGTTAAGCCACACCAAGGGGTTGTGATCGGTGATGAGAGTGAACGCCCGGCCATAAAGGTAAGGTGTGAGCTTTTTGAGTGCCCATACCAAGGCCAAACACTCTTTTTCAATGGTGGCATAACTGACCTCCCTTGGCAACAGCTTCCGACTCAGGTATGCCACCGGGTGCTCTCCTCCATCCTCCCCGATCTGGCTTAGTACTGCCCCCAGTCCAAACATTGAAGCGTCTGTATGGACAATAAATCTTTTGTTAGGATCTGGGGTAACCAACACCGGAGCATTAACCAGAGCAGTCTTTAGTGCTTGGAAAGCCACCTCGCATTCCGGGGACCACAGGACTTGTCGGGGTAGCTTCTTTTTGGTCAAGTCGGTCAGGGGTTTGGCCAGGGCACTATAGTCGGGTACAAAGCATCTGTAATAGCCGGCTGTGCCTAAGAAAGCCATGACTTGTGTCTTGGTGTGGGGAGTGGGCCAATTGGCAACGGCCTCGATCTTAGCCGGCTCCGGCCGTTGCTTACCACATCCTACTCGGTGGCCCAAATATTGTACCTCGCCCATACCCAAGTGACATTTGTCGGGTTTCAGGGTCAGCCCGGCCCCCCTGATCCTATCTAATACTACCCCTACGTGCTCTAGGTGCGCTTCCCAGGTATCGCTGTGGATGGCGATGTCATCCAGGTAAGCGCCTGCAAAGCTCTGGAGACCCCTAAGTAACTGATCCACCATCCGTTGGAAGGTGGCCGGGGCGTTCTTCATCCCGAACGGCATAACCCGGAATTGGTATAGGCCGAACGGGGTGATGAAGGCCGACTTGGGTATGGCATCTTCTGCTAGGGGAATCTGCCAATATCCCTTGCATAGGTCTATTGTGGTCAGATACTTCCCTGCAGAGATACGGTCAAGCAGCTCGTCCATCCGTGGCATCGGATAGGCGTCCGTAACTGTCTTGTCATTGAGGCGCCGGTAATCTACACAGAAGCGGGTTGTCCCATCCTTCTTTGGCACTAAGACTACCGGCGAGGCCCAAGGACTTTCTGAGGGTTCGATTACGCCTAGCCGAAGCATCTCATCTATTTCCTTCCGCATCCCTTCCCGGACTTCTTCGGGGATACGGTAGGGAGGCTGTCTCAGGGGTGCCTGTCCTGGAGTCTCTACCTTGTGTATGGCTAGGAGTGTGTATCCAGGCTCCTGAGAGAATGTGGCCTGTTTTGTTTCTAGTAAGCGGACAGCTTGATCCCGCTCTTGCGGCTCCAGCTCTTCACCTAGCTGGACTTTCTTTATCTGGGTCATCCCTTCGTTACTGCCCAATAGGTCGGGAAGGGGTAGGGTCTCTGTGTCTTCTCCTGCTGGTGCACAGATAGCGGCTACCTCCTCTGCCCGTTCCTGATAGGCCTTGAGCATGTTGATGTGAAAGGTTCGTTTCACATCTTCATCCTCGCAGCTGGCTATCGTGTAGGTAGTGTCGCATATCTGTCCTATAACTTTATAGGGGCCCTGCCAGGCGGCCTGGAGCTTGTCTGTTCGGACCGGCCTTAATACCATGACCTTTTGGCCTATCTGAAAGCTCCGGTGCCTAGCCCGTCGGTCATACCATACCCTCTGGCGCTGTTGGGCCGCCCGGAGGTTCTCTCGCACTGTCTGGGCTAATTCCTCCATGCGGTCCCTCAGCTCCAGGACATAAGGTACAACCGGGGTCCCCTCAATCTCTGTCTGCCCCTCCCAGTGATCCTTGATGAGATCTAAGGGCCCCCTCACCCGCCTCCCATAGAGAAGTTCGAAGGGTGAGAATCCGGTCGATTCCTGCGGCACCTCTCGGTAGGCAAAGAGAAGGTGTGGCAGGAATCGCTCCCAATCCTTGTATGCCCCCGTGAACGACTTCAACATTTGCTTTAGCGTTCCGTTGAAGCGCTCGCACAGGCCGTTAGTCTGGGGATGGTATGGGGAGCTAGTCAGGGATTTAACTCCACAGATTTTCCATATCTGCTGGGTTACCTCGGCTGTGAATTGGGTACCTTGGTCGGACAGAACCTCCTTGGGAAAGCCTACTCGGGAAAATACTTTAACTAGGGCCTCTGCTACGGTCTCAGCCTGTATGTTAGAGAGAGCTACCGCTTCAGGGTAACGGGTGGCGTAGTCTACTATGGTGAGTATATACCGCTTGCCGGAACGGCTAGGTTGGGCCAGGGGCCCTATAATGTCCACGGCTACCCTTGTGAACGGTTCTTCAATAATGGGCATGGAAACTAGTTTAGCCTTTGGGTGGTCTCCCTTTTTACCTATACGTTGGCATACCTCGCACGTTTGACAATACGCCCTGACGTCGTCGGACACCCCAGGCCAGAAGAAGTTCTGGGTTTTCCGATACCCTGTCTTGCGTATTCCCAAATGGCCTGCCAAGGGTACGTCGTGCCCAATCCTCAATAACTCCTGGCGGTATTTCCGGGGAACTACCAGCTGGCGTTTTTGCTTAGGCCCTGGTGTATTACCCCGGGTCTCGGTGAGCCTGTACAAGCGGCCTTCCTCCCAGATAAATTGCTCCTTCTCTAACCCCCCTTGGCCCCTCCTGGCTTTCTCTCGATACTTTCTGAGGGAAGGGTCTCCGGTCACCTCCCGCCCAAAATCCTCTGGGGTGTCCCAGGGTAGGGGTTCTACAGTCAAGGGTAGGTTGGGTTGGCTTACCTGGGTCTCAGTAGGAAGCGGATGGCTCTCGGCAGCGCGACTTTGTGCTCTGGTGGTTACTGCGTGGGCCTCCTGAGCGGGGGTAGAGGCGAACGCCGAAGTCAGGGGGCCAATGTCGTTGCCCAGGATGACTTCAGAAGGTAAGTCTTTCATGACGCCCACATGAACATTGCCAGCTCCCGCACCCCAGTCTAGGTGTACCTGTGCAGTAGGAATACGGTATACTGTCCCCCCTGCCACTCTCACAGCAATTGATTTCCCCGGTTTCTCTGATGCCTTAATAAGGTGTCTTTGTACCAACGTGATGGTTGCCCCACTGTCTCTTAATCCCCGGGCGGTTTTTCCGTTAACCATGACCAGCTGACAATGGTGTTTCCTGTTGTCCGTAATAACAGATTGTACCATGAGGGCTTCGTAAAGGGTGCCCAATGGTTCTTCCTGACCCAGTTCCTGGGGATCCCAAGCCGAGTCTACACAATGGGCTGCTGCTGGTGGGCGGTACCCAGGTCGAGACCAATTTGACCTGGTGTTGTTGTCCATGGGGCAATTCTGCTTGTAGTGACCCAGCTGTTTGCACCGGAAGCAGCGTTGTTCATTGTCCTCCTGGCGTGGATAGCGAGGGCTAGATGTCACCGGTCTGTTAGGAGGTTGGTATCTAGCGGCTGGTGGGTGTGAGGGCACCGTTGGTCGTGGAGGTTGTACCCGTGGTGTGACCAGGTTCGTCTTGCGAGTATCCGCATATTCATCCGCCAACTTAGCGGCCTCTGGTAGAGTCATGGGCCTGCGATCTCTCACCCAGTCTTTGACATCCGTCTGGATGTGATCGTAAAATTGTTCCAGGAGCATTAGTTGCAAAATGTCCTCTGCGGAGGTGGCCTGGCTGCTGTTGACCCAGTTAGAGGCCGACAGGGATAACTGGCATGCCCATTCCACGTAAGAGTCTTTCGTGGTTTTGCGTGAGTCCCTGAACTTTTGTCGGTAGGACTCTGGGGTTACTGCATAACGAGCCAGGAGCACTTCTTTAACCCTGGCGTAGCTATGGATCTCCTGCTCTGGCACGGTCCGGAAAGCATCAGAAGCTTTGCCTGACAGTTTGCCTGACAATATTGCGACCCACTCTCCTCTATCTATACGGTGCAGGTTACATTGTCGCTCAAAATCTGCCAGGTAATTATCAATGTCACAGTCTTTTTCATCAAAAGCTTTAAAAGCGCTAAACGGAATCTTCCTTGTGTCTGTTGTACTGTACTCACTGTTTGGAGAATGTGCGGCGGCTTGTTGGACTGCTGCCAGTTTTAACTGTAGCTCTGCGTCTCTTATTTGTTTAGCCTCCTCCGCTAACAGGTTCATCACTTTCAGCACCACATCCGCCGTTGGGTTCGGACCGAACCATGCTAGCTTCTCTCTCATTGCCTTGTTGGCTGGTGATTCCTCCTCCTGAATCACTGGTGTCCCCATCTCTTGTACTGCTGGCGTTGCTGCAACCAAGTTCTCCTGGTCTAGCTCCATTAATTCTGCTATAATGACCCGCTTGGTTTTGTTGCTAGCAATCCTTCCACGGACTTCCAGTAGTTCTTTCAGTGTTTTTCTTTTAAGCGGGGTGTACCAGCCTTCCATTCACTGTTCCCAGTGTCTGCTTGGAATCCTGGTGTAAAGGAAAGTAGAAGGGAAAATCCCGCTGCTGCCAACCAATTGTGACGGTAGTAGAAAATATCCTCGTCAAGCATTCCCTTCTTCTCATAAAAGAAAATCACCCAATATTCCACGAGTAGGAATATCCCTGGAATCGCCGAATAATCCACACATGAGTCAACTTAATGCTGGAACAAGACTGATTTACTGGTACACAGAACTCAATTTATGCAGCAAAAACTCCTCCTCTGGGCCAGACTAGATAATTGAGTTTTACCAATACACACAGCTCAATTATCTGCTGGCCAGAACATTTACAATTCTTAACAATTTCAGACAAGTACTTTCTATCCCACATACAAACATAATCTCAACATCATTGTCCGGTACACGAATACATTCATTCTTGACATTTGGAACCGAACAATATAGTCCTCAAAATAGCAGGGAGAGAATCAAACTGAAGCATATAGGCAATTGCATAAAAGTCCTTCACAATGGCAAACTCGGCTAACGGTAAATAAGATGACCATTCCTCCTGATTTTCGGAAACAAAGCATCTCAAATATGTCTCTAGGTTTTGATTGGTACGTTCAGTCTGACCGTTGGACTGTGGATGGAAAGATGAAGAAAACGACAGATGAACCCCTAAACGAGAACAAAAAGCTTTCCAAAATTTAGAAACGAATTGGGTACCACGATCCGAAACAATATCGGAAGGGACCCCGTGAAGCTTCACGATGTGGTCAATAATCTTCACGATGTGAAAAAAAAAAAAAAAAAAAAGAAATGTCACTTTTTTTTTTTAAAAGGCCATATATACTGTCACGACCGCTAGCCCAGCAGCAGTCGTGTCGCACCAGACGGAGGGGAAGGGGGACCCTTATCTACAGATGGGAAATAGAATGGCCACCCCTGACTAACCCTAAGCTGGCACCTGTCTGACCTGATACCCTAGACGGGGTGTGAACCCGTGCGGCGAGCAGGATGCCTAAACCCTCAGTCACCCTAACAAGACTGGACTGGGGAAAGGCCGATGGGAGCGCTAGTCACCATCACTCACGTCTAGGAAAACAACAGGGGAAGAAAGCAACAAACAAACAACAGCAGAGATAGACTTATCCAGTCACGAGCAGAGAAGGCGATCCCAAACACGACAGTCCACGCCGGACAAGAGCTCCACAGCAACACCATCAAACGATCTCCTTCCAAGGTCAGAGTAGCACTGGAAGTAAGGACTATATCTGGCAATGACTGCAAGTGAAACTGAAACTAATATAGTAGCTGGGAGTGGCAGACAGGACTCACCTGAGAAGGATGCCTACAAACTCCCAGTCAGGACAAAAAGGTTCACAAGGCAAAACCCAGATGACATACCCTGAACCACGGAGCAAACTCACAAGCTATTGCGAGTAGCTAGTCGCTGCGACCTTCTCCTCCCAGACCTGTCTGGATCAGTCACAGTCGTGACAGTGGTCTGGTCATTAAGGGGGTTTAAGCTAGGGGAGCTGAGGTGGTTAAGTGATTTAAATGATTTATTTTTGTCATTTATTGCTTTCTTTTTTTCTTGTTCCTTAACCTTTTATTCCCATAAGGTATGTAGCTCTCACAATTAGATTTTAGGATGCTTTTAAAAATATCCCATTTTGTGGCTGTATATATATTTTTTAGGACTTTGTCCCAGTTAGTTAGGCCTATGGCCTCTCTTAGTTGGCTAAATTTTTTTTTTTTTAAGCTTGGTATTTTTGTTCCTCCCTGAAGTAACACTCTTTTGAATGACAATTGGAAGGTTATTACTTTATGGTGACTATTTCCCAGGTGTCCCCCAACCTGCACATCTGTTGTTCTGTCAGATCTATTGGTTAATACTAAGTAGTTTTTTTTTTTCATTAATAAAATCGCAATGTAAAATTTGCTTAATATGCATGCGCAAAAAGGGGCGTGGCCTAGCAACTGTTTTCGAACTACCGAAGTTTGAGGCGATTGGAAAGGATGGTCGGAAGCAAATTTTCGAGACAGTGAGGAAGAATTCCTGATCACTGTAAGTAATTTCACATTACACCAGTGTCCTTCTGCACCTACTGTGTCCTTCTCCCATACCATGTAGATTGTAAGCCCTCACGAACAGGGCCCTCACTCCTTCTGTACCAGTCTGTAACTCGTTTTGTTTATGATTAGTGCAATTGTCTGTATTATGTATGTGCACCCCTTATCATATGTACAGCGCTATGGAATGAATGGCGCTTTAATAATAAATAATAATAATAATTACATTTCACATGCATGTCAGACCAATCGCTTTATATGCAGATAGAGTGTTATAAAATATTCACGATTGCGAAAATCGTCACTTATTATCAGAATTTTTTTTCGGCATACATATAACTTTACTTTTTATCAGGTCTAAGTAGATATTACTGATTGGTGCACTAAGTATTGTTGTAACATCACAGCACTATGTCTGTAGAATGTACGTATGGACAGCATAGAAATATCTCTCACATGCACATTGCACATCCATTTTCCTGCCCCCACACACAAACACAGTCTATAAATTAGAGTTTGTGTCCTGTTGCTCAGGACTCAGGAGAAGCTTTCTTTGTCTTACCGCCAGTATTTGCTGGTTCATTTAGAGTTACCCAGGGTGCACCAGCTGTACACCCCATACAGTACCTTCACTTCACTAGACAGGTACATCTCTGGCCAATATCCGATTGCTCAGACCCCACACACATACAATCGCAATACAATCCCATCTTACAATGGTAACATTAAATCTAATATTTCCAATTCGAAGACAAAATACTTTTTGATGTTTTGCTGAGGACAATATTTACAATACTTGTATTTAAAAAAAATTGGGATTATATGCTTGCATCTTTATCCTGCAGCGCATGTTGGAGCGGGGCTTTGACAGGACCCGGGTCCACGCTAAGAAGCAGGCCATTGTCAGTGAGATCCGTTCCGAGCTCAAGAGGAAGTTTAAGGGCAATCACCCTAGGATGGCCATATTAAAAAAATGGTCAGATTTGAAGAGGAGGAATTCGGAGCGGATCAGAGAGATCCGTGTATCTCTCGCCAGCACTCTGTAATGTATACAGTATATACAGTTATGAAAATAAGTATTTCATCCCTTTACAAATGATTACTTATTAACTGGTGTGGCATGTAGCAAATCAGCCGGTTACATCATACATCTCTACCTTGCCATGAGTGTATATATATATATATATATTTATATACACAGCGAGGTACAGATGTATGATGTAACCGGCTCATTTTGTGCATTTTATACACACAGAAATATATGTGTGTGTGTGTGTGTATATATACATAAACTGAAATCATCATTTTGTATTCCAATAAAAGGCCCCGTTCATCATTACATTAGATACATCCCTCACTTAACTCCTTAACGCCCGATGAAGTACATGTATGTCAGATCTGGATGTGACTTAAAGCCCAGTCACGTAAATGTACTGCATGGTGATTGGGGGCAGGGAACCGGCAGTCACTGATAGCCGGACCCCTGCTGTATGCGCTGGCATTGGTGAAATCACAGATGCCTGCGCATTAACCACTGCACGGCAGCGGTTAGCGCTGACTGCGGCACGTGCGAGCTTCAGACATGTGCGGGGTGTCCATCATGTCCCTGCGCTGCTGTTATGGGCACCTGATGGCAGGGAAGGTAGCCCGATGCCTTTCTTAGGCATCGTGGCTGCCTTCTGGGAGGGCCTGTCAGATCCAGCCCCCTGTATTACACTGGTAATACACTTACAGCCAATGCACTACAATACAGAAGTATTGTAATGTATTGTAAAGGGCATAAGACCCCCAAAAGTTGAAGTCCCAGAGGGGGACAAAAAATAAACTGAAAAAAAGTAAAAAAAAAAAATTGGTTTTAAAACAAAAAAAAAAATTCAAGAAAAAAAAAGTGTCCTTTTTCCAAAATAAAGTTAAATAAAAATTGAAAAAAATAGTGAAAAAAGAAAAGTAGACATATTATGTATCGTCTCGTCCGTATCGACCGGCTCTATAAAAATATCACAGGATCTAACCCCTCAGGTCAACACCGTTAAACAAAATAAAATAAAAACTGTGCTAAATAAATCATTTTTTTTGTCACATTACAGCCTAAAAGTGCAACACGAAGCAATCAAAACAGTGTATGACCCCCAAAATAGTACTAATTTAACTGTTACCTCATCCCGCAAAAAATTGGCCCCTACCTAAGACAATCGCCCAAAAAATACAAAAAACAAATATGGCTCTCAGAATATGGAGACATTAAAACATGATTTATTTTGGTTAAAAAATGCTATTATTGTGTAATAATAAAATAAATAAAGAAATATACATATTAGGTATCACCACGTTCGTAGTAACCAGCAGTATAAAAATATCACATGACCTAACACCTCAGATTAACACCGTAAAAAAAAAGAAAATATAAACTGTCAAAAAAGCTATTGTTTTTTACACCTTACATCACAAAAAGCGTAATGCCAAGTGATTAAATTTTTGGTAAATTTTGTATTTTAAAAAAATACAAATGAAAATTTTTTACTCAATTTTTCCACTGCCATGAAATACAATATGTGACGAGAAAAACAATCTCATAATGGCCTGGATAAGTAAAAGCGTTTTAAAGTGACACATGTCAGATTTTCTCAAAATAGCCTGGGCAGAAATGAGAAAAATGGCCCCGTCATTAAGGGGTGAATTCTCATTATGAGTTCTGAGTTGTTTGTCTAAATTCTAAACATTGTGTGATTACAGGGGTTCCAGTTCCCTCTGTACGGCGCAGGCCTTCTTCAGAGGATATGGTGGTGGTTGTATTATCGGCATTGGAGGAGGAGAAGAGAGAGCATGCTGGACCCTCCCAGCATGCAAATGCTCCAACACCACCTGATATTGGAGAAATGGTGGAGGCCAAAGAGGCTGGTCCCTCTCTGCCGCCACATTCCCCCCCCCCCCCCCCAAGCTCCTGATGAGGAAGAAGAGGAGGAGGAGGTTGTCACCAGCCAGCCAGGAGGGTAAATATGTGCACACAGCAATATAATTCTGTATCCATAACATGTACAGAAACAAAAGGCCAAAAATGAGGGGACAACACACACTACAGTAATAGAAAACAACAATACTGGACACTAACTATGTAATCTACATAAAAAACATTAACTAAACAACTAAATAACATTATACTCTACATAACTATCACAAACTAACCAACTAAATACAATTATACTGTACTGAACTAGCACTAACTAACCAACTAAATAACATTATAATATACTGAATTATCACAAACTAACAAACTATATAATCATCATAAATATCATTAACTAATGAATTGTAATGTAAATTATCAGTGCTTTAACAAATAATACACACAATGCACTAATTGCCTCCTAATCTTAATTGAAAGTAATTTTAATATTTTTTTAAATCCTAACAGTAAATGAGGTTACATCAGCAGCAGCGGCATCTGGATAAGAAGGTGCATCAGCTGGAGGAGTTCCATCATAAGGGGATCCAGGAGTTGCTGGACCTCTATAAACAACTGAAAAAGTTGCCTTAACATTGTTAATAAATATTTCTTTACGTTCTAACGTGTGCTTTCATTTTTAGATATTGTTATGTTTTTGATTAATGTTAACCTATAAGGTTGCAGGATAGCCCCTTTAGTCCTGGGGCAAACTCATCTGGATCAGGACAGACAGCAGCAGCAGGTAAAGGTAATGGTGGAGTAAACAGCCTACACAAAACTCAGCAGGATCAGGACAGACAGAAGCAGCAGGGAATTGTTAAGGGTATAGTATAAGGCCTACACCTAGCTAGACCAAACTCGGCAGGAGCAGGACAGACTGCAGCAGGTAAATGGTAACGCTGTAGTGTAAAGCATACACATATTTGGGTGTAAATCAGCAGGAACAGAACAGATAGCAGCAGGGAAATGGTAGCGCTGTCGTATAAGGCATACACATAGCTGGCCCTAACTCAGCAGGAACAGAAGAGACAGCAGCAGGAAAATGGTAACGCTGTAGGACAAGGCCGACACATAACTCATCAAGATCAGGACAGACAGCAGAAGCAGCAGATAAAGGTAACGGTGGAGTATAAGGCCTACACATAACTTAATATGATCAGGACAGACAGCAGAAGGTACATGTTAATGGTCGAGTCTAAGGCTCCATTCACACGTCCGTGCTGTGTTGCAGACCCGCAAATTGCGGATCCGAAACACACCCGCCCGGCACCCCTATAGAAATGCCTATTCTTGTCCGCAGCTGCGGACAAGAATAGGACATGCTCTATCTTTTTGCGGAGCTGCGGACCCAAAGATCGGGGCCGCGCTCCGCAAATGCGGACAGCACACTGCACATTTTGCGGACGTGTGAATGGAGCCTTAGGCCTACACATAGCCTGGCCTAACTCAGCAGGAACAGACAGCAGCAGGTTCTTTGTTTGCAGTAGGAATGTGTTCCCAGGAATGGGCCACCACCAGACTTGGGCAACAACAAAAATAAACTTAGACTCCTCTTATAGCAGCAGGTTCGTCGTCTAGAGCAGGAATGTGCTCCCATACATACAAAAAACAATATTTTCCTTTGACAAAATTGTTTATCGATTGTATTTTAAGTTTAGACACCTCTGAAAGCAGCAGCAGGTTCTTTGTTTGCAGCAAGAATGTGTTCCCAGGAATGGACCCCCACCAGACCTGGGCAACAACAAAAATAAACTTAGACTCCTCTTATAGCAGCAGGTTCATCGTCTAGAGCAGGAATGTGCTCCCATACATACAAAAAACAATATTTTCCTTTGACAAAATTGTTTATCGATTGTATTTTAAGTTTGTACAGCCCACAATAAATTAGTACTACATTAGCTCCACATGCTGCCCACACCGGTCTGCTCTCAGTTTCCATATTGGGCACATCGAGTCTAGAGAAGAACACTGCGGTAACGCAGCCTGCCGCCCCGTGTACTGATTCCTCCAAGCCAGAGGGCAGCAGGACTGGTGTGGTTTAGCAGCAGCTCTGTCATTCTCCTTTTGTCTGTGAAGAGGCATGGTTACCGCAGATCGCACGACCCATACATGATCAACGGCGCACACACGCTGTGCTCCAGCCATCGGCAGCACCCAGCCATCCTCTGCCCGTCAGAGTACAGAAGCCAGTGAGGAACCAGCTTGGGTGGGAAGTGTCCTCGGCTCTGCCACCGGGATCAGTTTCCCTCCCCTTGGAGATGACTCAGTCACGGTCTCCAGCTGCTGACGGGGTCCTCAGCAACTGCCTCCAGTGCAGAGCCTGGATCTAGTGTTGAGCGCAAATATTTGAATAGCAAATTTTAATCTCGAATATCGGCACTTCGAAAATTAGCGAATATTTAGAATATAGTGCTATACGGTATATTTAATGACAAATATTCGTCATTTTTTTCTATCTGAACACAAGATTCCTCCCTGCTTCTTGGCCCACAAGCAACTTAAGCAGGGAGGAATCCTGACTTCAGATGGAAAAAAATGACGAATATTCTAAAAACAAATATATAGCACTATATTCTATAGTGCTATATATTTGTTTTTGACCCACGCCTGTATTGAGCGCGTAATATTCACATATTACGCGATCATTACCTTGCCGAATTTTGCGCAAAAAATAATAATAATGTAGAATATACCGAATATACAAATTCGCGAATATATGACGAATATTCTACAAAATAGTAGCCAAATATCACAAATTCAAATATGACCCCTGCCGCTCATCACTACCCGAATCATCGATCGCAGGTCATGCTGCAGAATAAGCCTTTAGCTGTGAGGCTTGGCTACACATGGCGGGTAGTTTTACACAGCCGGGGGCAGACTTCACCAGGAAGGGGCTGACAGGCACTGGGGAGCACCTACACTGTCAGAGCGGAGTTTGAAGACTGTTTTGAAGGCACAATGTGTTCTCGAGTTACATCGAACAGCCGGTAAACTTACCCCACAAAACAAATGCAGCTTTGCTTTATCTTTGTGGACTTGCCATAGAAATTCATATTCCTTTAAGTTCATGAAAAACGTACAGTAATCCAGTCCTATACAATGCAGAGGTCTGGAGGGGTAGAATAATGCAGGGCTTCCAGGGAGAGATGGCGTAGATAGATATATACATGTTGTCCATCATGCTATAATCTATCTATCTACCCCATCTTGCCTGGAAGCCCTGAAATTTTCTCCCCCTACAGACATCTGCATTGTAGAGGACCGGATTACTGTATGTTTTTCATGAACTTAAAGGAATATGAATTTCTATGTCAAGTCCACAAAGATGAAGCAAAGCTGCATTTGTTTTGTGGGGTAAGTTTACCGGCTGTTCGATGTAACTCGAGAACACATTGTGCCTTCAAAACAGACTTCAAACTCCGCTCTGCTGGATGACAGTGTAGGTGCTCCCCAGTGCCTGTCAGCCCCTTCCTGGTGAAGTCTGCCCCCGACTGTCTGAAACTACCCGCCATGTATAGCCAAGCCTCGCAGCTAAAGGCTTATTCTGCAGCATGATCTGCGATCGATGATCCTGGCTGCGCACTAGAGGCAGCCGCCGAGGACCCCGCCAGCAGCCGGGAACCGTGACTGAGTCATCATCGAAGGGAGGGGAACTGATCCCAGCGGCAGAGCCAGGGAACACTTCCACACCCGGGCTGAGGCAACCTGGTTCCTCACTGGCTTCTGTGCTCTGATGGGCAGAGTACGGCTGGGTGCTGCCGATGGCTAGAGCACGGCGTATGTATGGCGCTGATCATGTATGGGTATGTATTTAAAAAATTAGTTAAATGAATGAATAAATCAATAAGAGGTTTAATAAATTAATGAAAAAAATATATAAATAAACTCATCGATTGGAAAAATATATATATATTGTTCGCCAAAAAAATAAGTCAAGAAATTCAACAATAGAGAAATATATAAATAAAGTCATCAATAAATAAATAAATATATTAAAATTGCAACCATAAATAAATAAATACATAAATAAATTCATCAATAAATACATAAATAAAATCATCAATAAATACATAAATAAATTCATCGATACAGAAATATATAAATAAAGTTATAAATAAATATATAAAAAACTTCATCCATAAATTAATAAATATATAAAAAAATAAATTAATTCATCAAGAAAAATATATATAAGTTAAAAAACAACAAAGTTTGGGAGTTAGAGCCAAGGAGAGGGAATGGCAAAGGACCCTTCAGCGCCAGATCCAGGACTCGTTCCTTTTGATAAATGTCAGTCTGTCCATGGAGTCAGTGGACAGACGGGTCCGCTTGTCGGTGACCACCCCACCTGCTGCGCTAAATGTCTGCTCAGACAGTATGCTCTAAGGGGGGGCAAGACAGTACTTCTAGCGCATACTGAGCGAGCTCATGGCAGGTGTCCAGCCTGGCAACCCAGTTCTCCATGGGGTCATCGGTGCTTATGCTGTCGGAAGCACCGACGGACCCCATGTAGTCTGCCACCATGCGGGCCAGCCACTGGTCGTGACTGCTGATGCTACTGCTGCTGCTACTGGATCGCGCAGACTGGTAGAACAACCTCATCTCACCCATAAGATCACTTGGCTGGAGCTGCATGGGCAAGCCAACTGCTGGGTGAGATGGGCGAGGAGAACTGGAGCGTGATGCTGAGGGTTTGCCTGCTCCAGCCGGATCAGACAGGCCTGCAGGTTATTCATACGGGCATCCCTCTGGCTGGCTGGGATGAACTGCTCCAGTTTCCCCTTGCAGCGAGGGTCTAAAAGGGTGGCCAACCAAAAATCATCCCTCTTCTTAATTTTCTTGATCCGGGGTCCCTCCTGAGGCATCACAGCATGTGGGCAGCCATGGGGAAGAGGACAGCCCGCTGTGACTCTTCTTGGCTGCCCGGGACCATGATATCTTGGTCCTCCTGCTGCTCCCTGTGGTAGCCACCCCACCCCTGGACTAACGGTGCCCCCAGCACCGGTTCTCCCTCCTGACCAGGCCCAGACTCCTGGACATCGTAAAAATCCTCAACAAATTCTTTCTCCTCCTCGTCCGGGGCCTGATCTTGGTGGAGCATTGTTGCCTCTTCTTGTTCCACCAAGGTACTCTCCCCAGCATCGAGCAGGCGATCTAGTGTCCTGTCCAGCAGGAACACTATGGGGAGCATGTCATTGCCTGCTCAAATGGGGCCAACACATGGCATACCTGATGTATCTGCCCCCACTCCGCATTGGTGATGTAGGGGAGTGGGTGTGATGGCCCGGAAGTGCCTTGGTCCAGCAGGTATTTTTTCACCGCCCGTCGCTGCTCCCACAACCTCTCCAGAATGTGGAGGGTGGAGTTCCACCGAGTCACGCTGTCAACAATCAGCCTGTGGGGTGGCAGGTTGTTGTCCTGCTGCAGTTTGGACAGGGATGCGGTGGCAGTTGGGGAGAATTAGAAGTGTGTGCCAATCCTATGTACACATTGCACGATGTTGCTCAACCTTGGGTATGTGCATAGGAACTTCTGTGCCACAAGTTTGAAGACATGTACCATGCAGGGCACGTGTGTTATACTGCCAGCATTGAGGGCGGCGAGGAGTTAGCTGCCATTTTCACAGACAACCATACCTGCCTGAGCCAGGAGGGTGGCCAGAACATCAGGTCCAGTGTGTCTATGTTCCCCTAAGCTCACAAGCTGAAGCACGGCCTGGCAGTGGACCTGCCCCACACTTGTGTAGCTACGGGGATGCTTGCTGGGGGGCTCAGGTGTGGTGGAGACAGTGGCTTGAGAGAGAGCAGCAGTTCTCCCCCGGACACCCCAGGCGGCACCACAAACTGAGATGCCACATCTGATGATCCCTCCCCGGTGCCTCAGAGGGACACCCAATGGGTTGTAAAACTGATGTATTGTGCCTGCCCATGTCTGCTGGTCCAGGCATCCATTGTCAGATGCACCCACAATGTGCTGGTGTAGGGCAGGGACGCCGGTCCTGGCAAAGAAATGGCAGCTGGGGACACGCCATCTGGGTTGGGCATGCTCCAACATCTGCCAAAATGGATTGCAGTCCACAATATTGAAGGGCAGCAGATATTGGGCGATAACCCTTGCCAGGAGCGCATTGAGTGAACGCACGCATCAGTCCCCGGGGGCGAAGGGCGCTGTGCGTTCAAATGTGTCGTCAACCGACGGCTAGTGCCGGACAGCGGTGGAGGCAATAGAGGAGTGTGCAGAGGAGGCAGAGGTCTGGCTGCCGCTACCAGTACCTCTAGGAGAGGGAGTGGGGGAGTGAGAATGCATTGTTGGAAGGGGGTGGGGTGGCTGCAGGACAGTGGCAGGAGCTGCTGTCTCCTGCACACTGCTGCTGGTGCTGCTGCGACCACCCTGCATTTGTTCACACTCCTGCCAGTGGTTGACTCTCAGGTGCTGGGTAAGGTAGTGGTACCCAGCCGAGCAACAGACCTCCCTCTCCTCACCCTGGCATGGCACAGATGACAGATGGCAATTGTCACATCGTCTGATGCCAGGGTGAAGTAAGCCCTAACAGGCGACTTATGCACCGACCTCCTCTCAGATGGGGTGGTGCTGGCTTGTGCCTGTTCAGGCTCGGTGCGCACAGGTGGAGGCGGCACCTGCTGCTGCCGCCTCCACCTGCTACCATTACCAGTGGAGCCCCTGCCACTGGTCTCCCTGGTGACCTGGCGCACCGTTTGCCTTGGGTCCCTACCTTCCTCATCAGTGCTGCTATCACCTGACAAAGGGGTGGCACCCATTCTAAGTCACCCTCCTCTTCATCCCCTGTAATGTCAAACCCAAGGTCGACCAGTGGTTGACTGAGGGGAACAGCAGACGTGGAGCCCCTGACCTGGCTCCGCTGTCCCCTCGCTGACGCCTGGGTCTGACTAGGTGTGGGGGTTCTGTGGTTAAAACCACCCACACCAATTGGAAGGGATGTCACTGGGGTACTGATGGGCGGTACCCCTCCTCCTCCTACTCCTCCTCCATCCCTTCAAAAAGGTCCTGAGCATCCGGACCAAGCTCTAGCTCACTCTCCTGCATTACCCAAGATGTCCCTCTCACTGTCGCTGTCAAACAGCATCAGGGTGGATTCTTGGGGGCTGGGAGCTGGTCCTGCAGGTGGCAGAGAGCTGCTGCTGCTCAGAGCCGGGACAGAGGACTCTGTGCCACTAGCTTGTGTCACGAATGACACCACTGCCTCGGCATCTTGAGATGAAATGGGGAGACTTCCACGCCCAAAAAAAATCACGGATGAGGTAGACGCCCCTGCCACCTGCGCCCGACCCTCCGTGGGTAGAGGAGCGGCCCCATGCTGGCAGCAGTCCAACACTGGAACCAACTCCCCTACCACGACCACGGCTGCCGGCACGCCCATGTGCACTCATGATGTGTTTTTATATACAAAAAAATAATGAGGGAATTTGGGCAAACTTTATTGGGTTGGGGACAATGGGGCAAAAAAGGTTAAATAAAATACACGAAAACCTAAAACAAGGAAAAATACTTATTTTTTTGTTTTTTTTTAACAGAAAAAGACGCTGACACTAATCACTACCAACATGAAACCGTAAAACACTAACCCTAAAACACAGAAAAATACACTACAGCTACACTATTCACTCACTAACCTACACTGACTATCTACCAATAACTATCTGGATTATACAGTGGGATGCGAAAGTTTGGGCAACCTTGTTAATCGTCATGATTTTCCTGTATAAATAGTTGGTTGTTACGATAAAAAATTACAGTTAAATATATCATATGGGAGACACACACAGTGATATTTGAGAAGTGAAATTAAGTTTATTGGATTTGCAGAAAGTGTGCTATAATTGTTTAAACAAAATTAGGCAGGTGCATAAATTTGGGCACCACAAAAAAGAAATGAAATCAATATTTAGTAGATCCTCCTTTTGCAGAAATTACAGCCTCTAAACGCTTCCTGTAGGTTCCAATGAGAGTCTGGATTCTGGTTGAAGGTATTTTGGACCATTCCTCTTTACAAAACATCTTTAGTTCATTCAGGTTTGATGGCTTCCGAGCATGGACAGCTCTCTTTAAGTCACACCACTGATTTTCAATTATATTCAGGTCTGGGGACTGAGATGGCCATTCCAGAACGTTGTACTTGTTCCTCTGCATAAATGCCTTAGTGGATTTTGAGCAGTGTTTAGGGTCGTTGTCTTGTTGAAAGATCCATCCCCGGAGAAGCTTCAGCTTTGTCACTGATTCCTGGACATTGGTCTCCAGAATCTGCTGATACTGAGTATAATCCATGCGTCCCTCAACTTTGACAAGACTCCCAGTCCCTGCACTGGCCACACAGCCCCACAGCATGATGGAACCACCACCATATTTTACTGTAGGTAGCAGGTGTTTTTCTTGGAATGCTGTGTTCTTTTTCCTCCATGCATAACGCCCCTTGTTATGGCCAAATAACTCAATTTTAGTTTCATCAGTCCACAGCACCTTATTCCAAAATGAAGCTGGCTTGTCCAAATGTGCTTTAGCCCACCTCAAGCGGCACTTTTTGTGCTGTGGGCGGAGAAAAGGCTTCCTCTGCATCACTCCCGCATACAGCATCTCCTTGTGTAAAGTGCGCCGAATGGTTGAACGATGCACAGTGACTCCATCTGCAGCAAGATGATGTTGTAGGTCTTTGGTGCTGGTCTGTGGGTTGACTCTGACTGTTCTCACCATTCGTCGCTTCTGTCTATCCGCGATTTTTCTTGGTCTGCTACTTCGAGCCTTAACTTGAACTGAGCCTGTGGTCTTCCATTTCCTCAATATGTTCCTAACTGTGGAAACAGACAGCTGAAATCTCTGAGACAGCTTTCTGTATCCTTCCCCTAAACCATGATGGTGAACAATCTTTGTCTTCAGGTCATTTGAGAGTTGTTTTGAGACCCCCATGTTGCTACTCTTCAGAGAAAATTAAAAGAGGAGGGAAACTTACAATTGACCCCCCTAAATACTCTTTCTCATAATTGGATTCACCTGTGTATGTAGGTCAGGGGTCACTGAGCTTACCAAGCCAATTTGAGTTCCAATAATTAGTTCTAAAGGTTTTGGAATCAATAAAATGACAACAGTGCCCAAATTTATGCACCTGCTTAATTTTGTTTAAACAATTATAGCACACTTTCTGTAAATCCAATAAACTTAATTTCACTTCTCAAATATCACTGTGTGTGTCTCCTATATGATATATTTAACTGACATTTTTTATCGTAACAACCAACGATTTATACAGGAAAATCATGACGATTAACAAGGTTGCCCAAACTTTCGCATCCCACTGTATATATGAGCTTACTATATAATGTCACTAACACCCTACACTGGAACCTATCAGCTACACTATTCACTCACTAACCTACACTATCTAACACTATCTGGATTATATACTGTATATGAGGTATCAGAAGTCACAGGAATTCAGCACAGCACAAAGATCACACTCCTCTCTCTCTCACAACGGCATGAAACAGCACAAAATGGCTGTGGGGAGGTTCTCTTATATAGTAAGGGGTAGGCAACTTTCCTATTGGTTGCTAGGGAAGTTGCTAAGCTCTTGCAGCCTTCTCATTGTCCCACAAGCTAGAAGCAGGGAGGGATCATGTGTACTGTGGAAAAAAAAATATATATATTCGAATTTTCAAATATATTGCACTATATTCTAAATATTCGCAAATTCTCGAAGAGCCGATATTCGTGATTAAAATTCGCTATTCGAATATTCACGCTCAACTCTAATACTAAGTCTAGTATGACCGTCCCTCCAGTCGGGTCCTCAACCAGTTGGGAAAGGTAATTGTCTTTGGTTATTGCTAAGAATCTTTTTCCTTTATGAGATATACAGGTTTCAGTTTCCCAGTATATATCTGGGTAGTTGAAGTCCCCAATAATAACCACCTCATTTTGATTTGCCGCCTCGTCTATCATGTTTATTAGTAGATTTTCTGTGGACTCTGGTATACTAGGCGGTTTATAATAAACTCCTATGGCCTCATTCATGCACACGGCCGTTGTTTTGGTCCGCATCCGCGCCGCAGTTTTGGCAGCTCGGATGCGGACCCATTCACTTCAATGGGGCCGCAAAAGATGCAGACAGCACTCCGTGTGCTGTCCACATCTGTTGCTCTGTTCCGTGGTCCGCAATAAAAATATAACATGTCCAATTCTTGTCCGCGCTTTGCGAACAAGAATAGGCAGTTATATTAAAGGCTGCCTGTGCCGTTCCGCAAATTGCGGAACGCACATGGACGCCATGCGTGTTTTGCGGATCCGCAGTTTGCGGACCACAAAACACACAACGGTCGTGTGCATGAGACCTATTAGTATTTTGTTATTATTTTTGCCTCCATGTATTTCTACCCACAGTGACTCCACATGTTCACGTCCCTCACTTATATCTTCTCGGACTGTGGGCTTTAGACAGGACCTTACATAAAGGCAGACCCCTCCCCTCTTTGGTTTTGGGGATCTTTTCTATACAGACTGTAACCCTGTATGTTAACTGCCCAGTTATAGCTATCAATCAGCCATGTCTCAGTTATCCCCACTATATCATAGTCCTCCTCACACATCACTAATTCCAGTTCCCCAGTTTTATCAGCCAGGCTTCTGGCATTAGTATACATACAATTAAGAGGTTTATGTATATTTGTTAGCCTACACCTTTCCTTCTGAACTGTTCTAGTCCCTCCTTCCATTCCTGCCCCAGTCCCATTAACTTGCCTCAGTCTCTATCTGCACTATATTCCCATCCTATAATTACCCTCCCCAGTCCCAACTTTCTAGCCATATTTTCCCCCAATAGAGCTGCCCCTTCCCCATTGAGGTGCAGCCCATCCCTACGATAGATCTTGTAGCCGACAGAAAAGTTGTCCCAGTTTTCCAGGAACCTAAACCCCTCCTTCCTACAGCAGTTCTTGAGCCACTTGTTTACCTCCCTTATCTGCCGTTGCCTTTCTTGTGTCGCTCGTGGCACAGGTTGAATTTCGGAAAACACTACCTTTGAGGTCCTTGCCCAAAGCTTGTGACCTAAATCCCTAAAATTATTTTTAAGGATGCTCCACCTACCTCTAACTTTGTCATTGGTTCCGATATGGACCATGACTGCTGGATCTTCTCCAGCCTCTCCCAGTAATCTGTCAACCCAATCCGCGATGTGCCAAACTCGAGCGCCAGGAAGACAACACACCGTTCGACGATCCCGTTATTTGTGACAGATCGCCCTATCTAATATTTGAGTCTCCCACTACCAGCACCTGTCTGGCCTGCCCTGCTCTCCTGGTCCCCTGCTTACTGGAGCTAAAATTCCCCTGACTGGCAGAGGAAGTGTCCGGCTGCAGCAGTGCTCTCCCTGAACCGACATCTTCCTCATCTGCCAAGATTGCAAACTTGTTGGGCTGTGTCAGATCAGGGCTAGCCTCCCTGTACTCTTCCCTCTACCCTGCTTTCTAACTGTTACCCAGCTAGCTCCCTCACTTTCCTCCACCTCCTCGCTACCACCATCCCCCACATCTACCCCAGAGAGTCCTTGCTCAGTGAGGAAACTCTTAATAATGCCCTGCGCTAGCGGTGTATCCGCTGGTTATGTTGAGGCGCCAGCCTCTACATAACTTTGGTGTATCCGCCTTCCCTTCTAAATGTAAGACAACTTGGATGACCATTTTCTATGCTTAAAACAGGCATAGAAAATGGTAAATGAGATTGACCTACTAGTCTGACCCCTTTCCCACACACTTATTAAAGCTGTTATTAAAGTACATGTTTTACCTAACTAGTTACAAATGTTGTATGTATTGAATGATATAATGTTTCTGTTGTCTGTTTGGATATATTTTCAGTCAGTCATGTAAATCACCCCCCCGGTCCGGCCCCGTACTCCCTTGGCCAGCGCACCAAAACACTGTCTTTTTAAACTGCATGTCATGCCGGTCTTTTAGTATGTAATTGTCCTGAAGAAGGGGTCTTTTCGCCCTTAGGTATAATAAGGATGTGTTAATAAACACATCCTTATTATACCTACCAAGACTGATGTCCCTGATGTCAGTGCCGAAATAGTGTTTCCTCTTCTTCATTTTCTTTACTTTTCATACATATAATGTACAAATAGTAGATAGTATTATGTATACTGTTTATTTAAAACATAGAAAATAGAAAACGTGGATGGTTCATGACATATGCATGGGTGCAGAAGCTCACTATTAAGTAGTTTAGGGGTATGTTCACTTGAGCAAAATAATTGTTTGAAAAATCCAACAAATATTGTGCTTTTGAGGCAGAGTATTGGTTTTCAGCCGCAGGTTCTGCCATGGGTTTGCACAATGATTCTCCACCTCCCCACTCTGTCACTGTGCCACTCTGTGGTCTCCTCATGCTGCTGCCACCTCACCACTCGATGGTCTCCTCATGCTGCTGCCACATTACCACTCTGTAGTCTCCTCATGCTAATGCCACATGACCACTCTGTGGTCTCCTCATGCTGCTGCCACATCACCGCTCTGTGGTCTCCTCACGATGCTGCCACCTCACCACTATGTTACTGGGCCACTCTGTGGTTTCCTCATGCTGCTGCCACCTCACCACTATGTCACTGGTCCACTCTGTGGTCTTCTCATGCTGCTACCACCTCACCACTCGGTGGCCTCATCATGATACTGTCACCTCACCACTCTGTGGTCTCCTCATGCTGCTGCCACCTCATCACTATGTCATTGGGCAACTCTGTAGTCTCCTCATGGTGCTGCCACCTCACCACTCTGTGGTCCTCCTTATTCTGCTGCGACCTCACCACTATGTCACTGTGTCACTCTATGCTCTTCTAATGCTGCTGCCACATCACTACTCTGTGGTGTCCTTATGCTGCTACGATCTCTGTACTCTATCACTTTTCAACTCTGTGGTCTTTTCATGCTGCTGCCACCTCATCTCTATGTCACTATGCCAATCTGTGGTCTTCTCATGCTTCTGCCACCTCACTCCTCTGTCACTGGTCCACTCCATGTTCTCCTCATGCTGCTGCCAGCTCACCACTATTTCACTGGGCCACTCTGTGGTTTCCTCATGCTGCTGCCACTTCATCACTATGTCATTGTGACACTCTGTGGTCTCGTCATGCTGCTGCCATGTCACTACTATGTCACTGGGCCAGTCTGCAGTCTCCTCGTTCTGCTGCCAACTTACCACTATATGGTCTCCTCATACTGCTTCCAACTCACCACTTTGTCACTCGGCCACTTTGTGGTTTCCTCATGCAGCTGCCACCTCACCACTTTGTCACTGTGCCACTCTGTGGTGTCCTCATGCTGCTGCCACCTTATCACTATGTCACTGGGCCACTCTGTGGTCTCCTCATGCTGCTGCCACCTCACCACTATGTCACTGGGCCAGTCTGTGTTCTCCTCATGCTGTTGCCACCTTACCACTCTATGTTCTCATCATGCTGCTGCCACCTCACCACTATGTCACTGGGCCACTTTTAGGTCTCCTCATGCTGCTGCCACCTCACCACTATGTCACTGGGCCAGTCTGTGATTTCCTCATGCTGCTGCCACCTTACCACTCTATGTTCTCCTCATGCTGCAGCCACCTTACCACTCTGTCAATGGGCCACTCTCTGGTCTCCTTATGCTACTGCCACATCACAACTCTGTGGTCTCCTCATGCTGCTGCCACATTACTACTCTGACACTCGGCCACTCTGTGGTCTGCTCATGCTGCTCTCACCTCACCACTATGTCACTGGGCCATTCTGTGGTCTCATGCTGCTGCCACCTCACCACTCTGTGGTCTCCTTATGCTGCTGGCACCTCATCACTATGTCACTGGGTCACTCTGTGGTCTCCTCATGCTGCTGCCACCTCACCACTCTGTCAGTGTGTCACTCTGTGGTCTCCTCATGCTGCTGCCATATCACTACTCTGTGGTGTCCTTATGCTGCTACCACCTCTCCACTCTATCACTTGGCCACTCTTTGGTCTTCTCATGCTGCTGCCACCTCACCACTATGTCACTGTGGCACTCTATGGTCCTCTCATGCTGCTGCCACCTCACTACTATGTCACTGGGATACTGTGTGGTCTCCTCATGCTGCTGCCACATCACCACTCTGTGGTCTCCTCATGCTTCTGCTACATCACTTCTCTGTCACTCGGCCACTCTGTGGTCTGCTCATGCTGCTGCCTCCTCACCACTATGTCACTAGGCCACTCTGTGGTCTCCCCATGCTGCTGCCACATCACCACCCTGTGGTCTCCTCATGCTGCTGGCACCTCACCACTATGTCACTGTGTCACTCTATGTTTTCCTCATGCTGCTGCCACTTAGCCACTCTGTCACTGTGTCACTCTGTTGTCTCCTTATGCTGCTGTCACATCACTACTCTGTGGTGTCCTTATGCTGCTACCACCTCTCCACTATGTCACTGGGCCACTCTGTGCTCTCTTCATGCTACTGCCACCTTAACACTCTGTCACTGTTTAACTCTGTGGTCTCCTCATGCTGCTGCCACATCACTACTCTGAGGTGTTCTTAGGCTTCTACCACCTCTCCACTCTATCACTTTGCCACTCTGTGATCTTCTCATGCTGCTGCCACCTCAACACTATATCACTGGGCCACTCTGTGGTCTCCTTATGCTGCTGCCACCTCATTAATATTTCACAGCGCTACTATGTGGTCTCCTTCTGCTGCTACCTCACCACTCTGGTATCCTCATGCAGCTGCCACCTCACCACTATGTTACTGGGCCACTCTGTGGTCTCCTTATGCTGCTGCCACATCACCACTCTGTGGTCTCCTCGTGCTTCTGCCACCTCACCACTATGTCACTGGGTCACTCTGTGGTCCTCTTATGCTGCTGCCACCTCACCGCTTTGTCACAGTTTTACTTTGTTGTCTCCTCATGCTGCTGCCACAATACTATTCTGTGGTTTTCTTATGCTGCTTCCACCTGTCCACTCTATCACTTGGCCACTCTGTGGTATTCTCATGCTACTGCCACCTCACCACTATGTCACTGCTCCACTGGGTGGTCTCCTCATGCTGATGCCAGCTCACCAGTATGTCACTGTGCCACTCTATAGCCTTTTGATGCTGCTGTCACCTCATCACTATGTTACTGGGCTAGTCTGTGGTCTGCTCATGCTGCTGCCACCTCATCACTATGTCACTGGGCCTCTTTGTGGTCTCCCTATGCTGCTGCCACCTTACCAATCTGTGGACTCCTCATGCTTCTGCCACCTCACCACTCTGTCACTAGGTTACTCTATGGTCTCTTCATGCTGCTGCCACCTCAACACTCTTTTACTGGGCCACTCTGCGGTCTCCTTATGCTGCTGCCACATCACCACTTTGTGGTCTCCTCATGCTGCTGCCGCCACATCACTACTTTGTCACTCGGCCACTAGTATGTCATTGGGCCAGTCTGTGGTCTACTCCTGCTGCTGCCACCTCATCACTCTGTGGTCTTCTCATGCTGCTGGCACCTCATCACTTTGTCACTCTGTCTCTCTGTGGTCTGCTCATGCTGCTGCCACCTCACCACTATGTCACTGGGCCTCTTTGTGGTCTCCCTATGCTTCTGCCACCTCACCAATCTGTGGACTCCTCATGCTGCTGCCACCTCACCACTCTGTCACTGGGCCACTCTTTGGTCTCCTCATGCTGCTGCCACCTTTTACTGGGCCACTCTGTGCTCTCCTCATGCTACTGCCACATCACCAATCTGTGGACTCCTCATGCTGCTGCCACCTCACCACTCTGTCACTGGGCCACTCTTTGGTCTCCTCATGCTGCTGCCACCTCAACACTCTTTTACTGGGCCACTCTGTGGTCTCCTCATACTGATGACACCTCACTACTCCGTGGCCTCCTCATTATGCTGCCTTCTCAACACTATGTCCCTGGACCACCCTTTGGTCTCCTCATGCTTCTGCCACTTCACCAGCCTTTGGTCTCCTCATTCTGCTGCCACCTCATTACTACGTCACTGGGCTATTGTGTGGTTTTCTCATGCTGCGGCCACCTCACCACTCTGTCATCTCCTCATGTAGCTGCCACCTTACCACTATGTCACTGGGTCACTCTGTGGTCTCCTCATGCTACTGCCACCTCACCACTATGTCACTTGGCTACTCTGTGGTCTGCTCTTGATGCTGCCACCTCACCACCCTGGTCTCCTCATGCAGCTGCCACCTCACCACTATGTCACTGGGCCACTCTGTGGTCCCCTTATGCTGCTGCCACATCACTACTTTGTCACTCGGCCACTCTGTGGTCTACTCATGCTGCTGCAACCTTTGTCACTCGGCCACTCTGTGGTCTACTCATGCTGCTGCCACCTCACCACTCTGTGGTCTCCTCATGCTGCTGGCACCTCATCACTTTGTCACTGTGTCTCTCTGTGGTCTGCTCATGCTACTGCCACCTCTCCACTCTTTCACTGGGCCACTCTGTGGTCTCCTTATGCTGCTGCCACATCACCACTATGTCACTGGGCCACTCTGTGGTCTCCTCATGCTGCTTCCACCTCACAATTCTGTCACTTGGCCACTCTGTGGTGTCATCATGCTGCTGCCACCTCAACACTCTATCATTGGGCCCCTCTGACACGGCCGTTCTGAAGTAAAACCTGGTTAGAGGTTCACCTTCCAGCAGGACTACAACCCTAAACATACATCCAGAGTTACAATAGAATTGTTTAGATCAGGCATGCTCAAACTGCGGCCCTCCAGCTGTTGCAAAACTACAACTACCAGCATGCCCGAACAGCCTACAACTATCAGCCTACAGCAGGGCATTGTGGGAGTTGTAGTTTTACAACAGCTGGAGGGTCATAGGTTGAGCATGCCTAGTTAAGGCCTCTTTCACACTTGCGTTGTTGGGATCCGGCATGCACTTCCGTTGCCGGAGGTGCCTGCCGGATCCGGAAAAACGCAAGTGTACTGAAAGCATTTGAAGACGGAACCGTCTTCCAAATGCTTTCAGTGTTACTATGGCACCCAGGACGCTATTAAAGTCCTGGTTGCCATAGTAGGAGCGGGGAGCGGGGGAGAGGTATACTTACAGTCCGTGCGGCTCCCGGGGCGCTCCAGAATGACGTCAGAGCGCCCCATGCGCATGGATGACGTGATCCATGTGATCACGTGATCCATGCGCTTGGGGCGCCCTGACGTCACTCTGGAGCGCCCGGGGAGCCGCACGGACGGTAAGTACACCGCTCCCCCGCTCCCCACTACACTTACCATGGCTGTCAGGACTTTAGCGTCCCGGCAGCCATGGTAACCACTCTGAAAAAGCTAAATGTCGGCTCCGGCAATGCGCCGAAACGACGTTTAGCTTAAGGCCGGATCCGGATCAATGCCTTCCAATGGGCATTAATTCCGGATCCGGCCTTGCGGCAAGTGTTCCGGATTTTTGGCCGGAGCAAAAAGCGCAGCATGCTGCGGTATTTTCTCCGGCCAACAAACGTTCCGTACCGGAACTGAAGACATCCTGATGCATCCTGAACGGATTACTCTCCATTCAGAATGCATTAGGATAATCCTGATCAGGATTCTTCCGGCATAGAGCCCCGACGACGGAACTCTATGCCGGAAGACAATAACGCAGGTGTGAAAGAGCCCTTAGATCAAAATACATTTATGTGTCAGAATGACCAAGTCAAAGTCCAGACCTAAATCCTATTGAGAATCTGTGGCAAGACTTGAAAATTGCTGATTACAGACACTCTCCATCCAATGTGACTGAGCTTGAGCTACGGTATTTTGCAAAGAAGAATGGGCAAAAATTTCAGCCTCTAAATATTATAAAATTATCTGTCCGAGCTCCAGTGGCACGATCCTTCACCTGGGCATGGCCGCACGGGAGAGAGGCGCTACTGAGCTACATATCCTGGTGATGGGACAGCATCAGGGGATGTGGAGCAATGCTTTGTTTCCCCCTGCAGCAGGCGTGTGCTGGAGGAGATGAACAGTGGATCATTTGTTGAGCTGTTCTATTCCTGTGTGCTAGTGTTTCTGATTAATGGAGTGCCTATCAGGTGCTAATCCATTGACCCAGTGCTCTATTTAAACACCTTCGTGGCCATACACCAGTGCCAGTGATAGACTTGTTTGGGTTCACTAGCTTGGGTCCTGGTTCTTGCTCCTGTGCTTATTTGGATTGCTCGTGTTTTTGACCTCGGCTTGTCCTTTGACCATTCTCTGTCTTTTGTGATTTGTACTGTGCATCCCATTTGGCTTGTCTTTTGACCTCTCTCTGTCTCTTGTTGTTGTACTGCGTTGTCCTCCTGGTTCTGACCCATTTATGTGTGACTCTATCTTTGTGTCGTTTGTCTCTAGGTGTTTGTCTGTCTCTGCACCTTTGTAGCATAGGGACTATTGACCAGTTGCAGTCTTGCTACCTAGGGCTTGCACTGCAAGTAGGTAGGCAAAGCAGGCTGGATTCTAGGTTAGGGCTCACTGTCTGTGTCTGTTTCCTACCTACAGGCGTTACACCAGATGTGCAAAGCTGGTAGAGACATACCCCAAATGACTTGCAGCTGTAATAACAGCTAAAGATGGTCTTACAAAGTATTGACTCAGGGGGGCTAATTATGCACGCTGCATTTTCCAGATTTTTATTTATTAAAACTTTTAAAAACCTTGTATAATTTTCTTTTCACTTAACACATACTTGCTACTTTTTGTTGGTCTATCACACTGGGGTTAGAGGAGGGATATAAACCACTGGGCCTTACGATGTAAACTGTTTGAGGAACGACATTGCGATTAGCCACAAGACTCCTTTGATGTCAGAAACAGCCCTGTATTGATGTTTTGCGTTTTTTTAAAATCTGGTCAGTTCTACAATATTTTTTTCTAATACCTCATTCATTTTTTTTGTCTTTATACTTAAAACACCCTACGCTACTTTAATGAAATGATACTTCCTTAAAAAAATATTCCTTTTTGATGTTTGTGAACTGATACTAATTGTATTGAATTAAATAATCTTAAAATAAAAAACATTTATGTAACATGGAACAATGAACATGAATTATTGTGTATACTGGTTAACAGATTAATAATTAACAGATCTTCTGTTAAGTAGTAGTTCTAAAATGAATTGAAATGAATGCACATTATCAGCCCATTTGTTATGACGCTGTCTACATTTTTATCTAATTATATGCTACATTTTCCAGTATTGAGCAATTAATTAGTATTTTTAATACAATAAGCCAAAAAAATAGACTGCAAAATAAATGTTTGATCTTAGACTATAGTTTTGTTTAGAGAAACCAAGCATGCTCATGTAATGGAAACTTTTAACCCCTTAAGGACTCAGCCCTATTTCACCTTAAGGACTTGGCCATTTTTTGCAAATCTGACCAGTGTCAATTTAAGTGCTGATAACTTTAAAACGCTTTTACTTACCCAGGCCGTTCTGAGATTGTTTTTTCGTCACATATTGTACTTCATGACACTGCTAAAATTGGGTCAAAAAAGTAAATTTTTTTGCATAAAGTTTCTGTACTTCTGTAATACATAGTAATACCCCCAAAAATTGTGATGACTTTACATTCCCCATATGTCTACTTCATGTTTGTATCATTTTGGGAATGATATTTTATTTTTTGGGGATGTTACATAGCTTTGAAGTTTAGAAGCAAATTTAGAAATTTTTCTGAAATTTTCCAAATCCCACTTTTTATGGACCAGTTCAGGTTTGAAGTCACTTTGTGAGGCCTACATAATAGAAACATCCAAAAATGACCCCATTCTAGAAACTACACCCCTCAAGGTATTCAAAACAGTTTTTACAAACTTTGTTAACCCTTTAGGTCTTCCACAAGACTTCATGGCAAATGGACATAAAATGTAAGAATTTAGATTTTTTGGAAAATTTTCCAATATAATCAATTCTTTCCAGGAAAAAAACAAGGGTTAACTGCCAAACAAAACTCAATATGCGTTGCCCTGATTCTGTAGTTTGCAGAAACACCCCATATGTGGTCGTAAACTACTGTTTGGCCAAACGGGAGGACATAGAAGGAGGGGAACGCCATATGGTTTTTGCAAGGCAGATTTTGCAGGACTGGTTTTGTTTATACCATGTCCCATTTGAAGCCCCGCGTTGCACCCCATGAATAGAAATTTCAAAAAAGTGACTTCAACTAAGAAAGTACACCCCTCAAGGTATTCAAAACTGGGTTTAAAAACGTTGTTAACCCTTTATGTGTTCCACAAGTGTTAATGGCAGATGGAGAAACAATTTTGAAATTTCTATTTTTTTGAAAATTTTCAATTTTAACCCATTTTCTCCCGTAATAAAGTAAGAGTTAACTGCCAAACAAAACTCAATATGGGTTGCCCTGATTCTGTAGTTTTCAAAAACACCCCATATGTGGTCGTAAACTACTGTTTGGCAAAACGGGAGGACATAGAAGGAGGGGAACGCCATATGGGTTTTGGAAGGCAGATTTTGCAGGACTGGTTTCGTTTATACCATGTCCCATTTTAAGCCCCCCGTTGAACACCTAGAATAGAAATTTCAAAAAAAGTGACTCCATCTAAGAAAGTACACCCCTCAAGGTATTCAAAACTGGGTTTACAAACTTTGTTAAGCCTTTAGGTGTTCCACAAGAGTTAATGGCAGATGGAGAAACAATTTAGAAATTTTAATTTTTTGGAAAATTTTCTATTTTATCCCTTACTTTTTTACTGGAAAAAATGGGTTAACTGCCAAACAAAACTCAATATGGGTTGCCCTGATTCTGTAGTTTACAGAAACACCCCATATGTGGTCATAAACTACTATTTGGCTAAACGGCAGGACATAGAAGAAAGGGAACGCCATATGGTTTTTGGAAGGCAGATTTTGCTGGACTGGTTTATTTACACCATGTACCCTTTCAAGGCCCCTGATGCACCCCTAGAGTAGAAACTCCATAAAAGTGACCCCATGTAGGAAACTACGGGATAAGGTGGTTGTTGTTTTGGGACTATTTTAGGGTAATTATGATTTTTGGTTGCTCTATATTACACTTTTTTGAGGCAAGGTAACAAAAAATTTTAATTCTAAAATTGTTTCTACATTCGCTATTTAGTTTTGTGGAACACCTAAAGGGTTAACAAAGTTTGTAAAGTAACTTTTGAATACCTTGAGGGGTGTAGTTTCTTAGATGGGGTCACTTTTTGGAGTTTATAATCTAGGCTACATCAGGGGGGGCTTCTAATGGGACATGGTGTAAAAAAAAACAGTCCATCAAAATCTGCCTTCCAGAAACCATATGGAGTTCCCTTCGTTCTATGCCCTGCCGTGTGGCTATATAGCCATTTACGACCACATATGGGGTGATTCTGCAAACTACAGAATCAGGGAAATAAATATTTAGTTTTGTTTGGCTGTTAACCCTTCTTTTATTACTGGAAAAAAAGGACTCAAATGGAAATTTTGCCAAAAAATTGGTGTTTTGGCACCGTTTTTATTTTATATTTTTAACGCTGTTCATCCGAGGGCAGATTCTTACGGACGCGGCGATACCTAATATGTCTACTTTTTTAAATTTATTTTGATTTTACACTATATTATCATTTTAGGAACCCAAAAAATTATTTTAGTATCTCCATAGCCTGGGAGCTACAGTTTTTTTTTTTTTTTGGGCGACTATCTAATGTAGGGGCTAATTTTTTGCGGGATGAGATGGCGGTTTTATTGGCACTAATTGGGGGTGCATATGACATTTTGATCGCTTGCTATAACACTTTTTGTGATGTTAGGTGACAAAAATAGCTTTTTTTTACACTTTTTTTTTCTTTTTTAACGCTGTTCATCAGGGGGGGGTTGGGTTACATGTTACTTTTATAGAGAAGATTTTTACGGACGCGTCGATGCCTAATATGTATGGCACTCAGACTTTGGAGACACTAAGCAGGCATCCTCAAACTGCAGCCCTCCAGATGTTGTAAAACTACAATTCCCACCATGCCGCAGCTGATGGCTGTAGGTTGTCTGGGCATGCTGGGAGTTATAGTTTTACAATATCTGGAGGGCTGCAGTTTGAGGATGCCTGCACTAAAACAAATATTTATTTGGGAAAAAAAAAAATTTCCGTGTCTCCAAAGTCTGAGAGCCATAGTTTTTTATGTTCTCTAGGGGACTGTTGGGGTTTATAAAAATGTTGTACTCCATGGAAGTGTGATACACCCTGAAGCAATCTGATAACGCAGAGGCCCGGATGATCAGGGCACGTGTCGCACTGAGTGGTGGTGTCCTTCCGTATCCCCCTCCTG
The DNA here is from genome assembly GCF_905171765.1 of Bufo bufo. Taxonomy (NCBI): domain Eukaryota; kingdom Metazoa; phylum Chordata; class Amphibia; order Anura; family Bufonidae; genus Bufo; species Bufo bufo. Next base: position 374,277,162 of record NC_053392.1, on the reverse strand, counting down.
CGACACACTCTGCACTTTTTTTGGGTTCGTCCCTTCTTTCCAGTATGGGGGACCACACCTGGAAAATGTTGGCCAGGGACGATCCGGGCGCCTCCAATTCCCAAGGTACTCCGGCCTGCTCTTTCCCAGTCCGAAAAGATCAGGACCTTGAGGACTGCCTCATAGAATTGGAGGAATGTCCCTGTGCTGCCAGCGCTTCGGGATAGTGCAAAAGAGTTGTACATGGCAACCTGCACCAAGTAGACCGCAACTTTTTTGTACCATGCCCGGGTTTTGCGTATGGCATTATATGGCTTGAGGACTTGATCAGAGAGATCAACTCCTCCCATATACCGATTGTAGTTGACGATACAATCGGGCTTGAGGACCGTTGCCACGGTACCTCGCACAGAGACGGGGGTGGTGCTGTTACCGTGGATTGTGGACAGCATAAGGACATCCCTCTTGTCCTTATACCTGACCAGCAAAAGGTTTCCACTAGTAAGGGCACGGGTCTCACCCCTGGGGATAGGTACCTGGAGGGGGTAGGCAGGGAGGCGCGTTGATTTTTCCGCACGGTCCCACAAGCGAACGTGGATCTGGCGGCAAGGGACTTGAACAAGGGAATGCTAGTATAAAAGTTATCCACGTAAAGGTGGTAACCCTTATTTAGCAGTGGGTACATAAGGTCCCACACGAGTTTCCTGCTAACACCCAGAGTGGGGGGACATTCTGGGGGTTCAATATGGGAATCTCGCCCCTCGTACACACGAAATTTGTAAGTGTACCCTGAGGCGCTCTCACAAATTTTGTACATTTTCACGCCATACCTCGCCCGCTTAGTGGGAATGTATTGGCGGAAACTGAGTCTCCCCTTAAACGCAACGAGCGACTCATCAACCACGACCTCCGTTCCAGGTCCGTAGGCCTGTACAAATTTGGCCCCGAAGTGATCGATGACCGGCCGTATCTTATACAGACGTTCATGGGCAGGATCACCTCGGGGGGGACATGCTGCATTATCTGAATAATGCAGACATTTCCGGATGGCCTCAAACCGGGGACGTGCCATGGCCATACTGTAGAGTGGGGTCTGGTAGAGGACGTCCCCACTCCAGTATTGCCTGACACTGGGTTTTTGCACTAGACGGTGATGGGTGCCGATTAGGGGGGATCTCAGGAGCCTGGTGAGGACGGTGCTGCAGGGTGCTCGTGCAGAACAGGAAGAGGAGGGAAGAGAGGAGCGCAGGAAGTTTGAATCTCGCACCTCTCTAACTGCACCAATCAGCACCCTGGACAGCAGGCATCAGCACCATGGCCAGCACCGCCTCTACAAATCTTCGTACTGCGATTGGTGGTGTGTAATCACGCCACCGATCGCAGTCTTTTTCCAGTTCATCAGGTCACCGGAGACCCGAATGGACCGGAAACGCAGCAAACCGCAGGTCTGAATTGACCTGCGGTTTTCTGCGATCGCCGATACGGGGGGGTCACATGACCCCCCTGGCGTTGTGACAGGATGCCGGCTGAATGATTTCAGCCGGCATCCTGTTCAGATTAACCCCCGCGGCGCCGCAATCGCGATTTAAACTTAGGACGTACCGGTACGCCCTGAGTCCTTAAGGATTCGGGAAATTGGGCATACTGTTACGCCCTGTCCTTAAGGGGTTAAACAAACAACTGCTTTTAAACAACCATATTTCTGGTTTATCTGGGATTCATATATCTGTTTATTATTACTTATACCAAGAGGATATGACATGTTAGGTAGGCATCCCATATGTCAGTTTTTAGGATTTTAATTTGTCTCACTGTGTGTTTGAGCTTTAAGGGCCACATTTATTAAGACTGGCGTTTTAGACTCCGGTCTTAAAAAGTTCCTGCGCTAGCGGTGGTTCCGCCGAAGTTATGTAGAGTCGCCGGCCTCTACATAACTTCGGTGTATCCGCCTTCCTTTCTAAATGTAAGACAGCAAGGATGACCATTTTCTATGTATAAAAACAGGCATAGAAAATGGTAAATGAGATGGGCCTACCAGCCTGTCCCCTTTCTCACCCACTTATTAAAGCTGTTATTAAGTACATGTTTTACCTAACCATGTTTTGCCTAACCAAATGTTGTATGTATTGAATGATATAATGTTTCTGTTGTCCGTTTCGATCGGGCCCCGTACTTCCTGGCCAGTGCACCAAAACTCTGTTTTTTAAACCGCATGTCATGCCAGTCTTTTAGTATGTAATTGTTCTGAAGAAGAGGGCTTTTTGACCTTGAAATGTTGACTTTAATAAACACATTCTTATTATACCTACCAAGAATGATGTCCCTGCTGTCAGTGCCAGAATAGTGTTTCCTTTTCTTCATTCTCTTTACTTTTCATACATATAATGTACAAATAGTAGATAGTATCATGTATACTGTTTATTTAAAACATAGAAAATAGGAAACGTGGATGGTTCATGACATATGCATGGGTGCACAAGCTCACTATTAAGTAGTTTAAGGGTATGTTCACTTGAGCAAAATAATTGTTTGAAAAATCCAACAAATATTGTGCTTTTGGAAACCTTGGCAGAAATCTGAGGCAGAGCATTGGTTTTCATCAGCAGGTTCTGCGATGGATTTGCACAATGATTAGTCCCATCCAACGGGGCTGGGTCAGTGTGCGCCCACCCACCGAGGTTTTCAGCTTTCTGAAAAAAGAAGCTGCAGTCATTGCCTCCCATAGAAAACCATGGTAGGCCGATTTGAGGTGATTTTTGTAGAATGGTTCTGACCCTGTTTCCCTGTCAAAATAGTGGCCTAACTATTATGTGCTATATTTAGCAATAGTGACCACCAATCTGCAATGCTGGCATTTTGATACTTTCTATGTCCCCTTCTGGTTTCTGCTTCTTGGTGGTGGTGACCTACTTGAATCAGTTATCATGAGACACATGGATGCAGAAACAGCAGGAGACACAGGAAGAATTGAAATGGCAGTGTCAGGGGATTAACCAGGTAGGTATTTCCTGATTTCCTTTTTTCAATCCATTTTACCTCTTTTCTCATGATTTATTATCCACCACACAAACTCTTTTACATCCAATATTTTGTTTTACAGATTTTCTCAAAAAGAGGCAGTTAAAAAAGCAAAGTTATTTATTATAAGACTCACTACCCTACCTTTACCCACTGCAACACATGCATCAAGGTGAAGCATGCCATCTGAAGGTACAATGCAACTACAGTACTGCTTTGAGACAATAAACAAGTCATGTGAAAAGAATAATTGGGCAAACAACATAAGGATTCCCATGTATGTGTTCATGGTAAGCACCATTTTGGCTACAATAGCTGGAAATCTTGCCGTGATCATCTCCATAGCTCATTTCAAGCAGCTTCACACCCCAACAAATTACCTGATTCTTTCCATGGCCACTGTGGACTTACTATTGGGGTGTCTTGTTATGCCATACAGCATGGTTAGGTCAGTGGAGAACTGCTGGTATTTTGGAGAAATCTTCTGTAAAATCCATACTGGAATAGACATAATGCTCAGTACAGCTTCCATATTCCACCTCTCATTTATCTCCGTGGATAGATATTACGCAGTATGTGATCCATTGAGATATAAGACAAGAATGAATCTTTTTACTGTACTTATAATGATTATTGTCAGTTGGGTGCTACCTGCTATTTTTGCCTTTGGTATGATCTTCCTTGAACTTAATATAAAGGGTTCTGAATCATATTTCTACAATGAGGTCAGCTGCATTGGAGGCTGCTTTGTGTTTTTCACTGAAATATCAGGGATAGTGGCCTCCATGTTGTCCTTCTTTATTCCCGGATTCATTATGATCTGTATTTATGGAAAAATATACGTCATTGCCAGAAGACAAGCAAGATCGATTAAAGACATTCCAAGTCAGATGCAATTCCAGATTGATCTTAATGGAAGACAACATGGATCCCGATGCAGAGAAAGGAAAGCAGCTAAAACCCTGGGAACAATTATGGGAGTTTTTCTGTTTTGCTGGTCACCTTTCTTTTTCTCCACAGCTACTGGTCCATTTTTGAACTATGGTATTCCACCCATTGTCATTGATGCATTTGTATGGATTGGATATTTAAATTCAGCTTTCAACCCAATAGTTTATGCTTTCTTCTATATGTGGTTCCGGAGAGCACTAAAACTGATTTTATTTGGAAAAGTTTTTCAGTTTGATTCTTCTAGAACTATTTTATATTATGAGTAATCCATCAAGACAAGCAAAAAATTTAGAAAATAATGAACACTGAAACAATATGACTGTCTGAATAAGTATACTTTACATAAATAGAAAACCCAAGCAATATTCTATCATACACTATACTACTATATACAACTATGGGTGTCTATCTATATACCGGTATCTATGTATATTATCTCAAAATATACACGAGACACAATTAGATGACTACTTTAATTTATCTAAATATCTAAGTATCAATTTTCTTAGGCTACTTTCACACTAGCTTTTTTGCTGGATCCGGTTGTATTATCTTTAACATTTGTTTAACATTGCCAAAACAGATCCATTTAAAATTCCATTGAAAGTCAATGGAGGACGGATCCGTTTTTTTTTTGTGGCAGATTGTTTTTCCCAGGACAGAAAGCAAATACAACATTTTGCGGTTTCCTCTCTGGTCTGTGAAGGCAACTAAACGAAATGGAATGCATTTTGGAGCATTCCGTTCAGTTTTGTCCCCATTGACAATGAGTGGGGACAAAACTGAAGCATTTTTTTCCGGTATTGAGCCCCTATGATAGAACTCAATACCGGAAAACTTTAATGCTAGCGTGAAAGTACCCTCAAAGTAAATGTCTAATTTTTACTACCATATTGTTTTATGTTTGGTATTCTGTGCTCATTCAACTGTCACTAGGCTTAGAATATATATATATATATATATATATATATACACACTCACCTAAAGAATTATTAGGAACACCATACTAATACGGTGTTGGACCCCCTTTTGCCTTCAGAACTGCCTTAATTCTACGTGGCATTAATTCAACAAGGTGCTGATAGCATTCTTTCGAAATGTTGGCCCATATTGATAGGATAGCATCTTGCAGTTGATGGAGATTTGAGGGATGCACATCCAGGGCACGAAGCTCCCGTTCCACCACATCCCAAAGATGCTCTATTGGGTTGAGATCTGGTGACTGTGGGGGCCATTTTATTACAGTGAACTCATTGTCATGTTCAAGAAACCAATTTGAAATGATTCGAGCTTTGTGACATGGTGCATTATCCTGCTGGAAGTAGCCATCAGAGGATGGATACATGTTCTCATTCTGTTTACGCCAAATTCGGACTCTACCATTTGAATGTCTCAACAGAAATCGAGACTCATCAGACCAGGCAACATTTTTCCAGTCTTCAACAGTCCAATTTTGGTGAGCTTGTGCAAATTGTAGCCTCTTTTTTCTATTTGTAGTGGAGATGAGTGGTACCCGGTGGGGTCTTCTGCTGTTGTAGCCCATCCGCCTCAAGGTTGTGCGTGTTGTGGCTTCACAAATGCTTTGCTGCATACCTTGGTTGTAACGAGTGGTTATTTCAGTCAACGTTGCTCTTCTATCAGCTTGAATCAGTCGGCCCATTCTCCTATGACCTCTAGCATCCACAAGGCATTTTTGCCCACAGGACTGCCGCATACTGGATGTTTTTCCCTTTTCACACCATTCTTTGTAAGCCCTAGAAATGGTTGTGCGTGAAAATCCCAGTAACTGAGCAGATTGTGAAATACTCAGACCGGCCCGTCTGGCACCAACAACCATGCCACGCTCAAAATTGCTTAAATCACCTTTCTTTCCCATTCTGACATTCAGTTTGGAGTTCAGGAGATTGTCTTGACCAGGACCACACCCCTAAATGCATTGAAGCAACTGCCATGTGATTGGTTGACTAGATAATTGCATTAATGAGAAATAGAACAGGTGTTCCTAATAATTCTTTAGGTGAGTGTATATATATATATATATATAAATATATATAAATATATATAAATATTACTGTATTATGATTACTTAAGGATAATGTAACAACAGTATGCAGCAATTCCAAAACTCCCCTGGTGGTTTCTAACGGCAGCTAGAATTGTAAAATGTTACTTTTTGTCTACGCAAGTAATTTGGACCTCCTATCAGAAGCGGGGCACTAAACATTGCATTAATAAACATGAGAGATGAGTGAATGTCTTGAAATTCATTTCGGGTCCGAATCTAACTAATCGGTTAAAAGATTTAATTTGGGTACAAATAAATTCATCCTGATCAAAAGTGCTACAGTTGACCTAAAAATCTGAGGTTTCCTAAGACTCTTTTTTCTCTCTTGTCTTTTTATTTATTTATTTATTTATTTAATTAATTTCTATCTCTCTCCCTTTTCAAGGTCTTTAACGCGAAGACTGCATTAGTACTGTCAGGGTGAGAGTGACGTATATTGCTATGGACAGGGCTGGACTGGGACTGAAATTCAGTCGTGGCATTTTAAAACAGACAAGCCCACTTTTTGCGCGGTGCATGTGAAATATGTTTGCACCCCAGTGCTAATGGATTATTTGGAAGGACAATACATTTACCACTACACACATCCAGGAGAACAGAGCACTAAATGCCTATTACTTCCAGTGACATCTCCTCTGATGTAGATGTTCCATCTCCTCAACTTTTTTATTGAGAGCAACTATAATGACATCTTCCAGTCATGCCTTATATCTGCAGAGTTTACCACAGACATTTTTGTTCCCCCCTTTTTAACATTCTTCCCCTTCTGGTGCTCCATCAGTGCTATCATGCTGCTACCCCCAATTCTGTGCCTTTTGTGCTCCCCAATGCCCCCAAACACTATACTGAAGACATAACAGTGCCATACAGTCCCCACATACTAATAGTGCTCGCAAAGGTCCCACTGAATATAATTCTCTTCCAAAGTCCCCTAAATACTAATAGTGCCCCCTACACTGATAATACTTCCTAAGAGTGCCCCTGTTGGTAGTAGTGCCTTCCATATTGTGCTCAATAAAAATTCCCCCCACTGTACCGCCAGTTGTAATAATGCCCCTTAAAGTGCCCTCATTAGTAATAAGGCCCCTCTATACCCCCCCCCCCCGATAGTGCCCCAAGTTGTAAGGGCCCTTTATAGTGCCCCATGTAGTTTTCATAGGCCTCTCTATAATGCCCCCATTATTTAATTTTGGCTCCTCTATAGTGGCCCAGTACCTAATATAGGCCCATCTATAGTGCCACAGTAGTTAATATAAGCTGCTCTATACTGTCCCAGGAGTTATAGGCCCTTTACAGTGCCCTAGCAGTTAATTTAGCCCCCTCTACAGTGCCGCCAGTAGTTAATATAGACCCCTCTATAATGCCCCCAATAGTTATTATAGGCACCCTCTATAGTGTCCCAGTAGTTAGTATAGACCCCTATATAGTGTCCCTAGTAGTTAATATAGAGCCCTATATATTGCCCCAGTAGTTATAATAGGTTCCTCTATAGTGATCCAGTAGTTAATTCACATTCCACTATTGTGCCCCAGTAGTTGATATAGGCCCCTCTATAGTGCCCCAGAAGTTAATATAGGCCTCTCTATAGTGCCTCAGTAGCTGATATAGGCCCCTCTATAGTGCCCCTGTAGTTGATATATGCCCCTCTATAGTGCCCCTAGTAGTTAATATAGGCCCCTTTATAGTGCCTTCAGTAGTTGAAATATGTCCCATTCTAGTGCCCCAGTAGCTGATATAGGCCCCTCTATAGTGCCCCTGTAGTTGATATATGCCCCTCTATAGTGCCCCTAGTATTTTTTTTTTTTATATTGAAACGTTTAGAATGTACTTTTTTTTTTCTTCTTTTATGTTTCTTGCCCTGATTTATTGCGAAAACTAGAATGGCAAAGAGCAAATGTGATATTAGGCAGTGTAGCACCAACAAAAATGTAACTGCAGATAAAAGCGCTCAGAAGCAGTCGACAGATGAGAAAGTTATGGGTTTCAGTTCTCAGGTATGTGACCAGTACTTCATGCGCATGGCTGTCTTATTTCTCTATTCTGTATGGAGCTGTAAGTAGTGCCATATAGGTGTGAATGCCTCTACTGTACTTCTGTATGCATCTGAAATAAGAAATAAAAAGTGTAGAAAGCTCCATTAGACTCCATATGTAAAATACACATAGTTGTGGTGGTGGGGTGGAATAATTTATAATAATAATTATAATAATAATAAAAAAAAAATAGCAAAATTGGGTTTTGTGGCTTTTTGGGCTTATTTGCTCAGAATTTGCAACTTTTTGTACTTTTACACCCATTAGTGTACTTTCACACTTGCGTTGTTGGATTCCGGCAGGCTGTTCTGGACACCATTTGTAGACGGATTCGGATACGGATTCGTCTCACAAATGCATTGCAATACCGGATCCATCTCTCTGGTTATCATCCGGAAAACGTATCCGGTATTTATCTTTTTCACATAATTAAAGGTCTGCGCATGCGCAGACCGCAAAACCGGATCCGTTTTTGATGATGATGTATAGTCTTGTGTACACGCAGACTTACCCTTAGGGCCTCGATGCGCTTAGCTGGCTGAAAAGAAGGCATGACACTTTGCCATGGGCCGCAAAGGCCTAGAGAATAAGGCACCTATTCCAGAGACCAATTTCCTAGCACTTATCAAATGGAAAATCAAGAAAAAGGGAAGGTAGTGAAGGGAGGGAAAGGAGGGAAGGTAGGAGGATCTCAAGGTTCAAAGGGTTCGGACGAGATATAGAAAATGTGAAGAGAACAAAAATTTATAAACGTGAGGGAAAGGTATCTTTAAAATAGAAGGGACATTACCAACTGTGAATTTATAAACTAAGATTTAGGAAAACCCCCAAAATTATATGAACCAAAAATAAATGTTATATAGGAAGATCAAACGCCTGCTTGAAAAGTAAGGTTTTCAGTGCACGTCTGAATGAGAGAAGACTGGGAATCATTTTCAGGACCAGAGGTAGGTGGTTCCAAAATCTGGCCCCTTGAGCCGAAAAGGATCTACCTCCACGTCTGATCTTATTAATGTGTGGGATGTTAAAATTTGCAGAGTTACTAGACCTCAATGTCCTTAACGGGGCGTACCTGGTGAATTTACGTCGCAGGTACAATGGCCCCACACCATGGAATACCCTATGCATGAAGCATCCAATCTTGAACATCACCCGTTGTTGGACGGGGAGCCAATGCAAGGCATTAAGAGAGGGAGTGATATGCTCTCGGCGGGCAACACCCGTTAGTAGCCTTGCTGCGGCATTCTGCACAAGTTGAAGTCTATGCAAGTTCTTCTTAGGGAGTCTTATGTACAAGGCATTACAATAGTCCAACCGACTGCTGATCGCTGCTCCGACCAACTCTTTCCTGAGAGGGGATTAAATGTATTTTAAGATCCTCCTCAGAAGTTTCAGTTGGTAGTGGCAGATATTAACCACCTGATTTATCTGAGGAGCCAGGGTTAATCTGGAGTTCAAGACCACTCCCAAGTCCCTGACCTGGATGGCTGTCTCAGGGACAGGTCCAAAAGACAATGGCCATTGGGGTGCTGAGGGTGTAATTTTCTGGTCACTGAATGTAATACATTCAGTTTTGGTGCCATTAAGCTTTAGATAATTGGCACTCATCCAGTGATCGATCTCCAAGAGACATCTGGCCAGATCGACTTGATCAACTGTTCCTTTGGCAAGCCTAAAGTACAGTTGTGTATCATCCGTATAAACATGAAACTGAATATTGTGGCTCCTGATGATGTCGGCTAATGGTCTCAGATAGATGTTGAACAAGACTGAAGATAGTGCCGAGCCTTGTGGTACTCCACAGGACAGTGGATGATAGGTCCAGAAGGACTAGGACCATAGAGTCGTTCTGGTCGAATGCCATCAGTAGATCGTCCTGGACATTGACCAGAGCGGTCTCAGTACCCCTTCCGGGTCCAGAACACTTTTCCAAAACACTTATGGCCAGATCCGGCATTAATGCATTTCAATGGAAAATAATGCCGGATCCGGCATTCCAGCAAGTGTTCTGGAATTTTGGGTGGAGAAAATACTGCAGCACGCTGCAGTATTTTCTCCGTCCAAAAAACGTACAGTGACTGAACTGAAGACATCCTGATGCATACTGAATGGATTGCTCTCCATTCAGAATGCATTAGGATAAAACTTATCAGTTTTTTTCCGGTATTGAGCCCCTAGAACGGAACTCAACACCGGAAAAGTTTAACGCATGTGTGAAAGTACCCTTACTCCAGTTTTGAAAAATTGGTGGAAAATGGCAGTGATTTGCCATGTTAATTAATTTCGCTCCAGATTTACCACTGTGAATTTTTTAAAAGTCACTAAAATTTGAAAACTCACTACAATAGGGGGGAGTAGAAAACTGGAGTAGCATGCTAGATTTAAAAATGGGCCAAATTTAACAAATAATATGCAACATTTAATAAATTTGAAACAAAGCATGCCAATGCCAACTCAAGCAAGACAGACTTCAAATGTTTCCCTTATGATACATTTCCTCCATGGAGTCTGAAGGAGTCTTTACAGTCAAGGTTGCCACCCTTCCCAAGGGAGGTCTGAAGGAACTTAAATTTTTTTTGTGCTAGTGAGCAGGTCCCAAACTAGGGACAGGTATCCGGACGGGGTCGCCCTTTTCGGGGCAAGTGCTCTGTGTAGGTAGGCAGTATAGGAGCAGTCCCCTTCCCCCTCTTTTTAGGGTGATATAGGGAACAGTTCCATCATCACTTCCTTTGATATCACGCCATCACGGGACGCCGTCCGGTCCAGGCAATACCTAAGCCAAGCTGATCCTAGCCATCTGGTTGGTCGGGTAAGACTGCGTGCACCCGCACAGGTGCCGCAGATCTAATTACTTATTTGTTCTCTACCAGTATTGGGGTACCAGGCTTGGACCCCTTATTTGCATGTATGTTATGTTGATGCATCCTCGTGGTGTATTTTTATTGTATATCATATTAAAAGTTATATATTAACAAGTATATTTTGCCACCTCCCCTGTATGGTGGGCCCATATTCATATTGCATCTCGAAATAATATTGAGGCGTATTCACCTGAGCCTCATTCACTATTTGCACCCTTCCCAAGCCAAGCTTACATGGATAAAAAAGGAGTTGTGGTTTTGGGGTGTTTTTTTACATTAATAGTTTGATTATATTTTGAGTTTTGCACCACCTTAAAAAAAAAAAAAGTTTCCCTGTAATTTTAAATTTAAAATGCAGCCAAAAATGAGCTGCTTCATGCGTGAACGCTGGACAGGTGTAATGAATGAGCTTATATGGAAAAGCAAATAGCAAGAAAGCTAAAAAAAAATATCCTCTCCACTTATTCCAGTGCTACCCCCGAACCATGCAGTCCTGTGCAGCAGCTCAGTTTGCCCTGGTTTGTCATACTGATTTGCTTTGTAAAACTAATTGTTTATGGTGAAAGTCAGTGACAGAAAATGTCAGACTGTTTTGCAACCTTCTCCATCTGTCAGAAATATATTAGATACTCCTCGTTTGCAATAGTTATTATCACGATTACTGCAGCCTATAATGGGTATTGATAGACAAGACAGAGTAGCATGGAAACTGTTACAGTCCTGGGGACATTATCATTGCATTCCCCAATTTTTCAGGGATCTACACTTCACTGCAGGGGAGCCACCACGCCGCTACCTTTTGGAATGGTCCTGCTATGGTTGGATGCTAACCCAGGGGCATCGGAGACACCGGAAGGAACAGACAATAGATGTTTTCAGAATACAGGCAGAGGTCAGGCTGGCAGAGCTTGTGCGAATCTGTGAAACTGTACAAAGGTAATGAGCAGGCAAGCACAAGATCTGAATGCAAACAGGCACAGGTCAGAAACCATGGATTAGAAATCAGACAGGCATAATAGCTTTATCATAGGCTCTAGTTAGCTAGACAGAGCTTAGCAAGATTTGTAGAGACCAATTACACAGGCAAGGACTCAAGGAAACAGCCAGGTATATACAAGCAGGTTTCTAAAGGTGATATTGACATGAAAGTCTAACCAGATATCGGTAACAACAATTAAGATATAATGAAAAACGACAAAGGAAAAAAGCATTGAACACGCTTACTGAAATTTATTTAATACTTCAAACAAAAGCCTTTGTTGGTGATGACAGCTTCAAGACGCTTCCTATATGGAGAAACTAGTCACATGCACGGCTCAGGTATAATTTTGGCCCATGGTTCCACACAAACACTCTTCAAATCCTGAAGATTCCATGGGCTCCTTTTATGAACTCTGAGCTTTAGTTCCTTCCATGGATTTTCTATTAGATTCAGGTCAGGTGTTTGGCTGGGCCATTCTAGCAGCTTTATTTTCTTTCTCTGAAACCAAATGAGAGTTTCCTTGACTGTTAGTTTGGAATCATTGTCTTGCTGAAATGTTCACCCTCGTTTCATCTTCATCATCCTGTTAGATGGCAGCAGATTTTTATCAAGAATGTCTTGGTACATTTGTCCATTCATCCTTCCGTAAATTATATGAAATTGTAGAAAATTATGGAAAAAAATCCCCACACCATGATGTTCCCAACTCCAAACATTACTGTTAGTATGGTGTTCTTGGGGTGATATGCAGTTCCTTTTGGCCTCCAAACATGGTGTGTATTATAGCATCCAAAGAGTTCAATTTTGGTCTCATCTGACCAGACTATATTCTCCCAGTATTTTACTGTCTTTTCTAAATGTTGTTGAGCAAACTTTAAATGTGCTTGAACATGCATTTGTTCAGAGTCTTGCGTGGTGAGCGTGCATACAGGCCATGGAGGTTAAGTGCATTACTTATTGTTTTCTTTGAAACAATTGTACCTGCTGATTCCAGGTCTTTCTGTAGCTCTCCACAGGTGGTCCTTGGCTCTTGGACAACTCTTCTGATAATTCCTTTCACTCCTCTGTCTGAAATCTTGCGGGGAGCACCTGGTTATGGCCAGTGTATGGTAAAATGATATTCTTTTTTTACTTCCAGATTATGGCCCAAACAGTGCTCACCAGAATCTTCAGTAGTTTAGAAATTCTTCCGTAACTAATGCCACCAGTATGTTTTGCAACAATAAAATTGCAAAAGTCTTGAGAGAGCTCACTGGTTTTACCTGTCATGAGATGCTTGTGTGGCACCTTGGTAATGACACCTTTTTATAGGCCATCAGTTAAACCAGCTATTTTTTTTCTCTAAGTGAGAGGATTGCTTTCTAATTACTGATAGATTTCAGCTGGTGTCATGACTTTCCATGGCTTTTTGCACCTCTATTTCACATGTCCAATACTTTTTTCATGTGTCATTTCTCATTATTACACATAACTTAATTTGTAGATTGGATGGGTTGTTACCGACATCCAATGAGAATTTCATGCCAATAGCACCTTTAGAAATATATTTACTTAGAAAATTGGTGACATGTTCAATACTTATTTCACCTGCTGGAGCAGCTTACTCACAATTGGACACAGCCATGCAGAAGTTCACAGAGTAGGAAAAGATTAATCCTAGCAGTGTAGAAGACAGAGGTACAAAGAATGCAAGCTCTAATTCAAACACGGGAAGCCAGCACCTGTGTGCATAGGATAGTAGTTGCCATGAACCACCATTGTAACAGAAATTTAACCAGTATATGTGTCACGAACCAGCAGTTATGAACCCACTGTGCAACATGACCAACCTCCTCTAAGGGTGTTGTATAAGTGACCCTCTCATTCTTCGCAATACCCCTGATGGTGGGAATAGACTTTCCTGAGGGGAACACCAGGTTGCTACCTCTTGAGGAGGATTGGCACACAAGGCAACTAGTCCAAGTGAACCAGGGGGTACCAGAGCAAGGTACCAGAGGAACAGGCATAGTCAGCAGGCCAAGTCGTAACCAGGAACAACGGTGTAGGACTGAAGGCTGAGGCAGAGGGAAAGTCAAACTAGCAATTGGTCAGGGCAGGCGGCATAGGTACAGGTCAGGCAATCCGGTTCAGCAACAGGAGAGTTGAGGCAAGAAGGGAGGGATCAAACAGGTAGCGTAATCCAGAAACACAAGCACGGGTCAGGTAAACAGGAAAACAAGCAGAAATAACAGCAACCTTTGCAGGACACAAAGGCCTTGATGCTCAGTCATCTGGGAAGGGAGGTGAACCACTTATAGAGGTGCAAGAGGGCTAGGACTGGTCAGCACGGTCACATGTGCTAAACCCATAAATTACAGGAAGTGACACGTGTCAGCCCTTAAGGAAGTCCTACAGGGAACAAGCTGAAAGTATGCTGTGCCCAGGGCTGGAAGGAACCCATGGAGCAGCTTCACCGCCGAACACAGAGCCCGGGACTGCGGCGGTAAGCAGAGGGACATCGGTGGACAGCAACCGCTGTTACAATATGTAGTTTTGATGCAATTAATGTGATACTGTGATCCAGACACCAATAAATGTCTGGGTCATAGTGTCAATAAAACAGCCTAATTAGGAACAGGGGAAGTGATCATCTTCTCACTGTTTTTATAGAATAAGACCGCCATATGTGACAGTTAGGTATGATGTGACTGATGCAGAGGTGGACTGATAACATATACAAAAGTCCATGCCAGGTTTCACCCACATCTATATTGGAGGATCTGCCCAAACGCTCTGTTGCAGATGCTGTCAAAAATACTGGACAGTAAAGCAGCATGCTGCAATTTCTTATCTTGCAAAATATCAAGTTTGCTAATGGAAACCATATTCCATTATAGTCAGTGCAGCCTATCAGGTGGTATTCATCTCCATCATTTGATGGAAACACTCCTCCCTTTAATTTAAGTTTTGCTACTATAATGAATGGTTTTGTGACATTCATTTCATAAAGTGTATAACAAAAATGTGTTTACTGCAATTTATTTTGTCCCATTACATTTTTTGCAATTACTAAAAAATATACTTGCTTTTATGCAAGCAGCCATAAGAAACTTTTTGATACAGTTGCAAGAAAAAGTATGTGAACTCTTTGGAATGATATGGATTTCTGCACAAATTGGTCATAAAATGTGCTCTGATCTTCATCTAAGTCACAACAATAGACAATCACAGTCTGCTTAAACTAATAACACACAAAGAATTAAATGTTACCATATTTTTATTGAACACACCATGTAAACATTCACAGTGAAGGTGAAAAAAGTATGTCAACCCCTAGACTAATGACATCTCCAAGAGCTAATTAGAGTGAGGTGTCAGCCAACTGGAGTCCAATCAATGAGATGAGATTGGAGGTGTTGGTTACAGCTGCCCTGCCTTATAAAAAAACACACACCAGTTCTGGGTTTGCTTTTCACAAGAAGCATTGCCTGATGTGAATGATGCCTCACACAAAAGAGCTCTCAGAAGACCTACGATTAAGAATTGTTGACTTGCATAAAGCTGGAAAGGGTTATGAAAGTATCTCCAAAACCCTTGCTGTTCATCAGTCCATAGTAAGACAAATTGTCTATAAATGGAGAAAGTTCAGCACTGCTGCTACTCTACCTAGGAGTGGCCATCCTGTAAAGATGACTGCAAGAGCACAGCGCAGACTGCTCAATGAGGTGAAGAAGAATCTTAGAGTGTCAGCTAAAGAATTACAAAAGTCTCTGGCATATTCTAACATCCCTGTTCGCGAATCTACGATACATAAAACACTAAACAAGAATGGATTTCATGGGAGGATACCACAGAGGAAGCCACTGCTGTCCAAAAAAAACATTGCTGCACATTTACAGTTTGCACAAGAGCACCTGGATGTTCCACAGCAGTACTGGCAAAATATTCTGTGGACAGATGAAACCAAAGTTGAGTTGTTTGGAAGAAGCACACAACACTATGTGTGGAGAAAAAGAGGCACAGCACACCAACATCAAAACCTCATCCCAACTGTGAAGTATGGTGGTGGGGGCATCATGGTTTGGGGCTGCTTTGCTGCATCAGGGCCTGGACGGATTGCTATCATCGAAGGAAAAATGAATTCCCAAGTTTATCAAGACATTTTGCAGGAGAACTGTCCACCAGCTGAAGCTCAACAGAAGATGGGTGTTGCAACAGGACAACGACCCAAAGCATAGAAGTAAATCAACAACAAAATGGCTTAAACAGAAGAAAATACGACATCTGGAGTGGCCCAGAGTCCTGACCTCAACCCGATTGAGATGCTGTGGCATGACCTCAAGAAAGCGATTCACACCAGACATCATAAGAATATTGATGAAGTGAAACAGTTCTATAAAGAGGAATGGTCAAGAATTACTCCTGACCGTTGTGCACGTCTGATCTGCAACTACAAGAAACGTTTGGTTGAAGTTATTGCTGCCACAGCAGGTTCAACCAGTTATTAAATCCAAGGGTTCACATTCTTTTTCCACCTGCACTGTGAATGTTTACATGGTGTGTTCAATAAAAACATGGTAACATTTAATTATTTGTGTGTTACTAGTTTAAGCAGACTGTGATTGTCGATTGTTGTGACTTAGGGCTCTTTCACACTTGCGTTCTTTTCTTCCGGCATAGAGTTCCGTCGTCGGGGCTCTATGCCGGAAAAATCCTGATCAGTTTTATCCTAATGCATTCTGAATGGAGAGAAATCCGTTCAGGATGCATCAGGATGTCTTCAGTTCCGGACCGGAACATTTTTTGGCCGGAGAAAATACCGCAGCATGCTGCGCTTTTTGCTCCGGCCAAAAATCCTGAACACTTGCCGCAAGGCCGGATCCGGAATTAATGCCCATTGAAAGGCATTAATCCGGATCCGGCCTTAAGCTAAAAGTCGTTTCGGCGCATTGCCGGATCCGACGTTTAGCTTTTTCTGAATGGTTACCATGGCTGCAAGGATGCTAAAGTCCTGGCAGCCATGGTAAAGTGTAGTGGGGAGCGGGGGAGCAGTATACTTACCGTCTGTGCGGCTCCCCGGGCTCTCCAGAGTGATGTCAGGGCGCCCAACGCGCATGGATGACGTGATCACATGGATCACATCAACGTGATCACATGGATCACGTCATCCATGCGCATGGGGCGCTCTGACGTCATTCTGGAGCGCCCCGGGAGCCGCACGGACTGTAAGTATACTGCTCCCCCGCTCTCCACTACTACTATGGCAGCCAGGACCTTAATAGCGTCCTGGCTGCCATAGTAACACTGAACGCATTTTGAAGACGGATCCGTCTTCAAATGCTTTCAGTTCACTTGCGTTTTTCCGGATCCGGCGGGCACCTCCGGCAAATGGAGTGCACGACGGATCCGGACAATGCAAGTGTGAAAGAGCCCTTAGATGAAGATCAGATCACATTTTATGACCAATTTGTGCAGAAATCCATATAATTCCAAAGGGTTCACATCCTTTTTCTTGCAACTGTATATTTTATCAGAAATAAATATTTAGTTCTCCTGTTATAAGCGGTTTCCCTCCCACAACTTGCTAAATGCTTTTCTCTTTGAACTTTCTTTTAAAATCACCACCATAAAGCAGCTCATTGAAAGATCAAATATCAATACAAGTCTATGAATATGGAGGAGAAGTGGGCAAGACCTCGGAGACAAGAGACACAATCCTCCATGAAGGATGAATAGACAGTTTCTGTCTCAGCCAAAGTGCTTTATTTATATCCATACAGGCCAATATTTCTCTATAATGTACTCCCTGATCCTAACTAAGGCTGCTTTGGAGTTAATGTAAGAAAGCTAGGAAGCAGATTGTCCTCTACTTTTTGTATGCAGTGGATGCAGGGGTTCACCTAACCCAGTGGTGGGCAAACTTTTTTGTCAACTGAGCCAAATATCGCCAAAACCACGATTGAAATTTCTTTCGAGAGCCACATTTTTAAAACCTAAAATATTGCGTCAACAGTACCAGTGAGGACTATTAGGGCTCATGCACACGACGTGTGGCTGCCGTTGCCATATTGCAGGCCGCAAACGGTGGGTCCGCAATACACGGGCACTGGCTGTGTGCAGCCCGCATCATGGACCCATTCACTTCAGCATGCGCTACTTTTTTGCGGTGCGGGCAGTCGGATGTGGATCGCGAACCCCATTCAAGTGAATGGGTCCACAATCCTCATGCAGCTGCCCCATGGTCTGTGTCCGTGCATTGCGGACCGCTATTTGCACGGCGCCCTTACATTCGTTGGCATGAGCCCAAAGTGTGTTTTTACATACTTTTATATGTACTTTCTTTTATTTGGATCTTGATTATTATTTCATTTTATCTTTATCATTTTTTACTTTTATTAAACTTGTCTGCAGATGTGGATGACGCACTTATGGGGGATATCTGTGGATGACGCACTTATGGGGGGATATCTGTGGATGACGCACTTACAGGGGATATCTGTGGATGACGCACTTATGGGGATATCTGTGGATGACGCACTTATGGGGGATATCTGTGGATGACACACTTATGGGGGATATCTGTGGATGACGCACTTATGGGGGATATCTGTGGATGACGCACTTATGGGGATATCTGTGGATGACACACTTATGGGGATATCTGTGGATGACGCACTTATGGGGGATATCTGTGGATGACACATATATAGCATAAGATGCTATATATGTGTCATCCACAGATATCCCCCATAAGTGCCCTCCACAGATATCCCCCATAAGTGCCCTCCACAGATATCCCCCATAAG